>NC_067237.1:6355000-7057500 GCF_019924925.1 Ctenopharyngodon idella
TTTTCACATTTATTGACTGACAGCTCTACTGTCCCCAAGTTGAGAGAAAAAAAGTACAGAGGAGTTGTGTGCGCTGTGTGAACATGATGATTATTGTAGTTCTAGACTAAATGTGAACATGTGTTTACTCATCTCACGCACGGAAACATTCTGTATTCCTCAAAATGAATAAAAACTATGAAATGCAATCTCAGAATTCTATGCAAACCGGTAATAATTAACTGTATTAAATTACACAAATATACTTCATGTATTTAATCTCACTTTAATCTCACATACAAAATGAATGTTATTCTTATGTTTACATTATAAAAATCAGTAGTTTAGAGGCCTTTGAAATCAATCAAAATATTGCCATACAGTAAGCTTTATGAGGATAAATTGTTTTAGCACAAACCTCTAAATTTATAAACTTATCAAAATCAATTGATTAAATAAAACTAAAAATTGATCACAAGTAAATTATTACTTTTATTGTCTGTCTTTTTGGTCTTTTTTTATTTTCCTAATTGGCTAGGGTATATGGGGTAGCCTATTTGGTAAGGAAAAAGACTTTGTGACATGAGCCCATGACTACTTCCAAATTTGCTTGAAATATCATCTTATAATGTCACACCATTTCCAATCCAGGGCGCCTGTTCCTCAGGTGAGCACTTGATTTACGTCTCTTTGATGTCTCGGATGTCTGTGCCAATGAACGTCTGTCTGTGTCAACACAGTTATGTCAGTTACAGCTTGACTGGTTTTCATCCTTGCAGCTTTTTGCATTGATTTGTCAGCCTATGTGTTTCCACAGCTTTCAGTAGTGTTAACTTCGAGGTGAGCTTTGGATATAGAACTGCTGTGTACTTTTTTAGATGTCAAAATTAGCTGTCAGTTTAGTTAATTAAGTATATTAAAAACAATGTTAAAATAGTATGATTATTCATACCCCTTGACCAGTAAACAAGCATTTCAAGCTTGAAATATCACACATCATATTTTTTATTTTAATTTATTCCTTCAACAACTGTCTTTTTTCTGGGTTAACGTGGCCTTGAAAAACCTGAAAATATGAGGAAACTTTAAAAGTGTGAAAAGTCCCTTAATCACAAACAACTGGAAAAGTCATGTAAAGAGTGTGAAACCCAAAGAACATCCAGTTATTTAACTTCTGATTTTGTTTTTAATTAATTAATTGTTAAATGAATGAATTAATTATTTTAATATATTATCACTTCTAGACTGGTGGGTCTTCAAATATGGTCTTGGACAATGGGGTGCCGTGGATTTAAAAAGGTTGAAAATCTCTGACATAGACCATAGTCCATGTGTAGACCAACACAAAACGAATACTTTATTCAGCAAGGATGCATTAAAATCAAAAGTGGCAGTAAAGACTTTCTGTAAAAATGTATTAAATAATAAAATAAAAATAAACTTTTTCAAATAAATTCTGTTTGTTGTGACAGTCATGAATAACATCTGAAAACAATAGTGCCAGTAACTAAAGCAAATACAAAACACATTCATAACACCAGAAGTTTGTATCACAACTGACAAAACATTATTTAGTAAGTCCAATCAAGGTGTGAATCCATCTGTCAAATCTTAGTTAACCAAAAGTTGCTTCGAAATAACTGAAAAAAGTCTGAAGAGAGTTGAGATGTTTGCTGCTTCAATCAACAAGGTTACCTGCTTCAGTGAGACCTTTCAGCTCAGTTAGTTGTGCCATTTTATTTTCAATTGAAGTGTAAAGGGCAGTTTTCAGTGACTGAAAAGGTTTCTGTTGTTCAGTAGATCATTTAGATCTCTTTCTGTCTCCTCAAATCCTTCTCTGTGTGTTTCTCAGTGTGTTCTTGTTTATATAAATCTATTGTCTATTGTGCTTTCCAGCTGATGTTTTCATGGGGTCATGTCATGAAAAAGCTTGAAAAAGCTCTTGAGCTTTTGTAATCAAAGAGTATGAGGTACTATAATATACAGCCGGGTGACAAATGAAACTTAAATCTGGAGGTCCGGTAGCTCTATTATGCTGTGGAGGGCATTTTGCTGGCATGGTTTGGGTCCGCTTGTCCCCATAAAGGGAAGAGTCACTGCAAACCAATGCACTGCTGTTGTGATCTTCTTTATCCTATGATGATGAAGCATTTTAATCCTGATGGGAGTGAACAATGCCTTCATCCATAAGGCATAAAGGGTCACTAAATGGTTTGATGAGTATGAAAATGAGATGAATCATAGGCTATTGCATTTGTAGTCATCAGATCTCACCCAGTTGAACACCTATGGGAGATTTCGGACCAACGTGTTAGACTGCACCTTGAACAGACATCATCAAAACACCAAATAAAAGAATATATTTTGGTGCTCCATCTCTCAAGGTAATGTGATGGATGGATGCATGCATCACATATGTTGTATATGTCTTTTAATTAAATATTTAGTGATCATTGTATTGTATTTTAAAGGGCACCTATTATGCAAAATTTACTTTTACATGTTGTTTGAACATAAATGTGTGTTGGCAGTGTGACCCTATAATGATAAAAATCCACCTACTCTTTTTTTGTTTGTTTGTTTGTTTGTTTTTTAATCCTCATAAATCATAAGCAGTGCCTCAGAACAAGTTTGCAGGTTCTGTACAAAGTGACATCAGTTTGTACAGGCCCTGCCCAAGACTGTTGATGGACTCTGCCGTATTAGCATAGACCCCGCCCTAAGCAAGTTGTATGCTGTCCGCCATTTTCTCTAGGCCGGAGCAGCTGTAGCAAAAAGAATGTCTCGTAAGCAACTCAGTTGTTTTGTTGTTGGATATAAGAGTGAACATAACGGTACTCCCGACATCAGAGCCGCTGAGGACGCAGTGGATTTGTTTTATTTTTGAAGGGAATGTGCCCCCATATACCTAAGTTCTTTTATGTCTGCACCAGTGGTGTGCGGTGGTGCAGACATAAAAGAAAGCGGTGATATGTAAGTGACAGTTGTTTACTTACTTTTTAATTAGTCTTCCCATTAATGCCATCACCGTCTTCATTCAGTCCGATTCAACGAGAACGCGCACGAAAACAAGAGGCGGGATTTATCGCACGAACCAATCATGTCCAATCATAACCGATCATATCCAATCATAACGCAGTTGAGGCATTGCCTCCTCTCACGTGACTTTCCCCCATTCATTCTCAATTACCCCCCACTAAACCCACCGCACGCTTAGGGGACTCTGCTTTGTTTCTATGAGCTGAAGGGAGGCACAGAGACACGGACTCCCGCTGTAACTTTACCTGCGGGTGTTGCTGTTTGACAGTGTTTCTTTAGAAAAACGAGTGACTTTTACACTTTTAAATGTCAACAGGTTTTGCTAAAAAGTTGTTACTCAAGAGTGGGTCAGTACAAACTTTCGCATTTTATTACAGTTCATCGGAGTTGTTTCACTGATATAAAGTTTACCAGTTAATTAAGAACCCCGAAAGGGCATAAGGTCTGTATATATTTGTTTACTGTTAGTTGTAAAGAGTGCTGATTTGTAATTCGCTGTGTATGTTGATGATGATGCAAGGGAGAGAGAGAGAATTTAATGCGCACTTCTTTTACTGTGTTTTATTAAGCTCTTACGGTGATTTTCTGGAGTGAGAACAGATGCTTCATCTTTTGTGTGAGGTACAATAAACTTAATAAAAAGTGTTGGCCATCAAAGCTTGTTGTAGCAGCCTGTTCTATCTCTGTGCAGCATATATTCTCTGGCTCTGAAGGCATCATTATCAGACTCTGGTTCGAACTGAACACCGCTACTGACAGTTTCTGACATTGTCAATGCATGAGATTGTCCTGTTTTGTTGTTGTCGGTATGCCGGAGCATGAGCACCAGCTCATTTGCATTTAAAGGGACACACAAACATGGCATGTTTTTGCTCACCCCCAAAAAGTGGCAATATTAACATGCTATAAAAAAAAAAAAAATAAAAAATATCTGGTGGGTATTTTGAGCTAAAACTTCACATACACACTCTGGGGACATCAGAGACTTATTTTACATCTTGCTAAAAGGGACATAATAGGTCCCCTTTAAATAAACTTCACAGGAAGTGGCTGCTTATACAACCCGCAAAAAATGGCTGAAAAAGCAAGACATTTTGAAAAGATTCAGCTGGGAGAACATCTTGCAACTAATTAAGTTAATTGATATCAGGTCTGTAACATGATTAGCTATAAAAGGGATGTCTCAGAGAGGCAGAGTCTCTCAGAAGTAAAGATTGTGGAATACTTTAAAAACAATGTTCCTCAATGTCAAATTGCAAAGGCTTTTCAAATCTAATCATCTACAGTGCATAACATCATCAAAAGATTCAGAGAAACTGGAGAAATCTCTGTGCGTAAGGGACAAGGCCGAAGACCTTTATTGGACGCCCATGGTCTTCGGCCCTCAGACGACACTGCATCACTCATCGGCATGATTGTGTCAATGACATTACTAAATGGGTCCAGGAATACTTCCAGAAACCACTGTCGGTAAACACAATCCGCTGCGCCATCTGCAGATGCCAACTAAAGCTCTATCATGCAAAAAGGAAGCCATATGTGAACATGGTCCAGAAGCGCCATCGTGTCCTGTGGGTCAAGGCTCGTTTAAAATGGACTGTTTCAAAGTGGAAAGTGTTCTATGGTCAGATGAGTCCAAATTTGACATTCTTGTTGGAAATCATGGACACCGTGTCCTCCGGGCTAAAGAGGAGGGAGACCTTCCAGCATGTCATCAGCGTTCAGTTCAAAAGCCAGCATCTCTGATGGTATGGGGGTGCATAAGTGCATACAGTATGGGCAGCTTGCATGTTTTGGAAGGCACTATGAATGCTGAAAGGTATATAAAGAACAACATATGATCCCCTCCAGATGACGTCTATTTCAGGGAAGGCCTTGTGTATTTTAGCAGGACAATGCAAGACCACATACGGCAGCTATTACAACAGCATGGCTTCGTCGTAGAAGAGTCCGGGTGCTGAATTGGCCTGCCTGCAGTCCAGATCTTTCACTTATAGAGAACATTTAGAACATTAAAGACGACCACGAACTCTTCAGCAGCTGGAAATCTATATCAGGCAAGAATGGGACCAAATTCCAACACCAAAACTCCAGAAACTCATAACCTCGCTGCCCAAACGTCTTCACACTGTTTTGAAAAGAAAAGGAGACTCTACACCATGGTAAACATGCCTCCGTCCCAACTATTTTGAGACCTGTAGCAGGCATCAAATTTGAAATCAGCTCATTTTGTGCATAAAATTGTAAAAATTCTCAGTTTAAACATTTGTTATATTATCTATGTTCTATTGTGAATAAAATATTGGCTCATGTGATTTGAAAGTCTTTTAGTTTTTATTTTATTCAAAGTTAAAAAAAAAAAAAAAAAATGTCCCAACATTTCCAGAATTCGGGTTGTAATAAACCCACACAAGTGAGCAGATAAATCTAGACCAGCATCTTACCTGACACTGATGTTAACATGGCCAGTCTTAGCAGTTTCTGTGATTTGGTTCTCCTTTTATTATTATTATTATTTTTTTTCTTCGGATACCATCCATATTGAAAGGTACAGCATGTGGAAGATTGGTACGCAAACGGCGGTTCAGGAAAGTCAAAAATCACTCGAGGAGCAAGCGTTAGAGTTAAGCCGAAAAACAGTAGGTAATTTGCTCTGGAATTTTTACAGAAGGTGTGTGAGAAAAACTCTTGGCAGAGTCGGACGGGATTAAAATCGCAAAGTATGTCTGTTAAACAAAAATTTCTTAACATCCTCCAGGAATGCTAGTCTCGTCCAAATAAGGCTTTTGAGTTATGCCCTTAGCAGTTTGATATAGTGAAAATGCTTAATTATCTTTTTTTTTCAGATTCACTCAATACTTACAACAGGAGTGACTATGCCACAATTTTCTGCCATAAGCTCGCTCTATGTGCTTAGTTCGTTCAAATCCCTCGATGATTTTTTATTTTTTTTTACAATATTCATTTTTTTGCTCTTTTCCTAGTCATCCCAAGGCAGTTTATTTAGCTCAGAAGTCTCTCCATAATTAAAAAATGTCTTTGACTTCAAAGAATAATTCCACAAATTTAAGCAGAACTTAAAATGTTCAAATAACAAACCACCTCAGAAACAGTAAAACGGAATGTCTTACACAATGCTACATGCAAGGGATTTTCAAAGGTATCCCATGAATATTTAATCATGTACATTTCACATGCTCTGATTTAAAGCTCTCAACATAGTAACATGCCCATGAGATCCTCTTTCACCTGGATGTAAAGAGCTGGATCTGTCTGTTTGGATTTCTCTACTCCTCCCTCTCCTACCCATCTTTTTCACACAATTCTCGCCGCTTGCCTCTTCGTTCCCGCTCATCTGTCCATCAAGCATTCACCCAGCCATCCATCTGCTCATCTTTCTATCCATCAAATTCACTAACTGCCTATATTTATTTCTATATGTATGGTTTTCTGTTGATTTCTGTGTAGGCAGCTGTCTAGACACCTGTCTTCCATTTTTGGATCAGTTTCCTCTCTGTCTTCTTTAAGCATCTGAAAGCTGAGAGCAACATTTCTTTGTGGGCTTCTCTGCCTGAATGGGAATGCATGCACATTTGAGACTAATACATATATTTTTTCTTCTTCTATGGAAGAAAAGGAGCCCTCAGTGTAGTTCTCATTCTTCACAGCAGTCAAAACAGTCTCCAGTTTTGAAGCTATATTCTGAAAGCTCAGGACAGCAAAGGTCACATTTTGCAAGTATTAAAAGGGCTGTCTGTAATTAGGACCTCATAAATGTCAGCTCACTTTTTCCTCGAGTGCCTCTCTACACAAATACAGATCCACGTTTTGGGAGGCTTTAATTTCTAGAGGTTACTTCCCCTCTCTCCGGGCGAGACGGTCTTTAAATGATTCCGTGCCACGGGAAGAATGAAGCATTTAAGTTGTCATTTGTTGGGTTGTCCTCATTACCGAGCATCGCATCTGTGAGTTTAGTCAGACGGCTTGATGCGCTGGAGCTGAGTCACTTTGTTAAAGTTCTAATTGCCAACAGCAGAAAAGGGAGATTTCAGCAGGTGTATAATGACTCTTTAATTAAGATATTCAATAAGTCCTTCCTCTTTTGGCGCCGTTTTAAACACAAATGGGCAATTTAGAATCATTTGTAGCTATTGTAAATCCAGAGCAATGATTGACATGATATAACATAAATATAATTAGCTCTGTGTTTCCACTGGGTGAATAATAATCAAGGGTTTGCTATCTAAATTAATTTCTCTCTGTGTGAGTGGCATTTGCAATAGAACAGGGCAACATGTTCGTTCATGGCACAATATTTTGCAACTCTAATTTTCTTATTATGAGAAGAAAAAAAAAAACTACAACATGAGAACAAGGTGTCAAACTGTCAACCTTACTTTTCACTTGTGTATCACATTGAGATTTTACCATTTTTTATTCCCCAGTGTATTACCATTCAAAAGTTCAGGATCAATAAGATTTTTTTTATATACTTTTATTCAGCAAGGATGCATTCAATTGATCTAAAGCAACAGTAAAGTCATTTATGACGTTACAAAAGATTTCAAATAAATGCTTTTCTTTTGAACAAAAATGTATCAGTTTCCACAAAAATATTAAACAGCAGAACTGTTTTCAACATTGTTAATAATAAGAAATGTGTACTGTATATAGACTTATTTCTGAAGGATCATGTGACACTGAAGACTGAAGTAATGGCTGTGAAAATTCAGCTTTCTCTTCCACAGAATTAAATTACATTTTAAAATATATTAAAAAATATATACAGTGGTGGTCATAATTATTGGCACCCTTGGTAAATATGATCAAAGATGACTATAAAAATAAATCTACATTGTTTATCCTTTTGATCTTTAATTCATAAAATTAGCAAAAATCTAACCTTTCATTGAAGGAAAAGAATTGAAAGTGGGGGGGAAATTATGAAATAAATGTTTTTTTTTTTTTTCCCAAACACATTGGCCACAATTATTGGCACCCTTTTATTCAATACTTTTTGCAACCTCCTTTTGCCAAGATAACAGCTCTGAGTCGTCTTCTATAATGCCTGATGAGTTTGGAGAACACCTGACAAGAGATCAGAGACCATTCCTTCATACAGAATCTCTACAGATCCTTCAGATTCCCAGCTCCATGTTGGTGCTTCTTCTCTTCAGTTCACTCCACTCATTTTCTGTAGGATTCAGGTCAGGGGACTGGGACGGCCATGGCAGAAGCTTCATTTTGTGCTCAGTGACACATTTCTGTGTTGATTTTGATGTTTGTTTTGGATCATTGTCTTGATGGAAGATCCAACCATGGCCCATTATTGGATTTCTAGCAGAAGCGGTCAGGTTTTGATTTTTTATCTGTTGGTATTTGATAGAATCCATGATGCCATGTATCTCAACAAGATGTCCAGGACCTCCAGCAGAAAAATAGGCCCACAACATTAAAGATCCAGCAGTATATTTAACCGTGGGCATGGGGTACTTTTTATCCATGTGTGCACCAAACCCATCTGGTGGGTTTGCTGCCAAAAAGCTCTTTTTTTAGTATCATCTGACCATAGAAGCCGGTCCGGTTTGAAGTTCCAGTCGTGTCTGACAACTGAATATGCTGGAGATTGTTTCTGGATGAGCGCAGAGGATTTTTCTTGAAACCCTCCTGAACAACTTGTGGGGACGTAGGTGCTGTATGATCATTTTTTTAGGCTTTCTGAGACTCAAGACTCAACTAATCTCTACAATTCTCCAGCTGTGATCCTTGGAGAGTCTTTGGCCACTCAAACTCTCCTCCTCACCGCGCATTAGGACGATTTAGACACACGTCCTCTTCCAGGCAGATTTGTAACATCTTTAGTTGATTGGAACTTCTTAATTATTGCCCTGATGGATATTTTCAATGCTTTAGCTATTTTCTTACAGCCACTTTCTATTTTGTGAAGCTCAACAATCTTTTGCTGCACATCAGAACTATATTCTTTGGTTTTACTCATTGTGATGAATGATTAAGGGAATTTGGCCTTTCTGTTTCCTCATGTTTATACTCCTGTGGAACAGGAAGTCATGGCTGGACAATTTCATGTTCATGATCACCCTGGTGTGCTAAAAAAAAATTTTAAATATGAATGGGAATATACTTCAGAGATATTTTACTCATAAAAAATTCTAGGGGTGCCAATAATTGTGGCCAGCGTGTTTTGAAGAAAAACATTTATTTCATAATGTGATTTCCCCCCCACCTTCAATTCTTTTCCTTCAATGAAAGGTTAGATTTTTGCTAATTTTATGAATTAAAGATCAAAAGCATAAACAATGCAGATTTATTTTTATAGTCATCTTTGATCATATTTACCAAGGGTGCCAATAATTATGACCACCACTGTATATATATTATTTTGAATTGCAGTATTGTAGTTTATATATATATATATGTGTGTGTGTATATATATAATTTCATCAAATAAATGCAGCCTTGGTGAGCTTTAGAAACTGCTTTCAAAAACTATAGATTAAAAAATCTTACCATGCCTAAACTTTTGAATGGTAGCGTACTTGGAAAAGCAATAAAACTGTGTCAAACATTTAAAGGGGTCATGAATTGAGAAATCAACTTTTCCTTGAGCTTTTGATATATAAGAGGTCATCGTACTATGAGAATATCCTGTAAGTTTCAGAACTGAAAACTTTCTTGTTAGTCAAACAAAAGCTTTTATTGACACCAGGCCCATCGAATGACTAATCCTGGAATGTGCCTATCATAGACAGGTGAAACCCCGCCTCCGCAGAAGAAATCAACGCCTACTTCATCATTACAATGTTAGCCCCACCCACTGGCATGTTAGTGAGATGAGGAGGAGAGGATAGTGATATAGGACTAAAAGTAACATTACCTTTCATAGGATCCTTATGCTAGGAATATGGTTATTTATTTTCAACAATGCGAATGTCTCAGTTGAGCTCAATTTATTACTATTTGGTACTTCACTGTGAATTCTTTGGTAAATCAATTGCATTTCGGCGCAGGCTTTGTAAACAGACTTTTACAATATGGACTCGACAGTAATGACAACATGTAAGTAACTGTGTTTATTCTAATGCCTGATCTGATATGTAAATGATTGATGTACAGTCAGATGTCCTTATGTGTCAGTAAATCAAACCAGTGACTAACGGTCAACTTCAGTTGTTTCTCTTAGTAGGATGAAAATAATCAGTTATTTAAACGGTGATTAAATTATTTAAAGAAAGCAATCAAAGAACACTCCCTTTGCAGTCGTTGGAGCTGTCAATTAAACAGCGCGAGTTTATCAGTGACTGAGTTCTGGACTCGTGTCAAAACTCCCGTTTTATTCAACGAATCTCTTAGTTATATCGTGTTTGCACTGTTGGTGACAATGAAATCATTCATTAGTATGCAGAAATTGAGTTGCAATGACGAGATCACTGCTTTCATGCGCTCAACAATATGTCTGTGATCGGCTACAATCTTTATTACTGCAACCTTTCATGCCACTATCTAAATATAATGTCATAGATCTAAATGTAATTGCAGCACTTTTCATGATTAGTTAACTTTGAGAGCTGTAATGGTAAAAACGTGCTAAAAGAAAGAGTAATATTTGGCTATTTCAAATGGAAAGATGTTAGCCAATCACAGCAGTGGGTGTTTACACTGAAGTCTCACAGTTTGTATGTATGTTTGTTTTGTATGATTAGCAAGTAGATAAGTTAGTAATGTAAGTTTGATATACACATCATTTAGAGGTTTGTTCAAATCCTTAATTCTAAACATGAGCAGTAGTAATAGTGATCCTTGCAAGTACAGTATACAGTTGCAAGAAAAAGTATGTGAACCACTTGCAGAATTTGTGAAAAGGTGAAAAATTTTAACAAAATAAGAGAGATCATACAAAATGCATGTTATTTTTCATTTGGTACTGTTCTGAGTAAGATATTTTACATAAAAGATGTGTACATATAATCTATAAGGCAAAAAAATAGCTGAATTTATTAAAATTACCCCATTCAAAAGTTTGTGAACCATTGATTCGTAATACTGTGTGTGGTTACCTGAATGATCTACGACTGTTTTTTTGTTGTGTGATGGTTGTTCATGAGTCCCTTGTTTGTTCTGAACAGTTAAACGGAGCTCTGTTCTTCAGAAAAATCCTCCAGGTCCTGCAGATTCTTCAGTTTTCGAGGATTTTTTGCATATTTGAACCCTTTCCAGCAGTGACTGAATGATTTTGAGATCCATCTTTTCACACTGAGGACAACTGCGGGACTCAAACGCAACTAATAAAAAAGGTTCAAACATTCACTGATGCTCCAGAAGGAAACACAATGCATTAAGAGTCAGGAGGTGAAAACTTTTGAACAGGATGAAGATGTACAAATTTTTCTTATTTCATTTAAATATCACTTTTTTTTCCATTTAGTTCTGCCCTTCGAAAGCAACAGAAGTTACTTACATGTTTCCCAGAAGACAATTTACCTTGATCTTCAAATTCAAAAAGTTTAATGCATTGTGTTTTCTTTCTGGAGCATCAGTGAATGTTTGAACCTTTTTTTATTAGTTGTGTTTGAGTCCCTCAGTTGTCCTCAGTGTGAAAAGATGGATCTCAAAATCATTCAGTCACTGCTGGAAAGGGTTCAAATATGCAAAAAATCCTCGAAAACTGAAGAATCTGCAGGACCTGGAGGATTTGTCTGAGCTCAGTTTAACTGCTCAGAACAAACAAGGGACTCATGAACAACCATCACAAAAAAAAAAAAAAAACAGTCGTAGATCATCCAGGTAACCACACACAGTATTAAGAATCAAGGGTTCACATACTTTTGAACAGGGTTATTTTAATAAATTCAGCCACTTTTTTGTCTTGTTGATTATATGTAAACATCTTTTATGTAAAATATCTTACTCAGGACAGTACTAAATAAAAAATAACATGCATTTTCTATGATCCCTCTTATTTTGTTAAAATTATTCACATTTTCACAGATTCTGCAAGTGGTTCACATACTTTTTCTTGCAACTGTATTTTAGGGCCTGGCATTATGAATCTGAATTGTTAGGTGTAACAGCTCTCTCTGTTTTATTTTCAGATTTTGCTAGAGCCGTTGCCGGGAGACCCGTGTCATATGCTGCAGTGCTGAGGATGAAAGCAGACAGTTCGTCATCCTCCTCGTTGAGCTCCAGGATGAGGTTAAGGAACAACTACGGAATGGGATCGCCTAGCCAAGACTGGCCTCCGTTCTCCAGACACAGATTCTCAGCCCTCAGCTCACAGGAGGACTACAGGAGTGAAGGTGAGAATGAGGCTGAATCACACAATCCCATGCCAATTCACCGACTCTCAGCACTTACAAACTCTCTCTGATCTGTGTTCTCGTCACACTGGGGCAAATGAGTTCTGCTTTTACTTCTTACTGACTTTAGAAGTTTGACCTCATAGAGAGTGGTTCAAATACTAATAGGAGTTGAGCACTGACTTGAATATGCCTTTTCTGTTTAGCACTTTCAATCCAAAAAGCCAGACTTAAAGAGGCCATATTATGCCTTTTTCAACACAGGCTCATTGGAAAAATGTACCCGTGTCAACATTTTTGCAAAACGCAAAATACGTACCAATACGTACATATTACTGCAGTTTCAAACAGAAATGAACACTAGAGGCAGTAAAACAGCAAGCGCTTTTAATCGTTTTAACACGCATTTATGATTTCAGGGTCAGACTATGGATTAATAAAGACTTGTTTTCACGCGGCTCCTTGCACAATGATGTTTGCATCACTTACCCAGCTCCAGATGTTCAGTTTTATTGACGTAATAAGCTTGCTTGGTAGCTCAGCTGGTACAGAATTGTACTTGCGATGCATAGAGGTCGGGTACGAATCCCATAAAAGACGAGTCATGGTAAAAGAGCTCAAAGAGTTCAAAGTCAAGCTAAAATGCCATGGTTACAATTGCGTTTTTATGTCACATTTGCTTTTGTTAACATTATCGGGTAGGTTCACGGTTTAGTGTGGGTGAACGTTATTAAACGTGATGGAGCATTAAGCTTTTAGCGCCACTCACCGGACATTTTGATTCAGAACTGCGGTGATACGTACAAACTCCAACATAATAAAACATTGCCATATTCATGTTCATATGTTCCTGAAAAAACTAAACACGCTTTTAGCGCCACTTACTGGACATTTCACTTTGAAACTGTCGCGAAACGTGCATGACGCAACGTATTTTGCGTTTTGCAAAAATGTTGACACAAGTATGTTTTTCTAATGAGCCTGGGCTGGCCCTTTTACAAAGTTTTGGTTTTGTTTTTGTTTTTAGGGTCTACTAGAATAGTTTTTCATGTTTGAATGTTTAAAAAAAATATAATTTTTCACATTTTACATTGTTGGAGCACCTCTCTTCCCAGTCTGTCCATAGCTTTTAGTTCCTGTCTTTTTGAAAAGCACAATATGATCTGATTTGGTTAGCTGGATTATTGTGTTGTGATTGGTCAACCACTTTGAGTATGTTTCTGAAATGTCACGCCCCTTACTAAAGTTTCAATACACTACTAACACAACTCAACCAGGCCTCATCTCTCTTTTTTTTTTTTTTTTTTTGTATGCCTTGGGCAGGAATTATTTAAATGGTGAATATTGTGACTGACATGTCTCTCAAATGGATATATGTTTACATTATATTTGGTGTATTTCCTCTTTCTAGTCTTTTGGTTCCCCTCGTTACTCCCTCATCATTTGCACCTGTCTTGTTATCTAGTTTTCTCTGTGCACATAAGCCCTATGCTGTGTTCAAAATCACCCCCCATACCCTCATTCACTATTCCCTACATTAGTCCACTAATATAGTCCATCTTGAGCTCTGTCATAAACAAGCATTTATAAACCTTAAGTAAACAATTTAATAATCAAGTTAAATTAATATCTGTATGTTATTACGCTGTAGCCACATTGGGAAGTAGATGAATGGATGATTCAGCTGCGGGCGCCATCCGCTGGTCAGACGCAGTAATTCATTCGGCGCTTGGCGCGACTCTCCCAGTGCATTATGGGTATTTTCTAGCCGTTGAGTGTACATTGGTTGTACACTCGTTATTGCGGTGCATTGTGGGATTGAATGAGTGCACTCGGACACCACTACAAATGGCTGTCCCCTCAAATAGTGCTCTATTTTAAGATTTAGGGGGTGATTTCGGACACAGCGTTTTCTGTGTTAGTTTGTCAGTTGTTTCTCATATTTCAGTATTCTTGTGTGTTCTTGTATTTTGTTTTTTTTGTTTTCTTGTTCTCCTGCTCTTTGTGTTTCTTGGTTCCTGTTTTGCTTTTATTATTAAATACGCCTGCAATTAGTTTCACACCTCCACCTACCTTCCTTGCCCTCTCCATGTTATAAAGACATGTATGTTCCCAGAGGAATACTCAAGACTACCATCTAGGCGTTTCTGGGAGTTCATGCTTACTGATATAGAGAATAACTCCCTTTGGAGTGGAGCTTGTCCTTTGTAACTTTGCAGACCTTTTTCATGCTCAAACAGTTACATTGTCATACTACAACAGTAACACACACACAAAGTGGAAAACATAAAATAAGCATAATATATCCGCTTTAAATATGCAATACCAATTGAGCTCTGCTGGCACTCAACAGTCATCTTTCTTACCTTGCAGTAAAGACCATTGCTAGTCAACAGAATAAGTTGTGTTTTTGGATGTTGACGTTGACTCCTGCAAGACTACCTTTGTTAACCAGATTTACCAGCTGGGTTTTGCTTGTCCAACAGCTAGATCTGCCCCAGACCACCACTAACTAGCAAGGCTTTTAGGACTTGATTTGAGTTTTCAGAGCCTAACAGACAAGGGTTGTGTGTTGGAGTCTTGTCTAACATTGAAAGTGACCTAGACATCTCACCAATGAATCATGTCTCTGTTCAGTTAGAGTTGATGGAGACCCCGACCACACGGAAATTGAACAGGGATCATTGAAACATCTCAGCACTTCCCAAACTCCCAGCCTTCCGTCAGCCTGACAACTGATGGATGCTGTTGTCACTGGGAGAAATAAATATTTTCACAAGCTGCATTATGAAAGAGACCTTTACAAATAAAATAAGATCTGTCAAGGATCCTGTTGGTTTGTTGTGTATGAATCTCTTTGTTGTAACCTCAGAAACACATTATTTTGCTGCTGTTTAGGTTATTTGAAGGACATCTGTTAGCACAGTGGGTCAAGTGTTTTTGACACTAAACAAGTTAACCACTGTGGCAAATTCAGCTAAAGCCATATTAAGGTGGTAGGCTTGTTTTACATGGTTGGTTAAACCTGATAATGAGCTATTCTCACATAGTTAGGGTTTTGACCTGAAGTCCATTTTGCTTTGACACATTTTTTCCCCCCAAAAAGTAGTTGTCAAAAGTACAGACTTCGGTACCAAGTCAGTACTGAAATTTTAAAAAATGTGACGATATAAGCATTTCCCCTTATAGCATTTTAAGAGCTGTTGGGCGGATTCTTAAACAGGGCTTTTCCTGCATTGAAAATATATTGGCGGCCGCCAAAATGAATTTTTGTTCCGCCAAAGCTTTGTTTGGTCATCTAATGTGATATCTGAGATAACTGCTGTACTTTTGATGGCAGCATGGCACACTTTATTTATAAGCTTAAGGCGATTAAAACAGTGTGAATAAAAATGGCTTATTTCTTTGATTAAACATCAAACTTCACATTCTTTGCATTAGAATCAAATGCACCTCAAAAGAAGAAACATTACAGTGATATTAGGTGGATATATCACCCCTGGCAACAGGTGCTTATGGGCTAGCTAGTTTGTTATCTTAGCGTAACACTCAAAAGACAACAATTTATGATATTAATATCATGTTGTTGTTCCAAACCTACTATATAACGTCAGTTGAGTGTTTACTTCTGTGATCTGCTGTGGCTCCTTATCACAGAATGATGCAAAAATATTAATTTATAGTATTCTATATTGTTTATTCTTATGAAAATACCTGAGATAGCTTGAAGAATATACATATTAACCGTATATTGTCGCAATCGTGTTTGTTCAGTTAAATTGTTTCTATCTGCATGTTATTCAGCTGCAGCGAAAGCTGTATGCTTCTGTCCATATAAGGGATTTCCTGGAACATCATAAGTTTTACTTCTATGAGTCTCACTTGTGGACTTTCTGCACAAGGGCGCCCTCTAGCTTCAAGTATTAATATAACACATTACATGAGTGTGTTTAACGCTCCATAATGCTCAAAAAAATAAATAAATAAATAAAATAAACACACAATTTGAGTAAAAATAGAAAAAATAATAATAATCCTCTTTAAAGAAATTTGAAATAAGCACAGTTATGGACTAAAAGCCCTGATGTACAGAGTTTAGTAAGGAACTTTGATGAGAAGTGTACAGTTTGTCCCTCAGTGGACGCATGAGAGTTTTTTGATTTTGCATACCTTGTGGCAAAAATTTTGAAATTACTGTCACTATAAGATATTTAATATAAGATAAATGGACAGCTTTAACCTTTCTAATGATGTGTAGTTTGTATAAATTTGTATAAATTGTGTATTCTGTGTGTGGATGACCGTGTTTGTCAGCCACCACTGAGGGCCATTTTTCAGGAAAAACCCTGTTAAACACCTCTGATTGGCCATTGTGTTCACGCGATCAACAGATATGTTTGTGATTGGATCAATGCTTCAAAAACATGTTGTAAATAGACATCTTTGATGCTCTTCACCGAACGCTTACACAGATACACATGGGAGCATTTGAAAGCAGGCGTCTATCAGCAGATCCTAATATGTCCGCTGATCGATGGATCCACTGATAGACACCTTCTTTCAAATGCTTCCATGTATATCTGGGTAAGCGCTCAGTGAAGAGTGTCAAAGATCCGCTCCACAGCACTCAAAATGCTAGGGGGAAATGCTGGTCAAATTTGTAAAATTTCAGTACCGACTTGGTACTGAAGTCAGTACTTTTGACAACACTACCCAGAAGAAGGACTTTTTTGCATTACCAGCTCATAGATTATCAGATTTAAAGTCACCAAACAGCTGAATATGTTATAGAGTTTGTGTAATCGGTTACTGAGAAGTGAGTTCGTGGTTGAGTTGGAACAGATGAAGTAGTATGATCAGGGTCAGATTAGGGTCACAGGAACTGTCTCATTCAAGATGATGCACTCAGTACTGCCAACTTCTCCGGATCGCCACACTCCAACGGTTTAGGGGTCACCCAGGAGACGACAGGGGAGCCGGAACAGGGCCGTCACATAAATGAGGAATGTGCCACTTCCTTCACACACTGTGAGGATGCAGTAATTGTCAGCAAGATGTCTCCTCTCTGTGTAACCCGCGCTCTTCAGGTTGTCGTTGAATTGTAATGCTGAAAAGCTCATGGGGGGTACGTAGGGCTGCTGTTTTCCCGGTGAGGCTGACGGATCACAGAGTGCCTCTCAGATGACTGATTTCTCTGACATTATCAAGCTGCTAAATCATAAAACACTCACTGTTGCCCCATACTGAGACTACAAGCTGCCTTAGACAAGCTGCACAGTACCGCAGACAGATAGATACAACATCCTCTTCACATACTCTACAGTACCTCTCAGCTGGTACTATTTAAAACTCACAACTTTTGTTCACTGCGTAAATTTGAAGTTGCTAATACACAGCTTAGTGTGATCTCACAGCTGATACAAAAGCGGCCTCACAAAAGTTTTAAAGATGAATATTATGAAAGCATATAAAAGTCATAAAAGTGTGTGGGCAGCAGTAATTATTCCTTCCTACATCTAACACATTTTTTTTTTTTTTCTCATCTATGGAGTGCAGAATAAATAACAGCCTACTGTATAGTACTTTATAAACCTGTATGTTTTTTTTTTTTTTCTTGACATACTTTGTGTTTTAGATGTTTTGTATTAGACCCTAGTACTATATTTGTAAGTGCAGACAGCAGAAAATAACACTGTTGATATGCATAAATGGCTTTTGATAATGATAAATTGTGATTATTCAGTCAAGTGGGTTTGCAAATCTGCTTGAATAGAAAAGAGGAGTTGGCAGTCAGATCATTTTCTCAAAAATAACTAAGTGAATCAGCCAAAGTGATTCCAGAGCCAACAACTCATTCATTGACTGAATCGATAGAAGCAGTTCTTGACTCATCAACTTTAAAAAATCAGTTAGAAATTCACTCACTGAACTGGGCAAAGCAGTTCTTCAGCAATCAACAACTCACTCGTTGATTCGGTCAAGTGGTTCTTGCTATCAGCTGAACGAGTTAATGAGTAAACAACTCACTGAGTTAGTCAAAACGATTCTTGAGTAAACTCGACTGACTTATTGAATTGGTCAAAGTGAGTCAACTACATAGAATTAATCAAAACATTCTCAAGTAAACTAAACCCTAAATTGGTTGAAGCAGTTTTTGAGTCAAGAACTTAATTTCACTCATCGATTGGAGTATTTGACTACAACCCGAATTCCGGAAATGTTGGGACATTTTTTTAAATTTGAATAAAATGAAAACTAAAAGACTTTCAAATCACATGAGCCAATATTTTATTCACAATTGAACATAGATAACATAACAAATGTTTAAAGGGAGAAATTTTACACT
Source organism: Ctenopharyngodon idella (assembly GCF_019924925.1). Lineage (NCBI taxonomy): Eukaryota > Metazoa > Chordata > Actinopteri > Cypriniformes > Xenocyprididae > Ctenopharyngodon > Ctenopharyngodon idella. The sequence goes on from NC_067237.1 coordinate 6,373,679, forward strand.
TTTATCCACTAAATGAGCTCATTTCAAATTTGATACCTGCTACAAAAAGTTGGCACAGGGGCAACAAATGGCTGAAAAGGCAAGACATTTTTTAAAAGATTCAGCTGGGAGAACATCTAGCAACTAATTAAGTTAATTGATATCAGGTCTGTAACATGATTAGGATGTCTTAGAGAGGCAGAGTCTCTCAGAAGTAAAGATGGGCAGAGCTGTGAAAGAGTGCATAAAAAGATTGTGGAATACTTTAAAAACAATGTTCTTCAACGTCAAATTGCAAAGGCTTTGCAAATCTCATCATCTACAGTGCATAACATCATCAAAAGATTCAGAGAAACTGGAGAAATCTCTGTGCGTAAGGGACAAGGCCGAAGACCTTTATTGGACGCCCATGGTCTTCAGGCCCTCAGACGACACTGCATCACTCTTCGGCATGATTGCGTCAATGACATTACTAAATGGGCCCAGGAATACTTCCAGAAACCACTGTCGGTTAACACAATCCGCCGTGCCATCTGCAGATGCTAACTAAAGTTCTATCATGCAAAAGGAAGCCATATTTGAACATGGTCCAGAAGCGCCGTTGTGTCCTGTGGGCCAAGGCTCATTTAAAATGGACTGTTTCAAAGTGGAAAGTGTTCTGTGGTCAGACGAGTCCAAATTTGACATTCTTGTTGGAAATCACGGACACCATGTCCTCCGGGCTAAAGAGGAGGGAGACCTTCCAGCGTGTTATCAGCGTTCAGTTCAAAAGCCAGCATCTCTGATGGTATGGGGGTGCAGAGTGCATACAGCATGGGCAGCTTGCATGTTTTGGAAGGCACTATAAATGCTGAAAGGTATATAAAGGTTTTAGAGCAACATATGCTCCCCTCCAGATGACGTCTATTTCAGGGAAGGCCTTGTGTATTTCAGCAGGACAATGCAAAACCACATACTGCAGCTATTACAACAGCAGGGCTTCGTAGTAGAAGAGTCCGGGTGCTGAATTGGCCTGCCTGCAGTCCAGATCTTTCACCTATGGAGAAAAATACATCAAAGACAACCATGAACTCTGCAGCTGGAAACCTATATCAGGCAAAAATGGGACCAAATTTCAACACCAAAACTCCAGAAACTCATAACCTTGATGCCCAGACATCTTCACACTGTTTTGAAAAGAAGAGGAGGTGCTACACCATGGTAAACATGCCCCCGTCCCAACTATTTTGAGACCTGTAGCAGGCATCAAATTTGAAATGAGCTCATTTTGTGCATAAAATTGTACAAGTATTTAGTTTAAACGTTTGTTATGTTATCTATGTTCTATTGTGAATAAAATATTGGCTCATGTGATTTGAAAGTCTTTTAGTTTTCATTTTATTCAAATTTAAAAAACGTCCCAACATTTCCGGAATTCGGGTTGTATTATTCTCAGATATGGTGAGTAGGGACGATGTGTAAAGAACAATCAGCCACTGTCAATCACTCAGCAATCAATCCAATCCATGCTGGGATTGGTCAAACTGATTGACCAAATTGACAGTTCTTGCATTTACAATGTGTCATAGAATAGGAGCGTACAAATCTGAGAGCACTGGAAGATCATCTGCTCATTGACCATAATTGTATTACTTTTTACTTATTTTTTGTAATTATACCTTTTTCTTTTTCTGGTTTATTGTAGCATTTACACATGCAGTTAGTTCTTATGCCCAGTAAAACACTTGTTTGGAGAAGTTTTTGGACTCTTTGATGGCTACCATGATTCCAAACACCATAACTTTTGATTGCTTTGAGCTGTCAACACAACATTTTTCTCAAATACAGTTGACATGATTGTGAAGAAAACCTGCTGTTTTGTCATGCCATTTAGGCATGAAATCACTCTCCATAACTGTATCTGTCTTTCACTAGGGTATAAACATTGGGTTCTTTGGTACAGCTCTGCCCATCAGACAAGCACCAGTATTTAGCCCTGTGTGAAGACAATGCCTTTTGCCGCTGAGTTCAAAGTGCTTATTTGCCAAACACCTGTCACTGTCCTCACATAAACTGTCAGGACCTGGTTTTCTTCCTGTTCTGAGATACCACACCACAGTATGCTCATTATAATTACAGTGTGGGCCAGTGGAGAGACCTTGTTTGAGGTGATACCTGAACAGGCTGTACCTGCTCAAACCGAGCTGAACAATAGAAGAGAGTGAACCGCGGCACTTTACTATAATTGCTTTTCAACCGTTAGACATATACAAAGGCTCCATGATGTGCACTCAAACATGTCATAGCCTATCTGTGAAATTGTGTACTGCCATGAGCACTCCCTGTTTAATAGTGAGAGAAGAACGGTTGATTAAACTCTCAAAGGCATTCACTAGGCAGGAAATCTGACGCCTTGGGCGAGGTTTTTCTCGCTTGAAGAAATGGCCCTTTTTATTGAGGATTTTGTTTAATTTGAAAGGATGCTTTTGATGGTTGGTCATCTCTGTGTCACACAGCCAACAAACTGTAAGAGAAAGATAGGAAAGTTAAACTGCAATGGTTCCCTGCCTCCTACTGCCTTGTCCCCTCCCAAACACACTTATTTTTGACTAATGGGGGAATAAAAACACTGTGAAGTGTGCAGTCTCCCATGCCTATTTGTTTTAAAGAAAGAGTTAACCCAAAAATTAAAGCTCTGTGAACCTGTACAATTGTACTAAGGCTTTTTTAAGCACCAAAATAAATAAATAAATAAATAAATAAAATGTAAAGCAGTCCATACGACTACATACAGCGAAATATATTGCAAGTCCTCTGAAGCCATATGATTTTAGTAAGAAACAAAGTCATACAGGTTTGGACATGAGGTTGATTAAAAAGGATATATTCTTCTGGTTGATTTGCGTTAGTATCGTTTTGAAACTCGCAATTATGGTAATGGCCGTGAAATTTCTGAAGCATGCTCGAAGCGATTGAACAATCATAATGTACTGGTCCATCTGACCAATCAGAGCACATTGAGCTTTTCAGAGGGAAGGGCTTCATAAAGACAGTAACTAAAAGTTACAGACAGAATGGGAAGAGAGGTGCTGCAATAATGTAAAATTTGTTGGGGAAAAAAGTGTTTTTTGAACATTCAAGCATGAAAACCTATTCTAGTAGACCCCAAAACAAAATCAAGACTTTTGTCATATGGACTCTTTAAATGATGACTGTATTTTTATTTTCTGTGAACTGTCCCTTTAAGAATATGATGAGTCTGTTAACTTTGATGGGTGAAACTACAGTAGGAAGTTATTTGATGCTTCTGTCCAACAACAATTTACTTCATAGTTTTTCCAAAACATTTCAGGAGAGAGATCACCAGTCCTGTCCTCCACCTCGCTGTACCTCTGATTAATGTATAATTCCAAAGAGTGTTTTATTTCCCACTGGAGACCAAGTCTGCTGACAGGAGACTGCACAGATTACTGTTTCCTCTCTTCCTGAGGAACAAAGGCCTTTTCCAGCCACTTGATAATTTCTAAATGGTGAGAAATATCATGTTGTCTCAGCTTCCAAAACTAGGTTAAAGGCCTGTATTTCTGTTGAATGGTGGAGTTGAGCTAGTAACAAAAATGTTTTTTGTTTTTTTTTTGTTTGTTTTTAGACATGGTAGTACTGTGGTATTATTTGAAGTATATGAATGCATTTCTGTGTCATTGTATGTATCAATGTACCCAGTAGTATTATAATGTGATACACTGTAAATAATGATATGATCAAGTCATGGCAACATATGTTTTTTTTTCCATTACTTTAACTCTAACCAATTTTAACTTCATGTTTAGTTATACGAGATTCAATTAGACAAGATAAAAAAAAGAGCGGAATTGACTTCTCAGCTAATTTGATTATACTTAAAAATGTAAGGCAGCAACTAAACAACATTTAAATTGAATTAGGTCAAATGGACTGTAAGGGGCTTTTTATTTCTTTTTATATGTTTATGATGATTATTCAATACAGCAGGCATATGTGACACCTACCATAAGAGATGTAGTTAAATTTATTGGAGCTGTTTTACACTTCACAAACTCATCTGAGCTGTAAATATAAATGTTTACACAGACATACAGATAAAGCATAAATCCTTTTGACACAGATTCACAACAGCAGGAATCAACGGATCAGACATGAATGTTGATTCACATATAACTCACATGTGGATTGTCATGACAGAGCCACTGTAGTCTGACTGTTTAGATTTTACCAGGTCAACTGCATCTGTGATCCAAAGGAAAGATTTCTTTTCTTGTAATTGTAACCTTGTAATTGTATGACCAAAATGTCTTCTTTAAAATTTCCTGCGATTGTTAAACCCTGCAAAATTGCTGAAGCAGTTACGAAATGTAGTTACACTAGCAGTAAAAAGCATTCTGTAGCAGTAAAAAACATTGTGCCTGAGGGCTGGCATATACACAGAGAGACTGAATTCATTGTGCTGGGTGATGACTTGTATCGTTAGAGAAAGGGCAAGATATATATGAACATGGATGGTGAGAGGGTAATGCAGCAGTGAGGTACAATATGTTGCTAGAATGGCAAAGACTGATATGCTGCAACACTTTGACCTATCAACAAGGGTGTATAACCACATCACATCAGAAAACGTGATTTATGTGTTGCTATGTGTATGTAAACTATCTATAATTTGGGGGGACAAAATGTGAGTGAAATATTTTGTTATTATATTTTTATTCACTTAATGAAGTTTATTTAACAAAGTTAAATCCTACACAGCCCCATACACTGTAAAACTAAATAAGTTCAGAATAGTCAAAACATTTGATGGAACTTATTACCTCAAAACATTTAAGTAAACTAACTCATTTTTTTAAGTTAGTAGAACTTTTTGTAGCAAGTGAGGCGGGGCCGAGAGCTGTGGAAGCGGAGCAAGGTCAGTGTGGTGCACAGGTGTCTCTCATTAAAAATCACGTCACCAGCATCCCTTTCGTCCCACAGATCTCAGCCTCGCCCCACTCATAATAATGTTAATTGGGTCAATGACATGACGGGTCCTTTTTCTGTCCAAAGGCCTTAATAATAATAATAATAATAATAATAAAAAGATATGATATCCAGAGTACGTAAGGTAGTACAACTAAATCTCATTTATTGAATCCAAAAGGTTTTAATTATATTTTGCTACATATAAAGGTATTTTAAAGATTTTGAAGTGTCAAAAGGTCATTCGATTTAACCATCCAAAGGCCAATACAGTAATTTCACTTGTGATTAAAATATCTTAAAAAGTATTAAATGTTTTTTTTTTTTTTTTTTTTTTTTATTCTGGCATGATTTGATAACATCATATATCAACATAGTGCAAAATGGTATTAAAATTATGTGTAGAAGTCGTTGCTTTGTTATGAGAAGGAATGTCTGGAAAAATGAATTTTATTAATGTCATTTGGAGTAACCAATATAAAGGGACCATTTTGGATCAAGTCTTGTGGTCAATATCATGTGACAGGATGTGACATCATTCAGACACCTGCAAATGACCACATGGTCATGATGCAAAGTAACTAACTCTCTCTTAACTAATTGAAAAATTCATGTATTTACTTGCTCATACGCATGTCCCGAAACATCAGGTCATTCGGTATAACCTCTATAAAACATGGAAAATGTTGTAATATTTTAAAAACTTGTACTAAATATAAAATGTTTGATTGTCCTTTTGCTAGCTAGCTAGCTAGCAAGCTAACTAGCTGGCTTGCTAGATATCAGCCTATTAGCATTGTTTGAAAATATTGTCATAACCAAAATGTCGTTCAGTAAAACCTAAATTTTGGTTAAACCGAATGACTTTTTTTGGACAAATTTTGTCTATCCTGAAAAAAAAATAAAAGATAAAAGCAGTGTTAACTGTTTATAAAAACCACATAATCTGATTTGTTAACACTTAATAAAACTTCAAAATGACTTATATCTCCATTAATTTTTTTTTTTTTTTTTACACTTTTAAAACCCTTATTCGTCAATGACCCAATTACATACAGTTCATTTACATCACATTCAGATCTTGGTTAAATGTTGAATAGCAAATAACACATGCTATCATGACTGTCAAAGAGACTCAGTCAACTCAATCATATTAAGTTCAGCTTACTACAATGAAATTTTGTTCACACAACTTTTTTCTATTAAGTACAATGAACTTCCATTATTATTTGTGTGGAACAAACTCTTTTCATTTAATTAATTTCACTGTTCGGTTTTACAGTGTACACAGCAGTGTTTTGACACATTCCTCCCATAAATAGAAATAGAACTCTTTTTTTCTTCTTCTTCTTTAAAATCATTTAAAAAGCGTACTGAACCCAAACTTTGAATGTAAATGCAAGTGTATATATATAATTCATATTGATGTGTGTGTGTGTGTGTGTGTGTGTGTGTGTGTGTGTGTAATGCCTTCATGTCAGACATAACTTCTTCATCTATAGCTACAAAAACATGTCACTTTGTATACATGCAAAAATCACTTATTATTGTAGTGTCAAAGACATTTGTGTTCCTCTGTCAGAGAATGATCCCCAAACACACAAAGCTTGTCCAAGCTACACAGATCTGTAAATAATTCAAAGAGATTGAGAATGACTGGTGACTAGAGGTGTTGAGGAGACGGAAGCGAGCCAGGGAGCATATGGGCCGAGTGGGAGTGTTTGTGCGGGGGAGCGCTCTTTAATCTCAGAGGCCCACAGTCAGCCGAGAGGCAGCCAGAGGACAGAGTGTTAGAGTGAATCAAGTACTGCTTTACATAAAGATACTCCATTGTTGTCAGCACAGATGCACTGAAAACACAGCTGACTACCAAATTGGTCGAATTCAGTTTTGCACTTAGCAGCATGGACTAAATGAGGGTCTCTTCTCTCACAATGTTGAGGGTTCGTTTTGAAGGTAGATGTGAAATCATATTCTTTTGTTTAAAGACACTTGCATGTTGGATGTTTGTAACATTTTACAGAAAAATTATGTTTTGTCCTGTAAACTCTAATATAACTTTAGTATAGTTTTATTTCATTGTATGGTAAGGTAACTTACAGTTAACATGTTTTTACTGTAGCATGTTTGTATTCCTTTACTGTTAAAATGACATTTATTACAGTGTATTGTTATTGCTCATATTTAGATATGTGTGTAATTGAAGACATCATATTGTAACTTAGACATCATTTATGTGCTACGGCCAAAATACCTAAAATCATGTGGTTGAAATCAAGAGGTGTGCTGTTACTTTTCTAAGTGATCAGACTTACTATTATCTTTCTATTTCTTTCTTTTTTTTTTTTTTCCTAAAGTCAAAATAAAACGGATTATTATAGAAAGTTTTACAAGAAAATACTATTTCTTTCTTTCTACTTAAATTTCATGTTTAATTCGCTTACTTGCAGTGTCTTTGTAATTACGTGGGAAATATACCAGCAATACCTGACTGAAATTTGCTTCAAAGTAAAATACCCTATCAACCACATAGCAACAGCATGGCAAACACCCACAACACACTGCAAAAAGTGTTAACCTGGAATTAGTTATTAGTTACTACAGCTATTTCGACCTGATTTAACCCATACAATGTATGTTTGGTGGTACAAATTAATGTATTTAGGTTGATTCACCAATATTAAATAATATTTTTGACTTGATTACAGTAAGTTAATTTGGATGTTAGCATTTTTAGCTTACCATTTATTATAAAATGGTTAGTTCCTGTCCTTGATTCTGATTGGTCAATAGCTGTGTTTTATTCATGATAAAACACGGCTATGACTGCTTCACCCAATGGTTCTGTGTATCACTACACAACACCCTTAGCAACCACTCTTAGCAATGTAAACTGTATGTTCTCAATTGATATTGTTCATTGAAGCTTACTGTATCATGTAGAAGAGTACTGTGAGAAAGAGATCAAGTGAGCGAGTTTATTTATTTATGGGCTTTTTGTGCCTTTATTCAGATAGGACAGTAGAGAGCAGACAGGAAAGCATTGGGGCAGAGAGAGGGGGCAGGATCGGCAAAGGACCTCAGGATGGGAATCGAACTCGGGTCGCCGTGAACGCATTTGCGGCATGTGTCAGCACACTAACCACTAGGCTATTGGCGCCGACAGAGCGAGTTTATTACCTGCATTCAGATTCAGCATTTTCTTTCAGGTCAGTCCTATGTTCATAATAAAAAATCTGTTTAAATGTCTGATGTATTATCTTGTCCTTTTAACAGTTTTCCCATGATTGACAGCGCTAGTCAAAGCATTTGTCAGTTGCGTCTTGTTCCGTGTTCAAAACAATTCAGACTTTTCAATATAAAAGTCTTTGCTACTGACTGACACACTCATAAAGACAGTCTTTGCCGCCATCTAATGGCGTGAAAATGTAACTTCTGTTGCTGTTCACGGTCAGGGACTATTTTTTCCAGCGGAAGGAAAGCTTTTAGAAAAAGTTTACTTCATGAAAGTTGCATTGATACATATTTCTGGCTTTAATATTTGTATTGTGTGGTAACCGTTTTATAAAAGCAATAAGGTACTCGAGGCTGGTGCTTTATCGTGAATAATATCGCTGTATCGCTTCGCGTCGTGCCTAACAATGCCCTTCAGCCGTGACTTGTTCACGATACAGCACATAGCTTACCTCTCGTAGCTTATTGCTTACTTATAACATCAAATGTTATTTCCTTGGACTTTTACCTGGATTGTATGTTGTTAACACTGAATTCAATTCATTCTCTCCCTTCGGATCTAATATCCTCCCCTCTTGTAGGGATGTGACACTTTTTCTGGGCAACACGGCAGCAGACTGTGATGTATAAGAAATGTGTTTTTTGTCCTGGCAATGATGCAGGTTGTACTGGAGACCTTCAACGGTTCTGGGAAGCGTCTGGCTACACAGATCATAGATATGAGGCTGGTGTGCTGACACCTGGGCAGAGACCAGCTCGAGACAGTGACGATGTTGCAGCCTGTACACACTGGGATTTATTATGCATGCAGCACAGACCATAAATAATAGAGCCAGAGCTTAGATAGCTCACTTCCAAGCCGCTGCAAATGACTAGGTTATGCGTGAACTCTGCGCCCACCGGTCCTTCATCTCTTCTCTCTCTCTCTCTCTGTTGTCTAATTCTGTTCCTGCACAAAAAACATTTGCCAGATTTAGCCATCGCATAGCGGATGTCGAACAGGGGGCGGAGAGATGTTCATGCAGCCCTGATAATTTAATGAACAACATTATCCTTAAAAAAGTATTGTGGCGGGAACCTTGTACACTGAAGGCATAAGATGGAACGACCATGACGCTTTGATATACCATGAATGATATTCATATGCATGTAGCATAGCATTTACTAAACAATACCACAAAACCTAGCATGGCCAAAACATCATTATCAAAACAACATTATCTTGGTAAACATCCAAAACTTAGTCTTGTGATGATGGATATGTGCAAAAAATATGGTACAGCCAAGGTATGTGTAACAAACATGGTGTTACCATGCTATGTCCAATTTATTTCCCATAGAAAATGCATTAGCATGATACATATTGAAAAAAAAAGTGGTATTAGCATGGTACATATCCAAAAAGCATGTAAAGAAAGTGAAAGTGACACGTGAAGGCCAAGTATGGTAACCCATACTCGGAATTTGTCCTCTGCATTTAACCCATCCAAGTTAGTGCACACACATTAGGAGCAGAGTAGTGAGTAGTGAACACACACACACACACACACACACACTGCAAACCGTGATACACACCCAGAGCAGTGGACAGCCTTTATGCTGTGGTATGTACATATCTTAAATTGTTTTTAGCATGGTACATGTCCAAAAAAAAAAAAAAAAAAAATGGTATTATGGTTCATGTCCAAAAAAAAAATGGTATTATCATAGTACATGTCCAAAAATGGCATTAACATGGTAGCCTACATTGTATTAAAACATGGTATTAGCATAAAAACAGTATCATACATATGCAAAAACAGGGTATTAGCATGGTACATGCCCAAAAGATGGTATTAGGATAATGTCCAAACATGGTTTTAGCATGGAACATATATAATAAAATCATATTAGAATGATATAGGCCTGTATCCAAAAAGCACACACTGTACATGTCCCAAAAAAATGTGTTTGTTATACAATTTGAGATTTAAGATTGGTCCCATTGTTCAGCATAAAGTCACTGAGTGCCGACAGAGCAGATCTCCTGAGTGTTTCTAATTGGAAGGACTCTTGGTTATTCTACTGAGATATGTTATCGAGTTCACCCTGGGGGCTGAATATATGAGACAGTTAACAGGATTCCTAATGTGCACCGTCTGCTGTGTATATCCAACTGGTAGAATGAGCTAAAACTGTTTTGCATTGTTAAAACATCATTTTGTATGTGACTTACATAGCCTATATAAGGAAGTTTGATTCCCCCATGGAATTAAAAAAAAAAAAAAAACCTGTGACTTTTTATCTCACAATGCTGACTGTGAGATATAAACTTGCAATTGTGAGTTATAAAGTCAGAATTTCAGTATATAAACTCACAATTGCAAGGAATATAGTCAAAATTGTGAGATATAAGCAATCTCGCAATTCTGACTTTATAACATGCAATTGTGGCTTTATATTATAACTCGCAATTGTGAGTTTATATCATGCAATTCTGAGAAAAAAAAGTCAGAATAGTGAGATAAAAAGTTCCAATTACCTTTTTTTATTCAGTGGCGGAAACAAGCTTATATACCTATATTTAGACTACATGTCAAATTCATTTCCCTACATGTGTGTCATGTAAATATGTAGTACACAACACAACTATGGCATTATTTCCATTGGGAAGCATAGATTTTTATTTTTTATTTTATTTTATTTTATTTATTTATTTATTTTTTCATTTAATGGTATTTCAATTAAAAATTTATGGTGTACACAAATTGATTGTTGTAAAGTGTTTATGACATATTTTAGTTTGTATGTACTTTTTGTTGAGGAATAGCAATAAAGTTTGCCAAATATGTGACTCATTTAGATGGTGTATAAGACAGCAAGCTTGTGTGACAAGACTACATTTCCCATCATTCTCTGTGATAGCACAATCATGATAAAACACAGATTAAAGCATCATTTACACCCATAATTACTCAATCTTTCCCCTTCTTAAATTTGTTCTACTAGCTCTAAAAAAGCCTTCTGTCTTTGTCTGGAAGTAAAAAAGAGGGAAAGAAATATGAACTTGCCCAGCAAGTTGTTATGATTATACGGCTGCAATTTTATATTGAGTTAATACGATTTCTGAACTCATAAGTTGGAACTTCCCAGGAGGACTTGAAGGCAGCATAAGTGTCTTTCTCAAGGGTACAGTAGTGATAGCTCATGCATCACCCCTTGCAATGTTTGAACCCACAACCTAGACTACTCACATATCTTGTCCTTGTATTACTTATGTCAAAAAAATACTTTTTTGTATGAATAAATAATAATATGTCTGTCAAAAATAATGTTCATTTCTTTGAATAATATTTTCTGTTTAATCGTTAGACATATGTCACAAAGCAATCGTTGGCTTTGGCTAGCCTTACAGGATATGATCATGCTATCTGGGTTCCGCTCTGTGGAAAGCATGTAGGCCTATCCTATGATCAACCAATCAGTCATTTAAGTGCTTTCAAACCATTCAAATACAATAAGACTCAAAAGAGAACTCAATTCGGTACTGGCACGCTGTCTGAGAAGAGGCTTTCTGTGTGCGTGTTTCGTGTGTCTGTTCACATAGAGCGACTTCACAGACAGCGTGCCAGTGCCGAATTGAGTTCTCTTTTGAGTCTTATTGCGCTTGATCAAACAAAAACACACACAATTATAAAATTCCTGTTTTTGACGAGTATCAATGTTAGTGTTGTCAGTGGCCTTTGTGTTCACGCGCTCATCAGATATGTCTGTGATTGGCTAAAATAATCAACGCCTCAAAAACATGTTGTAAATAGACATCAGTGACGCTCTTTACTAAGCGCTTAGACAGATACACACAGGCATCTACCAGCGGACTGGTCTGTTGATAGACGCCTGCTTTCGAATGCTCCCGTTTTTTAAAATGCTTCCATGTTCTTTCAAACGCTCTCGTACGTTGAACATTGTAGCCAGTCACAGACATATCTGATGAGTGTGTGAACACAAAGGCCAATCAGAGGTGTTTTTATGAATTCGCTCAACAGTGCTCAAAGTGTCATATTTTTAAAAGATTAATTTTGTTTATATGCATGCAATAAAACCATGCTTTTGCCTTTCTTCTTCCATCTGACCCCAGAGAGCGAGGAGTTTGGTCCAGTGTTCATTCAAGAGCCAGATGATGCAATCTTCTCCCTGGATACAGATGATAAGAAAGTGATAATGAATTGTGAAGCCAGAGGAAACCCTGTTCCGACCTACAGGTACGGTTTACTAATTTCATTAACATGGATAAGGTTATATTAAATGGATAATAAATGACATTTAATTTCTCTGGAGCTTTACTGTGAATCCTTATTATCCTGTCTGAGTGGCATTTCTGTTAGACTAATGCTAATGATGCAAATGTTAGACTTTCCTCTGTGGATTCCTAATCAGAACTGATATAATGTGCTAGAATCAAAATATGACTCACTAAACTGTACGCTCCTGCGATTCAACGTGTGCTACAGTCTCACGGAAGTTCTAACCTTTGAGAAACAGTCAGCAATTCCTCAGTGTATCTGTTTCCCGCCTGGAGGATTCGCTGAACGTCCATAAGCATAAATAAATAAATACGGGTGTTTGTGAGGTTGAATGATCCACTCGGTACGACTGAGTTCTCAGACACTGATGTGGTTTTGAGTTCTCGGTCGTAATTTAGATCGATATTACTGCCTAAGTTATAAAGACACATCAGGCTCTATGCTAACAAGCTCTTCAGTAGTTACAAGGTGATGTCTATATTCCATCAAATCCTAATAATAATAAAATACAAAAAAATATGTCCAAAAGGGGACAAAATAAACTTTGGAATATTTAACTTAATGACTAATGTCTATAATATAATTTGTAAAGGAAAAAGTTGCATTAAATTACAAAATAAGTAGAATTACTAAAGTAGAATCATTTTTGCTAATGGTCTTCGATTAGTTACCTCAGTGTATAAATCTTTAATTGTTTATCCCTCAGAATCCAATAATTTATCTTTTTTTTTTTCTTTTTTTTTTCTAATTGAGTCATTGCTTTTGCAGTTGGCTGATCAATGGAACGAATGTGGACGCAGAAGCAGATTTCCGCTACAGTTTGATTGATGGGAACTTAATAATAAACAATGCAAGTGAGGCCATCGATTATGGAAGATACCAGTGCAGAGCTGAAAACAGCATTGGCATCATCCTGAGTCGAGATGCCCTCCTGCAGTTTGCCTGTGAGTAACTGAACACATTTTGAATGCTGATATTCAGTGTTATTTTAGTATCATTGAGAAACTACACTGCCCAGCCAAAAAAAAAAAAAAAAAGTCACTGTTTGGACTTTAATAGGCAAATACTTAAGAATCTATGAATGGATAATTATTACAGTGATTATTATGTTTCTAGCATGTTATATGTTTGGCAACGGTTCTTTTAACCCTTAAAGATGGAGTGTGTAGCTTTTCATTCCTTAAACAACCATGTAGGAAGACACATCATGGCCATATTCCAGGATGACAATGTCAAGATTCACCAGGGTTAACATTGTGAAAGAATGGAACATGAATTAGCACCTCTGAGTCCAGACCTTTATTTCATTAAAAGTCTTTGGGATGTGCTGGAATAGACTTTACAGAGTGCTCACCTCTTGCCTTGTCAATACTAGATCTTGACTAAAAATTGATGCACCTCTTGATGGAAATAACATCACAACATTTATTTCCATCGAGAGGTGCATCATTTTTTGGTCAAGGTCTTGTATTGACAATGCAAGAGGTGAGCGCTCTATAAAGTCTACTCTAGCACATCCCAAAAACTTACACTGAGGTTAAGGTCAGTGCCACTAGGACAGGAAATACAACAAAAGTCCACAAGACAGGGGAACACAGACTGGGATCATGACACATATAACATGCTAGAAAAATAATAATCACTGTAATAATGATCCATCCATAGACTCTTAAGTATTTGCCTATTTAAATCCAAACAGCGCCTTTTTTTTTTTTTTTTTTTGGCCGGGAAGTGTATTATAGTTTTTAAATTAATAGAGTTTTTATTTTTTTTATTATTATTTTGCTCATATTAATTTTATTAATTTTTATTTCAGTTTTAGTCATTTTAGTAGTACATCATGTTAAATAAAAATGAGAAATGTTTATATTTTATATTATATTTAATTTCAGTTTTTTCACTTATTCAAGAAATGCTTTTTTTTTTTTAAATGGTTTTAGTTTTAGCTAATAGCCCTGCTGAAATTAGTTGGGTTGATTTAAATGGAGCCACCACTTTCCTTCTATTTGATTCTGCATTGATCTGGTGTGTGTTTCCTGTACAACAATGTAACTCAATTTGTAACCACTATAGTATGATGCATCATTGTGGAAACATTGGGCATTAGAGTGAAAAGTTTATTTGAATTTTTTATTTCTATATTTCATATTGATATTATGCTCACCTGGCATGTCCAAATGCCCACCCTAAGATTGCCTCCTACTAATGCTACTGATTAAAAGTAAATGCAATTAAAGGTATTCCCCTGATTCTTTGCTCCTTTCCTTAAAATGTAGCCCCAAAGTTGTCTCCATCACATGGAAAAGTGCCCTTAACACTTTGCTTCACAAAACAAGAGCAAAAACGCATTTCTTTCCCTAGTAATCCCTTGGCTTCCCTCCAAAATATCATCACAAGCCACGGAAGCATGCAGTGTAGAGCTAGAGGCGCAATTGCTTGCTGGAAAACACACTGTTAGTTTTGCTTACAGTTTCCCCAAGAGCGATGGCCATAATAGCCTTATTGGCGTACCCAACGGGATTGTGTACTTCACTATTCACTGCCCATGGTGTTTTTTTTTTTTTGTAGAAAAACGAACACTTAGTATATATGTGATGTAGCATTCTTACGGGCAGTAAATGTATTACAGCTGTGGTTAGGAAGCCTGTTTTTCGCTTCCCAAACTGTAGTATTGAAGAGGTGTTCACTCGTGTTCTCTCGCCTACATGAAGAATGGATTCCGCCTTGCATTTTCTGCTCTCCTTCTATCAAAAAGAACACTGCAAACAAGATCCTAAAGTCATCCGGTCTTTTCTTTGAGTCTCTATATTAGATGCCAACCCACATGAACACACTGTTCTGTTCATTTTTTATTTTTTTTTGTCTGTCGTCCTTGTCCATCGCCTGGCTGTAACCTTGCTCCGCTCATTGTGTGCCCATTCTGAAGGCCTGTCGGAGAGACAAAAGAAAGCTCTTGGCAGCAGACATTGGGATGCAGAGCTTTTCCCAGGCCTCCACATAACAAATGGCCACCATTCATCACCCTGTTGGACACCCAAGGATCTTTCACTCTTATTGGCAGGGGGCGATCTCATGAGTCTGACATGGTGCTGCGTCCATGCGCAATGAGGTTACGATAAAATGAATTAACCATTATCGCACCTTGCCACCAAAGCCAATTTGAAACGCTGTTCACAACCTATTTTACTTCCACTTGCTGATGTATTAGCGAGTGAAACGGGACATTCAGTGAGGAAAGGGGTGGGACTTGATTTTCTCCGATGAGAATTGATTGGATCGTCAAAAATAAGAAGGCATATATTTGAGTAACTGATGAATCATGCATATTAACACTAAGAAAATGCATTAAGAAAGTAAATAAGTCACTTTTATTCATGATGACCAAGCCGATGCTCCTATTCTTTGTTGAATATTAAAAAGGTTTGTTTTTTATGCATTACAATAGTATAGTTTATTAGTTTGTATATAGTTTGTTATCAGATTATATCAGTACTGCCAAAGTGTAATATTGAAATGAGGTGCGTTAAGCGTTAGTGAACTATGGTCGCAAGTTCCGTCAATATTAACTTAGCTCAAAGATTTGGTGTTTCCCGAAACCATAGTTCCAACAAACATTCGCAAACAACATTGCAAAGTTGTATGGTTAGAACTACAGCTCTCAACCTGTTATTAGAAGCGTGGTTTCTTCTTAGTATAACATGTAGAGTAAAGTTATAAAGTAAAGTAAAGATCATGCTTTGAGCAAAATAAGCATGCAGTGCACTGCAGTGCACTGGAAACATCTGGAAATAAATAAAAACAACAGAGATCAAAATATTAAAGTATTCCTCAGATACTGTTCATTATTTACAGCAATTATCTGACATTAAAGGATTAGTTCACCCAAAAATTTAAATTACCCCATGATTTACTCACCCCCAAGCCATCCTAGGTGTATACACTGTAAAAAGTAATACACTATATCTACTCCATAAAATTTTGGCAACAGATTACAAGCAATATTATTAATTAAATTCAACGAATAGAATTGAGTTAGAATTAATCAAATTAATTCCTTAAAGGTCAACCATTTAAAACAAGTAAAATTTAAGTCAAATTTAAACAAAAATATCTGAATAACAGACAGACGTCAAAGATGAATAAGGAGCTCTTTATTTTTTAATTGCAAACATTGAAGACACCTGATAACAACAAGCAGAATCACTGAAGGAACGAGAAACACAAGAATTAACGGAGGTTTAGATGTTGATATTGATTTTATTAAAAATGTTTAGTCACCATTATGGTGATCAGTGTTTCATTTAGTTGGGCAGTTTGACTCCTTTATGTCAGTTTGTGGTTTTTGTAATGTTTGCTAATTTTACACATTTTAAATAGTTGACTTTTAAGGAATTAATTTGATTAATTCTAACTCAATTCTTATATGTTGAATTTGATAATAATATTGTGTGTAATCTGTTGCCACAATTTTATTGAGTAGATAGAGTGTACTACTTTTTACAGTGTATAACTTTCTTCTTTCAGATGAATACAATCAGAGTTATATTAAATAATGTCCTATGTTCCAATCTTTATAATGACAGTAAATAGAGGATGAGATTTGAATCCCCAAAAAGTGTATCCATCCATCGTAAAAGATATCCACGCAGCTCCGGTAGGTTAATAAAGGCCTTTTGATGCAAAGCAATGCATTTGTGTAAGAAAAATATCCATATTTAAAACTTTAAAAATTAAAATAACTAGCTTCCAACAGACAGGCATACGCATCGATTTATGGCGAAAGAGTGAATTCTGACCCGACGCATGATGTATTGACGGACGCGGAAGCGCAGAGGAGAGAGAAAAACAAAACACCCCTTGTTTACACTACATGCGTGTGCGGCGCGTTATGGCTCCGGCGAGGTTTCGTTCTGTCCTCTATGCGGTGTCAACTCACACCAGAAGCATTTCAGAAGCAAAGCGGCTGGATTCGCGAGACCACTAGATTTGCCTGTCCGACATTGTTTTCCTTGATTTTTCGTGTTTTTAATGGCTAAATGGTTATATTTGAAGAGTTCGGTTCCAAAACATTATAAATCCATTTTGATTAATTTGAGTAAAAAGGTGTTTTCTTTACCAAGAAAGTGGCAAGATGAAAACCACTATTTTCTGTTTTAAACTTTCACATAGAATCTTTTGGTTATAAAAACATTAAACCAAAAATCAAATCTAGATTTTGATTTTCAAAGGTTTATTATAAAAACGGATTATTTTCATCAATGGCGTCAAAATTATTAATTTTTCTCTTTTTGTTGATCACAAAGTACAAAGCAGATAAGGAAAACTAGGATGCCGGGTGTATTCAGAGCAATGCCATTACTGTTTACAGTGTGTGGAATGGTGCGGTGTGATTGGTTGAGCGGATATATATCGCATTCTGCAGAGAAAGGAGACTGGCGTTTGTCGCGTTTTGAAAAGAAATGGAGAAAACATGACAGAATAACACAACGCATTTTGCGCAAAATTAATAACTGACTTTTCAATACCGACCAGATACAATACTGAATTTGACGGAAACTCATTTTTTTTTTTTAAATGGCGTTTATCGCATTTTGGAACCAAACTCTTCATTTTGTCCAGTTTAATTGTGTTTATTGCTATGCCATACTTTATTTTGCTGTAGCCTACAGACGAAGTTAATACACTTAAAAGTCCAGTTATGGACGACAAGGACAAACATTTTTCAAGTTTTTCAACTTTGAATCTCTTGTCGTCAATTTCTGGCCTTCTAGTGATGTGAAATATGAGCAGGAGTCTTCACAGGGTGATTATTTTGACTTTATTTTGTATTTGAGCTGCGCGGCTTGGATGCGGTGTAAACACAAGCATTGACTTGAGTGGCTGCGGATCAGTTCCGGTAGCCGTGTCGCAGCCGTATCGTGCCACGGTGTAAATAAGGGGACACCGGTCATGAATTAGAAGTCTAAAATGAGAATTTTTAAAGAGAAATTTTGGAGGATTTCAATATAAGAGGAGCTTGAGTTTGCTGACCAGCCCTATTTGTTTGAACAGCGAGAGGCATCAAAGCTTCTCGACGTGCGTACGACTGTCTGCCGGAAGCTAGTTATTTTTTTAGTTTTTAAAGTTTTAAATATGGATATTTTTCTTCAACAAATGCATCACTTCACTTCAGAAGGCCTTTATTAACCCCCTGGAGCCGTCTGGATATCTTTTATGATGGATTGTTGCACTTTTTTGAGCTTCAAAATCTCATCCTCTATTCACTGCCATTATAAAGCTTGGAAGAGCCAGGACATTAATTAATATAACTCAGATTGTATTCGTCTGAAAGAAGGAAGTCATATACACCTAGGATGCCTTGAGGGTGAGTAAATCATGGGGTAATTTCACTTTTGGGTGAACTATCACCCAAACTTTAAGTCAATCTTGAAACGATGAATTGGCAAGTCATCACTCACCACCTGCATGACGTCAAGAGTCCTAACCAACGTGTTGTGAATGACAGATGTGTGACACTTTCGGGAAACAGTCATGTTAGCTATAGTTAGTTTTTTCACCGATGCAGCATACCATTTTAGTTAAGTAGCAGGTTACGTGCTTGTTTGGGAAACACATCCCTGATCAGGATTCACTCTGATTCTTTTAGACTTTCTTTTAGACATTCAAGAACAGGGCAATCTGAAGTGCACTTAAAAGCCGCAAGAGCTGATTTCTGCTGGCAGCTACTGCTGTGCAATTTCAAAATGATTAAAGGCAATGATTCCCTGTGTGGAGTGCATTGGTTGAGGTCTCGGTTCATGAAATGCAAACAGCTCTACTAGCCAGCCAGCGGTAGGGGAACATTTAGCTCGGATCTCTTTGTTTGCTGTCTTTGATTGAGGAAGCCGGGCATGAGTTTCCCAGAGATGGTCAACTGTGCCGTTTGGAGAGGGGCCTAGTCTTTGAGCCTGGCCACTGATGTCAAAGCCCTCCCTTGGTAAGAGACCTCTCACAACTCTTGCCAGGGAAACCGGTTGGTGTGCACAGACTATCCACAGCTCCCCTGGAGATTCAGAAATGCATTTTTCTATAAAAAAGAGGGAGAGAAAGAAAACCACTAGTCTGTATTCCTTTCACAGTTTGTGTTGTGCCCCTAAAGCATTCCCTGTTGGCCCTTTTTTCTGTCTCTTTGTTTTGAGAAGCAGAACTCCCTGGTTCAAGCTAGTTACCAGACCACGCTTTGAAGGCTGCAGGCAGAGGGAGTGTCTCTGATCTCACTCCCTTCTGAGATCCAACCCTCTCTCAGCAGACCCCTCCAAAGTGGAAGGATGTGGCTTAGGTATCATGGCTTGAAAGAACAAGCCTGTGGATATGTACATAGGGCGGTTCTGTTCAGAACTCCACTCTGTTTGACCACAGAAAGCAGGGCCATCAGGAACTGGATTCTCTGAACTAGAAAGTGTCTAAATTTGAGGGAGTTAGGCCTATGCTTTCTATTTAAAGGCCCTGATGCATTAAAGGTGCATAGCGCCTCATGAGCACCATTCTGAATCCTACAGTAAAATCACACTAGGTATCATGGACTTGTGGACTTGAGGGTGTTGCTGCAAGTCCTAAAAGCTGCAAGAACAAATAAAGCCATTTGGGACAAAGCCACAGTTGATTATGGTACAAATAACCAGAGATGGAACGTTATGAAAATTTCATATCACAATTAGAGTTAGAATAAGATTGATCACAGTATTGTTAAAATGTGCTGGAAATGTTCAAAAAGTACTGATACACACAATAATAAAATAATTTCACATAGTTTTATACGATGGGTGGGTTATCATGTTATCATGTAATCTATCATGTTGTCTACCATCATGTACTACCATGTACTACATGTTCAAATAAAGTTTTGACCATTTTTTTTTTTTTTTATAAAATGGTAAATCTAATGTTTAAATCACTTTTAAGAAAATGGATGAGTAAAAATAATTATTGATTTTAAGTATTTTATCTGCTCCGTGAATAATTCTAGATACCTTATTATCCGAATTGTTTATATTTTTAGAATGCATCTCAGATTATTTTACAAAATTGTGCATAAAACATAAAACAAATAAAATGAATAAAACAGTGGATAAAAATTTGGTCTGATTTTTATATTGGTTTGAACAAAAATGGCAGACAGGCTAAATGAAAATGAAAACTTAATGCCCATGAATTTATTAACAGGCGATGATGTCATATGTTTTGATTTTAGTTGACTTAAATAACTTGCCCTCCGAGCAGAAATGAACAAGCATTTCCTGTAAACCTAATCAGGCACGTAGTAGTGCTGTTAACTTTACCTAAAAATACATTCAGTCCCATTCATTAAATGCTTCACTAAACTGCGTGTGGCACAGTTGTGCATATTTAGACATTTCTGACGGAAAATCAGTTTTGAATCACTAATGGATTTTAAATTGGTAAGTTGGATAAAGGGGAAAAAAAAAAACATGTTCATGAAATTAAATGGCAGAATTTTCTTTTTCTATATATATTTTCTCCTTATTTAATGGAACAGAACGGGACCTTGAGTTTATTTATAAACATTTTTTTTTTTTTTTTTTTTTTTACTAAATCTGAGTCTGGTATGAAAATATGGCCACATTTACATGCATTTTTACTGAGGTTGTATCTATTTGGTCACGAAAATCCCAAGTGTACATGTGGTCCAAGATACACTCGAGACTTTGCTGAAGCTTTTATCACATTTTATACAGTACATACATTATCACGGTATTGAGTTACATTACAAAAATAATTCATAAATAAACCAAGAACTTTTTTTGTCAAATAACAAAAAGAACACAATAAACAATATACAATTGCTGAAGTACCAAAGAACCAAGTATAAAGAACAATCATAAAGAATCAGAACATTTTCAACCATATATATATATATATATATATATATATATATATATTTTTTTTTTTTTTTTTTTTTTTTTTTTTTTTTTTTTTTTTTTTTGTCTGGGTTGGCATGTTATTGCATGTTAAATGGTATGACATGTTAAATAAGTATTGAAGTATATATGTATTTAAGTAGTTAGTGTAATTTTATAAAAAAAAATTATATGTTCTAAATATTAAAACCTTTCATATAATAACGTTTCTAGAATTATTCACAATAGCAACACAGTGTATGTTAATTACCACAATATACTGTATTATTGAATACCAGCACATGTCTATGTCTTCTATTGTGTGTTTGGTTTGAGACGCATGCAAGATGTGACTCAGCCAAGTGCAAATGCATCTGATACCCCTTTCCCACCAACACGTGGAAAAGGTGGTTCCAGGACAGAAAGATCAGTTCAACTCCGGCCCTAAAAACTTGCTTGTCTCAAATGGAGCCGGAGAGCGGAGAAATGCTGCCGCTGTCCTGTTGAGCAATCAAATAACATTGCACTATATTGCTCTTTATATCTAAATATATAAAACCTATGCGTGAGAGAAACCCAGCGTGCGAGAGAGCGAGTGATACAACGGTTTCACTTTCCAATTTATCTCCGAAAAGGACAGATGAGATTACCGGTAGTTTATGCAAGCTGCCAGTTCGTTAGAATCACATAGCAACGTTCGTTCCTCAAGCCTGTGGAAACATGCAGCCGGCTCGCAATAGGCTCCAGTTCGCCTGGCAAAGAACAGGCTATGGCTCCATAAGTATATACTCATACAGTACATAAACATTACTCCTCGAAACTACGTCAGCAGGTGGAGGTTTGTGAGGTCACTTTCTGTATTCAGTTTTTATATTTGCATATTGCACATGAATACTAGACTTTATGGCCTTGTGTAAAAAGTACACAATCACTCGAATGGCAGTCCAATCAATGAAGATGCATGAAGCTTAAATACCCCTTAAAAAGGTCATGTATTGTCTTAGACTGGCACACAATTATTGAAATGAGTGCATCAGTTCTTGCAGATTCTTATCTTATCTCCCATCCTGCCTTATAGTTGAGAACAGATGAATATCGATTTACCCTACAAAGGTCTCATTTTACCAAGCAAGATGAAGGGTCAGGAAAATACGAGATGGAAAAGAAGAAAGAAACCCTGTCAACAGATTTTTATCTTTACTATCCCAACTTCTATCAAAGAGGTCCTTTAAATGTGGCCCTTTGTTTATGACGCTCATCACGAGAATCCATTGCGTAGTTTTTGACAGTCCTGTAAACGATGCCAATTTTAGCAGGACTGACTGCCCTCATAATTTACCACCCGTTACATTAGCGTGCAAAGAAAGAAATAAAACCATAGGAAAATCAAAAAAAAAAAAAATCTCGTTACATGTCGCCCCACTTTCATGTTTCATGACCCTGGGTGTCTAAAGATATGTCATTTATCACATCTTTTCCTCTGACCATGTAGGAACAACAAAAGAAAATCTATTTTCCCATTTAGACTACAGTGGAGAGCATTGATTAGTTATAATTCATATGTCTAGAGTAAATTGACGAGGGCCAGGGATAACACGCTGATATGGAGAACAAGAAGGCGGTAGTGACAGCGCCTGATAAATCAATAATCTGCTCTGTTACAATGGGATTCCCAGCCTCTCCATCCCAGCTCTCTCGTGACAGTTTGTTGGAGGAGATCACTTTTCCAAAGCCATACATTACACAGCTCATACCAATCCTTCTTTCCTGCCATGGAGCCAGGGAGAACCAACAGACGTTTGCTGCATTCCAACAGCACAGCCTGTCAGCCGCCCAATTCACATAAATAAGATATAAACTATTGAATTGCTCCTTCTTAAACTTTATTTCTTTCTTTTTGCATTTCCAGAGAGGTATCTTGTCTTTTTGCACCAGATGCTTTCGTTTTTTCATGGAAAAAAGGAAACTTTGATCTTATTCTCTTTCATTTTGTGCAGGTTTGAGCATTTAACACAGGTGTTGCGTCTGTTGATGGCTCTTTGTGCTTTTGCTGCAATGGAGCGGTGCAAGAAGTCCCTGTTCATCACAAACAAACTGGAATGGATTTTGATATTGACAACTAAGGTGGAAAATCTAGCTGATAACCAATTAATTGGCTGGTAGATTCTAAAATCATTGATATGAATGAAAACATTCAACTCAATTAAAATTAGTGCTGAACTTAATGACTTAACCATGAGAAAGTTTAGAATTTTTTTAAATAAATAAAATCAAATAAAAACTTTAACTTTTAATTTGTTTTATTGTCCTATGAAATATAAAAATGATGTGAAATAAGGGAGAGGAAAAAAGGATAAAAATAAAATCAACTAAAAACTACAATTAAAGGATTTTACAGGAAAATATTATTTCAGGCTTTCTACTTCAAAATTCCATGTTTAATTCAATGTGTTACTTGCCATTTCTTTGTAATTGTTTGCTAGCAATTAATTACTACACTGTAAAAAAATTATCTTCATGATTTGTTATCATAATTTTTTTTTTTTTTTTTTTTTTTGTCAAATCAACTTAGATAATTATTGTAATTCAGCTAACATAATATTTTGAGTTTCTGTTGATTAGACCAATCGCCTTCATTGTATTAACCAACCTAGTCTCATGGAAAAACGTACCTGTGGGAACGTTTTTGTGAGTCGCAAAAATACGTACCAATATGTACATCACTGCAGTTTCCAACAGAAATGAACACTAAAGGCAGTAAGACAGCAAGCGCTTTTAATCTTTTTCATACACAGTTACGATTACAGGGTCAGATTATAGATTGATAAAGACTTGTTTTTACGTCTCCTTGCACAATATTATGTTATGACTTCAAAATGCTTTTTATCAAAGTGCACGATTTGTAAATGAATATATTTCGGACTTTGCATCGCATAATCAGCTCCATATGTTTAGCTTTTCTGACATAACAAGCTTGCTTAGTAGCTCAGCTGATACGGAGTTGTACTTAGGATGAGGAAGCCTTGGGTACGAATCCTGTGAAAGACGAGTCACAGTAAAAGAAATCAAAACAAGCTAAAATGGAATAATTACGGATGCTTTTTATGTCACATTTGCTTTTGTTAACACTATTGGGTAGGTTTAGGTGTAGTGTTGGTGGTACGTTATTTGAAAACGTAATGGAAATTTCAAATCAGAACTGCGGTGATTCATATAAAAACCAGCGTCATAAAAACGTACCATATTCACGTTTAGCTGTTCTGGCAAAATAAATGAACGCGCTTTTAGCGCCACTCAGTAGACATTTCACATTGAAACTGCAGTCATATGTACGTTTTGGTACGTATTTTGCGACTCGTGAAAACGTTTCCACAGGTACGTTTTTCTAATGAGACCAGGCTCGTATTAACTCAAATGTTTAATTTCAATGAACTCAAAATTTTAAGTCAACTTACTTTTTTATGTTAAACCAACAATTTTTATTTATTTACAGTGTAGCAATATCTGAGTGATTTTTTATTTTTTTTTTTCAAAGTAAATCCCACATCTTGTATTTGTAAATTAAAATAGTTTTGCATTTTGTAATTTTCAAATGCCATTTATAGGCTATATTATACACGTGCCCTCATTTGAACATTATGCCATGTTCACATTTTAGATGTGTTTATAATTTACCTTGCTATTGCATTTCTTTTGCACATAAGCACTTTATAATGTTTATTTTGTAAGAACAGAAAAAGAAGAAAGTGAATTTATTTATTTAGTTTAGATATTTTTGCGCTTGAATTTAAATGATATGGAAGCTTGTTTCTGCCATGGAAAAAAAAAAAAAAAAAAGTAATTACGACATTTTATCTAACAATTGACTTCTTTAATTGAGTTTATATCTTGCAGTTCTGATTTTATTTCTCACAATTGTAAGTTTATAACACTTTGTTTTCAGAATTGTGAGAAAAAGGTCAGGATTGCAAGTTACGAACACGCAATTGTGAGAAATAAAGGCAGAACTGTGAGATATAAACTTGTGATTATGAGAAAAATGTCAGAATTGTGAATTATGAATCTCACAATTCTATTAAAGTCAGAACTGCGAACTCGTAATTGACCGTTCGCATAGACCCGCCCCCTTTAGTTACTGTTGCTACGTCCGACAAGCCATGCTGATCTCTTGCCACACATCATGTTCTCACGCAGTGAAAAATACATCGCGGAGCAAAGAGGATATGATATGAAAAAAAGTTTCAAATTTTGTCATTTTGTAAAGAAATTTAAACAATAAATACCATTTTGTGGCTCCTTAATGTGTCGTGACAGATCGCCTCAGTTCAAGTGGCTCGTGAACCAATCATCTCTTCCTACTGGTTAATTTATAGCATCAAATAAACATGAATGAACATCATAAGGAATGTTGTTTCAATCACGGAAAGACGTCAGTACACACTATTTTTCAAGTTCAAGTCCACCTACGTTAATCTGCTAACTCCCCTGACTGCTTTGTTGGACAAAATGGCAGATTCGGCGTTATGATTGGTTAGATCGCCTGTCAATCAAACTCCTGGTGAAGACTCAATTGTGAGTTATAAAATTCACTCGAAATTGGGAAGAAAAAAGTCGGAATTGTGAGGTAAAAAGTCTTAATAACTTTTTTATTCCGTGATGGAAACAAGCTTGGTGACTTGTTCTGCAGTGACACTTCGAAAAGTAATCACAGCTGTCAAGCTCTTCACAAATGAAGAACTTTAGTGAACAAAAATTAGGAGTCTGTGCATGGAAGTGAAAAAGAACAATTCATTCATTTGAAAGACTCATTCCAAAACACTGGGATACCACTAACAGCTCACCTGCTCTTGAGAGCACTCTCGAAGCCATGCAGTGCATGAAATGCGACAGATTACCAACTTCTCAGTAATGGGGAGTGTTAAACATCACAGTTGAAAGGTTGGCAAGCTTATCTTCTGCAGGTCGACTGTATTCATGCAGGAGTGCTTTGGTGAATCAAAAGAATGGCAGACTATGAGTTAATGTTCAAAGATGCTGTGTGACCAATTGATGGAACACAGTGACCAAACACAAGCTGTTCGACTTAAATGGCAAAATTAGACTGAAAGAAAATCCAGACTGCATTCAACAAAGTATGTTGCGCTTCCTTGCGATGCTGGCAGAAATGTTGAATGTCTGTGATTATGCATGTCTGAGCATGTCTATTGATGTCAATTTTCATGGTTACACATTGTAATGATGAATAAAAATGCATGCAGTTTCACAACAATTTCTGAGCCAGCATATGTGTTAGCAGCGTTGTTAAATCATTTACTTTTCTTTCTTTATTTTCATATTTCACACAAGAAACTTCAATCTGGCAATGAATAAAAGACATGAAATAACATGCACGGTTGAATCATACATAAAACTAAAATCTAGGGGAAAGTGAATGGGATTAAATATGATTTACTATTTAAAGACTGGAAGTTAGATCAAATTAAATTCAAACACATTGACTACGTTTACATGTGCACCAATAATGCGATTATTTCTCATAATCAGAGTAAGGTCTTAATCGCAGTAAGATGTTTACATGACACGAGCAGAACATTCCAGTTTACAAGCAATTTTCATTACTCTGATTATTCGCTAATAAGTATGGTTATACCACACTCAGATAGGCATACAGTATACATGTTACCGGCCATTGTTTTAATCTGCTCGCATCAAATTTAAAATACATTTTTATGGACGTACTGGATATTATTCGGCGCCGTGACGAACATCGCAATGCCGGGTTTGTCTACGCTGCCGTCACGTTCTTCACGCTGTCTGGATGAAGATACGGAGCAGAGACTGTGCAGCGAGTTGTGTTGACAGAGTTTAGCGTTTTGGTTTGGAGAAAACTTCAGAATAATGTCACGGAGTTCATTCATGAAGATGTGTGAACAACACACGGCATCCGTGTACGTCCGAGCACATGCGTACTTTGATCAGAGCAGTAATAATGTGATTAAGGTGTTTACATGCCTGTTTATTGCAAATAAAAGTGGCGTACACCACCTAGTTTAATGCGATTATGTTTATGGGTTTTACGGGTGTGGAATGACATGAGGGTAAGCAATTAATGACCAAATTTTCATTTTCGGGTGAACTAACCCTTTAAAGTAAACTGTAACTAAATAAAAGTAAGTTAATAAATGTTAGGTACAATGTACTTGTTCAAATTGTATTGCAAAACACTTTTGCTGCCATTGAAGTGTAATATGAGTGATGTTAGGGACAGGTTTGGTGGTATGGGTAGGTTTAGGGGTGGGTTAATGGGTAAAAGTAGGGTCAACAGTTTAAATATAGATGTAATTACAAATTAATTATAGCTGTAATTACATGCAGGTATATTTTAAATGTAGGTACAATGTAATAACATGTATACACAATAAGTGGATTGTATCAAATGATTACTTTAATGTTAATGCATAGTAGTTAAAGACACTTAATATAAAGTGGGTCCATATTTTGTTTGGTTGAAATCATCAGGACTTTTATTAGTGTTTCATTTAAGAATACTCCAATAATTAAAATCTAATTCAAAAACTAAAATTAAATAAAAAAAAAAAAAACTGAATTTCTTCTGTTTTTCAGCAGTATCTTCCGATATATATATATATATATATATATATATATATTTTTTTTTTTTTTTTTTTTTTTTTTAGTGATTTAGTATTTTTGTTGTGACCTTTAATTTTATTGAAGGACACTGGCCATTCAACAATTTCCGAATATGTTTTACTATCTAAGGTAATATTAAGTTATCTAAGGTATCTCAGTTATTTGTCCATTTTATGATCTGCCCACGTGAAAAGTCTTGAAATCAGCAGATTCATTTGGAGATAATAACCTTCGTTTAGCACCTTGTCCACTTTGCTATGTCTGCCATAAAGCACTAATATAATGTAGTATTTGCTGCAGTATTTGTGAAATCTTTACTTCTCTAACCGTTAATGCATTTCTTTCACTCTCCCATTGGTTTCTTGTTGACCTGTGAGCTTTATTCTGCAATGTTGTACACATCTATATATTATGGCAGGGCACATGCTTTTCAAATCATATGTTCCACCGAGAATATAGCGGTCTGTCAGATGTTATAAAAGACAGGGGCAAAGATCAGCTATTGTTCAGTGGAAGCGATTTACCGCATTGTTGTGTCAAAAACAGCCATGTTAACCTATTTTAAGGCCTTCAATGAGGACAGACCTGCTGCGTTCGCGTTTATACTCAAATGTTCAATATGACTTTTGTTTACAGAGCTGATTAGTAGAGGGTAGATGCGTAGATAGGGCTGTGAATGTAGTTTCATGTTTGCATAAATTATGTTGTTTGGTATGCAGAAATCAACCTCGGCTGGTAGTTTCTTATGGGCCCCCGACGTCTGACATTGGTGCTGTGTGAAATTAAAACTGTCTCGTTTCAGGCGGAAAGGGGCTAATCAACACCACCCACGACTGGGGCTGATGAAACATCTTGTCTCCTGTCCCACAAGCTTATGTCTTCTGTTCTGTCTCAACCCACAATAAAAAAAAAAAAAAAAAAAAAAAGATTAATTACCCTCATGTCTAAGCCTGCTGGAACTCACATAGTGCATACAATAAAATGGAAAAATAAATGAACAGCCATTCTTAGCCAAATTTGCCACTGCTCTTAGGAAGAAATAATGACAAGCGAGATCTCTATATTATATAAGTTGTTTCTCCTAGACATCAATGAGATACAAGGGAGAAATATACTTTTGCTTGTCAGCATAGGTTCAAAATGGACCTGTTTACTGTTTTTACCCTTCTGAAAAAGAGTTTAAATATACATGAAGATGTACTTAAGTCCTACTTTTTTAGACCAAAAAGTGCTATTGAGGTCAACTAATTGAATTTAATATGAATTTAAATTGTAATACATTTTCCTCAGTTGTATTGAATTATTTTTTCTTTCCCTAGATCTCCTCTCCACTGGAATCTACCTAGTTTCAATTAACAAAAGCTGTTTATCACTTGCTTTTGTTCTTAGGAGCCTGTTAATGTCATTTAGTTCCATGCATGAATGTGGCTGCTAAGCCAAATTAAGTGTCATTCCAGTCGAAGTTTGCTTGTGCCATTATATTTGTTGATATGTCAGCACAGCGATGCTTAACTGAGACACTTATTGATTTGCTGACCTTCGTAAATGCTGCTAATGTTCCATTTCCATTTGCACCTTGTTACTGAGAGTTTTGAGAAGTGGAAGTTCATATGTGCAAGCTCAAGCTGAGACAAAATGACCTTTACAACAGTGTAATCTAAAATTTAAGAGTTGAATTTCAGCATATCTAAGAGCCGCGGGGCTGAAAACGTGTCCTTGTATGCTCATACTGTATGTAAATCTGAAGCTAAGGATTTTTTTTTTTCTTCCTCTTCTTTTTTTCATAAGTTCTCTGCACTATGTGCATATAAATGAATCTTGTTTCCATTGAAGTGTACATATAGGCTGGTATAGTTGATGCTCTGACTGTACTGTGTGTTGTGGCTGATTTAGTTTTTTTTTATTTTACTTTTCTTTTTTCTTTTTTTCATTTCCCCATTCATTTCAATGTGTGAAATGACCCCAGACATCCTGAGAGAGACTTTTTTTTTTTTTTTTTTAGATGCTATTTACACTAATTTACACTAAGTGCAAATAGCGATAGATATCTATTTACACCATGTAAAAGTTTCAGTTCTTTGCAATAAGAATAAATAGTAATTAGATGCTATCTATACTTTATATTGGCAGATACTAATTGTACCTCAGTATTTTGTACATTAACAGGATACAATAATATCATAGAGTGTAAATGATTATATTTATTAAAATTATTAAATGGATGCTGCCGTATTGGATGAATAAAATCTCTCCCTACACCTTCCCCTAACCCTACCCAATAAACACTTTTAATGTTATTAAACACTCGTTCACAGTTTATTTCCACTTTTAGAACATTACTTTCATTTTTATTGAAAATAAATGCAAGCTCGGCAAAGGGTGGATTCGAACCCGTGTCGATCTCGTTAAAAGCCAGGTTTGCAAGTCTTACTCACTACTGCTGCGCCACCGAAAACATTGAAGTCTGTGTGGGGACACTATTTACACTTAGTGTAAATAGACACTCTGTTTTTGTTCCCCCCGGAAACGGTTCAGTTGAGCGTTCGTCTGATGTTTGTCAGTATGTAATATTGACCACTAGTGGTTGAAATGGGTACTGCAGTCCAAATTCAAAATATTGGAGAGGGTTTTTTCTCCCACCCCCTCCTCCTCTGACTCGACGCTCACATGGGTTTGGGTCTGGCAGGTTTCATGCCAGACTGAGGACACACAACATGAGCGAGAGCACAATTGACAATGGAAGGCAACAAGCCTTCCAAGTTGATGAGTTGATTTATCTCCCATTCATGGAGCTTTTTACATGGATGCCGAGGCTTTTTAGGTCAGGTAGAATCTGACCTAGCTTGTTTGCTGGCTTTCGTGGCTACAATATGCATTGCTTTCCGCCAACTGGGTAAATTGGCAGTGGGCAGGATCACACAGTCCAAAACAAAAACAGGCATTCCAACATGAAACACACATCTCAAAGTATATTAACTGGCTGTAGCGTAAGTTTTCCAGGGAAACAACTATGTGAACTAAAACTCTGCAAACATATTATGGAATTTCTGTGATTTAGTTCAGTCAAAAGCACCTTTAAACGTTACTAACTACTTGTTTCAGGCTAATCAGAGAACATTCAACATTATTGTTCCTATACTGTCTGCATGATAATAAAATGGACTGTTCACGTAATGTTTTCTCTAACATTCGCATAAACATTTAAAAAACTGGATTTCTTTAATTACATTCTCAAAACATTAGCACAATAAATGTATTTATGCTTTGTTCATGGAACATTTTTTTTTTTTTCTGAAAAGTTGGACGTTCATCATTTTTTAAATGTTACTACTTGTTTCAGTCTGTTCAGAGAACATTAAAAAGTAACATGCAAAATGATAAAATTGACTGTTCGCGTAGTGTTTTCTCTAATGTTCACATAACCAAGAACACATTCTCAAAATGTTTAAAAAACTGGACGTTTTGAATATTCAGAGCACATTAAGAAATTAATGGTAATGTTAGCAAAACGTTCTTAGAACATATTTTTTTGTAAGTTAGGTACTTTGATTTACATCAACCTCTGAACAATGATAATGTTGTTCTTAACATCCAAATTTGTAATTACTTCGCAATGCTCTGATAGCACTACATCCCCCACACCTATTCTCGCTGAAAAGGGCAGTCAGCCAATGGCATGATGATGTGCTGAGAGTTTGCAGATTAATTATGGTAATTTATGCAAATGCAATTTGTTTCAACAGATTAACTGTAGTAGCTCCACCTGTCCAGAGCGCTGCTACATGTGGAAGCCTTCACCTCAACATTCCAACTCAAATTACATTTTAAAAATACCATCCAACGTCTGTCCTTAGACATGGCTTGAAACTGTAATGATTGCTCACAATTCTCTGCTTTTTGTGAACTAAAATGATTTTCCACGTCTCTTCGGTATTTTAAAAGTATTCACAAGATTGAAGGCTTCGAGCAAGGTTACATGTTTTAATTACCACTTGGCCAACGTGTCCGGAGGGAAACAGGAAGTGAGATTTAAGCGGCAGGTTTTGGGCGCAGAGCAGGTTAAAGTGAAATCTCACACGGAGGTCACACCTTAGGTGACAGATACTAAATCTAGCCGAGCCGTGAGCGCTTATCCGATTTTCAGGCACTCATATGCAATCTCTGACCCTTAATCTGCAGGTTAACAGCTGCCTCTGTGCCACCGTGTGTCACTCTGTCACTGGCTAAAACCACGCCTGTGTGTGTGTGTTTGCAGATCTCGGGGCGTTCAGCGGACGGACTAGAGGAGCCGTTTCGGTGAGGGAAGGCCAGGGGGTTGTGCTAATGTGTGCCCCCCCTCCTCATTCGCCAGGTTGGTACTCTCTCTCTGCTCTGTTTCCCTCTCTATACACCGTTGAAAAGAGCATAATAAAGGTCACCAGCATGCATTTTGTTTGTTGTTTTTTGATGCTGGCTGCATATGGAAAACAATCTTATATACAAGAATCTTATGAGATGGATATTACAAGTCATATAGATTTATCTTCTATGCCAGTAGTAGATTTGTTCTGCTGTATTTCATAGCACTGCTCTGTAACATTGATCAATGAACATAAAAAGAAGCTCAACCATACTTGTTTGGCGCGCAAGAACAAACCTCATTGGTTCTTGCGGAAGCTCAAATGTGCCGCATAACACACGAGAATGAACCTCATTGGTTCTCGCACATCAAGCAAGCATGATTAAGCTTCTGTTTACCGTATCTGATGTGTGAGTTGATGAATGTTTATATGTGAATAAAAGCTTAAATTCAATCTTTTTATCATATAAAGTGATTAGGTGTCTTCAGAAAATTTGGCCTAAATCACTTAATTCATATGGATTAGTTTTACAATCTCTTTATGAACATTTTTAAAGCGTCAAAGTGGAAGTTGCATAGACTGTCAAAGGAGGGACAAAAATCCCTCAGATTTCATCAAAAATCTTCATTTGCGTTATGAAGATGAACAAAAGTCTTACGGGTTTAGAACGACATGAGGGTGAGTAAATTATGACAGAATTTTAATTTTTAGGTGAACAAACCCTTTAAGGTAGTTCTGTTAGGGAGAGAAAAAAAAAAGTTGATAGATATACAGCATTATACAGCATTTCCATTTCCTTGAGTTACAGGGAAAGCCTATTACGTGTTAATGTATCCACATGACACATAAAATTGACAAATTGATAAAAGCCACAACAAGATATTGTGGCTTTTACTTTTGTTGCATTGTGTTGTTCAATGAAATCCTATTGGTCAAAAATCCTGCTCCATGTAACTGTGTATTACACATTAAATATCAATGCTAATTTTAGCTTAACAAGTATGGACAAAATACTTGTTAATTTAAAGCTACAGCCATTAAGTTTTGCCTCTTTGTCACCATCTCTGTTTGAAACCTGCAATTGCAGTTATTTGAGGAATTATCAAGTTTACGTGGGTTGTGCATCAGCTCGGCTTCTCAGCGCAGATGTATCTAATGTTTTAAGGAGTATGTGTAAACTGTCAGCCACCGCACCGGTGGATACTGTACTTCAACATTACAGATACTACGTCTTGGAAGTACGTCCAAAATAATAAGTTTCACCGAAAAATGTCATTTCAACAAGTAAAATGTCTGCCACTTTTGGTCTGACCAGCTGAAAAGAAAAGGAGTTTTACAATAAATCTGTCAATGGTGATTAAATCTAACGAGCACAAAGTTAGCTGATATCACGTCAAACCATGCAAATTATTATTATGTTATACTTTCTTCTCAAATTGGTAATGTTAACAACATTGCGTGACTACGTTAGTGTATATTAGCATTATCTAATTAGCATTATCTACCCAATGAACCATCCAGCAGAAAGAAAGCAATCTCTGCGTCCGTTTTAAACCCGTTCACAACACAGAGTTCATGCCACCTTTCAAAAGCCCTGACGATATTTATTCCTGTTTTCACACGGGCCCGGTCGCATTCCCTTTTTTTTTTTTTTTTTGCTGTAGCCACTCTGCAGTTCGAAGTCTTTTGCTTTTTACTATTGGTGATTCACCAGTTGTCAATGATGATGGTCGTTTTTACCTTTCCTGATTACAATCCACCATCAAAATGACAAGCGTAATTAAAAAGAGGCTACAAATGACTGCCACCTGCAGCATCCGGGACTCCTTCTTTATGTACACACGTGACGTAATGGCGCAAAGGCAAACTCAAATTTCCAGCAGAAACCTACCAGTACCACTCAAAAAATAAATAAACAAATAAATAAATAAAAACACATTATTATAAGCTTACCGTTGTGAATCGGGCTAAGGTAAGGAGAAAAAGTTGCAGACTGCAGCTTTAAACAGTCTATGAGTTAGGTTCAAGCTAGACCAGCATAAACCAGCCTGGACTATTGCTGATCTAAATTAGTCTTTTCAATAGTTTAATCTCATCTTTCTTACTTCAATAGTTTTTCAGTCCCTGCTTGTCTTGTTCTAGTCCCTGTAATTGCAGGTTAAATGAAGTTGAATGCAGGAGGACAAAGATAATGGGAAGAGAAGGATACAGACAGGACAGTTGAACTAGCACTATCAGATGAAAGGCTTGTGGTGAGATGGCCATTTTTAGAACATTTAGTGCTCCAAGAGACCCAGAGTAACCTCATACTCTCTTCCTGTCTGCCCAGTCCTCAACAAAGCAAACCATTTTTTAAAGGGGTAGTTCACCCAGAAATGAATATTCTCAGCTTGTTCTAAATTTGTATGCTATGGAAGCTTGTTTCCGCCACTAAATAAAAATAAAAAAGGTAATTGCGACTTTTTTATATCTCTTTTTTTTTCTCAGAATTGCAAGATATAAACTCGCAATTGCGAGTTATAAAGTCAGAATTGCATGATATAAAGTCAGAAATGTGTGATATAAAGTCAGAATTGCATGTTATGAAGTCAGAATTGTGAGATATAAACTCACAATTCTGAGAAAAGTCAGAATTGTGAGTTATAAAGTCAGAATTGCATGATATAAACTCACAATTGCGAGTTATAAAGTCAGAATTGTGTGATATAAAGTCAGAATTGTGAGTTATAAAGTCAGAATTGCATGTTATAAAGTCAGAATTGCATGTTATAAAGTCTGAATTGTGAGATATAAACTCACAATTGTGAGTTATAAAGTCAGAATTGTAAGTTCTAGAGTCAGAATTGCGAGATATAAACTCGCAATTGCGTGAAATAAAGTCAGAATTGCAAGTTATAAAGTCAGAATTGCGTGATATGAACTCGCAATTGCGTGAAATAAAGTCAGAATTGCGAGTTATAAAGTCAGAATTGTGTGATATAGTCAGAATTGCGAGTTATAAAATCAGAATTGTGTGATATAAAGTCAGAATTGCGAGTTATAAAGTCAGAATTGCGTGATATAAAGTCAGAATTGCGAGTTATAAAGTCAGAATTGCGATATAAACTCACAATTGTGAGAAAAACAGTAATCTCGCAATCCTGACTTTATAACTAGCAATTGTGAGTTTAAAAGTCAGAATTTCATGTTATAAAGTCAGAATTGTGATTGCAATTCTGACTTTTTCTCAGAATTGTGAGATATTACGTCAGAACTGCGTGGTAACTCCCAACTGTGAGAAAAAATTCAGAATTGCGATCACAATTCTGACTTCATAATATGCAATTCTGATTTTATATCATGCAATTCTGACTTTATAACATGCAATTCTGACTTTATAACACGTTTATAACACATTTTTTTCTCAATTCTGAGAAAAAAATGTGAAACTGTCAGAATTGTGAGATAAAAAGTCGCAATTACCTTTTGTATTATTCCATAGTATGCTGTTATTATTTTTTCCATTTGCTGAAAAAGTTTGGTGTAAGGTTTACTTTTAAACAATTTCTCAAAAATTGCTAGTAATTTTCTCAAATAAAGAAACAGCAAGTAACATTAAATTGAACTTGGCAGTTTGAGGCAGAAAGACTATATGAAAGTAGAAGTAGAAAGAAATAGTATTTTCTTGTAAAACATACTGCAGTAATCTTTGTTTTATTGACAACTTCAACAAATAATGTTTACAATTTGGAAGAATCTTCACAAATTTTCTGTACATTGCATTGACATGTCAAGTTCAAAAAAGGATTAAATTGCACTATAAAAAGACCATAAAATATGACTTTTCATAACCCCTTCATAACAGAGACAGAGATCTCATCCTCTTTTCCATTAGACGACAACTGAGCAGTGAGATTTGAGACAGACCGCTAAAACGCTCCCCCATGCTGCCAGTGTCTGCGTGAAATAATTGTCTGAGTGCGATTCCTTTTCATTTCTAATGATCCGGTAAATTTGAGCCTTGATGCTGATGCTTGTCTGGAAACACTACATCGACCAGTTAGAGACGGATAGGTTGACACAAAAGGACCGATATGGAACAGGAAGCCCAGTCAGTTATGATACAAATCACTCTGGCAAAGTCTCTTGATATTATTCACTGTCCTGAATAGAACAAACAGCATTGTAGTACTGGGTTTGGACAGATGCATCAACAGTGTTCCTTCACAAAATCAATCACACTTTACATTTGAGAGTTGCAGAGTTATAAAATAATGGCTTATGATTATTCGGTGAGACACGCTAAGTAGAGCCGGGCTGAACTAAGTGAAACAGAACTGTCGATGATATCCACCAAACGTATTATATCGAATAAGGAAAGGGGTTGGAGCAGATAAGGACTAAGCCGAAACTGTGTCAGCACAGGCCGGGATTTATTTCGCTCAGAGTGGAGTGTTTGGTGAATTTACACCTGCACTAATACCGCTGAAGCTCTCTCTCGTCTCCTTATCGTGGTGTAAACAGTAATGGTCATGCTCATGCCTGTATGGTGCAATAATGACCTCTGTCTGTTTGCAATCGCACATCTGGACATGGTCCAATGTGGTTTGGCAAGATGAGATAGTCAAGTTGCCAAACGCATTTTGAAGTTACACCAGACCGCTTTACTGTGGGGATTAAATGGACCCAGATTGTGTGTGACCAATTTTAAATGAATATAGATATATAAATGAATATAATAGATAGATGGATGGATGGATGGATGGACGGACGGGCAAAAGTTTGGGTTTAAAAAGAGTAATATTTGAGATATTATTGCAATTTAAATTAACAGTTTTTTTTGTTTGTTTGTTTTTGTTTTTGTAAATGTAAATGTAATGTTTTCAAATGTAATTTATTCCTGTGATGGCAAAGGTATTTTTCACAAGGACCTAATTTATTTGAAAATAGATTTTTTTTAGATTTATTTGAATTTTAGAATTTTTTTTTTTTTTTTTTTTTTTACAATTTAAAAGTCATTACTGTCACTTTTGGTCAATGTAATGCATTTTTGCTGAATAAAAGCATTCATTTCTTTAAAAAAAAATGTTACTCTTATAATATATCCCTTATGAAAAAGAAGTGTATTCAAGTGTGCTATTGGTATAATTCTTTTTAAACTAAAAATAAGAAAGTATACTTTCAGTCTACTTTTTATGTACTTATCAGAAATATACTTTATTATACTTAAAATGGCACTTAAGTATAGGCCTACTTGACTTATACTGACAGAAAAGTCCAAGTATATTTGGCCTATGGTTGTACTCAATCTTTTGATCAAGATATACTTAAAAGTATAATTAAGTATTCTAAGTATACTTGGCTTGTAGTTGTGTTTACTCTTTTGATTGAGTAGGCTATTAACTATACTTTTTTCACATAGTTTTACATACTGTCTTATAAACTTATATTGTTTGAAAATATTGATTTATAAAGAAAGTAGATATGTTCCTGAGTATCTGAATTTTTGTGTAGGTTGGTCCACTAGTAGTGTACATAAGAATTTACTTCAAATCTACTTTCCCTCCTATTGACAGAATTGTCCAGCTATCCATGTTTTCACAGTTATATGTTAAGGGGCACTGTTACATATCCTCTAAAAGTGTATAAAATGTCCGATCAAAACACAGGAGAAGAAGAAGCTGAAACAAGTGATAGAAGATTGCTTACGTAAATGTAAAATAATGCGATCATCAAACAGCATATAAATCAAAACTGCCTAATATTACTGAATGACTGAAATGACTGAGGTTTTGGGGGTGTTGATGTACTTAATTTACTCCATCTATGTTTTGATCATCATTCTGAATCCCATCCAGATGAAGTCTTTGATAAAATCATGAATATATCAGCTTTTTGTTTAAAATGCTGCTTTTTTAATGAAATGTATAAAACGGTTAGTTCCTATCCTTGATTCTGATTGGTCAAGTTTTAGTCACTATAAAACATGGCTATGACAGCTTCACCCAACGGTTCTGTGTATCACTACACAACACCCTTAGCAACCACTCTTAGCAACGTAAACTGTTTGTTCTCAATTTATATTGTTCATTGAAGCTTACTGTATTATGTAGAAGAGTATTGTGAGAAAGAGATTGACTGAGCAAGTTTATTACTTGCATTCAGATTTAGCATTTTCCTTCAGGTCACTTCTATGTTAATAATAAAAAATCTGTTTAAATGTCCGATGTATTATCTTGTCCTTTTAACAGTTAAGGGGTTTTCCCATGACTGACAGCGCTAGTCAAAGCATAGTCAAAAGCTAGTCAAAGCAACTTCTGTTGCTCTTCATGGTCAGGGACTATTTTTTTCCGGCGGAAGGAAGGCTTTTAGTGATTTTACTTCATGAAAGTTGCATTGCTACATATTTTTTGGCTTTAATATTTGTAATGTGTGGTAACCGTTTTATAAGGTACTCGAGGCTAGTGCTGTATCGTGAATAAGTCATGGCTGAAGGGATTGCACGCCCTTCAACCGTGACTTATTCACGATACAGCACAGCCTCTCGTACCTTATTGCTTACTTACACACATTCAAGTGTTGCTAAAAAAGGATGCATGAAGCTAGAATAAAATGTTTTAAAATGGAAAGATTTAAAGTACAGTTAAAGGTATATTTCAAGTATAAAAAATAATACCTAAATAGGAACATAGTACTATATTTAAAGTGTAAAAATAACATATAAATAGTAAACTATAAGTATGATGTTACGTTCACAAAGAAAACTGACAAGTATACTTGCAGTATAAAACTACTAAACTAGTATATTACTGAGAGATACTTCAGAGTGTACTTTCATGAACTAAAAAAAAAATGTTACAAATATTAAAATAGTAAACAACTAGTAGACTTATAAGTTCACTTATAGTATGGATGCAGTACAACTGAGAAACATTGTGGTGAATTAGTTGTGCACTTAAAGTTTACTACTGTTACACTTATAGTATACCTAAACGTATACTTTTATATATTAAAAAGTGGGCTAATTTAGTCCCAAACAGTATAGAAATGGTACACTTTCAAGTTTACTACTAGTACATTGATATTAGTATACTTACTACATAAAGTATACTTAAAAATATACTTGAACATTACTTAATAAAATGAACTTGAAGAATACTTCTTTTTCGTAAGGGATACTGTATGTAATGAAAATGTTATAATAGTAATAAAGTCAAATGAGTATGTAGCTGGTTTATGTTTTCTACATAACTAATGTCAATTATTTAAGCATAAGCCTTTTTAAAGCAAATATAATTTCAGTCCAAGTGTCCAAACTTTTTACTGCTACAATATATATATGTTGTGGTATGTGATTTCTTGCCCTTCAAGAGTGCATATAGGAGGCAGAGCCATAGCATTGTACCACTTGCAAACTCAAGAAAAGAAAAAAGAAACCGAGCAACCAATTTACATGAGACAAGGCTGTTTTTAGTCGATGGATTTTCTGTAATTGTTTGGCTAGCAAGGAAAGCTGATATGAAGAAAATTAACATCATTCATTGGCTACCAGGTCACAGAATGATTTGTCTTTAAATGCCAATACTAATTTTCCATCAGGGTTAGAGCTGCAAACCTTCTGGGTGGCCCTGAGCTTTAAGAATCTGATGAGATCAACATACAGTAATATAAGCAAGCATTTAGCAATAGCAAGCAATTTATTGTGAAATATAATGTAAATGTAATATGCTGTGATCAAAATTTTGGACTGAATAGATGTTCCTCTGAACTGAAATGCTTGACATTAATTTTGTAGATAAAGGTAAATTGTGCATATACATGAATTTCTTTATGAAACTAACATTCAATATAATATAATATATAATAATTGTCTGCAAGACCACAACATATAGACTGTAGGCCCTGTGAGAACATCATGTGATAATAAACTGGAAATATTAAATGTTTGTTTGTAGGATTAACAGTTCTTTGAATATGATATGTGTGGAATGGAAAGAACTGCAGGGAATTTATTTTAAGACTCGTAGGACGGCTTTGAGGTTAATTTGTCTTTCATTTGTCTGAATTGCTCGTAGGAGGACTCATCTACATTAATATGGATAGGTGACATTAAAACTGAAAGTAATTGAAAATAATTTGAGATCACTGAGATGTAAACAGGATATTACTCTCAATATGATCGCTTTTGCTTTACCACTCAAAGTGTAGAGGAGGCGTTGTTGGTTCCTGACCTTGATGAATGTGTGAAGTGCTGACGTTGCACTAAAAATAAAAATGACTATACTTTTATCTTTGCTCAATGTAAGTTCTTCTGGGAATTTCCAACAGTATGTGGTCGGAAAGCATATTTATGACGATATGTGATATGCGGTTTGGCTGGAATAAAATAAACACACTGGGCAATTTCTTTTTCGCATTCTGACAAAGACAGCAAGCATTTGTACAGCTAGTAAAAAAAAAAAAAAAAGAAGAGCAAATGGGGCTTATTATCTGTGTATGTGGAATAGAGACTTATGGGAAATGTAGTTTTGTCGCACAAGCCCGTTGCCTCATAAACAGGCAAAATTAATTGAACTTTCTGGCAAGCTTGATCACTGTTTTCAATACACTAACAGTACACAAACTGTTCACTAAGTAAATTGTATAGTCAACATTGACAATGAAAACTTAATTATGATCAATACCAGTAAGCGTTCACAATGATTCTTTAATTGTCACACTCTTGGAAAGTTGAAGCTTAAAGGGAAAGTTCACCCAAAAATAAAAACTCACACTCATGCCATCCCCTATGTTTATAACTTTCTTACTTCAGATAAACACAAATAAAGATTTTTAGGAAAATAATCAATCTCTCTCACCCTGTTTACACCTGCTATTAAGTTTTGGTCGATGGATCACAAGTAGACGAGGGAGACACATTCCCGTTTATACCCGGTCTTTTAATCCGTCTCTTTTGTCCACTTTTAACCACTTCTGTCCTGATTTCTTCAAGGGGAGGGTCTATGGGCAGGTAAATGTATGGGCTTTTTCAGATCTTTCGATCTAATGGATAAAATAAGCTCATGCAATTTATATACAAACATGAAAGTAGATGACGGAAAAACAGAGAGCAGCAGCTTCACCCAACGGTTCTGTGTATCACTACACAACACCCTTAGCAACCACTCTTAGCAACATAAACTGTATGTTCTCAATTGATATTGTTCATTGAAGCTTACTGTATTATGTAGAAGAGTATCGTAAGAAAGAGATCTAGTGAGCGAGTTTATTACCTGCATTCAGATTTAACATTTTCCTTCAGGTAAGTCCTATGTTCATAATAAAAAATCTGTTTAAATGTCCGATGTATTATCCTGTCCTTTTAACAGTTAAGGGGTTTTCCCATGACTGACAGCACTAGTCAAAGCATTTGTCAGTTGCGTCTTGTTCCGTGTTCACAACAATTCAGTCTTTTCAATGTAAAAGTCTTTGCTTCTGACTGACACACTCATAAAGATAGTCTTTGCTGCCATCTAATGGCGTAATAATGTAACTTCTGTTGCTGTTCACGGTCAGGGACTATTTTTTTTTCTGGCGGAAGGAATGCTTTAGTGAAAGTTTACTTCATGAAAGTTGCATTGATACATATTTTTTGCCTTTAATATTTGTATTGTGTGGTAACCGTTTTATAAAAGCAATAAGGTATTCAAGGCTAGTGCTGTACCGTGAATAAGTCACGGCTGAAGGGGTTGCAGGCACTCCGCTTCTAACAACGGCCTTCAGCTGTGACTTATTCACGATACAGCACAGCCTCTCATACCTTATTGCTTACTTAATACCAGGTGTAAACAGGGCCTGTGAGTCCATAGAATGCAAGTGAATGGCTGCCGCTTGGTTAACGCTTGAAAAGCCACACACAGCGATCATGCAGGTAATCCATATGACCCCATAATGTGTTAATCAATGTCTTCTGAAGCCAAACGATAGTGTGTGTGTAAGAAAAATACTAATATTTTAAACTCTTTTAACTATAAATCAATGCTTCCAGTCTACTGTCATATGAACGCTTCAGAAGACATTGATTCATTCAATGGGGTTGTATGGATTACCGTCACAATCGCTGTGTGTGGTTTTTCAAGCATCAACTGAGCGACACCCATTTACTTGCATTATATGGACTCACTCAGATTGATTATTTTCCTAAAAATCTTTGTTTGTGTTTGTCTAAAGAAAGAAAGTCACAGGGATGGCATGAGGTTGAGTAAATGATGAGAGAATTTTCATTCTTGGGTGAACTATCCCTTTAAAGCTTACTTACTATGATTCCATCATGACTTGGCAGCAAAAGTATAGGTGACCTCAGTTGTGCATTTAAGTATGAACATTCATTCTAGTCCAATACAGTGACTCTTTGGGGCCATTTACATGACACCATTTTCAACTAAAAGGGGCCTGAATGTGCAAAACTTTTAAAAAAACATTTTTAAAGAGCAAGTTTTTGAAAACAATACCGTTATTGTTTCCATGTAAACTACAGAAACGCAAATTTGTGAAACCTGTGAAGTCATGCGCATACGTATTACGTGTTCAGTCTATACTGACTGAAAGTGACGTCGCCAACTACTGGCCTGGCATGATACAAGTTTTTAATCATTTTCGCAGATCCATATGAATGGGGATCATTATGACAACGTTGTTGTCTGTAAGCAAAAAAACTGTTGTCATATAAACATACCCTTTGACAATAACTTCATCTTTCCTCAGTTGCTGACAGTCGTAACTCTTTGTGTAAACCTAGGGCATGAGCTCAAAAACCAGTATCAGAAGCCTCAGGCACTGAGGCCGTCAGCTAGAAATATTGTGATTTATATTGTTTGGCGCTTTATGAGAACGCCTTTCATGAGAGTCCTTTTGAATTTTATTTATGAGATAAATATTCATTGTTTACTCAGGTGACATTAGCCCTTGTGTATGAAAAATTGAACTGGAATCTCTTTAAAGAGTGGCAATCCTTCAGTGATTAATCAGCAGGAGCATGGCACCTGTATTTACTATGCAAAAGAAATCAATGGTCTATGAAATTCATACTTTAATTATTTGGTGAATAAATTGGTCTTGGGGAAATT
Organism: Ctenopharyngodon idella; assembly: GCF_019924925.1. NCBI lineage: Eukaryota > Metazoa > Chordata > Actinopteri > Cypriniformes > Xenocyprididae > Ctenopharyngodon > Ctenopharyngodon idella. The sequence continues at coordinate 6,417,115 of NC_067237.1, forward strand.
CATTTGGACCATGATGAAGTTTGTCTCTCTCTCTTTCTTTTCTCCTTTTCCTCTACGAGAAAGTCTGTGTGACTGCGATATAGTCGACATAAGGCAAACAGCATGAGATCAGAGAAGTAATCCGCTCTCTCATATCTCCTGGATTTATATGGCATAATATGACTGCTTCAGAGTTACAGAAAAACACACATAATTTTGTTCTGTTGACAGCCTGTCTTTTGTCATTTGGTTTCTAGCTCAATGTGACATGATAAAGAATACTTCATTCCTCTGCATATCTGTGCGGAATAAGAAATGTGCCCGAGTACTTGGAAGTGACAGTGATGATTGATCACAAAAGCGCAATGATTGCGTGTCTTGACTTTTGTTTCACAACTTCAGAACAACAATCTTTAATATAGTAATTAGTTATGGAGATATTGTGGGTGATGCCTTCAAATGATGTAATGTAATGGAAGAGAAAGCAGGGTCTTTAGGTATTTTTTCCTTTTAGTTTTACAGTCTGTGAAACCACAAAGTGCTTTTTAAAAAGAAAGTTTTGTCGTAATTTTTATAAAAAGATTCTCTTTTCAAATATCAGCTGTTTACACAAAATCATGGTAACAGAGTTGACATTTTTAAATCCTCCCCTACTGACAGTCATAACAAAATAATAAGACGAAGAGTTTGCTTTGTGGAATATGATAATATCGTCAAAATGACAGCCTTTTTGTATTATAATTATTATTTATGGAAAACAAATATGGTGGTAACAGGGTTGACACATAACCTGTGGGCACAACTTCAGTAATTTTTTAATTTGTTATGTCAACTAATATATATATATATATATATATATATATATATACACAGTATATATATAAAAAACACAAAAGGCTTTCTATTTCCATATATTTTGCTTTAACGTAAATGTGCATAAAAACATACAATTAACATTAAAATATGTATATATAAAACAAACAAATGACATATAACTTCATTTTATTTGTATGATTTATGTGCTTATATATTTTAAAATGATTTCTGAAGGATCATGTGACACTAGACTGAAGTTATGGCTGCTGTAAATTCAGCTTTCCCATCACAGGAATAAATTACATTTTAAAATATATTAAAATAGAAAATTCTTCTTTTAAATTGTAATATTTCACAATTTTTTTACTGTATTTTTGATCAAATAAGAGACTTGAGTACCTCTAACACTGCTGGTTAAGATTAAAAAAAAAAATAAATAGCGTGGAAGAGATGTGTTTTCCACTTTATTGTGTGAGGCCTGGTGTGGACACGGGGTTACTTTCCTCATTACAATGCAGTTCAGTATAGTATGCAAACACAAAACCATATCTCTGTACATTTTTCTAACATGCAAGTTATGATTACCCTGAACCCTGTAGTCGAGAGCACTGAATTAATCCATATCACCTACACATCAGCTCACAGACTCCCTCTCCTACGAGCCCTCGCTCTGACAAGGTCAGCGCACTACAATGCAGATTTAGACAGGAATTTCCTTAGGGACATGTGCGTTGTTCTTGCAGCTCATCTGCTTGCTCTCCTTCTTGCCCCAGCAGAGATCATCTACAGCTGGGTGTTCAATGAGCTCCCCTCGTTCGTGGCAGAGGACAGCCGGCGATTCATCTCGCAAGAAACGGGAAATCTGTATATCTCCAAGGTGCAGCCCTCGGACGTGGGCAGCTATGTGTGCCAAGTGAAGAACACTGTGACCAACGCCAGGGTCCTGAGCCCACCGACGCCCCTGACTCTCAAAACAGATGGTGAGATATTACACGCGCTTCACACACACACACACACATGCCTGCTCCCTAAACCCCCTTCACCTGCACAGCAGAACTAGGCTGGATGCCAAGCGCCTCTCTAGGTGAACAAAATTGATGAATCAATACCATGACATGAAGTCTCTTTGCTAATAAATTAAATTGAGACATTATTTTACCATTTTAGCCTATGCCTTGAAAAAATAAATGACTGTGCAGCTTCAGCTGGCACAAGGGGCGATATAAATTAAAACGTAGGTCAGAATATTTTAAAGATTTTGTGAGATAGCACTATATATTATAACATATAGTACACATTTTACATGTAACTCAGTGATTTAGTATTTAGGTGAGATGTGCTGTTACTTTTCAGGTGCAATCAGGTGTATAATTTTGGCCTGGTGCATAATAAAATAGGCGGTAAAACCAATGGACTTATGTTGAAGGTTGGAACCGAGTCATATTTAGAGACTATCATAGAAACTTGGGCTGGGCTGTTTTGATTTTAACCACCTGTTACACTGCTGCAACTGCAAAGCAGTGTGCTAGCTAAAAGTCCATAAATATTATTTAACTTTATTACTTTTGACTTTATTTTTAAATAACTTCAATTAAAGCCAAATTTAGATGAAAAAGTTACTGTTTCTGTATTTTATACCTCAACATGCCATGTTTAATTCAACGTGTTATGTGACATTTCTTTGTCATTATTTGTGAGATTTACATTGTATATATGGTAACACTTTAGTTTAGGGTCCAATTTTCACTATTAACTAGTTGCTTTATAGCATGCATTTTACTATGACATTGGCTGTTTATTAAGCACATATTAATGCCTTATTCTGCATGACCATATTCTACATCCCTTAATCCTACCCAATACCTAAACTTAAAGATGCAATAGGTGATTCTATACAGAAACATTTTTTTGTTATTCTGGTTGAAAGTCTCATTATATCCTGATAGCAATCACTATGTTAAATGGTCTAGATGTTTTTTTTTTTGAAAATGCATATCGTCTGTGGAAGTTGTAAGACCATAAAATGTTCATCTAATCATTATATTCAGTCCAAATGAAATAATACAATGTCCTAACTGCCTGTCAACATATACCCTCTCTATGCCGAGTTTATGTAGACCAGGGGTGTCCAAACTCGGTCCTGGAGGGCCGCTGTCCTGCAGCGTTTAGCTCCAACCAGCTCTAAAACACCTGCCTAAATGTTTATTTGGGCAAATTCCAAACGGAAGGGAAATGGGGACTTTGGAGGGAGCAGGGCACTTGTGTACCATTATGTAGCCGTTTGGAATGAACTTGGCGAAGGGAGCAATGAAAGACGTAATTTCCTCATTATCTTCACTGGGATGTTCCCATGACAATGCAGCATGGTGTCCATCAGCTGACTAGCTGTTCTTATGACAGAACATTTGTTATTATTGCTGTTAACATAGCTGCTGCAAATAAAGATACATTTTTATATACATTTTTAAAATATGCATTATATGCCTATGTGTGTGTATTTCTCTGTTCTCAACTTTAAAACTTGCTGTCTCATCTTTCGACACCGAATTACTTAACACATTTAAACATAATAGGACAAAAATGTGTGAAATATGTCACGAAAAAAAAACAAAACAACTTGAATTGCTATGTTTGTAAGTTAACTCGAACTCTCCCGCCATCTAGCTTTAAAATGAACGAAATCACGAGTATTCGCTGGGTCACATGACATAAATAATAAAATTACTTCCTAGAAGTGACGATCGCATGTGGCCTTCGCTAACAGCTTTGTGGAAGGACCCTTCGTGAAGGGGTTCAGTTGTTCACTTTCGTTTGAAACACCTCTACAAACGGCGTCCCCTTCTCGAAGTGCCCTTCAAGGGTGCAAAATGCCATTTGGAATTTGCCCTGTATGCCTAGTTAGATCTTGATTAGCTGGTTCAGGTGTGTTTAATTGTGGCTGGAGCTAAACTCTGCAGGACAGCAAACCTCCTGGACTGAGTTTGAAACCCCTGATGTAGACAGACGTTAGTCACGGAGCACCGCAAACAAACAATAGCCACATTTTAGAGAATTAAAACAACAAGCTTATGCTGCGTTTACACCATAACTAACGTAATTAAGAGTTGGCAACCTGTGATGTTCTAACCAAAGCTGTTCACATCCTTAGACTCGGAATTATGTGTTTATCAGCACTGAAATGAATCTGCAGCAGTCAGGTACAAGCTCTCTAAGTTGTTTACGTTCATTATTATTGTAATGCTATGTGCTTTGAGACATGAGGTAGTGTAACGCTGTCTCTTGTGATGCTTTTCCGAGAGCATAATGTGTGTGCCTTCATGCATTTTGGAGGAGGTGTGGCTTTAGAGGCGCTCTGAAGGAAGGGTGGGATGTTATGATTTGAAAGCTAGCTCGCTAATGCTAGCTTTTCCGAAAATGTTCTATTGCACCTTTAACAACTACTATTAATAAGCAGTAATTAGGAGTTTATTGAGGCAAAAGTCATAGTTATTAGTTAGATAATAGTGAGGTTAAAAGTGAGAATATATAACATTTCTGATTAAAAATTGTTTCAAAGTAAATTCTACACCAAATCAGTGTACAGACAGCATAGTAAAGATGCTAAATGTGTACAAGACAGCTGGAGATTTTTTTTTTTTTTTTTTTTTTTTTTTGAAGCTCTGGATCACAATCCAGGAAAAAGTCCATCAATATCTCAGAAGGCTACAAATAATGGATGTGCCTGCAAATCAGGCTTGAAAGGAAATGTGGCAGTTTTTCAGCTGTTTGACAAGCCGGGTCAGTTGTCTACATTAATGCTTTTATGCCATGTGAAGCCGATTTAATGAGACGCCTGACTTATATATGTAGTTTATGTGTCTCATTCTCTGTTCTTCATTCTCGTTGTACGAAGGGCCTTTAGGGCCAAACCTGAAAGTGTCATGAATTCCAAACATCCACATTAAACAGAGAGCATGAGGTGCTTTATCTTTTGCTTTAGAGCACTTTTTCCACAGACAATGCGTTCTGGTGAAACTGGCCATAGGGGAAATCATTTTCCAGCATAAAATTAACCGAATCAATGGTCCTCTTCCAGAATGGGCCGTAGCTTCTTTAATAGCAGATTCCCATGGGCCAAGCATGGGAGCCAAACACACGGCTGTCACTTCAGGCATTTTTCCATACCTCACAGATCACCTGCCGCTGGTACACGTCAATGTCAGCCGCCCTGGAACGCAATCCCAGAACAGCCAGGCTAAAAGGACTACAGTGCCCTGAAAGCTTGTTTTTGCCTACGTTGCTTAATGTTGCACGTCCTTTGTGAGGGCGCCACGTCCCCTTCGGCATGCTCTTCGGCATTTGCATAACCTTGTTGTTGAGAAACGCTCCTCGGAGACATGACGCATCTAAACGCATTAGCATACTAAATTGGATTTGCGCCTCTCGTTAGCACAGATTGCAAATGCAAGTAGCGTCACATTCTCCGGTTGCACTTGGAAGTGAAAGAAAGAGCAGAGACGGGTAGCTGAAGGCTAGAGAGGAAAAGAATGTCTCGAGGGATGTCTCAGAACCACAGGTGGTAGAGTCAGGATGAATTGCTTTGTGGCAGCTGCATTTGACAATTACCGTACAGTCAGGGTCTCGCAGAAGGCTGTGTGGAATGAGAGCCGGTTCAGCGAGAGGTTAGTCACCCGTAACACAAGCACGGATGATGGGAATCTTTATTCATTCCACGCCTGACATACGCAGTGTTCGCTTGGCAGGCGTTGTGTGGGAAGCATCATGCGTTCGGCAGTTAAACGACTCGGCGGGCTGCGCCTAAAAGCCTGAAAATGATTTTGGCACCCGCGGCCAAGCTCGAACTGCCACACTTTCAGCCATTCTTCCAGTCCTCTGAAAGCTTACCAAATCCACGGCCCGCGATTTGTGCTCTCTGCTGTGACAGGATGATAATTAACTGCACGAGAGGCTCCGTGCCGGAATGCGCAGGTGAAGCGCTTCACCTATGTCCTTCCCTTGGCTAAGACGCTCTTAATCAAAGCTGCCCAACTGCATCTGCGCTCGGCTGCACCTTCAGGGCAAGTCATGCATCTTCCCCACCCACTCCCTTTTGGAGAAACAGCAAAGGCAGCGGAGGCCTTCTGTACTTACGTGATGAATCGCACCTTAATAGATGCGACTCGGATGGAACAATAACTCTCACAGAGCTGTAGCGCCCACAAAACACTCGGTGGTGCTGGGATTACTTGTCCTTCCCGCTTGGCCTTGGACATTGAAGGGGCAGCATTTTTAAGTAGAGGGTCAAGCATTTCTGAGGCCTTCATCATTGTCATTCATTTATAGGAGAAAACATATCTGTGTCCTTGGATTTGAAGAGCAAAAGTGCAATTGTTGAGCTACAAGAGTAATGAAAAATGCATACTGATAGCGTTGATGTTTCATTTTCAAATAATGTCACGTGTACATGCTTTTCTAATCACAAAATGAGATACTTGAGAATAGAGAAAATAAGGTCTCTGCATGCTGTGCAAAACTCTTGTCTTCGATCATGACTACCATGTTTACTGTGTTATTGGATCTCAACTGCTTAAATGATCAAATATTTTATAGCTTGGCATAACTAGAAAGATGTATATTTGTTATAAAATACACAAATAATAAGAAATATCTTGAATTTTAGTTGTTTTAGCTTATTTTCCAACGTGAACTCATGAGAATATGTATATTTTTACGTAAAGTGTGGTTCTACCACATGTACATCTACTTACGTTTTCATACACACAAAAACGTACAATATTGACGTATTTATAGCACTAAAACGTAAAATACTTATGTATTGACAGCAATAAAACTTAAATTATTTACGTATCCAACTGTGAATGTGTATGAATTCCCATGTATTAATATTAAAATTGTGGCATTAATGTTTTGATACTGTTGTATTCAATTGTCACATCAATACATGTTTTTAGTCGCATTTATTAAATGCAGTTTACTCATCTACTTAATATGAAATAATTCTGTTCGTGACTTGTGCTGCAAACTCGTTTCAGAGGATTACCTAATGTTAAACAAGACTACACTTTAAAAGCTTAAAATAACATTTCTGTAATTGTTTAACCATTTTATAATATTTAGTTTGTTTGCTGTGAGACACAAAAGGCTTTTTCTCCAATGCAGTGACTGGCAATACAACCATAAAATACACCAAAACACAACATAAATTCACAAATCATCTCAATTTTATTTGTTCGCTGTACTCTAAATCTTTAGAATCCATATGTTTGTAAGGAACAGATCCAAATTCAGCCCTTTATCCTGCGATCTTCATCTTCATTCTCAGCATTGACTGAGAATGAAAAAGGCCGCACTCGTTATTATTCAAATTTGAAAGTAGCGCCACCCTTGAGAACCTTTACGATATGGTTTATGGCACTCAAACGCTCATTGGTTCTCACCTGCTTCGTCACAGATTGCGACATGCCCTGTTACAGTGGATTGAAATTTGGAATGAGTGTGCACCTTCACAGAGAGAATCCGGATTCATATTGTCATGGATTAATAACTTAAATTCTGCTCAGTACCCCATAAAAAACTATTACCGCCAGAGAAGACTGCGACTGCAACTCATCATCATTTTGGTACCACTATTGACATTTTCACAATACATAAATTATTGTGATGACGCTTGTTTGTCTGTTATTCTTTTATTTATAATAGTATGTAGTTTTAAGAAATGGATATTAGTAGGTTTAGGGGTAGGTGTAGGATTAGCGGCTCAAAATATTGTTTTAATACTATATTGTTACTAAAATTGTCATTTTCCTACACATTTCTGTCCATTGTGTTTTATTCTTTTAATATGCTCTATAAAATGGGTATAGTTAGGTTCGGGGTGGGGTTTAGGGATTTTACATTTATCTATAAAATGATAAAAGGGAAATTATGCTGAGATCTTTATGATATGAAAGATTCGTAAATATTCTTTTTTTTTTTTCGCTGAAAGTTGCGTATAAATACTTACGTATTAACAATGCGACCAGGCTGTATATTCATGCTTGTTTTGTCTTAAGTTCAACAAGGAGAGGAGCTTGCAAACATAATACTAGAAAATTTCTTACACACACACACACACACACAAAAAAAAACTTTATTTAGAGGCCAATTGCAAAGACAAAACATGTTAGATTTACATCATCATCATCAGTGTCGTAACAGACAATAGCACACCTGATTCTGTTTATTTATTTTTTTAAATTACCGTATTTCATCCAATAAAGTAAATTCAAAAAAATTATTAGTAAAGTAAATATACCTCAATAGCATAAAAAAACCATACATGTACACTAACCTTCACTAACCTTCATAAATACGTAAGTATACCAGACTACATAAAAAATAAAATTACAAAAATTATGCAAAAATTATACGCAATATTGTTTTTTTTTTTTTTAAATCATCAAAAATATAAATGCAACATTATCCAAAAACAGTCAAATGATATCAAACATCATAATGATTATCGTGATTGTGAGGAATAAATCAAAAAATAGAAATAGAAAACCAAAGAAAAATATCCTAAACATGTTCTATGTTTTATCTTATTTAAAATAATTTTAAGTCATCTTGAGGCCCCCTTGGAAGCTTGTTGAGGCCCCATAGTGGGCCCTTGCCCCCTGGTTGAGAACCACTGCTGTATGCCCATGGAATGCACAGAATTCAGAGTTTGCTGTAAAAATTGATGAACAGAAATGAACAGGTATGCCACTTTAGCATACAGTGTTTCTGCATCTTATTCACTAAACACCTAATGTCAAACTTGATCACTATTGTCATGTACACCCTGCATAGTTTCAGAAGTGGCAAGCACATTAAAATGTATATACAGTACAGAACACAACTAACTTAAGAAATTACAGTGATTGACATAATGATAAGCAAAGCAACATTTTAGCATCTTGTGGCTATGAACAAGATGGTTTAACCTGTTTGGTGTATGCTAATTTTGACTGATTTGTATATGGCAGAATAATATATATTGTGCATTTAAAGTCCTTACAGTCCTTTATTCTTGTTTTTTTTTTTTTTTTTTTTGTGAATGAGTCAAGACAAGTACCTCTGTTTTGATTTTTCTAGCACCTCAAATAAGCTGTCAGTGTCCATATGAGGGTTACACAAACATCTAGTTGTTTAGTTAGGGTCTAAACACATTATGTGGATTTTATATAAATGGCGTTGTCACTAGATGATATTTTCCATGAGTTAATTTAGTTGTAGAATTCAGTTGTCACTCTTGTAAATAACCGTACATGACGTGATTGAGTGCTCAAAATGTGACTGGTGTAGCACTCTGGCAGTATTTAAATAAAGCCTGTGTCATTCCTTTCAAACAGACCTCTTTTCTATGCAAATTAGGCTTAGTATAGCCACAAGTCACAAATGTTGCATTTAGGCTATGTTCAGACTGCCAGCAAAAATCTGATTTTTTGCATACCCAGGTGTGTTTTTGAAAGTCTGGACTTCAAAAAAAAAAAAAAAAAAAAAACACGAAATCAGATTTTTTTTTTTTTTTTTTCTTCAAATCTGATTCAAACCACATTTGGAGATGGTTTGAAATGCGGTTCCAATCAGATTTTTACATATGCATCTCAGATTGATCCGCTCTGGCTGCTCAAATCAGATTTCAAATTGTCTTTTTGCATCACTCTTAACATGACACAATGATAATGTCAAAACTGGCGACGGAAATTCTGGAAGCATTCATACGGTATTCAAATGGTATGTTCAAAGATTTCGGCAGTGACTACAACACGGAACATCACAATATTTACCAGTCTCCTCCATCACTGAGTTTTTCTTGTACGACGGAGGAGTTTTGCAAATGTCGTTACAAAAGCAACCATGCAGATAGGTTGGTTATGTCTGGACACACAAATCTTATTTGAACGCTTGAAATTAATAGTGCAAACAGTCTACCTGAAAAGATCTGATTTGAGAAACAATCCAATTTGCCTGCAGTCTGAACGTAGCCTTTTACCCCCCTATGGAAAATGTATTTTAGGGCTAAATAAATGTTATGCATTTAATTAAGATACTAATTAATTTTTTTTAACATTTTATTTTTAACACATTTACATAATTTGATAATATTAATGTTTTGTTCAGAAACCATTTCACTCTACGGAGACCCATAGTTTTAAATAATAATAATAATTAAAAAAAAAAAAAAAATCTGCTAAATAATTATTTTTAAGTCTTCATCTCTCCATCCTTGTGATAGAGTTTGCATTAATGTATATTTCTGCAGATTTGTCCTTGCCACTGTCACCTTTTAAAATATTGATTTATTGATTGATTGATTGATTGATTGTGAAAAGTAAAAACTTAAATTTCCATACATCTAATCTGAATTTAATAGTGGGTAAAAAACTAAAATTGCTATCAAATAAATATTAAAAAATAAATATCTTACATTATAACAGTTAAATAAATTGCTACAGGGCAATGATTTTTATTTAATTTAGGTTAAATAAGGGGTTCCCTCTAAAGGTGATCATAATATTTGGCAAGGTTCTTGCCATTAAAAAGTTTGAAAACCCCTGCATTAGATTATTTACCAGTATGACCTTTCATGACGGGCATTTCCCTCAAACTGCCGTTTCAGTTCACATCATGATGTCACGGTAAACATTTATTGGGCCTTCAGGAATACCTTTTTAAAACGGTCTCATGAGTTATGCCTCAGTGATGTGTTCAGACATTGAGTGGACATGTGCTAAGCATGTATATAAATGCTTCAATAGGTGCACTGTGGACTGCAGAATGAATCGTAACATGACACATCTCATAATTGTGATTTTAATGGGAAATGAAATGATGATGTGATGATGCACTGAGTCACATGATTATACATTCTACCCTTTCTTTAGTTACGAATGACGAGGACCTTGACAGTCATTTGTTTCCAACACTATCCACTTCTGTCTTGAAGGAGTTGCTCACCAATAAATGATTTGGTCAACATTTACTCACCCTCATGTTGTTGCAAACCCAAATTACTTTCATTCTTTTATGGAACATAAACGTTTATCAGAATGTTCACACTGCTCTTTTCCATAAAATAAAAGTGAATGGTGGCCAGGGGCTGTCAAGCTTCAAAAACACCTAAACGCATCATAAAAGTAGCCATTATTATTCATGCACTATTCAAGTCTATTGCATGGCTTCAGGTGACTTAGAATATAACGGAAAATTTGTATGAACTACTTTTTGACAACTTTATGCTACCTTTTGGCCAGTTTTCATTTTGATATGGAAAAGGGCAGCGTGAACATATTCATTTATAGACCTGTTTTATTACATGAGAGTGAGTAAACTATGAAAATTTACACTTTTTGGCAAACTATCCCCAGACTAAACATTTTTTGCACCACCATGTAGGTTTTCTCATGGAGGTATGTAAATCTCTCTCATTTTGCTTTCAATTTGCACGTTTGCCTTGGTTTAGTCATTAGAAAATAAATGTGAAGCACAGCATTGGGATAATGGATTTTTTCATTAGCAGTTGGATGTAAAAGCTTTAAACATCTGATGGATACCCAGACTTTCATCAGGTGATTGTTCTGTATGGCACAACAAAAGAAAGGGAAAATTGCATTGCACAAAACTACCTCATTCCATGTTAATAAATGGATTAAATTGTGATTTGAAAATTGGCATCGCAACACAAAAAGGTCTCATGTATTTGTTTCGGCACGGCTGGCCTAGAATTTAGTCATATCAATTTCAGCCCTTCTAGACGCTAAATAGGATACGCAGAAAATGCATTGCAGCATAAACCAATGAAATATTGCAAATTCATTATACACATGGGATTGCTTTGGAATCATAAATGTGTAACAAGTAAGGAGATTGAGATTGAAATTGAAAAGTTGTTTGGGGAAAAAACGCACTGCTATCATAAAATAGGCTATAAATGTGCTGTAGATTACAGCTGTAGGCGAGGGGTCAGAGATTGGCTGGTTAGTTTCGGCAGTTAGTCCCTGATGGCCTGGTAGATGCCGTGCCTACAGCATTCTGTGGGCAAAAAGCATCATTCTCCATTGATGACCATTCAAAATCAGCCTTCGCTATTTCTTAACTCTTTGTCAGTGTGTGCATTAGTCATGGGGATATTTCAGAGAATCTTTCTGCAGGTTACATTGGTATGTGAATACCAATAAGTGAATCCTTTGAATCATCCGTTCAATCAATTTGTTCAAAAATGTTGATTCATTCAGGTTTGCAACAGGTGTGTCCCAATGTGTTTACTTATGCATTATTCTATGCCATTTTGTAAAATAAATAGTGTGAGTATAAATAATTGTTGAATGTTTGACACTTCAGGGACTCAACTGTTGCAGTTTTTATTATATAGCAGAAGGAGAGGGGATATCTGACTCTGATGCTGAATGACACTGATTCATTCAGGAACAAAACAAGCTATTGTCTTTATGAGTCACTGAATCATTCACTCAGCCGATTTGTTGAAAAATGCTGATTCATTCTGGTGCAAATCAAGTTTTTTTTTTTTTTTTTTTTTTTCACAAGCAAAATCATTTATTCAACTCATTCGTTCGACAACACTTATTCATTCAGGAATGAAAACTGACTATCATTATGAATCTGTCATTGGATCATTCATACAACAGATTCAATATAAAAGGCTGATTCATTCAGGTATGAATGAATAATGAATAATGAATAATGCGTGGGAGTCATTGAATTATATATTCAACTGATTCATTCAGCAATACTGATTCATTCAGGAATGAAACAAGTGACTCTCTTTATGATTGAATCATTTGAATCATTTATTCAAAAACTCTGATTCATTTAGGCACAAAACAAGTGACGGTTTGTATGAGTGAGTCATTGGATAATTCATTCAACTGATTTTTTTTTTCTTTTTTCAAAAATGCCGATTCAGGAAGTTTTAGACATCTTTTGAACTAGCAATAGCAGATCCTGTATCCTGTAAAGTCTTTGGAACACTCCTTGGATTTTCTTACACTTTTATAAACTCGTAGGCTGGAATGTTGTATAAAAATAATATTGCATGAGTGTGTAATGGTTCCATATCAGCATGGTTGTGATATATGGCCATAACACATGCTTGCTTGTGTGATATTGCTTTAATATAGTAGATGATTTGCTATGGGCAGTTTTTTTTTTTTTTTTTTTTTTTGCAGGGCTCTTAAAAACATCAAAACAGCATGAAATGGATCTTGTTTCTGAACTTTTTTCATAATCTTTGGCTTTAACTGAAGGTGGTCGAAACATGTTCTAGATTATGGCACAATTGCAATATTTGTTATATTCTTCAAAGATGCAAAAGGGAAAGAAATACTTTCTCATGTAAAATTCATACACCAGTTTCCCATTTAATAAGACTGATAATGATAATTAGGCCCCTGAATGGGAGTGTTTCCCTTCGTAATTGCAGACTTACTCAATGCCAGCTGACATATCTCTCAGCAAATGGATATAGATGGGCCCTCACAACATCCGCATGAATAAACAAAGGATCTGTGCCCTCTGGCTATGACTGCAGAAGTGAAACGCAGCCATTCAAGATTCCACTGCATTCCACGGAATTCTGCACATCAATTAGGCTCCAGTGTGGTGCTCTGTTTTGAGGACAAATTCTCTCGCCCCGTTTCCCAGCGGCCTCTCTAGTGTACTTGCAAAATAATTTAGTTTAGCAGCTTGTCATGCGAGCTACTGTGGAGAATTCCCTCTCTTTGTCACTGGCAGCTACTGGGTTTGCCGTACCATGGCACCTATTTGCTGTGATCCCTCGAGCTTTGTTGTGCTGAATTGTAAATCCAGGAGATTGTTTACTGTTGTACAGTAGATGGAATTTATTAATGCATTACGAATCATACTCATCCTTTAACCCTGTAAAGCCTGACATATGAAATAATAGTCCAAAAAAATCTATTTATTTATTTATTTATTATTTTTTTATAATGTAATGCAATGAAATGATGATTGAGAGACGAACAAATAATCCTCAAAAGCCTGATGTATTATAATTGACACTCACATTTTAACATTTTTTCTAAGAATCATGTATGAATAATCAGGATTTTATTTATTTTATTTTATTTTTTTCAGTCCAGTAAGTGTTCATCTTGAACTATTACTAACGATATAAAATGTATTCTTACATTTACTTTCACAGCAAAAAGACATATATACCATGACCTTAAAGGAGATATTTTTTAGAATTATTCTAAAAGGCTAAAAAAAAAAGTATAAACTATCAAGCTGTGCATGAGCAGAAGGCGCATTGAAGATTGTAGGTTTTTCAGCAGTTTTGATCATGTTGATAATTTATTTTTTGCATATCAAATATGATACTTTAAAGGGTTTAAAATGCATATTTCTGTTGCACATTATCATGATCGTAGCCCTTATATCTTGATAGTTATGAATGTTGAATGAGAATGAACTTTCTTTTAACATTCACAGTTGCTCTTAAAAAATATCAGGATGCTTAAGACATGCGCAATTGAGTTGCAGACCTTAAATATCTTATCTTAAAAATCTTAAAAATCTTAAATGTCTTGAACTTAAATATCAAAGTATCAGAAGATGCATGTGAGGGTATTGGGATCTTTTTCCTAGGAAAAAAAGTCTCCATTTATTATCCATATATTATATTAATTATATTATATTATATTATATTATATTATATTATATTATATTATATTATATTATATTATATTTAGGGCTGGGAAGCAATTAAAATTTTTAATCTAATTAATTGATGTGGCAATTAATTAATTTAATTAATCGCAAATTTATTGTACATCAAATTTGGCTGAGAAATTATCCCCAAAAGATCATTTGAAGTCATTATTGTGTAAAGCATCAAATAGACATTACAAAAAGTAGATTCAGAAAGAAATATTTTATTTGATTTAACATAGAATTTATTACACAAACTTTTGGACAACATGGTTGAGTAAATGATAACTGAATTTTAATTTTGGGGTGAACTATATAGTCACGCAGGCACAATAGTGCTGTATGACAGATGTATTACTTTTATTTCGTTTTTCCTTTATTTCGTTTTTCCTTGATGTCGAGTGCACATCAATGTAATGCATTAACTCAAGAGCACATCAATGTAATGTGCAGCACGAATTTCTCCACAAAACTCGCACACTCTCAGATATAGAGTCCTCATGGCTCTACTCTGGCTCAGATATTACGCATAACTTTAAGTGGTTGAAAACACTGAATAAAATGAAAAGCACTGAGCACGTTCTGATCTTACCGGTGTTGTTGTGCGCTTCACAGGGTTCAAATTGATCGTCTTTTGCCTTTCATATCTTGAATTTTATGGACATTCTAACTGCATTTTATAAGCTATATCATGCAGTGAGTTGTTGCCCTGCATCATATTCATCATCAGTCAACTGTATGAAATGTCAGATGTCCTATGTAGGTCTGGGGGTGGGGCAAGTGCATTAAATGCATTAAAATTTTGAACACATTTTATATTATATATTTATATTATTATATTATATTATATTATATTATTATTATATTATTCATATATATATGTATTTGATATTTTGTAATCTAATGCAAAGACATCCATTTAAGTCTGGCTAAAGAGTCCAAGGATCTTTTGGTGCTGCTGTATGTGCAGTTGTCACATTTATAAAATGTCTTGGGCTGTTGCACTATTGATTGTGAGGTCAACGTTCTAGAGCAGCTGCTCTGGATATTTCAGGCGATAGAGTTCATGTGAGCGATGTAATCCATCATATAATAGCACCTCAGGCCTCTGCTAAACCTACAAAATACCTACATGAACCGAAAGAAAAAAATAAAACATGGGCCCAGTGCAGAGGAAGCACAAGCTTCCTGTCACAAGGTTTTATTAATGAGTTCAGGCTTCCAAAAAGCAACCGGGAAGATGCCAAGGTGGAATTTCATGTGAGAGGGGCAAAAGTTGTGAGTAATGTGCTGATCCAACACCTACAAACTGAGATATTTAGAGGTGTGCTGCCCCATAGAATTTTATGTAGCAGAGCTAACCGATTGCAGTATAAGATCACTCTGTAGCACTTTATTTTGATAGTCCACTTTCTGAAATTATGCTAAGTAACTTTGCAACTACATGTCAGCTACCAGTTATTAGAGTGTCTGTAGACTGGCTCCTTAATATCTGCTAATTCTTTATTTTGATGGTCCCCCAACAGACTTTCTACTCACTATAAGTAACTTTGCTAGTAGATGTCAACTTATTCTACTAACCCGAATCCTATCCTAACAGTCTACTAATACTCTGAGAGTTAGTTAACAGTTACTTATAGTTAGTAGAATTTCTAAAGTGGCCTTACTCTCCACACCACTGCTGTATTTATCAGATGGGCTTCTTTTGTAATTTTGTCTGACTACAATAAGACAGAGAGCGGAGTTAGTGTAAATAGCCTCTGCCAACAAGTTCCAATGTTCCTGTTTTGGTATTTGGAGGTACTACTGGGATACGCACTGTTTTGCACATACTATATAGTAGGGAAGTATCAGAAGCAGTAAAAGTCTGACGCAAGTTAGCAAGATGGCTAACATCCCTTATGAGCTCTAGGTTATTGAATTTTAGCTAGATGCTAACGCTTACATGCAAACACAAACAGGTGCCTGCGGTATTCAAAACATCATGCTGCCACAGAGAATTACGGTAAATGTAGCCTGTCACATCATAAACCAGCTAAATGAGTCATATTTTCTGGTAAACTTTATTGCTATTCTTCATCAGCAGTAAACAAAATGTGTAGAAGCTAACTTGTAGAGTAAACACTGACAATGAAAATCTGATAATGAATGCCAATTAGCTTCTGTCATGACTGAAACACCCTGAACTTGGAAAGTCAGAGCCTGTGTCTCAGTGTGAATACTATCCGTCCTAAATAGTATGTGACATTAGTAATTTTCGATACTATTTAGGGCAGATAGGGTGGATAGTATACACATTGGGATGCAGGGAGAGTTTTCCCATTGTGGTTTAGAACAAAAGTATGTACTTTTCCATCGCAAGCAAAGTGCACATTTTTTGTAGTGTGTCATTTAAATATGTGCATCGAGACTTCTCAATGCACACACTTTAATGCTTAGCTCCCATTTAGTGTTGTGACATCATATATGGTGTAGTCTATATGTAGACTTACATTTGTGTATCTTCTTTTTTGTTGTTTTTTTTTAGGTGTGATGGGGGAGTATGAGCCCAAAATTGAAGCGCATTTTCCTCAGACGGTGCTGGCAGCCAAAGGCGTCACAGTGAGGCTGGAATGCTTTGCCCTTGGGAAGTAAGTATGCTGGCATAATCCACCCACCCCCACCCCCACCCAGACCGCTTCCCGACATGTGCCACCTGAAGGTGCCTTTCTATTGCACAAAGACAGAACATTCACCGTCGCCCCCTTGAAACACCTCTTTTGCTGTTGCAATCATTAATAATCATAATTACAACCAATTTAACCAGTCAAACCACTTTCTTTTCAGAGTAGAGAGCAGAATGCATCCTCCAGAGAAGAGATAGTACCAGGAGGATAGCTATTTTTACTCCGCTTTGCTGTTAAATGAGCTCTCCAGAAGTACTGAACTCTGCGCCATAACGGATACAGTGGCAATTTCACTGTGATTGGTGTAGAAACAGCGCCAGGATCCGGCCCCTGGGAGTTGTATATTCTCGTAATAGTTGAACGTGCGGCAGAGGTTGAGGGCCAGGGGTCATGAGGGAGGAGAGCGATTTGAGAGTCTGTACATGCCATTGTTTGGAGGATGCTTTTAATATCTGTTCTGTTCACATATGGTCAAGGATAGCACAGTGAGAAATGAAAGTGGCCAATATAGGCCTACAGCCGGAAGGCAGAAAAGCACTCTGACATTCAGTCAGAACAGCGCATTGCCTGTAAATGATGGACCGAGGAGGCTTTTCCCCATACGTACTTAAGATGTACCTTGCCATGGCCAGTGTTTTCCTGAGCAGAAATATCTGGCATAACTTGGGGTTGTTTTTAGCTAAAAGCAAATATATGAGTGCTACTGTATATAAAGGCGTCTATCTGACACGCTAACCTTTTATTCCTTTAAAACACTTTTTTTTTTCTGCAATTAAATAAGAAAATAAAACAGATATTGAGATACTACTTAGATATTGTAGAGATAGATGCACACATCAACCCAGCAAAATATCAACCCAAGAGATATTTCATTTGATAAACAAGATAGTACTAGGCATACTTTTCAAGTTAAACATTTCACATAAGGAAATCAGTTTCTTAGATGTAAAATAAAACAATTGGTTTTTGATTCTTTCTTGTCTTGATGTGTCACATTATTCCCTTTCCCCATTACTTGCTGTCTTATAAACGATAAAAAGGCTAAAATTCAAAATATATTATTATATAATGTAAAGAGAAGTTACGTGATTCATTAACACTTAATTCTTTAACACAAATTCTTAATTCATTCATTCACTCACTCAATCACTCATTCATTCACTCACTCACTCATTCACTCACTCATCCACTCACTCACTAATTCACTCATTCATTCAGCCATTCACTCACTCATTCATTCACTCACTCACTCATTAATTGACTCACTCATTCACTCACTCATCCACTCACTCACTAATTCACTCATTCATTCAGTCATTCACTCACTCATTCATTCACTCACTCACTCATTCACTCACTAATTCACTCATTCATTCAGTCATTCACTCACTCATTCATTCATTCACTCAGTCACTCACTCACTCATTTACTCTCTCACTCACTTACTAATTCACTCATTCATTCAGTGATTCACTCATTCATTCATTCACTCACTCATTCACTCAGTCACTCAGTCACTCAATCATTCACTCAGTCACTCAATCATTCACTCAGTCACTCACTTACTAATTCACTCATTCAGTCATTTATTCAGTCATTCATTCATTCAGTCAGTCATTTATTCAGTTATTCACTCACTAATTCACTCACTCACTAATTCACTCATTCATTCATTCATTCATTCAGTCATTCACTCACTCATTTATTCACTCATTCACTCACTCACTAATTCACTCATTCATTCAGTTATTCACTCACTCATTCAGTCATTCACTCACTCACTCATTTATTCACTCATTCAATCTTTTGTTTATTAATTTTAGCTGTGTTTTTATTTTCTGCTTTATTTTTATACATCATTGTCAGGTTACATTCTGTAGAACTTTCTTTGGGATCCTCAGATTGGAGCTTAACAGAACCGATATGGCGTTTTGCATAAAGGGAATGCATTTCTGCGTTTTAAATACATAATCCAGTGTCATCGTGCTGTAATTCTGTTTGCGTTTGTTATTTGTAATGAATAATTCAAATGCAAAGCCTATCAAGCGCAAACACCTTCTAAGCCAAACTGCTCTAAGGGCCCAGTAATTGTTTACAGTGTCTTCAAGGACCCCTTTGTGAGGAAATGTCGTTTACAATTAATTATCCACATTAGAATAATAAGTCATTACTTAAACCTAGACATTAATCTATGTATTCTTGGTGCCTTCTCTCTCTTAGTTCAATTAAACTTTACAGACTCTTAACTCGGTGCTTGGCGAATGAAGAAATCAGTGAGATCTCACCAATGGTCTTTTCCTTCACTCGCAGCTCATTTAGGGCTGACAGCGAATCCTCCAGTGAACTTTAGGCCTCGTCCACCTTACCCACAAATAAAATATTTATCAGTGCATGTTATTAGAAAATGCCAGTCTTTATAATGAACCAAACTGAACTAAGAATTACTTTTAGCCTCACACTGTCACTCAGTATGTATGACAACCTAACAGTCAGGGTGACTAAGGGCTTGGCATTGTGTGCAGAGAAAAGGCTAGAGCGTATATTGTCAGTAGCGCGGGCGGTCTGCCCGAAATGTCTGCGGGGATGCTTTTCAGAGGCAGCATTGTACCGTACACTTTCAAAGGCAAACTGCCAGCTTATAATGGTGAATGGGTCTGGTGCCGAAAATGTTACCGGGGCTACAAAAGGGGCCTCTTTCATGCATGCTGGCATTTTGTTGAAGGTACTGTATAACCTTTCTGGATGGTTCTCACATCACTTAAGACATAATGGTCACATATTTTGTTATGAAATTTTCTATTCAAATGATTTGCTCTCTAACATTTTCAGGGTTAGACAAACAATATGATTAGTAATATACTTAAATTTTTAGTCATAAGAATTTATTGGAGTGTAATTGTGGCACATGTTTTAGTGGGAAAATATGAATTAAATTATTTCAAATTATTTAATTTATTTTAAGGTTAGGTTTTTGTATACACTACCATTCAAAGTTTGGGGTCAGTAAGTCA
Source organism: Ctenopharyngodon idella (assembly GCF_019924925.1). Lineage (NCBI taxonomy): Eukaryota > Metazoa > Chordata > Actinopteri > Cypriniformes > Xenocyprididae > Ctenopharyngodon > Ctenopharyngodon idella. The sequence goes on from NC_067237.1 coordinate 6,437,300, forward strand.
TACTACATTATGGAGATAATAAATTTTAACCATATAATGCATATTGTATCATCTTTGATACAGGCTTTCAGGGAATGTTTATTTGTACATCTCTCAATCATTACTGTTTTATGATGTCATTCACATATTATCAAATATTATCCACACCTACCAATGCACTTGATCTCTAAAGTGACACTTTAAGATTCAATTACTGCAGACAAAACATTTGTTTTACAACCCTGCAAGTTTTATCATAGACCCATCATGATTTAAACTGACAGGTCAGAAACTTCATCCTGTGTGGATAAATGTCCTTGTACAATTTAAGCGGATGTAGAGGGACAGAAGGACTCAGAAATGTGACGTTTTTATCGTTGGGCCTGCGGATGATTGATGTCGGCGCTGGGGTTTTCCTCCGCGTCACATTTCCATCGTTGGAAAGCTGTGAAATGGAGCTGTCACTATGTAGCAGTGCTGATTGTGTCTGATAGAGCGGGTTATCTACACGCGGGCGGCACACCTAGGAGGTCATATCACACGCCCGCTGCAGCCACAAATAGGGATGGATGGCAGTGTACAAATACTGCTTATCTGCACAGCTATCTAGACGTTTATTGTGTTACTCAGTACACAGCCACTTACAGAGTGCTGCCATATCAGATTGTCCTGTTCCTACTTTCAAAAAGACCACGTTATCAGCTCTACAAATTAGCGCAGCTACACATTTTGGCCAGAGATAAAAGAATTGCTTTTAGAAAGTGCTTTTTTAAGATCAAGTACATTCTTTTTTGCACCGGGTTCCGTAAGGTTGTTTTGTGATGATTTATGCATCAAGTCACAGCGATTTAAATAATTTTTTTTTTTTTAAATAAATTGTGTGTAAAAGCCAAAAAGCCAAGGAAATACTCTACTTCCTGAAAAGCTCAACTACCAATCAGAGATGTTGCTGTTTCCTTTCAAACCTTGCCAATACATTGAAATTCTTTGTGACTCAGCGGTGATGTCCACGCCCATGTATTATTGCAAATAACTAAAATCACTTCCTCTACAATGTAAATTATACTATTTTAATACTTATAAAAAAAATGATATATATATATATATATATATATATTTTTTTTTTTTTTTTTTTTTTTTTTTTTTTTATACTTGTCATTCACAATGGTTAGTTCCTGTCCTTGATTCTGATTGGTCAATAGCTGTGTTTTATTCACAGTAAAACACGGCTATGACCGCTTCACCCAACGGTTCTGTGTATCACTACACAACACTTAGCAACCACTCTTAGCAACGTAAACTGTATGTTCTCAATTGATATTGTTCATTGGAGCTTACTGTATTATGTAGAAGTGTATTGTGAGAAAGAGATGGAGTGAGCGAGTTTATTACCTGCATTCAGATTTAGCATTTTCCTTCAGGTCAGTCCTATGTTCATAATAAAAAATCTGTTTAAATGTCTGATGTATTATCTTGTCCTTTTAACAGTTAAGGGGTTTTCCCGTGACTGACAGCGCTAGTCAAAACATTTGTCAGTTGCGTCTTGTTCCGTTTTCAAAACAATTCAGTCTTTTCAATATAAAAGTCTTGGCTACTGAATGACACACTTATAAAGACAGTCTTTGCTGCCATCTAATGGCGTAATAATGTAACTTTTTTTCAGGCGGAAGGAAGGCTTTTAGAAAAAAGTTTACTTCATGAAAGTTGCATTGATACATATTTCTGGCTTTAATATTTGTATTGTGTGGTAACCGTTTTATAAAAGCAATAAGGTACTCAATAAGATCGCGTCAGTTCCGTAAGTGGAATAGGGAAGGCGTAGGACATACAGCGTAAGCTTTTTGAAGAACACGGAAGGCGGTCTGGTGGAAGTTAGATATTTTACTTATAACATAACTTGTTAAATATGGATATACAAATGCATCGCTTCGCTTCAGAAGGCCTTTATTAACCCTCTGGAGCTGTGTGGAATATGTTTATGATGGATGGATGTGGATGGAGACACTTTCTTTAGCTCATACTCGTTTCGTATGCATATGAGCTGAAGAAAGTGCCTTCAGAAAGCCTTTATTACCCCACCCTCAAGCCATCCTAGGTGTATATGACTTTCTTGTTTCTGACGAACACAATCGTAGAAATATTAATAAATATCCTGACCCTTCGGAGCTTTATAAATTTATATTTCTACGATTGTGTTCATCAGAAACAAGAAAGTCATATACACCTAGGACGGCTTGAGGGTGAGTAAAGCTTAGGGTAATTTTCATTTAAAAGTGAACTAATCCTTTAAACACTAAACGATCTTTACCTTCACAAAAAACAAATAAATTAACACTTAATTTCAACATTTATTCTCCTTATCCAGTCCCTATGCAAAGCATGCTGGGAACTAGAAATCCACTGCCTAATTTCTGATGTTATCAAGACAATTCCATTAAGTTACTACAACCTATTTAAAAAAAAAAAAAAAAGCCAATTAACACAGAAATTTGAGTTTAAATTACAGACGATATTAAGTTGATGTAAACATTTTTATGTCAACAGAAGTTTGCAACTTAAAATGTTTAATTAAAACAATAAATTAGAATTTTTAACTTGCAACCATGCATTTATTTAAGTTACAATTCATTTGAAATCGCCACCTCATATTTACATTTTTCTGTGAGATCAGGTTGCAAATTGTACCTTTTTTCTGAATTTCAAAAAATTTTCACTTCAAATCAAAGGTTGTAATGTTGCAATTCATCTCAAACCTTAGAACTCTTTAACACTCACTGGCTTAGATCTTCTCTCTTTTTTTTTTTTTTCTTCTTTTTTTTTTCCCAGTGGAGAAATGAAGACTACAAATACTTCCAGAACCAAGGCCACAAAAAAAAAAAAAAAAAAAAAAAAAAAAAGTTTCCACTGTTGTGCTCTATTGCAAAAACAAAACCTGACAGGTTTTCAAAAAGGTTTTCTGAACCCCCCATCTGCAGTTGGACAGAGAAAGATTAGTCCTGTCATTCATGCTATTGATTGAGCCAATGTTTCGAAGTTTCGATGTTTTGGTTGAGATTCTCAAACAAACTTGCTTGGTAACACTTTATAATAACTGCACACTATGAAGCATTAGTTAAGCATTAGTAAACAGTCAATTCATCATTTATAAAGCATTAATAAACATTAGTAAGCAGTTTATAAATACACCTATAAATGCTTTGTTCTTGATTTATAAGCATATCTATTATGTGTTTAATAATTGTATTTACATACTTTATTAATGATCAATTTATCATTTCTAAATTAAGTATTACATTATTTACAAACCAGTTATTTAGGAGTTGTCAGGTGTTCATAAGATAATTTAGGAAATGTAAGTAAATGATTAATAAACTATTTAAACATACATTTATACATCTTATTATTTAGACATATAGTAATCGTTACTCAGTGTGTTAAAAAATGCTTTATTAATACATATTCCTACTGTAATTCATGATTAATTCAGGTAGTTATAAAACATTTAGTAGTTGTCAATTTAACTATTTTTGTGAGCTCATCTAAAGTGAGGACTATTCATGCCTCGTAAAGCTTTACAAAGAAGATTTAAAGGCGCAGTGATCTTCTGCACTGCTGTTTTCTAATGTTAATACTGAGGTAGTTTTGACACTATGAAATATTTTATTAAATTATTATTGTTTTATAAAAACATTATTTGTTGTATTTTGGCACTCCTGTAATCCAATGTTGGCACTGGTAAAATTTTATTCAGCAATGTTTACACTTTACAGAAATGTATTTTTATATCAGATTACAAAAGCTTAGTTTCATTTTACTGTTATGTTTTCTGGAGGAGTACAGGGATTTTTATTTTCTGTGAAATTGCAGAGGTTTACTTTTAAGTTACCCATCGTAAAGTTTCATTTTTTTTCCTTGAAATAAATTTTTCTAGGTTCTGTATCCTTTAAATCTCCTTTATAAAAGCTTTACGAGGCATGAATAGTCCTCACTTTAGATGAGCTCTCAAAAATGGTTAACTGACAACTACTAAATGTTTTATATCTACCTGAATTAATCATGAATTACTGCAGGAATATGTGTTAATAAAGCATTTATTAACACACTGAGTAACTATTACTATATGTCTAAATAATAAGATGTATAAATGTATGTTTAAATTGTTTATTAATCATTTACTTACACTTTATAAATGATCTTATGAACCACTGACAACTCCTAAATAACTGTTTTTTAAATAATGTAATACTTAATTTAGAAATTATAAATTGATCATTAATAAAGTAGGAAAATACATTTATTAAACACATTATAGATATGCTTATAAATCAAGAACAAAGCATTTATAGGTGTATTTATAAACTGCTTACTAATGTCTATTAATGCTTTATAAATAATGAACTAACTATTTACAAATGCTTAACTAATGCTTCATAGCATGAGTTATTCTAAAGTGTTACCACTTGCTTTTACAGAAACAGTTTTTACATAGTGTTTTAATGCATATTGAGCTGGGTTAGGAGAAACTATTTCAGTATCAAAAAAAGACATATTTCCTCTTTAAATATTTGTTCTATTTTTTATGTTCTCACAGCCCTGTCCCTACTATCACCTGGAGAAAGATGAGTGGGAACATCCCAAAAAAAGCCCGTCTGCGCAAATCACAGGCTGTTCTTGAGATCCCCAACATCCAGCTAGAGGATTCTGGGAGTTATGAGTGTAAAGCTGAGAACACCAGAGGAGGCACCGCCTTCAGAGGACATCTCCAGGTCTACAGTGAGTACAACTCTGCTTCTAAAAAAAAAAAAAAACACTGCAACCAGATCATTAACAATGAAAGTTCTTTATGGTTTATGTTTGCAATATATATAATAAGAGAAGGAAAATGAGCAGGATGAAACACTTTGTTGTACTGCACATTTGTAAAAGCATCTGCTAAATGAATAGATTTAAATGAGCAAGAAGGGGATTGTGGTGAAAACCAAGGATTGTCCTACAGACATGAATGATTCCTCAAATAATGTGGCTTGTTTAGGAGAGATGTGCTAATGCTTTCTGATTGTGATTGGAATAATGATTTATGCCTGGTGGATGAAAAACTGCAAGGACTTACATTGAAGAAGGGACCTTGTAACACAATCTCATGACAATTTTTAACTATTTTACATTTTGATGAATTGGTGGCCAATTGTATGAATTCGTACAATCTCATGTGTACGTTTTTTGTACAACCTACTTACGCCCCAGTGATGGGTATGTTTAGGGGTGGACCTTCATGCTAACTTTTTTCTAAAAATTGTATGTTTTCATATAATTTACATTGTGCAAATTCATGCGAAATCGCCACTTTGTTACATAATTAGGTTTTCCCATGAAATCGGGTTGGACCTTAGCCATATCTAAAGACCAGCATATGATAGAAACTTGAGGGTTTTACTTCTATTGTAACTTTCATCCACATCCCAGAACCCTTTAGCAATGCTCTTGCAACTGCCCAGAACACCCTAGTTTTGTGTGTATGAGCACTACTCGTATTGTCTCCGGTAAATGTAAAAATCTGGTTTTATAAGAGTTATTTGTATAAAAAAAAAGGCTTTGAAGTAATGTGCCGCAGTAGTGTGAGAACAGGATCCGTTGGGTCCTTTTCTGATTAGATTCCTTCATAAATTATTCCACTGGGCATACTCTCTCTCTCTTTGGCATAATTCTGACTGGCCTTTATGACAGAAGGTATAAATTTAAGCAAAGTTGGCCAGCTTACATTTTATCAAAGTTCTGTGAGGACAAAATAACTCTGTCCTCAGAAGACTTTTGTCCAATTAAATTTTAGGGGCTATTTTATCATTATTCTTGCTTGCGTAACTGAAAATGCCATATTTTTTGACCCACATATTTCCCCTGACCCACCGTAGCTTTGATAGGGCCCTAATACGGGGATCTGGGACCTCCATTCATCTTTCCCAGGCTCCTCTCTCCTTATCCGTTCAATAAGGTTTGTGACTTAGATGAAGTGTGTTATGTCATAAAAGTAAGTGTATCAGCGGGCCACAAGATGAATGCAGTGTCCTAGTGATTTTATGAAAACCTGGTTTTAAGAGGTTTATGACTGTCACTGGGATCTATGATTCATCACACAGTCTGGATGAACAAAGCTTGACAAAACAACAGCTGTTTGTCTTATCCGTCACAACAATGTCCAAATATACTTTTATTGTGTTCTCTTCGTTGTCAGTAGTTCAGTACCATTGTGTGATGAACAGTCCTGCCACTCTTCATGAATCTTAAAGTATTTCAAAGGAGAACTGTTAAAGCACGTTCACACCGAGAACAACTACATTGATAACTGTAACGTTTTAATAGTCATTCTAATTCTATGAGAATAGCAAATCCACACCACAGCTATAACGATAATGACACAGAGGAATAATATTGTTGTAAGAACTTTCGGAACAATTTTTCTAAGGTAAGTTCGTCCTACAGACATGAAAGATACCTCAAATCATGTGCCTTGTTTAGGAGAGATGTACAAATGCTTTCTGATTGTGACTGGACTAATGATTTTTGCCTGGTGGATGAAAACTTAGACTCAAGTTGAAGAAGGACCTTATAACACAGTCTCATGGCATTTTGTAACTATTTTGCGTTTTGACAAATTGCTGGCCAATTTGTATGAATTTGTACAATCTCATTTGTACGTTTACATACAAACTGCTTACGCCCCAGTGCCGGGTGTTTAGGGGTGGACCTTCAATTTCATGCTAACTTTTTTTCTAAAAATCACATGTTTTCGTATATTTTACAGTGTATGAATTCATGTGAAATCGCCACTTTGTTACATAGTAAGTTTTCCTGTGAGATCGGGTTGGACCTTAGCCATATCTAGAGACCAGAATATGACATGAGGGTTGGCTCTTTGAATGATTTTTCCAGTTGAGGAATGATAAAACTATTGATAGCCATTTAGAATCCACCTGAGAGCCTGAGCTTTTAAAGCAGCAGGTGATATGTTTATAGTAAACGTAATATTATGAGTGCCGCTATAGTTACATTATTTTTATTGGTGGAGTTATCTTTTTTGGTGTGAACGTATCTTCACGTGGCTAGAATACACAACATGACTTTTACAGTCTGGAGGAGTCAATGCTAGTTGCTGAAAGTCAGAGCCAATCTGCAGATTTTGGGCAGTCAGAGTATAGTTTATGATGGCCACAGACTTTAGCTTCAGATTATGCTTGCATCCAGTCTGAGGATATCAAACATGTTTGATATTTTGAATTGATTTCAGAATACATACTGTATTGTTTTCATTTGTCATATGTCTCCTAAAAACAAAATGTCTCTCTGTGAGTTTGCTGTGTTCAGAATGACTTGAAAGTCAGCAAGTGTTTGACATTTAAGATTTTAGTCTTTTAGTCTGTTTGGCTGTTTGACCATATTTATTTCCCTTATCTTATCATGAACAAATCATCAGTAGATTTTATTCATATAACATAAACTGTTAAAAGGATTTGATGATCACTGATAGTATTTTATTCTGTGTTGTCATCATTCAGGATGGATTTTACCTTTAATGTACTTTTTTTTTTTTTAACAAAGCAGCTGATATTGCCATAGAAACCAGCGGACTGCCAAGTCACTTTCACCCCAAAATGGCAGAAGTGTAGGGCTGCTACTGGGCGCTGGTGTTGCAATGGAATGTTCTATTGAGTTTCACTTCTTGTCAGTATAAGTTCTTTGATTTTAGGCTTGGTTCTGGATGTGCTGAGATGCTCTGAAAAGTGATCCGCTACGTCCTCAATATATTTATATATCTCAAGTCCAGTACAGAAGTAGAAAATACATGAAATCTGATCAACTATGTAAACACTTTCTCATTTTTGTAAAGTAGAACTCCATTCCCAGCCCGTACAGACCCTTAATGGAAACTAAAATGCAAAAAAAAACTGGCCATCACAACCGTGAGTAAAATTAACATATGACCACCCACATCAACACCTGTTAAGTATTGAGGAAATTGTCTGTCATGATGAATGACATTCTGAATTACTAGTATGTGGGGATCAGCAAGAAAAGAATTTTTGTTTTTTTTATATAGGTAAAAAAAAAAAATGTTACAAAAATTCAGTATATTTCAGTGTACACTGTTTGCTATTAAAAATCATTTCATAATAATTTTCTTTTTTTTTTTTTTTTTGATCAATCCACTTTCAAACTTCAAAATGCTCTTGGATAAGGGTGCACAGCTATTGCCTGCCTTACCTGCAAACTGTATTCCAGACACACGTCTACTCATACAATTTGCATACACCCAATTCAGTCTGCAAGCCCTTTTTTTTTTTCTCGACAGAGTGATTGAAGGCTTGCCTTCAGCGAGGTTTTCTCTCAGAGCGGGTTAGCCGTCTGTCGCAGCTCGTGTGAATATGTCACATGCAGCAGCCGCAGATCGGTATGTGTCCTGGGTGCGCAATGAGTCAGAACCCGTTGACGGGCAAGGGTGTGCATCCTCCTCGAGGCTGCAGCCTGCCGTTATTGTCCCGCCTGTGGGTCTGGAGTGAGGAATGGTGGTGTGGATGGAGGAAGGCAGTAAGTTTTATCACCATCTCCAAGAGCTGTAACTCAAGGAGCCCATGTCTTTGCCAGAGGTTACCTGCACCTTTTCTCTCTCACTTTCGCTCTTTCGCTCAACCTCGGGAAAATGGACACAACATGATTTGTAAATTATACAAAGCAGCTAGATATCTCCCTGAGAGTGATATTTCAACACAGATATGACCTGCTGCCATGTGTTGGCTAACTGATTTTTTTTTTTTTTTTTTTTATTGCTACTGAACGAATTGCGGGTGAATTACTCACTCGTTTTCATCCACTAATTTAGTTCACTTGAGAGATTGAATGAAAACTAGTAAACATGCTCTATCATGGAAACTATGTATAAACCTTAATTAAACAATTTAATAATCAATTAAAAAGCATTTTATATCTGTATGATATTACGCTGTAGCCACATTGGACCAGCGGTTTCGAAAATGGGTGGATGGAAGATTCAGCTGAGAGTGCCATCTTCTGGTCAGATGCAGGAATTCATTCGCCATGTGACTCTCACAGTGCAGTATGGGTATTATCTAGCCGTTGAGCGTTCATCGTTTGTACACTCGTTATTGCGCTGCAATGTTGGATCGAATGAGTGCACTTGATAACATCCACTATGGTTTCGGACACTGCTACAAATTGCTGTCTCCTCAAATATTGCCCTATTTAAGAGTGTAGGGGCGATTTCTGACACAGCCAAGGTCTTACTAGAAACATGCGGGACAGTCACCCTCCAGGACCGAGTTTGGACACCCCAGTGCTAGTGTTTTTAGCATGTTGCTGTTCGTTTTGTACAGAGCCCCGCACATGACATGCAGGAAAAAAAAGTAAATTGTGTGCACGCTTTACTAATTCGTTCCCTCGATTTACTATTTAGTAAAGCTTGCGCGCAATTTAGTAAATCGAGGGAATTACTTAGTAAAGCGTGCGCATGATTTATAAATCAAGGGAACGAATTAGTAAAGTGTGCACACGATTTAGCCTAATATTTTGTTGGTGCATGTCATGTGCAGGGCTCCGTAGTTTTGTAGGGCATTTTGAATGTTTTTAGCATGTTGTTAGGCAGCTGCTAGGGTCTTATGAGTGCTCTTAACACGGTGCTATTTGTTTGGATTGAAAAGCCCGGTGCTAGGGTGTTCTGAGTGTTTTTAGAATGTTACTATTTGCTTTGTAGGGTGTTTTGAGTGTTTTTTTTTTGTTGTTGTTGTTTTTTATCATGTCGCTATTTGTTCTGTAGGTTGTTCTAAGTGCATTTAGCATGGTGCTATTTGCTCCAACCTAGATTAAACTTATATGCCTGTAGCTAGTAATCCTGAAGACCTTGATTAGCTTGTTCAGGTGTGTTTGATTAGGGTCAAAGTGGATCTGGAGGGCCAGAGTTGCCCAGCCCTGTGCTAGAGTGTTTGACAGAGTGTTTTTTTTTTAGCATGTTAGCGTGGCTGCTAGTGTGTTTTGGGTGTTGCTAAATGGATGGTGAGTGTTTTGGGTGATTGCTTACTATAGAATCGAAAGAATCCACTCACAAGTCACCATAATATGGCTCACTAGATATGATTACTACTTTAATGTAAGTTTATGAGATAGTTTCTATATCCACAAGGTCTAAATCTTAAGTGTGATTGCTTCAAAAAGTAATAATACACATCTCCTTAAAAAGCCACTTGATTTGAGGTACAGTATCAATCATATAGTCAATTCATGTACATTCATAGCATAACCCAAAATATTGTTAGATTTCACACTAAAAATTATCACTTAGAATTAGGGATTTGTTCCATAAATAATTAATATGCTTCCAGATATGTGGTTTCATCGTTTGAATGACTATTATTATTCTAAAATATGGAAAATAATAATGTTAAGGAATAAGTAAGTGTGTTCAGACTTTTGGCTGGTAGTTTATTTTTGCTCAAATGAAATGCAAAGTCTTTCCTGTGCATGCTGGGTACTAAAGGTCCACTGCTTTCAGAACTTTGCTGCTCATCATTCCTAATGAAAACACTCCCCACTGTTCCTCTCATACATATTCATTCTGCAAAAGGACAATGCGACACAGGCTACCTACAAACTGCAGCTGCGTTTCATGTTAACAAAGTTTTATAGTGTAGGAACAGTTGGAGCAACAGTTGGATGTCAGGACTTTTTTTTTATTAAACATAAAAGTCAATTCACAACTGTATTATCAATTATAACATTTTAGCAGCCGGGGAGCATTTTATGTTATGATTTAGTTATCTGTATTGGTTTCTAGCAGGTAAGGAGACATTTTGTATAGGCAGAGTGCTTCAGATCTAAAGTATAGAGAAAAGCTCAGAAAAAGTTACCTAGTTCATTTTCAATAAGAAGGAAGGGTGGTGACCGTGATTTCACCAAGTGCAACATGAAAATTTCAATCAACCAATCAGATTTGAGGGACAAGTTTACAGTTTGTGTCAAGTTTAGGCTTACAACCAGGGTTAGGAGCTTCTACTTCAGTGTTATTCATCATTTCACTCTGATTTTAGAGATAACTTATGGGTAGGGGTAGGACTACATTTTCAGACAGGCATGTTGTTCCAGGATCGACAAAATAGTTTGGCTAAATTGGCTATGCCAGGAAAAACAAGTTAATATTTATGGTAACACTTTAGTATAAGGAACATATATTCACTATTAACTATGACTTTTCCCTCAATAAACTCCTAATTTATTGCTTATTAATAGTTAGTAAGGTAGTTGTTAAGTTTAGGTATTGGGTAGGATTAAGAATGTAGAATAAGGTCAAGCAGAATAAGGCATTAATATGTGCTTAATAAGTACTAATAAACAGCCAATGTTCTAGTAATATGCATGTTAATAAGTAACTAGTTAAAAGACCCTAAAATAAAGTGTTACCATATTTATTAATTGTGAAATATGCTTTTGAATTATTTATTTTTTGTTAAACATCAATGTTGGAAATTTCAGCAGGACAAGTACAAATCTGAAGGGGAAAAACTGCTTATTGTTAAGACCTGATCTTGCATATGTTCCTCGTCTCCTCTGTTTTCCTGGCACAGCTCTGCCGCAGTGGATCAGCATGATAAATGACACTCAACTGGACAGCGGAGAGCAGCTCCATTGGGAGTGTCGAGCCACAGGAAAGCCCAGACCCACGTATCGCTGGCTGCGCAACGGAGAACCACTCAGCACACAGGTACGCACACACACACACACACACACACACACACACAGACAGACAGCTCACTCATAGGAAAGAGACATTTTTGAGATCTGTGTAATTTTTCAATTGTTTCTCAAATGGAAACTTTTGCTTAAGGCCAGAAGCACCTTACACAAGCACTCACAAATGCTTGGCCAACACATTGTGAGTATGTGGTTCCGCTGAACACATTTACACACACTCTTACATTACATAGACTACCGGTCAAAAGTTTGGAATAAGCAAGATTTTTTAGAAAGAAGTTTCTTCTGCTCACCAATGCTGCATTTATTTGATCAAAAATAAAGTAAAAACAGTAATATTGTGAAATATTATTACAATTTAAAATAACTGTTTTCTATATTAATATATTTTAATGTAAAAGCTTGCGTTACTCCAGTCTTCAGTGTCACATGATCCTTCAGAAATCATTCTCATATGCTGATTTGTTGCTCAAGAAACATTTCTGATTATTATCAATGTTGAAAACAGTTGTACTGTTTAATATTTTTGTGGAAACCATGATACACTACCGTTCAAAAGTTTGAGGTAAGTATGTTTAAAATAATAATAATACTTGTATTCAACATGGATGCATTACAAGACATTTACAGTGTTACAAAAGATATCTATTTCAAATAAATGCTGTTCTTTTGATATTTCTATACATCAAAGTATCCTGAAAAAAATATGTATCAGTTTCCAAAAAAAAAATAAAATAAAATATTAGGCAGCAAAAACTCTTTTCAACATTGATAATAAGAACCATTATTATTAATTTAGCACCAATAGCTGATAGAAATTAAGCACTAAATCAGCATATTAGAATAATTTCTGAAAGATCATGTGACTCTGAAGACTAGGGCTGGGACAATGCATCGATTCTCGATTCGCAATACAATGAATCTGGTTCAATCCTGATATTTTCTTTCTTGAATCGATTCTGAGCTTAGTTTTAACAGGAGATGGCGCTCTAGGCTAGTTTGTAACCGCACACTTAAATGCTCATGAAGAAGACTGCTGGAGAGCACTCGAGTCATGTAAGTGCTTAAATATACTTGTACCTTGGATCAGAATGCTTTTATGACGCGGGATTAATGTAAACACAGCCCACTGCAAACACCCTTATAATTCGCTTCAACCTTTTCGAACTTTATGAATGATTATTTTAGGTTTAAGTGGTGTGTGTAAAGGAACTGGAAGCAAGCAGAGAACAGGTGTTTCTAAAGCATGTAGTGCCATCTGCTGTTAAAAACTAAGCTCAAAATCGATTCGAGAGAGGATCGCGATGCATTGGAAAATATCAGAATCGCTCCAGATTCTTTGTATTGCAAATCGAGAATTGATGTATTGTCCCAGCCCTACTGAAGACTGAAGTTACGGCTGCTGAAAATTCAGCTTTGCCATAACAGCAATAAAAGACATTTTAAAACATATTTAAATAGAAAACAGTTATTTTAAAATGTAATAATATTTAAAGATATTATTGTATTTTTATCAAATAAATTCAGCCTTGGTAAGCAGAAGAGACTTTTTCAAAATCATTAAAAATTCTGAATTATTTTGACTGCCAATGTAGGTAAACATTCAAACATTTTTTTTTTTTTTTTTTTAAATGCTCCTCACTCAAAATCACACAACTTATCTCTGTATCCACTCCACACCACTCACATACTCCAGTCTGGAACGCTGTGAGCACAGACAAGCGAATTAATACAAACTGTGAAACTTCCCAGTGCTGTTGGACTGTTATAATAGCACTCTTGGAATGCTGCTCGATCAGATTTGAGAACCAGAACTATCTGTTGTTTAATGCATTATATCACTAAGTGGTACTATAATGACAACTCACTTGTGACTTATGAAGGTCTCATGCTGGAGTCACTTTGGCAGATACTGTATGTAATTGACATTAAGGGTGCTTTGAGGAGCAGCCTGACAGGTGAACACGTGGTTCTAAAGCGATTCTTGTCTCCCCACAGAGCAGAGTGGAAATGGTGAATGGGGAGCTTATCATTCACAGACTACAGCAGGCTGATTCTGGAATGTACCAGTGCATCGCCGAGAACAAGTATGGAGCCATCTACTCCAGCGCAGAGCTCAAAATACTGGGTAAATGTTTATAACTATTTCTAGCATCTCATTATTTCAGGTTAAAACAGAAACTGTATCCCAGTTGTGTACTTATGCACTATCCTATGCCATTTTTAGTATTAGTAGTGTGAGTAGCGTTCACACTGAAATTTCAAAAAGAAAAAGTGCACTTCAGATACCTATAATGCAAATATTTAACTGACAAAATGTGTGGAATGATGGATAAATCATGTTCTCATCTATCGCAGCTTTCCGTTACACATTCATTATGTAGCGAAGGGGGAGGGGCATCAGACGCCGATGTCCGATGACAAAATAACCTAATAAAATTCATTCACTAGATAGTTGAGCGCATAGTGGACACAGCTAAAGTATTCAGTGGGAAATAACATGGAGTAGTGCTGGCTTGTTTTTATCAATGACGATTTAATTGAATAAAAAATGGGCTATTATTATTACTACTACTATTTTCCCACCCACAAGGCCTTGGTTATATTAGCAGAAAATTGTTGTTGCAGACTAAGTTTTGCTTATTTGATTCAGGAATGCAAATTTGTCACCTTTCTAGGAAAATTTTATTTCAAAAATTGTAATTTGTAAGATTCATAAATTCATAAAGCTTTGGAATGACCTTTAGGGTTTCCCTCTAAAAGCTCTATGGTTTAACGCAGTGGTTCACATCCTTTTGTTTTTATTTTTCCACTCGTCCACACTATGGTCTCCCGGGCCTCATATCATTTACATATGACGTCATAAATGCAAACCAACCAGAGTTAATATAATGCTATTAGCAGTTAATATTATGAATATTATGATTATTATGATACCTGGACAATTACATTTAAACAATTACATTTAGCAAAATGCTACTCACCATTAATGTTGTCGGAAGCTGGCCAATTTGGTGAAATTCGGCTCGAAAGGAGTCACAGCACAATGTAGCGTGACTGTAGGTTGCAAGACATGCACGGAAGCGTGAAAATGTGCATTTGCAAATGCATGTTGATCCAAATATGGAAAGCACTTTGAACAAAATCTACCCATAATAACTCATGGTTAAAACTGATGGTTTAATAATTAATGGTTTAATTTCATTTTTTATAATTTAATAAAGCAAAATTTAATAAAATAAATTTAATAACATAAGTATGTATCATTAGTAAAAATAATAATAAGCATTATTATTGGTGTTGTTTTTTGTTGTTATTGTATAGTAATACTAATTTATATAGTATAGTATATGGTTAGTATATATTGTTGTTATTGTATAGTAATACTAATTTAAAGGGTTAGTTCACCCAAACATGAAAATTACCCCATAATTTACTCACCCTCAAGCCATCCTAGGTGACTTTTTTCTTTCAGCCAAACACAATCAGAGTTATATTAAAAATATCCTGGCTCATCGAAGCTTTAAAATGGCAGTGATTGGAGGATGAGGTTTTGAAGTCCAAAAAAGTGCATCCATAGATCATAAAACATACTCCATGCGACTCCGGGGGGGTTAATAAATGCCTTCTGAAGTGAATTGATGCGTTTGTGTAAGACAAATATCATTATTTAAAACTTTATGAAGTAAAATAATGAGCTTCTGGCACGACAGCCATACTCATTTGACATGCATCCAAAAAGTGTTAACTTCCGCAACGTAGTACACAATGACACAACGTACTGCGCGTTATAACGTAGGACATAACGAAGTACGTCATGGCATTGTGTACTATGTCGCGGAAGTTAACACTTTTTGGATGTAAGTCCAAATCATGGGATGATTTTCATTTTTGGGTGAACTATCCCTTTAATGGGTTTCATGAAGTGAAGAAAGTATTTTTTCCTTATTAAAAATATACCCCCAGTTTCACAGACAAGACTTACACTAGTCCCAGACTAAAATGCATGTTTGAGCTGTTTTAACTAAAAGCAAATTGTACTGACATCTTAAAATATTTCAGTGTCATTGTTTTGTCTGAAGATGCACACCAGTAAAGGTTTTTTTTTTTTTTTTTTTTTTTTCTTCTCTAGGGTACGTTTATAAAAGCTACTTAAATGCCCTAATTGAACTAATGCCTAATCCTGGCTTAGGCTAAGCCATGTCTGTGAAACCAGGCCATAGTGTTGAAAAAACACCATATAGAGTCTAGAGTGAGGTTTGTCAACTATAAATTCATATTTTAAAGCAGATATTTAAATATACTCTCAAACCCTCTAGGGGTTCACATCTTTGTCGCTTTTTCACCCCTGATGCGTTTGCATCCCTGTTGAATATTCCTTCTGTCACATATAGTGGTGGTAAGCAACACGTGTGAAGAAGGCAATCTATATAAACAGTCTTTTAATAAACAAACAGAACACGCAAGAGAATTACAGGAGTATAAACGCTAATCCACACATTAAACAAAGACTTGAACCGACAAGGGACAACTCAAACTCAGGGCTATAGCCTAAATACATGGCAACTAACAAGGGTTAATCAAGAAACGAAACTCAAGAACAAAACTAAACATAACTCTGACACCTTCAAGATATTAAGACCACTATCATTATACTAACAAAGACATTTTTACATATTTTTACTTGTTTCCTAATCATGAAAAGTGGCCCGCACACATGGTGAAAGCAGTTAAAAGCAGATGCAGGAAAAAGTAATGGATATATTGAAGAGAATTTAGTCTGGGTGAACAATGTTAAAAAGACCATTTAACCCCACAGGTAAAGCTTGCCTCTCTCTTTCTCTCTGTGAGCGTTGAGCAGACCAGCTATTGACAGGTGACTTTCAATCACACACAATGAATAATCCTGAAGTCATTGCAGAATGACAACGAAGACAAAACAAGGCCAAGAAGCAATCAATTGCTACTTTCTTTGAACTGAAAAAGTCTGTTTCAGAGACTGAAAGTCTGCTGGCAGCCCATTTGAGGAAGAAAGAAACCGGTGATATCGAGTTAGGTGTCCACAAGGATCGGCTAAACTGAAGACTACACAGACAAAGCTGTCACAAACAGCCCCGCAGTACGACAGAACAAGGCAGGCAAGATGAAAAGAGAGAAAAAGAATGGGGCTGAGGAGAAAAAAAAAGTTTTATGTTGGATCGGTTTTAGCTTGTTTGTCAGTCTCGGTGCAATCAGAACAAGAAACGTTAGAGTCGTTTATGAAAATGCCAGCACTCTCTGTGTCTAGATGCTCAGGACGAAACAAAGGAGAGATGCAGACTGGGATTGCGTGTTTACTGGAGACACCCTCATTTTCTCCCTGTCAGCTTTGATTGTCCCACACATTCCAAGATGCATGTGGTCGTCTTTTCGTCACTTTCCTGGGGGTCATTTTCATTTACATTCCTCATTATGCTCTTTTGTTTGTCCACAGAGCTCTCATCATTCTAAGACAAGATGAACACAAACAAATGATTCTTTCTTTTGACAGCATTCATGTTCAATTTATTGTTGAAGCCTAATGACTCAATGTAGGAAAAAAAGAAAAATATATTAATGTTCAATTCATTTTTGAATCCCGACGACTCAATGTAGGAGATACGTATACATAAATCAGTACATTTCAGCTTAAAAGGGTTAGTTCACCCAAAAATGAAAATTCTGTCATTAATTACTCACCCTCATATCGTTCCACACCCGTAAGACCTTCATCTTTGGAACACAAATTAAGATATTTTTGATAAAATCCGATGGCTCAATAAGGCCTGCATTGCCGGCAAGATAATTAACAATTTCAGATGTCCAGAAAGCTACTAAAGATGTATTTAAAACAGTTAATGTGGCTGCAGTGGTTCAACCTTAATGTTATGAAGCGACGAGAATACTTTTAGTGCGGCAAAAAAACAAAATAACGACTTTATTCAACAATATCTAGTGATGGGTCATTTCAAAGCAGTGCTTCATGAAGCGTTGAAGCTTTACGAATCTTTTGTTTCAAATCAGTGGTTCAGAGCGTGTATCAAACTGCCAAAGTCATGTGATTTCAGTAAACAAGGCTTTGTTACGTCATAAGTGTTTCGAAATTTCAATGATTCACCACTGGGGGGCGTGACTTTGGCAGTTTGATACACGCTCCAAACCACTGATTCGAAACAAAAGCTCTGTAAAGCTTCAAAGCTTCATGAGGCAGTGTTTTGAAATCGCCCATCACTAGATATTGTTGAATAAAGTCGTTATTTTGCTTTTTTTGGTGCACAAAAAGTGTTCTCGTCGCTTCATAACATTAAGGTTGAACCACTGTAGTCACCTGAACTGTTTTAAATATGTCTCTAGTAGCTTTCTGGGCATTTGAAAGTGTTAATTATCTTGCTGGCAATGGAGGCCTCACTGAGAACAGCAGATTTTATCAAAAATAACTTAATTTGTGTTCCAGAGATGAACGGGTGTGGAACCACATGAGGGTGAGTAATTAATAACAGAATTTTCATTTTTGGGTGAACTAACCCTTTAAAAAAAAAAAAGGTTAAACATACAGAAAAAAACATTGGTGAAATGTATATTGTCACAGATGTTTCTGGTGTCATTGCCACATGGGGACAATTGGTAAAAGAAAATGAACAATATTAAATGCTAGACTTATAACGTGCAGTTTTCAGAGAGAATGTGACTCACTGAATATTCCCCCCACTGGTCCATTTCCCTCCAGTCGCAAAGTGATTGTTTAGTTCTCTGGAGTGACAGTCAGAAGGAATGCTTTTTTTGGATGTATTTGCGACAAATCCTCCTGTTACTCAGCGCCTATGGGGAGAGCTGTCGTCCATGACTTAGTCTATTCTCTGTTATAAATGTGAGCACATATTGCAGTGACATATTACACGGCTAACAGCAGCCTTCATTCAGATGAGCCATAGCTGCAGGCTGACTCGGGTGCCGGCATATCCGCATGTGTGCCATTGCCATGCTGTTCGTACCCTCGAGGCCAGTGGAGTGGGCGGCCCAGAGTGAACCATGGGTCGTCGAGTACGAAAGACCTCTTAGTATTCACAATAAGAGATGCATGTCAAAACTCCCACTTAAAATCATACACTAAAACTCCCATAAATGTTATATGTCACACACAGAGTAGGCACACATATATTTGTTACCACAAAGACGTGCACGTCCCCCACTCCTGGCTTAAGAAAGTCATTCATTGGTCCAGACTCTCTCAGCATGTTCTGAGGGTGGTGGATTGTGGGTCCCTTTGGCAATTCCAGAGATTAAAATGTCATCTTTTCTAATGTCACCCGTAAAAAACATGGTGCAACCTTTGACTAAACACTCCTGACGAGGCCTGTCAGCATGTAGCTACAGGCCCCAGAAGGCTCCAGCAGCTCTGCAGACATCATCACTTTTAGCCCATATGTGTTTAGCTCTGCTCACTAGAAAACCATTACACAATGTCCTCCCCAGCCACTGGATTACATGTCCTTGAAAAGCTCAGGCCTCTAATGCAGTCTCTTCAAACATGAGCATCAGTATGCAGGATTGACCATCTCTAAGATTAGTCATGGGATATAGTGCTGCAGATATGAAGCATTTTTGTAGGCCAAAACATAGAAATGAGTTAGCATTGTACTGCTTTCGGTTCCATCGTCCTTAAAGGATTAGTTCACTTTCATATGAAAATTACCCCAATCTTTACTCATGATGAACACAATCACAGATAGACGCATCCGAGCTTTATAATGGCAGTGAGCGGGATCAAAGAGTATGAGCTGAAGAAAGTGCATCCATCTACATCCATCCATCATAAACTTACTCCACACGGCTCTGGGGGGTTAATAAAGGCCTTCTGATGCGAAGTGATGCATTTGTGTAAAAAAAAAATCCATATTTAAGAAGTTATAAAGTAAAATATCTAGCCTTCCGTATTCTATTTATGAAGAAAGTGTAAAACTCTCACAGTTCAAAAAGCTTACGCTACGTCCTACGCCTTCCCTATTCAACTTACGGAAAAACTTAACTGACGCGACACGAGTTCCGTTTTTTTTTTTTTTTTTTCCCGTAATTTGAATACGGAAGGCGGTCTGGTGGAAGCTAGATATTTTACTTCATAACTTGTTAAATATGGATTTTTTTTTTTTTACACAAACGCATTGCTTCACTTCAGAAGGCATTTATTAACCACCTGGAGCCGTGTGGAGTATGTTTATGATGGATGGATGTAGATGGAGGCACTTTCTTCAGCTCATACTTATTGATCCCGCTCACTGCCATTATAAAGCTTAGATGCATCAGGATATTTATTAATATATCTCTGATTGTGTTCCTTAGAAAGAAGAAAGTCATATACACCTAGGATGGCTTGAGGGTGAGTAAAGCTTGGGGTAATTTTCATTTGAAAATGAACTAATCCTTTAACTCAATGGGGTTTTTTTTATGGATTTTTGGCGAAATGCCTTAAATAAGTACTGTTTTAACATAAGCACAAGATATTTTCATACAATACATCAGTAAAACACTCTTGATATATTTTTTAAAGCTTTTAGTTGCCTTGAAAAAAGTGATTGCTAACAAGTGGCTAAATGGGACTACAGAGGTTGTTGGGGACATTGAAAAGGACCTATTATGCTCTTTTATATTTTCAACTTTCTTTAGTGTGTAATGTTGCTGTTTGAGCATGAAAGCAAAGGTCTGCAAAGCACAAAGTCCACTCCAAAGGGAGTTATTCTCCATATCAGTAAGCCTGAACTCCCAGAAACACCTTGATTATAAGTCTTGAATTTTCTTGAGAGTCTTGAAAGTAGTGTACACGTCACAGTATTCCTCATTTAAATAATTTCCGCCCAAGACATACGCCAAAAAAAGGGTTGAGGCCTGGTTGAGTTGCGTTAGTAGTGTTTTCGTCTAAGAAAAGCTGTTTTTTCAAAACACAATATCTAAACCCCGAAACTCCTTTTTTTGGCCTTCCTAAGGCAGATGAAAGAAATTTATTTTTAACACTGTTCCTGAACATTATAACACCAACATTTTTCTGTGTGCTGCACACATAACGCACCTGAAATGTATAAGAGAAATACAAAATAAAAACATACCACTGTGAAACATTGTGCAAGTTGTGCTTGCAAAGGTGGTTCTGGATGATCCGCTTGTTCTTCTACATTTCTACATTACATCTGACTTGGGCTCTACTTGATAAGGCAAAACTGACGTTCAGGTTTTCACACCTGAGAAGCTGAAACTCGTGGTTATGGTAAGGGCAGTGACATTTCCGAAACACTCTGTTGACCAATCACAACACAGTGGTCCAGCCAACCAATCAGAGCACAGAAGGAGGGGCTTCATAGAGACCATAATTGGAGTGTTACAGAGCATTACAGAGAGACAGAGAAGAGCTGCAACAATGTAAATATCGCAAAGTTCAAAGAAAAAGGAGGCAGGAACTGGCGAACATTCAACGTAAAGTTTTAATCATACAATAAACAAATAACAAATGAAAGTAAAGCTGCAGCCCCTCAAGGATAACTGCTGCATATAAACATAATAAAACACAACATAAAGTCCAGGGTAGTGTTGTCAAAAGTACCGACTTCGATACCAAGTCGATAATGAAATTTTAAAAATTTGACACTTTGAGCGCTGTTGAGCGGATTCGTAAACACCTGTGATTGGCCATGGTGTTCACACGCTCAACATTTATGTCTGTGATTGGCTACAATGATCAACACAAAAACATGCTGTAAATAGACATCAGTGACGCTCTTCACTAAGCGCTTACACAGATAGGGAGCGTTTGAAAGTACACTTCCATGCGCTTTCAATCACTCCCGTGCTTTGATCATTGTAGCCAATCACAAACGTATATGTTGAGCACGTGAACACAATGGCCAATCAAATGTGTTTACGAATCCGCTCAACAGTGCTCAAAGCCTCACATTTTTAAATAGGATCAAAGTCAGTACTTTTGACACTAGTCCAGGCCTGGTCCTCTCTCATCCTTCATTGTGATCGTTCCTCCTTTTATCCTTCCGAATCTCACTCCATTCCCATGGCTCTCAGCCCCTGTTTGCCACAGTAAAATATGTGAAAAATAATGTTTTTTGAACATTTAAGCATGAAAACCTATTCTAGTAGCCCCCAAAAACAAGGCAAGTAAAAAGGCAAATTATGACCTCTTTAAATGTCATCACACTCATTGGGGAAACTCATCTACTCAATAGCTCGCTTTTACAGAATTGTGTTTAAAAATCACACTGCTGCAAACTCAAACTTATATGAAACTTGTATTCATTAGTGAAGATTATCACAATGAACAAATCATAAACTTTAGTTGATCACAAGCTTATTTTCTGCAATAATCCGAAAGCCAATGGGAAGATTGTAATGTTTTTTTTTTTTTTTTTTTTGAGGGATCCAGGTTGATGTTATATATATTTTGTTAAAATTATTATCATTTTACAGATTCTACAAGTAAATGCAAGACCATAAGTCTACTTGTTTGCATCAGCTTTGCGAGGAACTCCCCACAGACTGATTAGACATTTAACAGTAATTATCTTCAAATGCGCTTGTCGTGGTCTGAATTATTTTTTTATCGTTTAGCCTGGAAATGTTTTACTTCTAGTAGACCGTCACTCATAACAATAAAGCTACTAATTATGAACCCATCATACACAACGACAGCAATGCCATCATTACAATCATTCCAGAAACCTTTATCTCCCTTTAGAGTCTCACAAATCCCCTGTCTCTGAAAACAGACCTTTTATTTTATTAAAAAAGCACTCATTTATTCATCTCCTACCGCTCTTGTGGGCTCAGTACTTCCACAAATTGTACAAAGAGGCAAGATAAATGGTGTCACATGTGAATATTTACAAAAGCATGCACATGTTATTAGTTAGCAATTGAACAGTGCCAGCATAATTACATTGTTGAGCAAGTGTGTGAACAAATTATATTTTAGTTTATAAGTTTTATTTGGTTTCTTAAAGGAATTTAAAAAGTCAGCTTCATCTTGTTTTATACCATTATGGATTACTTCCTCTATGGAACACAACAAATGTTTAACAAAATCCTCTTTTTTAAACATAATGAAAATGAATGATGACTGAATAACAACAAAAAAAAAGCACAATAAGGGTATGTTTACACAACAATGTTGTACTAAAAATGGAAATGCTTTTCCTTTTCCGTTTTTCACGCACAGACGTCAGCATTGTCAAAACGATCCTTGTTCACACGGATCTGCAAAAATGACTAAAAATGCTGTATTATGCATGCCAGGCCAGTAGTTGGCAATGTCACTTTGTAAAGAAACACTACACTCCTATTGAGTAAACACATAATACACATGCTCATGACGTCACCATTTTCACAAATTCGCATTTTTGTATTTTAGACAACAACGGTATCGTTTTCAAAAACTTGCACTTTGAAAGCAGTTTTCAAAAGTTTGCGTTTTCAGGCCCCCAAAACACCGTTGTTGTGTAAATGAACAGCCAAAACACATAAAAAGTGTTCTGTTTTTAGTTGAAAACTGTCATATAAATATCTCCTAAAAGTGGTCCATACACTGCATGGAAAAGAATGACCTGTACCTTCATCAAAATTTCTCTTTTTGTGTTGGACGCAAGAAAGAAATTCATTAGAGTTGATGGCATGATTTTTCATTTTCATTGAACAAATCCTTTAAAGTGGATATGTGTTTGTTTTTAAACAGCATCAGCCCCCGTGTTCAGCACCAGCCCTGTCCGGCTCATCGCGACCGTTGGGAAAGACGTGTCTCTGGAGTGCCGGCCACGTGCCTCACCCAAACCCAGAATCTCTTGGAGGAAGAATGATAGAAGAGTCCAGCCCAGCCGAAGGTGAGTCTGAAACCTAGTTGAAGCGAAGTTAGCTCTGTGACTGTACATGTTTTGCATGAAAGTGAGATAATTATCAGGATTTGGGATGAAGCAGTGGCAGTCCACTCCTAAGGGTCTGTGTTTTTAATTGATTCCAATTAAATATGCCCATAAACATGCATACATTTACATGAATCTGTGTGCTCAGGGGCTTTAATCAATGTTCTTGTCCAATGATTACCGGTCTCATGCTGGGTTCAGCTCTGCTGAGGTGCGATTTGATGACAGGTTTGTTTGCACTCTCAGAGCAATTAGGCTAGTTTGCTATGCAAGGTTGCATTGTGATTGATGTCGTGTTGATTTCCTATTATTAGTCATGTATATCAAAAGTTTGTGATCAGTATTTTTTTTATTATTTTTTTTTTTTAAGAAATTAATAGTAATTTTTAGCATGGATGCATTAAATTAATCAATAGTATCAGTAAAGACATCTATATTTTTACCAAAAAAAAAAAAATCTATTTAAAGCTGCAGTCCATAAGTTTTGCCTCTTTGTCGCCATCTCTGTTTGAAACCTGCAATTGCAGTTATTTGCGGAATTATCATCTTTACGTGGGTTGTGCATCAGAACGGCTCCTCAGCACAGATGAATGTAATGTTTGCTGTCAGTCACCACATCGGTGTGGATACTGTACTTCGGAATCACAGATTCTACATCTAGGAAGTATGACCAAAACAAGAATTTTCACTGGAAAATATAATCTAAACAAGTAACATGTCTGCCACTTTTCTTCTGACCAACTGAGTAAAAAAGCATTACAATAAATCGCGCTGCCAATGGTGATTAAATCTAACAATCGCTTAGCTCAGATCATGTCAAAACATGCAAACTATTATTATTGTTATACTTTGCATGTGACATCACAGTAGGCAGGAGTCACTGCGGTTACACCCACTGAGTGGAAAAAAGGCTGAGTGGCAACATTAGTGTTCATCGTGAATGCAGCGAAAATCACACAAAAACACATCCAAAATTGGAAAGAGCTTTGCAGCAAGAAATCGAAACTGTCTTTTTACAGACTGCTGAAAGCTACTGAAAAGAAAAGCAAATGGATCACTGTAATTCACAGAAACAACTGGAATACAGGCAGTGAAAATGGATTTGCAGTTACCATTTTGTGTCAGACATGTTGAATTTGGGGGTAAAGTCATACCCTAGATTATATATTGTATTGACAACTCGTCTATTAAATATTTACCATCTAATACTCTGTGTATTTAATTGATTGCTGATTTTATGACACTTATCACATTAAGGAGATGTGAGTGTTTTGTCCATTTTTATAGTCTAATAAGTTTTGGATGTGAAAGGAAAATATTTTAAAACATACACATTAGAACAGACTGCGGGGTTAAATGCAGCCACTCGGAATCGGTTAATTTATGACATACTGCTTTATTCATCTGTTAAGGTCTTGTACATGTAACCTCATTAGAATTAAAATATAGCTTGTTTCAGCCATAAAATTGTAGACCTTGTTGGCTGATAGTGTATCCACTGTAGCCATTCATTTATGCATAATCTTAAATCAGCATGAGGAAAATGAGCGCCAGCCCATGTACAAGCTCTTGATGGAGAAGACGTGTCACTCATCATGAGTGACAGATCTGAAATTATCGGCCCCCGTTGAGCGCTGTCGGCAACAAGTCTGTGAAAGGGCTGCTGTTTAATAACAGAGATTCTCTGCCACAGACACGTCTAGACACAAGGGCCTATTCATCTGAAAGAATTAATAATATTAATATTATTTTCATGGTGTCACTGGTTGTGCTGTGATGGTTTATGAAATAAGCTGAATAGGAAACTTGGATGATTTTGTACATGCAGCAGAAGAAAAACATACACTGTGTAAATATTGTATTAGTACACTCTTAAAAATAAAAAGGTTCCAAAAGGGGGGTTTTGCAGTGATTCCATAGAAGAAACATTTTTTTGGTTCCCTAAAGAACCTTTCAGTGAACAGGTCTTAAATGTGCAGTAAGCGAAACACTGTTGATCATTGCTCCGCCTCAAATGCACAAACACGTAATGCAAGAGTGGATGCCTCTTTATCATAGCTGAAGTGAAACAAAATAATGCTTAGTGAAAAATAAAGTGAAAATAACGAACGACAACATAAGGTACACAAGAGTATATACAAGCAATAGTTCATTGTTAGTCGACAGCAGCACACCAGCTCCAGACAAACAATGACACTCAATCGAAAGAGCAGGTGGCCAGCAAGGCGGAACTGGAGACTGCCACGGTGGAGCAAGGGGAACTGAAGGCTCCAGGGCGAAGCTGACAGGACTGAAGACCCAAAAGGCGAAGTTGAAGACCACCATGGTGGAGCCGGTGGGGCTGAAGACCATGGAGGAACTGAAACAGAGAGAACAGAGAGTTTATTGACTGGCTCACTGGCCACAACAGGGAGCGCTGAGAGTTCCAAGACTTCCTCCTTAGCCAGTACAGAGCCGGCAGAGCAGAGAGCCAGGACAGAATCGAAAGAGCAGGTGGCAAGCAAGGCAGAGCTAGAGACTGCCACGGTGGAGCAGGGGGAACTGAAGGCCCCAGGGCACAGCTGACAGGACTGAAGACCCCCAAGGCAGAGCTGAAGACCACCAAGGTGGAGCAGAAGGTGCAGAAAAACAAAGCAGGTGGAGCTGAAGTCCATGGTGGAGCCGGTGGGGCTGAAGAAAATGGTGGAACTGAAACAGAGAGCACAGAGAGTTGATTGACTGGCTCATTAGCCACAACAGGGAGTGCTGAGAGTTCCAAAACTGCCTCCTTAGCCAGGGCAGAGCCGGCAGAGCAGAGAGCCAGTACGAAATCTAAAGAGCAGGTGGCCAGCCAGGCAGAGCTAGAGACTGCCACGGTGGAGCAGGGGGAACTGAAGGGCCCAGGGCAGAGCTGACAGGACTGAAGACCCCCAAGGGGGAGCTGAAGACCACCAAGGTGAGGCAAGCAGGGCTGAAGACCACCAAGGCAGAGCAGAAAGTGCAGAAGAACACCAGGACAAAGCAGGCAGAGCTGAAGTCCGTGGTGGAGCCGGTGGGGCTGAAGACCATGGTGGAATTGAAACAGAGAGCACAGAGAGTTTATTGACTGGCTTATTGGCCAAAACAGGGAGCACCGAGAGTTCCAAAACTGCCTCCTTAGGCGAGACGGGACAGGCAGAGAGTTCAGAGCTGGCCTCCGTGAAGGTGCTGTAGACGTGTGTGGAGCCCAAACACACAATATGGTGGTCGTCATCACAAGTAAAACAGTTGACAGTGAGAAGACCTCCAGAACCACCGGACTTGGGACCAATGGACTTGGAAGCACTGAGACGACCAGACTTGATACCGCTAGGACTGTCTTGGAATGCTCCGACATCAGTGGAGTATCCGCCACACTGGATGCCAGACTTGTCCATGAGATGGATCCAGTGGCCGGGATGGGCCTGGCTGGTGAGTTCCATGGTGGACCAAGCTCCACGGTGATCCATTTGGGTTGTTCTGTAAAGCACTGTGAGCACGGAAAACCAGGTAGAGCAGGATCTATGTGCAAGGTGTTTTCAACTATGCATAATATGGATTTTAGTTGAGTTTTATTATTTTAAAGTTGTATTTTATCTTCTCTTCAGTCCATGACCCTATCAGGACAGACCTGCGACCCACCAGTTTTAGATGTTTAAATCTGATAGACTCTCTCTCTTTTCACACTTTTGAGTGTTGTCATCATGTGAATTTACACCTTGCTTTGAATGCCATGTGCCTCTGGCACCGAACGTGTGCTAATTTACTCCTGCCAAGACTGTAATGAAACCTGAAACCGTTATGAAGCATGTGTCTCTGAAGAGATTTTCAGTGTTTTAACATATTCCTATTATAGTTTCCGCAGGTTCTCTTTCTAAAGGATATGCATGTTCAAAGTCAATGCTGACATTTGCAATGCATAATTTTGTGCTAATTTGTAACCTTTACATGATCACTGATTTTCATAATAAGATGCAAATTCACAAATGATCTTAACCCTATAAAGCCTATAGTATCATATTTGATACACATTTCTAAGGCCTCTAAATGATCAACATGATCAAAACTTTATTGAAAAACTTTTTTTTTTTTTTTTTTTTTTTGTCTGAAATGTTTATACTGTTTTAGCAAGTAAAAGGTACACATCTTTTTGCTGTGAAATCTTTACTATTTTTTATAATGTAAATGTGATAATATTTCAAAATTTCAAGATGAACACTTACTGGAATGAAGCTTATTTTTAGAAAAATCATGTTAAAATGTGAGTATCGAATATGATACATCAGGCTTTTAAGGAATATTTATTTATTCATCTCTCAATCATCATTGTATTGCATTGCACTATATGTTTTGGCCCCCACAATAAAACTACAGAGCTTTGATCATAAAACTAAGAATTTAAATATCATCTTACTAAGATGTTTTATTGGGAGATATAGATTGAAAACTGATATTTATTTTATTTTAGTAGTCTGCTCTACTGTTATTTAGTTCTTATTGATTAACATTACAAGCTATCAGAATTTCCTCTTACTTTTTTTGCACCAAATTGCATATTTTTGCTCAGTTTGAGTGTTTTTTCCTCCTCAAGTATGAGCTACATATTCTTTTAAATCACACTATGTGAACTATAATAAGCCTGATGTATAAAATTAGTACTCAACAAAATAGAAATATGCAAACTTTTTTTTTTTTTTTTTTTTAAGTTTTTGTCTAAATGTTCAATAAACAGGGTTTATTGAAACAGGGTTTGTCATGACTCCTGTGTTGTGTTCCCCTGTCTTTATAGGACTTGTTGAAGTGTTTTCTGCTCCTATTGTTTCTGTGTTCTCTTACTGTGGTCAGTTCGTTTGCTTTGTCCCTTGTTTGTTTCTATAGTTACCATGATTACCATGATTAGTTCTCACCTGTTGTTTCTTAGCCCTCGTTTCCCTGTGTATTTATAACATTAATGGTTACTCAGGTAACCCTGGTTCCCTGAGATAACGGGAATGAGCATTGCGTCAGTTCGCTTACGCTTATGGGGAAAACACAGTTTTCTCTGAATCCTGAAGCCTGATTGGTTCACGTCTGTGCAACTGTACAAACAAATGGCATTTCAGTCCGCCAACAGCAGGGTTTACTGCCTATATAAGTCATGCAGAAAAGCCATATCATCAGAATCTTTCAACTGAGGAGCAGCTAGCATGACTCGCTAGGCAGCGTAATAGCATGGCAAGTAACCATAAATGATCCCTTTCGATACGGTTCACTCACATTGCGTCAGATCGCTGATGCTTATGGGGAAAACACAGTTTTCTCTGAATCCTGAAGCCTGATTGGTTCACGTCTGTGCAACTGCACAAACAAATGGTATTTCAGTCCGCCAACAGCAGGGTTTACTGCCTATATAAGTCATGCAGAAATGCCATATCGTCAGAATCTTTCAACTGAGGAGCAGCTAGCATGACTCGCTAGGCAGCGTAATAGCATGGCAAGTAACCATAAATGTTCCCTTTCGATATGGTTCACTTGCATTGCGTCAGATCGCTGATGCTTATGGGGAATCCAATAGCGCCATGCTACAAGCCCAGAATGGAAGCCGCTCTGCGAGCCGACAGCTTAAGCTTGGGACACATTTTAATGACTAGCTAAAACAAGACTGAGCACAACACACAAAGACTGTTTCTTTCGACTGAAGCAGATTTTTATACTTACACACGGAATTTGAACACTGACTGCAATCGCCGACTGAACACAACTAGCTCTGACTGGACGCGTTTGAGCGCGATCAGTCATAAGTATCAATTTACATTCATAATCCGCCTTACAATCGTTAAGTGTGTGCGCGGCTTTAGGGGCAGTCGTTTGAGGGCCCCATAATCAGCCGCATAAGGAGAGGCTCAGACTGCTGTTGGAGGCTGACTACATAGTACATAAGCATTTAGACTGATAACACCTGTGGTTGGAGAGCAGGGATGTCCAGGTTATAAAATCTGATGAAAGTGGACGACGAGGACCAGCTGGCCGCTGCACAGATATCTGCAATAGAGATTCTGCTCGACCACGCCCAAGAGGAGGCCATACCTCTAGTGGAGTAAGCCCTAACTCCTAGGGGGTACAACAGGTCAACAGACTTGTAAGCCAGCATTATCGTATCCACAATCCATCTGGAGATCCTTTGCTTCAAACCCGGCAGCCCTTTAGTGCGGCCTCCGAAGCTGACAAATCTGACAAAAAAGCTGAAATCGGCTCAGTATACACTCAAAGGGCCCTGACGGGACAGAATGGATGAGGCGCCTGCTGATTTTCCGCAATCGGAAGAGCTGACAGTGCTATCACCTGCATTCTGTATGGGGTGGAAAGCACTTTTGGCACATACAGAAACTTAACGACCAGGTGATTCGCCACCACGAACACCACGTATACTTTGAGCATGGAGGGGGGCGCTCCCACCGTCCAGCATCTCCTGCAGAAACGTGAGAACTGGCAAAATCTTGCATTTAGCAGGGTTGATTTTCCGAGCTAATCACCAGCTTGAAAAAACAGATCATCCTGGGGAAGGCCTGACCGCTCCCATCGAGGGGCCAAACATGCAGGTTCCACAACTCTGACTGGGGGTGCCAAATCATCCCCCCCGCCTGTGAGAGAGAAGGTCTCTCCTCAGTTGTATGTGCCACGGAGCTGCTGACAGTAGCGGGACCAATTCTGGGAACCAAGGCTGGTTCTGCCAGTGTGGTGCCACCAGAAGAACTGGAAGGCTATTCTGCCGTTGCACAAGGCACCCCAGCCCCTCTTGGAGGCATCCGCCACAACCACTTTCCTCCTGGAAACCAAGCCCAGTGTTACCCCGACCTGGTAAAAGTGTGGTGATTTCTAAGGGAACAAGGCTTAGCGGGACTTAACCCTTTCCTCCTCCATCCTTAGGTATCAGGACTGCTTCTGCTGCACGGGGTCCAGCTCTAGCTTGGGGCGAGGCCCTTGGCGCTTCGGAAATGTCTTGACTTGAAGTTCCACTTTCAGCTGGGGCTGAACGGGCACTGAGGCTGGCCTTCCGCGGCAAGGCTTGTTTCAACAGCAAGAAGAGCGGGTAGAGGCTTCACTCTTCTTCGGAACAGCGAGAAAGGATCTTTGTGCTGAAGGAGAAAGATTCTGACAATATGGCATTTCTGCATGACTTATATAGGCAGTCAACCCCGCCCATTTTGGCGGGCTTAAATGCAATTTGTCTGTGCAGTTTCACAGACGTAAACCAATCACCCGTCAGGATTCGAAGAAAACTGAGTTTTCCCCATAAGCGTCAGCAAACTGATGCAATGTGAGTGAACCGTATCGAAATGGAACCCTGTGTTTCAGTTTTGTTTTGTTGGTCATTGTTTCGCTGTGACTGTTTTTGCTATGAGTGTCTAGTTATGAGTTCTAGTTATGTTGCTGCTCTTCTGCCTTTGTGGTTTATGTTCCTGACTCATTTGTGTGGATTATACTTTTGTGCTCGGATTGGACCATCTGTGTTTATGTTTCTAATAAAGTAGTGCTTGCATGTGGATTCTCTCTCCGCTTTGTCTCTGCATCAACAGTACAGGGTTAAGCCATTGTATTGACTTTCATTAAGCAATTCATTCATTTTAGGGTAAAAACAAGGTCACCGAGACCTAACTTTGTCTCTCTACAAGTTGCAAAGGCTTTGATGAGAAACAGCAAAATACACCCTCACTTAATAATAAAAATGATGCCCTACACACATACAAATACATTTGAACACACCTCAACTAACAGGTATTCGAGACCTCGAGTCCCCAATTCACCACATATTTATCACAGGCCGTGCGCGGTTGCAAGTGGACGTTGCAAAATTATTTACGGCTTTTCTGCTGACAGTGGTGCTGTTGCAAAGCAGGCAATTTATTCTGAGAAATAGCCACTGGGATTTGCGCTCTTTTCAAATTGTCCTGCAAAATGGCTTCGCCAGCCCAACAGCCCCAGACCAGTCATAATGCACAACCGCACGTGCGCACAGGCCTCGGCTCAGACCGCAGAGCGACGCTAAAAATGTCCACACGCAGCACAAAGCCAGCTCTCACCTTGACACCCTTCCTCACTTCCTGCTGCTTATCAAGCCATAGTTCCATTCTCTCAAATCAATAATTCACAAGTAATGGTGTAACCAGCATTCAGATGCTGTTTGCCCTTCCAGCAGCCACATGCTGCAATAAAAGATACAGTAGAGTCAGAACAAAGTGTTCTTGAGGTCAGCTGCGTGGTTTGTCAGACGCCATTTGTATAGAATCGTTCATAAAGTGGTGCGCATCATATTTGAAATGATGTTGTCTGCCGTGTGATAGATGTTTGTTTATACACAGTGACTACTGATAGATGGGAGAAGTGAACAGCCCAAGAATGCTCCGTTCTTCAGGTAACAAGGTGATGAATGGACTTTGAGCTTGCGTGATCTGATATATTGTGCAGCAAATTCGAGCAATTTATTGTATTTTCTTTTTTTGTGACAAGGCAAGGGCAGATATAGTTCTTTCTTTTTTGCTTTTTTTTTTTTTTTTTAGTGATGCAATGTCTTCTGTGAAGGCCATTTTACAGAAAGAGACACTGTGTAATTGATCCAAAGTTTTTGTCTAAATATATTCATTTATTCAGAAATAAAATCAAAATGCAATTCATAAATACGAGTTGAATACACCTCTTGAATAATAATTATTTTGATGTGAAGCGAAAAATGTCTGGTTGAAACAAAATGAAGGAAAAACATCATTAAAAGGATGGCACTCATAAAAAAATTACCTTATGCAGTTCGGTATAATTATGTTTTAGAAAAATGAAGAGTTCATTTGCAAAAAACAGATAACTCCACTTTTATTAATTCTCACAAATCATGTTTTTTTTATTGTGCATTCCAAGTAATATCAATCAAACTGCAGTTGGGTTGTTTTGATTAAGTATTAATACCTCCAAAAAATACAGGTAACTTACAAAATTAAAGTTCATTGAAAGTATGTTTATATATATATATATATATTAAAAGTTTGTTTTTTAGCAAAAGCAGATAACTCCCACTGTTTCAGAGTTAAACAAAACCAAGTAATTGCACTTAAAACACACTCAAACACGTGTGCACACAAACGCAAACACACACTAACAGATCGGCACACATTCACACACACACAAACGCAAAAGGACAACCATGGGTTCAGCATGTAAGACGTGTAAAGTGTACAAGGACTTGCAGGAGTCGAAATTATAAATCCTCGATCACTTTTAGTCAGCTTTGACGAAACTCCCCTCAGCTAGCTCGTCTTTTTGAAGTGACTAGAAGCCTTGTCACTTCAAAAGCCTTGAACTGATTATTGCGCGCTGATTCGCTAAAGCGGACTTTTTGAAAATAATAATGATACTCATGTATTCAAACTGTAAAGATAATTTACTAAGAAAAAATACTTGATGGTCACACACATGACATTAAATTATAACTTTAAAATATTTTAAAAAAATAAATAAGTAAATAAAAAAAATAAAAGCTGTGGGTCATTAAGAAAAAAATTGTTCTAATTAGTACCAGATTAGGGTTATTTGGCTAACAGAATAATAACAGAACCCTAAAGGTTTAAATCAGAAGTGCTATATAAAACGTTTTTAATATTAGTTACGAATTTTATTATTCTGATCATTCATCAACTGGAGAAAAAAAAAAAAAAAAAACTTCTGACATTGATTACTATGTCTTTACCATTATAGTTGTGGTGTGAATTTCCCTATTCTCAATTAGAACATTTTTTAAAACTTTATAGTTATTAGGGCCCGAGCATCGATGGTGTGAGGACCCTATTGTAATTGCTTGGCCAATTATTCTTCTTCTCCAAAATGAATTGCATTTTTGAGGGCCTA
Organism: Ctenopharyngodon idella; assembly: GCF_019924925.1. Taxonomy (NCBI): domain Eukaryota; kingdom Metazoa; phylum Chordata; class Actinopteri; order Cypriniformes; family Xenocyprididae; genus Ctenopharyngodon; species Ctenopharyngodon idella. The sequence continues at coordinate 6,470,827 of NC_067237.1, forward strand.
AACATGCTCGAAAACTCATGAAACTTTGCACGCGCGTCAGAAGTGGTGAAAATTTATGTCTGATATGGGTTTCAAAATTAGGTGTGGCAAAATGGCTCGATAGCACCACCTACAAAATTTCAATTAAGCGTCCTTTGTGCTATGTTTCACGTACAAGTATGAAATTCGGTAGACAGATGTAACACCCCAATACCTACAAAAAAGCCCCTAGGTGCAAAATCTGTAAACCCAACAGGAAGTGAGATATTTTGAATTTTCTCTGCAAAATTTTGGCAGTTTTTGCCATTTCCTCACGTTCTACTTTAACGAACTCCTCCTAGAGCTTTAATCAGATCAACATCATATTTGGTCAGTCTAATCTAAAGGCCTTTGGGACATTAAATTGTGAAGATCTTGAGTTTACGCTGAAGGGCGTGTCCGTGGCAGCCTGGCAAAGTTCGATGTTTCACCATGAAACAGGAAGTTGTTGTAACTTGGGCATGCAATGTCCGATCTGTCCGAAGCTTCACATGTTTTATTAGAGTTCTGGCCTGAAGACATCTACATGGCAATATTCAGTTACAGTCATAGCGCCACCTGCGGGCAACAGGAAATGTCATGTTTTACACTGTGATTAACTCTTCATAGAGATTTTACCAGAAGCACATCATATATGGTCAGTCTAATCTTAAGGCCTTCGCGAAGTTAAATTGCAAAGATCTTGAGTTTTCATTGAAGGGTGTGTCTGTGGCGGACTGACAAAGTCTGATGTTTCGCCATGAAAGGGGAATCACATTTTTGAGGGCCTAAACATGCTCAAACTCATGAAACTTTCCAGATGCGTCAGAAGTGGTGAAAATTTACGTCTGATATGGGTTTCAGAATTAGGTGTGGCAAAATGGCTTGATAGTGCCACCTACAAAATTTCAATGAAGTGCCCCTGATGCTACGTTTCACGTACAAGTATGAAATGCTGTACACACATCTAATGGCCCAATACCTAAAAAAAAGTCTCTTAAAGCAAAATCTGAAAACTAACAGAAAGTCAGATATTTTGAATTAACTTTGCAAAATTTGTGCAATTTTTGCCATTTCCAGACGTTGTATTTTAACAAACTTCTCCTACAGCTTTAATCAGATCAAGGTCATATTTAGTCAGTCTAATCTAAAGGCATTTGCGATGTTAAATTGCGAAGATCTAGAGTTTTCCTTGAAGGGCGTGTCCGTGGCGGCCTGACAAAATTCGATGTTTCGCCATGAAACAGGAATTTGTTGTAACTCGGGCATACAATGTCCGATATGCCCCAAACTTCACATGTTTTATTAGAGTCCTGGCCTGAAGACATCTACATGGCAATATTCAGTTACGGTCAAAGCGCCACCTGTTGGTAGAAGGAAGTAGGGCACTTTGAAATGACTTTGTCATAATTCTTCTGTATTTACTCGCTTACATGCATGTTGCCCACTGTTCGCTGTTTTCCTAATGGGGCGTTCACACCAGACGCGACTTGCGCGAATAAATCGCGCTATTCGCGCGTAGTTGGACGCTTGAACATTTTGAGTTTACTCGCTTCAATCGCGCGTGATATTCACTTCACAACAGACGCGAATTCGCGTCATGAGAGGGGCTTCTGCCAGGCGGCTCGTCTCGTTTCTGCACACTTCCTCTGAATAAACACATCAACTCATCAGCGGGAAAGTAGATGTAAAATAAGGCGAATAAGCTCAATTTGCCGGCTTTAGCTAGCTTGTAGCCTCAATATGTGTGTATATATATATATATATATAGAGCTCAAATTGAGTAAAGAGCGTTTTTTTACAACTTACCAGATTGTCTGACCTCCTCACTCACTTTCTTCCAAGCAAAATCCTTTTTATTCCTGTTTCTAAAAAAGTACAAAGATGTATCGTACAGCAAGGATGATTTTGTCCTCCGTGTTGTTTTGGATTTCTGCCTCCTCACGCTACGTCGTCACTACTAGAGCAAGCTCCTGATTAGTTAATGCGGCGCAAATTTTCGCCAAAGTTCAGATTTTTCAACTCACGTGATTCGCATGAATCGCGTCAAACGCCCAAAACGCTCTATTCGCGCCGCAGGATGTCTATTCGCGTCTTTGCATTGACTTAACATGTAAATCACTCGCGCTTAACGCTTCATTCGCGTCTGGTGTGAATGCACCATAAGGCCACCAGGTGGTGGTGAGCCCGGGTGCGAGGGCATTTTCATCGTTGCTTGCAGCTTTAATTGTTATTGTTATAGTTATCATCCTTGGTATGAACAGATCTAAACCTAAACTCTAACATGAACAATTTCATCATAAAAGGGTTCTTCAGTTCGATATGGTTCTAAATAGAACTATTACTATGTGTGTAAAATCTTTAAAGAGCTATCTTTTCCAGAATGTTGCTATGCAGTTACTAAGGTATTTGAGTTGTTTTTAGCACATTGTTATGGTGTTCTGAGAGGTTGCCAGGCCAAGTGGTTGTTCTCTGGCCCAAGTAAAAAAAAAAAAAAAAAAAAAAAAAATTGCTCCTTCAATGTAAGTGTAGGGGATTATTTCTCCCAATTTATCATTCTCCAGATTGAAATATGTCAGGCTGCTTATAAAAGTAATAACATACCTCAACAAGATGCATAGTTTGCAGTATCATTCATGTCTACAGCACAAACTGTGTGGGATGAGTTATGTGCTGAAGTGTAGAGTTTCTTCAAATCCCTAACCTTAAAGTATAAACAGTAGTGATTCTCGCTTAGGAAGCTCCACAAGAACTAATACGATTTAAAATAATCAGATCAGCACTACCACCATTATGAACAGATATGTAATGAAATGGTGGATAAGCCTAAATTTAACGTATAAGATCCAAGAGAGAATCGTATTTCTTGTTTGGATTACTCTGTAACACTTTATTTTATTGGTCCCTTTTGAACATACTATTAGTAACTACATGTCAACTAACTCTCATTAGACTTCTACTGACTATAAGTAACTTTGCAACTACACGCTACTTATTCTAACCCTAACCCCACCAGTCTACTAATACTCTACTAACACTCTAATGAGAGTTAGTAGGCATGTAGGTGCAATGTTACTTCTAGTCAACAGAATGTGTTAAAAGGACCATCAAAATAAACCAATTGCTCTAACTGCACACTGCATTGTTGAATGATAAAGAAGACGTTCTTTTTCCACTTCAAATGAGTAGTTAAAATGGATTTTCAGTCAGATGATCGTTGAAATGAGCGAAATGAATTTTACAGACGTATTTGACTGGACACGGGTGACTTTAGCAAAAGGATTTTCTGACATTAGCTGTATCCAAGGAAGACGTCTCTAGATGAAGAGAAGCTCAATTGTGTGAGGAGCAGGGGTGGGATCGAAGCTGCCCTGCGTTTATCTGACATTGACAGCTGTGTGGAGTTAATGAAGGTTTGTAATTAACATGGATTTCCGCTAATGTTCAAGGGTTTTGTATTCCAAATTAAAAGTATTAATCCCATTAGTTCGAAAGTATGGGCAGCCACTCTCAAAACCCTGCGGTCAATCCTTCAGTAACATTGGCAAAGAAGCCATAGTCAGGGAAATGGAAAATCGGTCCATTGTAAAGAAACCTGTGATTATGTTCCGTGATATTTTCCTGTGTTTATCCAACCTTTTCTGTACAGCATACGAATGTTTCGCTTGCTGTATTTTACAAAGATGTTCCTCCCCTTATATTGTTGTTTGTCTGTTGTGGTTTATGTTTATCGGTAGGTGTAATGTGTACAATTTCTGTATGTATACCACTCGTTCTTGCAATAAAAAAAAAGTTTCTCCTGAGTAGAGTGACTTCTTTGCATTGAGTGGCCTAATATATATTTTAGGTGGCTCTAAGGGGACGTTTCATTTTTACTACCTTCGTCACCAAGGCTCATTTACATGCTTATACCCACCGGTCTCCACTGCGTGTCCTTTCTGCCGTCCTTGTCGAATATGGGTTCTCGCTTTCTCCTACTTGAAGGAACGTCTCTTAGCCAATGTCTCCTTATGAATTTTCCATGTACAGGTTACACTTTGTCACGCCTTTGTGAGTTTCTGCCTGCCAATTCTCATTAGCATCTGCTGGATCAGAGTGCTAATGCTGTAAATATGAAAGCCAAACATCATGAGACAAATTAATGGTGAAGAAATTAGACTGATGACTCCCTTTCGTCTAGACTGTTAGTTTTAGGCAGAAATTGAATTTTAATAAAAAATGATTGCTTTGTAAATATTCATTGTCACACATCTGCCAATCAAAGCACAAGAAAAAATATTAGAATATAGATGGGAAAACCATTCTTCTTCACATAACTTGGCTATTGGAGTAAGGGTAGGGTTAGGATTAGGAGGTAGAGTTGGTTTTGGGGTAATGGTTTGGGTTACATTTAGTTAACAGTGTAACAACAGATGTTATTTAAATGCAAGTACTTTAAATGTAATTACAATACACCGACATGTACATATTTAATAATTTTATTGTATCAAATGGTTAAGTACATAACTTTTTATTATTATTATTATTATTATTATTATTATTATTTTAGTTTACGTTAACATCAATAAGTTAACAACAATAACCGTGTTCTAGTCCCAGTGATTGGCGTCCCATTTTAGGGTGTTGGATTTTCCAGCAGTCTAAGAGCAGTGTGAAATGAATGGCTTATGTTGATTGTTTCCAAAGTGCGGTACACAGAAAATGGAAGTACAAATACTGAGAATAAATCTGAAAAGTTTTACAGAATTATCAAAAGTTGGGGAGCCACTGTGCCACTAAACAATCCGAGTGAACTGTGAATTGAAAGTGAACTGAGACCTAATCATAACTAAACTGGGCCAAAAATAGATGTGAGTCCACTTTCAATTTCAGGAACAGTGTGAATGCAGTGTATTCACTGGTAACACTTTACAATAATGTTCATTACTTAACTACATTAGTTGACACAAACTAATAATGAACTGCACTTCTACAGCATGTATAAATCTTTGTTAATGTTAATTTCAACATTCACTAATACATTATTAAAATCAACTGTTATATTTGTTAACATTAGTTAACGCATTGTGAACTAACATGAACAAACAATGAACTGCTGTATTTTTATTAACTAATATTAACAAAGATAAACAAATACAGTAACAAATGTATTGCTCATGGTTAGTTCATGTTGGTTAATACATTAACTAATGTTAACAAATGAACTTATTTGTAAAGTGTTACCAATTAACTTTTTCATCTACTTAAAAAGGTCTGAGTTTGATTTTTAAGAAAAGTCCTGAAGTATGAAGTTTGATGATTGATCAAGATGATAACTTTTTTAGAGCATTCACTTTGACACTTGGGGTGATGGCTTTCTGAGATCTATAATAAAACTGAGACCCTGTTGCTCATATGCTGGAGTTCTCAAGTAGTTTCTTTAGAGGGAGACTCTAAAGACTTTTCTCTCCATTGTGTTTCCCTGGACCCCAGACAAGAAATGACTTCTCCCTTTGTCTGAAGTTAATTCATTATATGAGGGCAGCACAGAGGTGCTCTCTGAAACTGCTCTCAGAACAGTGAATGAGAGCGAGTGATAAGATAAAAGCAAGACTCTAGTTATCTCTGTTAAATTTAATTTGCCTTCCTGCTCTCTCTTGGTTTCAGAAAGAATGAAATGTCATTAGGAGTATATCTCATCTTGACTTCCACTCAAATTAACAGTATTCCGATTAAGGCCGTTTGACGTGCAATATACTTGGGTGAGCATATTAATCATAGGAGCATTCTGTCCTTACCAACACCAGCTATTTCTCTTTAAGACCCGCCTGTGACTTAAGCCTAAGCTAAATGATATAAATGGATTTTATCCGTACTTTTACATCATCTAATTGTTATAATTAATGGCCCTTTTATTGCTTTGAACAGTTAATTGGCTAATGTCTTTTGATAGCCATCAACGTACTAATCCTCAGATAATATCAGCCAATTAACATTTTAAATGACTCTATTGACAACACTATCTTTCAATCTAGATGTTAAAATAACAATGAAGGACAAGACTTGTTCATAGAGTGTAAGTAGGTCTATATATCAGTTCATTTCGAGTTAAGACATTTTGTATCTGTTTTTTTTATTTTATATACTTTATTTGTATGATATTTATATGTTTGTGTTCCTCACGACATATTTACAATTACATTCAGAACTTCAGAATACTAAATAAAATGTAAAATCTCAAATTCTCACCTAGTGACTTGAAGTACTGTGATGGTACCATGGTACAATGATATGGTAATACCATGGTTTGATGATGTACAATGGCGCCAAAAGTAGAAATGATTAAAATACATTATATATGTATTTTACATTATGTATGTATACATTATATAAAGTTACTATTTTTAGTGTCCTGACTTAAGAAAAAAAAATCATGTTTTGTCCGTATTTCATCTTTCCTCAAATTTCCTTATGATTTTCTTATGTGATTGTAGAACGAGTAGTAGTAGTGGTGGTCGTAGTGTTCTGTCACGTGAGAACAGCCCAATAAACAAAATTACCATCCGATACAATCACAATTCGTTATCGATTAACTTGCCATTAGTAAAGGCGGGATAGGCGGAATTACACAGGGCGCGATCTGTTCTCCTTGTGCCTGAATGGCCAAATGCACACATAGTTGCCAAAATGTCCATCTTGTGGAGTATCTCATGTAAATACTGTCGGTTATGTCTTAAGTGGATGTAAACAGGTGGGTGAAAACCGGATATGTGTCAGGATATTACATCCATAAATTCAGTCTTAAAGGGACAGTAGCCTAATTAAATATTTGTGTGTCATTAATGTTAATCAAATAACAAAATATTTTACATAAATGTATAGTACATGGTGAAAAAAAAAACAAGTTTATTTAATTTGTATCTCTATTGTATTTGTCATATTGTTTGTAAATGTCCTTTTTTATAGAAATGTATAACAATAATTATATATATAAAACTGTGAAATAAAATTTCTCATATTGCAAATAAAATGGTCATATTGCCCACCACTTGCTCACCCGTCCCGTATTCCACCATGAGAAATCTGGTCACCCTATACTGTGAAGTATTTTAAAGAATACCATGGTGCTAAAAGTTTGGTAATGCTGTGATACTTTCAGTACATTTTATTAGAAATTATTACGTTTTCATTACAGGTACATGCTGATTAGTTTTTCTAACCATAACTTTTATTTTAGGCTAATTTGTGTATTTCACCTTAAAGAAACGGTTAAATATTTCCTCTGGCAAATGAATTCTCCATTTTTTACAGGATCATACTGCTTCGGAACAACACCCTTCGCATCATTAACTCCAGCCGCTCGGATGAGGGAAGCTACGTGTGCCGCGCGGAAAACCAGTTTGGATCAGCGGAGTTGATTACCATGCTTCTGGTGAAAGGTAAGAGACCCTCATCAGCCCCCACCCCATCAGCCTAACCTCAGCCCGTGGTTAACCACAAGAGCAAACACATCGCCGCCTGACTGAGCCGGATGGAAGAATAGTTCATTTCAGCTTATCAGGCGTGAAGATGTTTGTTTTGCCCACTCAAGAATCTACTCGCAGGGAATCTACTGTCTCTTAGGACAGCTATTGTAGAGGAGGATGTTCTTCACCAAGAAAAACAAATAATAACTTGAGGCATGGGACAGATTGTCTTGATTTTATCACTGTTGGCGTATGTGAGTATTTGTTGAAGGAAACCCTAGAGATACAAAGTTATGTTATGGGCAGAATCACTATTTCATAACGCATTGTAAGGCTGTTTAGTGCGTCTGAGGTAGATCACTCTCAAAGGTAACAGACAATGTAAAAGGTATAAGGTGTGATCACATTAGCGAAATTCTGCGGACTAAAAAGGTCCATTGTCCATGGTCAGTAGTATAAGGGCCCGTTCACACCTTTTATATTCTTTTATATTTAGAACAATTTTTAGAACCATGTCTTTATCAACATATTGTTTGAGTCCCTCAATTGTCCTTAGTGTGAAAAGATGGATCTCTAAATCATACAGTCACTGCTGTAAAAGGTTCAAATATGCAAAAGATGCCCGGAAAAACTTTTTGTAAACTTTTAAGCATGATTATATGTAGGAATGATTTTAAAAAGAGTTCACACAAAACTGTGTTGAAAAAAAAGGCCCATGCAGTGTCAATTTGTTTAACTGTTACATATCTTCTGTTTGTGAAGGTCTGAAATACTGGAGGAGAAACTTGTAATTTTCTCAAAAGTCAATTATGAATTTCATTGTGATTCCAGTCATTCATTCCCCAAATATTGTGGTGTTTAGTGACTGAGTTCAGAGTTTCTGGCATAGATGTTCTTAATAGTTCATAATAGTTCTTTTGTTCTGATGACAGAATGATGTTCATGTTTCAGAGCCCATGCGGGTGGAGTTGAGCCCCATCCGGGTGGAGGTGACGGTGGGAGAGAGTGTGGTGCTCAGCTGTAAAGTCACTCATGACCCCTCGCTGGACGTGTCCTTCCTCTGGCTGCTCAATAACCAACCGCTCAACACCCAGCAGGAGGGAAGTCACTTTGAGTACATTCAAACAGTAAGTGAATTCACCACAGATGTGCCACTGTGTATTTGTGCTGATGCTATAGGTGAAATATAGATAATGAACTGGCTGTGCGTCTGTTTGGTGGTCATCTGGTTGATATTGTTTGGTGTTTTGTGGATATTAATATTACTTACACTGTGTTATTGTTGCAAGAAGGCAAGAATGATTGCCGATTTATTGGTGCATGGTCTGTTGGTATCAGTCAGTATTAGTAGTTTGTAAATTATTGGCATGGATCTGATTTGGCCAAAGAAGCTAATATTTCAACTTTTTAAAATTCAAATTATAAATCTTTTTTTTTTTTTTTTTTCCTTCTGATATTTCAGTGGCATATCAGTATTGGTCAATAATGGCTTTATTTATTTATTTATTTACTTACTTATTTGCAAAAAATTATTTTTAAATGTATTAGGCTGGTTTTAGAAGAAGATAATATCTAAACTGTTGATGGCAATTGAAACTACAGGCTCACTGGGACAAAATACCTTGTAAAACGTCAAAATGTTTCAGTTTACAAATCATGTACATGGTAAAAGTTGCTCTGAGTTCATTTCAAAGTATTGTGTAAGGAATATGCACACATAAGTCTTCATTAATTGATAATCTGCCACTAATCATAATTTGTGTGAAGAAGGAATGAAAGTTGATGGAGTTTTACTGCCGCTGCTGGTCATTTTAGCTGGAAACGGCAGTGAATTGTATGTATAGGTATGTTTTCTAATTAGCTTATGTTAGATATTTTGGTTGTATATCAACTGTAAATATTAGCATTTTGTCAATTATTGGCATATACCTCCTATGGCTGATATTGGAAAAAGATATTGGAAAGAGCTTTTTTTCAACTGAAACACTAAACTTTTTTATCATCATTGAAATATTAGTTTTATATCAACATCTCTCAATATCAACATTTTGATTTGAACTTAGTTTGGTTGATATTGGCAGCTAATACTATCACTTATCACCAATTCAAACAGTAAATCACCAACATACTGTATATGGTATATCAGTATTAATTAACGATTTTTGAATTATTGGCATCAGGGATGGCACAGTATACCGGTATTGATGGTAATTAATACTACACTTATAATAATATTGTAAATAATCCAGTGCCAATAACTATCTGGTTGACACTCCACCATGGCGACAAACTTTCTCTCTGCCTCTCTACACTCACATTTTGAATGTGATTATTTGGCCAAAAAAGAGAAAACACAAAATAAACAAAGTTAAAGATGAATTTTTGGTAACACTTTAATATAGGGAGCACATAAACTACAGCTTTTCCTTCAATAAACTCCTAATTTACTGCTTATTAATAGTTAGTAAGGTAGTTGTTGAGTTTAGGTATTGGGTAGGATTAAGAATTTAGAATAAGGTCATGCAGAATAAGGCATTAATATGTGCTTAATAAGTACTAATAAATAGCCAATATTCTATTATTTGGACATATGCATGCTAAAAAGCAACTATAGTTAAAAGACCCTAAAATAAAGTGTTACCGATTTTTTTTTTTATTATTATTATTTTTTTTTTTTTTTTTTTCAAGTATTTAACTGCTCACATGGTTTTTGAAAACAGTATCATAATAACTCTATCTTCAATCTGTTGCTCCTGAACAGATGGAGTCACAGTTACTTATTTTAGAGATGCCACATTGCACCAAATCCTGCTTTAACTGGAGTGAGAATCAATCCAGTGAAAGGTCAGCCAGGACCGTATGTCATCATGATGAAAGACCCGCTGTGAATCACACCATCATGTTTATCAGAGTCTCAGAGGAGCAGCAGCTCCACACACTCTCCGCCCTTCCTGCAGGATTGAGAACACTCCCTGATTACAGCACATCAACAGGCATTCTGCCGCCACAAAATCATCCAATGACGTGATTTCACATGCATATGCTTTCGATTGCTTTGAATTTATTTTAACCACATTTACTGGTTGTACTTTACCAGTTCACACAAATAAACAATGTGAGTGAAGCAGCTGATAAAGAAAAAAAAAAGAATTGTTTAAACTTTCGAATAGCCAAAAATAGTAGATAGTCAAAAGTTTGGAATAATTAAAATGTTTTTATGTTTTTGAAAGAAGTCTCTTATGCTCACCAAGGCTGCATTTATTTGAACAAAAATACAGTAAAAACAGCAATATCGTGAAATATTATTATTTATGTTTTAAATATATTTTAAAATGAAATGTATTTCTGTGATGGCAAAGCAGAATTTTCAACAGACATTACTCCAGTCTTCAGTGTTACATGATCCTTCAGAAATCATTCTAATATGCTGATTTGGTCATTATCAGTTATTATTGGTGCTCAATTATTAATAATGGTTCTTATTATTATTAATGTTGCACAATCAGTTTTTGATGCTTAATGTATTTGTGGGAACTCTGATTCATGTTTTTTTTATTTATTTTTTTATTCTTTGATAAATAGAATTTTTAAAAGAACAGCATTTGTTTGTAATAGAAAACTTTTGTAACATTAAAATGTCTCTGTCTGCTGTTACTTTTAATCAATTTAATATGCCCTTGCTGAATAAAAGTATTGATTTTTATTTTGGGGGGTAAATCTTACCCTAGATTTTTGAATGGTAGTATATCATGGTTTCCACAAAAAAAATATTAAGCAGCAACATTTCAACATTGATAATAATAAGATTTTTTTCTTGAGTGCCAAATCAGCATATTAGAATGATTTCTGAATGATCATGTGACACTGAAGACTGGAGCAATGATGCTGAAAATTCAGTTTTGCCATTACAGGAATAAATGACATTTTAAAATATATTACAATAGAAAATAGTTATTTTAAATTGCAAAATTATTTCACATTTTTTACTGTATTTTTGACCAAATAAATACAGCCTTGTTGAGCATATGAGATTTTTTCTTCAAAATGTTACCAGTAGTGTATATATTATTTCTGCTGTGACACAGTTGGAAAATATGTCATTGTTTATAGGTCTTCCTGGGTGAGCAAACTCTATATTTTCAAATGGCGTTCATTGGGTTGTCAAACTCATTAATAGACTGTAGGATTCTGGACAGCTAGTCAACTATTCCTAGAGAACATTCAGCAATTTGATTGGCTAGCTCTGACAATAACATAAACTACTTGTTTACTTCTCCGTCATGAAGTCACCTCATCTCATGCATGCATTCATGTAACACCTATTACACATGATCACTCCTCAGCTCCAGCTACAGCTGACACAATTAAGTTCAAACCGTCTTGTGTCCTCTCAGTATCAGATTATAGGCATATTAATGTCTTCCTTCTGACTGACAACATCATTTGGTTCCCTTTCACAGCAGCACTGAGCACCAAACTATCACTGTTGAACATTCACTATGATCTGATGTGGGAAGATACACGCCATATTAGCCTGGGTTTTAGAGGATTTATATTCGATTAGCCCACAATGGGTTTAATTGCTAATTGGCACAGCAGCTAACTGGGGGTTTGGGTTGTTTAGTGAATAATTCATGTAAAATTAGCTGATTAAATCGTCCATTTATTGTTCCTTTTTCCGCTAAATTAGCCGGTGCTTTCATCCAAATCAACATGCAAATGAGATTAAAACATTTTTAATTCTACTTCATAATTTTCAAATTCAGATGGCAATTCTTGATCCTGTTTGTTACCTCAATTCAAATTAGGAATTGTACTGAAAATAAACTCAACCTTTACACAACCTTCACTGCTGTATAAAGTTCCAAATGTCCTCTGAAATTGGATTAAACTAGTAGAAATTGTATTTTTTTTTTTTTTTTTTTAATAGGTTAGAGTTAAAGTGCTCATGAATGAGTTGTATAGAGGGACTCAACTGATGTTAATTCCACCATCTCGGTGCATTAACAGATTTATTTGCATTAGTCATGTAAACTGAATTATTTATTTTTGCATGTTGTTCTCATGTTGTCTTTAGCTTAATGAATACTTAATGAGACACTTGTACCATAGAATCTTCTCATGAACCCCAGAAAATGCCTGTTCAGCAAACACACCCGGAGTAGGCACAGTTTACTAGAATATTCATAGCACATATTCATTTGAAAAAGAGAGTATAAAGTTAAAAAGAGAGAGAGTTTGTGGATAGTGGAGGTTATTGTCTACTCTTGCTTTTTTCTTAATCATTAGACAGAACCAGAAAGAAAGAGAGAGTTGTATTTTCTTTTAATGCAGTAGGCATTTTTCATGAATACAGTACATTCTGGTGTCCCATTATTTATTGCTTAGAGGCAGAAATCTCATGTTCTTTTGTTGTACAAACTTTTGGACATGTTTTATAGACTCTAATGAGAGTTAGTTGACATGTAACATTACTTATAGTACAGAGAATATCTAAAGGGGAACATCAAAATAAAGTGTAACCTCATATAAACTTTACTATGAAAAATAATTATTTATTCATTTTTCGTTACACTTTATTTCAATAACCCTTTTTAGACATTCTACTAACTAAAAGTAACTTTGCAACTACATGTCAACTAACTCTCATTAGAGTATTAGTAGACTTGTTAGGTTAGAGTTATGGTTGGACACATTAACCTGTGTCTGAGACATGAGCAATTTTCCAGATCACTAGTAGTTCTTGAATATTGTTTTTTTTTTTTTTTTTACTCTGAATGTGGTCATAAAATGCATTGTCTGCATTATCTAGTCACTTATGGTCTAATGGACTAATGGTCTGAATCACTACTAGTTCTTGAAGAGTGACTACAATAGGTAACACTTGAGTAATGGACTACTTGCACAACTACTTCCGCGTTCTACTTATTACGGCTCGAGCATTTCCGGTCAGCGTTCAGCGCACTTATATACAGAGAGCTTCTCGTGAAAACGCAGATTATTACTGCGTTTTAGGGCTGCCAAATGTTTTTTAAACAATTAATCATATTCTCTGCATTAACATTAATTATCTTCAACCTGCTGAAATGTTTATTAATATATTTCGCTTCCAAGTGTGCATTCTGAATAATAAATAAATTTCCCCACTAACCTGCCACCGTCAAGTGCTCGTCTTCTCATTAGCAGTGTTTTCCTCTTAGTCATCATATTTCATACCTTTTAAATTTACATTTAAATGAATTTGACTGATTAACACCCTTAAGAAAGTGCATGGTTTTACTATGGTAAGTGTAGTAAGTAACTATGGGTGACAACACATTATCACGAAGGCTAGACTATTTTTCCTTACAGTTACATTTGCACTGCAAACAAAAACAAGTTAAAACTGTCAAGCATCGCTGATTCCCTCTGACAATCTGTTAACAGAATGACAATCACTGTGAGTCCGCTAGCGCCATTAGCATCGCGCGCTAGCTGCTTTCCGACTGTAAACGAGCAGAACAGCATACAATGCATGCAAAAAACAAACCAAGCTGACGATTAAACAGCAGTATAACTTACCTTTCATATAATAGTTATAATTAATCAAATACTTATGAAAGCGAACCATGGTTTTACTATTGTAAGAGTGTAGTAACTATGGTTAATTTTCGTACGAGCAGTAGGCTATTGCTTGCGTTGGTGCGCTTTTATTCCAGTGTTTAAAATAGTTGAATGAATGTGATAACTGCCTTAACAATGTTAAATATTTAATTAATCTTAAAGAATAACGCAATGACAGCGCAACAACTTTGAATATTAGGATTTTTGGCATAAATGTGTGAATTACATACAAATGACTGTCAGTGGAAAAAATGGCACATAATAGTGACTAAAATATTATGTTTATTCTGATCTTCTTCATCACATCTCACACTGCAGCGTCGCGATCACTAGTAGAGCGCTTATGTTGGATTAAAACTTAAAGTTCCGTTGTCTCTGAATATGTCTGGAATTTAAAATCATCCAGAGGACTCTCATTTTAAGAGGGGTTTAGTTAGCTATGTGATAACAGCGCATTGAAAATATATATAACCGGAAACAACTGAGCCGTAATATTTCAAACCGGATGTGCGTCACGAGGCTCAGTGCAAGTAGTCCATTAGAGATGCATTTTATGACCACGTTCAGAATAAAGGTCAGAAATTTTCATGTGTTTTTTTCGTATTCTTCATCCTAAAAATTCCTCACGCACAGAAACCTTGCACACTGAGTCCAATGCGTATTAATTAATCCGTTGCGAAAAAAAATAGCAAAACAATACAAAATGAAGTCTTTAAGCAGTGAGGATTTTGTTGTCCTCTCTCTTCTTAAAAAGAGAGAAAAAAAAGAGGAAATATTGGGTCCATCCTAGTCTCATCCTCAGATGTCTGATGCATATGGCACACTTAACTGGAAACACTCCAGGAGTTTTGAAGTTGTCATCTGGTTGATTGAATTCTACAGGATGTTTGGGAGACATGTGTGTTGTGTTCTTTAATGGTCCGCCTGGAAACAAATGCCGTGACACCAAACCCCCTCGTGGAAGAAGAACGCTTTACAACTGTGACAATGAGAGCTTACCAGGATCAGCTAAACGCTGAATTTTCAAAAGTATGTAAAGTTCGGTGCTCCATTGTTGCAGTAAACTTGCACAACGTTCTTGAATGAATAATTTTTTAGATGTGCGCCGGTCTGTTATTGTAGGAACATCAACTTTACATTTTCACACCCCTAAACATGACGCAGAACAAAACAAACTGTGATTGGTTGTGTTACATGTCAGTCAAACATCCTATTGGGTGGTCCTTGGCTAACGAAATCTGCGATAGAGTCCAGACCTTCTGCCGCCAGTCTGAAGGTTTGGCTACGCGAGACTAGGTCCATCTAATCCTGAGATTGCGTAGAGAGGAAGGAGAGTTCCACCTCCTCATCAAGGAGCTGTGGGATTATCCCAAGCGATTAAAAGTTTAATTCAGGATGTCAGTGGCTCAATTTAATGCTTTGCTAGCGATACTGGAGCCACATATTAAAAAGAAGACCACCAATATATATGTATTTCGCACTTTGTTTGTCATACAGTGCTTTGTGCTGCGAGACGAAGTGGATGAACTTGTCAGACGGCATTCTGAATTTTGGTGTCCGCTTGTACGGTGGCTCTGAATTGTCAAAACACCTCTCAAAATGCTTGATACGGATGTGAAAAACGCAGAAAATTGAACTAGATCTGAATTTTTTTATGACGGACGAAAGGCAGTGTGTTAGCGTGATTGACACAACGTGAGGTCTGTGCGAAAATTTCAGGCTCAGTGTGCAAAGACCTTAAAAAGACACAATTGCTCACGTTTCAGACACAGGTTAATGTTGTGATTAGTAATTAATTAGTAATTCTTTATAATTTGTCATAGTTAGTTATAAGTTCTTAATGAGACCAATATCATTATTGATTTCCTAATATGGGACTATCTTCATCCTAAATTTGCTGTTACTTACTGATTAGTTCATCTTGTTTCTATATTAATTAACACTATAGCTGACGTGTTAATGTAGTACTACTCATTTGTCCTGCCACAAATAGTTTTGTTTTCTGTGCCAAATAAAACTATTTTATCCAGAATATTCCTCACAGGCAACACATATTCATTGAGACAGTACATGGCAGACAGTGGTGCAGCACCCAGCTGTCTGATTCATGTGCTGTAATTTTAATCAGCCCCTGTACTAAAGAGCTGCCTGTAGACCTTGAATTATTCGCAGTCTCGCCTGGGGCGTTTCTCATTTCCAGAAAAGAGCAGATTGAGGAAAGTAATGGCGCGCGTGCTCTTAAACCGAACAGGAATCTCTTAATCCACACAAGCCAATAGAGGCTATAGCAGCAGCCCATTGCTCAGGTGTCAAGCACTGCATGGAGGTCTATTTCTCTCACTTCTCTGTTTCCCTTTGTGCTTTCTATTTTTTTTCCTCCATTTAGCAGTCCTCCACAGCAGACCTGATGATCAGAAGCATCCTCCTGAAGCATGCTGGGAAATATGGCTGCCGTGCTCAGACGAGTGCGGACAGTGTACTTGCAGAAGCTGAGCTGCTAGTAAGAGGTGAGTACACTAGTGAAGAAAAAAACGTGACTTTTATAAATTGCAGTTCATTATGAAAATTGATTACAGTATTTTTACAAACAACATGAAATCAAATTGACCCTGTTGACTTTCTGAATAAATTTTCCCTGTTTTTATTATGCATGATTCATGATTTATCGCTCTGCATTTTTCAAAAGAAACAGGTGTTTGTTTGCAGAGTATTTTATACTCCAATTCTAAAATAACCAAGGATGTGTAAATATTGCACAGAACTTTTTATATACATAAACTATTAAACAGTTCAATCAAATCATTATGGATAAAAGATCCACCCTTCAGTATTTCCTATGAATGAATTAGCTAGCATATATGTCAAAAAATATGTTAAGGACAAATGACAAAGTGGCATTAAGGGAAACTGTTATTGATAAATGAAATGAAGAACTAAATTTTATTAGATAAACTACATTTGTTTTCATATTTTTTTATATAAAATGTAACAATTTTCTCCACCTTTATTATAATGTTTTAAAAATCAAGATTACATGGTTGGGAAAAAATAATATACACTCACCAGCCACTTTATTAGATACACCTTGCTAGAATCATGTTGGACCCCCTTTTGCCTTCAGAACTGCCTTAATTCTTCATGGTATAGATTCAACAAGGTGCTGGAAACACTCCTCAGAGATTTTGATTCATACTGACATGAAAGCATCACGCAGTTGCTGCAGATTTGTCTGCTGCACATCCATGATGCGAATCTCCCGTTGCACCACATCCCAAAGGTGCTCTATTGGATTGAGATCCGGTGACTGTGGAGGCCATTTGAGTATAGTGAACTCATTGTCATGTTCAGGAAACCAGTTTGAGGTGATTTGAGCTTTATGACATGGTGCGTTATCCTGCTGGAAGTATGCCATTAGAAGATGGGTAGACTGTGGTCAGAAAGGGATAGATACGGTCAGCAACAATACTGAGGTAGGCTGTGGCATTAATACGATGATTAATTGGTACTAAGGAGCCTAAAGTGTGGCAAGAAATTTTTCCCCACACCATTACATCACCACCATCCTGAACCATTCATTCAATGCAGGATGGATCCATGCTTTTATGTTGTTTACGCCAAATTCTGACTCTACCATCTGAATGTCGCAACAGAAATCGAGACTCGACACACCAGGCAACGTTTTTCCAATCTTCTATTGGGCTAGTTTTGTGAGCCCGTGCAAATTGTAGCCTCGGGTTTCTGTTCCCAGCTGACAGGAGTGGCACCCGGTGTGGTCTTCTGCTGCTGTAGTCCATCTGCTTCAAGGTTTGACTTCAAGGTGCTTTCAGAGATGTTCTTCTGAAGACCTTGTTTAGTTATTTGACTTACTGTTGCCTTTCTATCAGCTCGAACCAGTCAGGCCATTCTCCTCTGACCTCTGGCATTAACAAGGCATCTTTACCCACAGAACTGCTGCTCACTGAATATTTTCTCTTTTTCGGGATCATTCTCTGTAAACCCTAGACATTATTGTGTGTGAAAATCCCAGTAGATCAGCAGTTTCTAAAATACTCATATCAGGAAGTCTACCACCAACAACCATGCCACGTTTAAAGTCACTTAAATCACCTTTCTTCCCCATTCAGCAGATCATTTTGACCATGTCTACATATCTAAATGCACTGAGTTGCTGCCATGTGATTGGCTGATTAGATATTTGCGTTAACAAGCAGTTGAACAGGTGTACCTAATATAGTGGCCAGTGAGTGTATATAAAAAATAATATTGCTCCATACTTTTCTCTATCCAGTCAAATCCAGATGGTAACACTTTATTTTAGGGTCTTTTAACTAGTTGCTTATTAGCATGCATATTACTAGAATATTGGCTATTTATTAGTACTTATTAAGCACATATTAATGCCTTATTCTGCATGACCTTATTCTACATCCTTACTAACTATTAATAAGCAGTAAATTAGGAGTTTATTGAGGAAAAAGTCGTAGTTAATAGTTTATATGTGTTCCCTATACTAAAGTGTTACCAAGCTTTCATGGTCTTTCAGTGAAAATGTAATCATTTTCTGTGACTCTAAAACTGGTTTTTAACCAGAGGGCCTCAGCAAACTTTCAAGGGGGCCACAGGATGACTTGATTATTTAATTAACATCTTACAAGAACATACAGCTTCTTATTTAATTAACAGCTTGGTAATTAACAATGATCTCAGCAATGACTACTAGATGCTATTCCTGCGCAAAATCTCACTTCATTCTCTCCCCACAGCTATTTGATGTGTACAATTCCTTTCGTAAACAAACAGTCTTTAGCCTATCTTTGTTTTAGACATTGTTGGCCTAAAATAAACGTGTTGTCTGCCCGACCGGACCTTCAGCCACATGTGTTCATGATGCTAGCCGCTTCGCTTCCACATGTGCACTGCTTCCTCTCAGACAAGAAAACCCTTTTGTGGTCTGCATCCAGACGTAAAACAGAAACCCGTAATGCTGCTGCCATGGTGTCGTGCCATGCATATTAATATCCTCGAATGCAAAGGCACCATTCAGTCTAACCTTTTAACACATCTCCTTTCAAACCGCACAGAACATTGACTTTCATTGGCCGAAGCAGCTGTCAGCCTCTCTGTTACAACTCTTTCCTCTTGAGCCAGTTGCTGTTTCTGCTCACACAGATTACATTTACTGAGGAGGCTGAGGAGCATGTATAAAAACAGTTTGAGAAATAAAAACGTTTCACCATTCAACCATGCCTAAGAGGACTGACGCACTACCCATAATAGACACAAAGAGGAAAGAGAGCAGGTTCTTTAATCAGTGTGAAATCCTTGCCGAGAGATATGTGTCATCCAAAATCCTTCCATGGACTTTGCATGTTCACTTGTTTGTTGGATTAGAAATTGAGTGGGGTTTGAACTCCACATGTATACACATGTATAGTGTTTCTCGTAATTTGTGTGTGTTAATTACACCAAGACTAACATGTTTACATTTAGGCACTTGGCAGGTTTGGTTTGATTAAAACAAACTCTGGATGCTCTGTTCATTTGAATAAATTGAATGCTGCCATCCAAACCTTGGCGTCTCGGTCTGCTTCCAAACGAACTTTGATGTGGTTTGACTAAAATATGAATGCAACAAGGACCATAGACATCTAAACGAACAGGGTGTGATGTTCAGACATGCACAAAAGGACAGAAAAAGGACAAAATGGTCAAGCATACCATAGACATCTAAACGAACAGGGTGTGATATTTAGACATTCACAAAAGGACAGAAAAAGGATAAGCATACCTGTTTTTTATACAGCTACAGTATGTTGCCCATTACAGTTCCATATGGTAGGGCTTTAATTTGTGCCGGATCCTGCCAGAACAGAATCCGTGACCTCTCGGTTTGTGTTCCGGTACCTGTTTGTGCGGATCCAATATCTCTTGTCAGAAGAGGTGTTATGTACATGGCATTCTTTTAATCACTTGTTCTGTGCGCATTCTGGGAACTGCGGCTGCTATGCCCTTTGTGTTCTGGCACCTTCCAATTTATAAATTTAGCACTGGGTACAGGCGTCAGAAATTCTGTCGCCTTGCAGCAGATCTTCACTTGTATGTGTGACAGAGGAATTCCTGCTGCTGTTTTGACTCCTTTATACAATTGATAAGCTTTTTGTGAGTTCTCAGCTGGTAATAATACCATCATATGTACGCACATACAATTAGCGCATTTAGCCCAGTGCCTAGCTTTGTTTTGGATGTTCGGTAAGTTTTGTTGTAAAATATACGTCATAATAGCGGATTAAAGCAGGACTAAATGTATACTTTTCTTTTTTGGTCTGGACCAAAAGAGCCAAGACAACCGAACTACAAGTGTGAACACACCGTAATTGACACACCTTAGGCTATTGTAACAAAGTTTAAAGTCTCAGCGAAGAAGGAGATGGAACCAGCAAACTTTCAACAAACTTTAATCATGAATAAACAAATAAGACAAAAAAGAAGTAAAGCGGCAGCCCCTCATGGACGACTGCCGCATAAAAACAAAACAACAACATAAAGTTCCGATCTGGTCCTCTCTCGTCCTTCACTGTCGTCGCTCCTCCTTTTATCCTCCTGGAGCTCCTCCGTGAGAAACTCAAGGCTGGTGTGGCGCACAGGTGATGCTCATCAGCACTCGCATCAGTTCTGTTCCCATGGCTCTTGACCCCGCCCTGCTTACCACATACCCCCATCGCCTCTCGCAGGCCAGGGGGTACCCTCTAGACTGCACTCTACAAACCCAAGTCACAGCAGCAGCAGCACCTGGGGGTAAGGACAAATGAGGCAAGAGAAAAGAGACAGAAGAATGAAGAGAGACAGAGACGAAAGAGGGGAAAGAGGAAAATGAAAAAAAAAAAATCCTGGGCACACTGCCACTCGGTCCTCAACCAGCCAGGAGGCCTTCACTCGTGATGCCATGCAATGTTACTGGACACTCCCCGGTGGACGGCTTAATACTTCGATGCCTCCTGGCGGACGGCATGGCTCCTCTGGTTTCAGACAGCCAGCAGTGAGTCCCCTGTTCCCTGCTCCTCCCCCATCATGGTGGATGGCAGCAGGCTCCGGCCACAGCAAACGGCAGCGACTCCTCTGCTACCTCTCGGATCGCAGCTACCCCTCCTCAATCCAGGAGTACGGCAGAGAGCTCTCCATCCCACCTGTTGCTCAATCGCTCCAGCACCACCGGCTTGGACAGCCACTGGCGGTCTCCACTACTTCATGCTGCCCGACCTCCTCAGCACCACGATCCCCCCTCAGCAGCGAGGGCTCTCCGACAGCATGTCCCTCCTTCTTCCGGGGTTTCAGCACCAATGTAACGAGGTTTAAAGTCTCAGGGAAGGAGGAGGTGGGAACCAGCGAACGTTTAACAAACTTTAATAATAAATAAACAAACAACCAAAACAAAAGTAAACCGGCAGCCCTTCACAAAACACAAAACAACAACAAAGTCCAGGCCTGGTCCTCTCTCGTCCTTCACTGTCGTCGCTCCTCCTTTTATCCTCCCGAAGCTCCTCTGTGAGAAACTCAAGGCCGTTAGCACTTGCGTCACCGGCTTTGCTCCGTTCCCATGGCTCTCGGCCCCGCCCTGCTTGCCAACCTTTACATTAATCCGGATATATTTGAAAATGGCAATTTCATTTCAAAACGCTCTCCGTCCACACAAACGATTCTCGTCCACACATAAACATCAGAAAATGCTTAAATCATCTTACTGTGTATACGTAAAACATAATAAAATCTCACTGAGATGATACAGACACCAGACATAAGAAAGTTTTCACATTATTCTACTGGCACGATCATTTAATTAGCCAAATATCTCAGCACTTACTGGTATTTCCAGGTTGCACTCAGTTGCCATTTCATGTATAGTCTAAAACACAATTTCCCTCATGTTTTGCTGAAGGACAGCAATTGCAAGTAAATTTTCAGCTTTGCAGAAATGTATTATGAAGAGTATACAAAATAAAACATTTATATTTAGCAACACTATTAACCATAGATATCTATAGGTACAATATGTCACATGACCAAACATAAGTCATCAGTTTCGAATACCTCATTTTCACAGTCCACAGAGCAATGCAAAAATGGTGTTTTAAATTGATCCATGTTGGATCTATCATCTACAGAAAGCTCTTAGGACAAAAACGCTGTCTCAATGTGGACGGAAGGCCAAAACATAGAGAAAAAGATGTGTTTTTAAAATCATGCGGATTGAGACATAGCATGGTAATAGGAGGTAAATGCCTTTTAAGTGTTCAGAATCATGGTCCAAACAATCAATGGATAATCAAGAGGAAGAAGGCTAGATAATATTGTTAAACACTAGAAGACTTAATCAAAAGGGAAAAATGTGGGAAAGTCTCTTAAACGTATCTTTTATTTTAGTGTGACTGACTCAGTGGTGGCATTTTTTTCTAGGCCCTCCTGGACCTCCTGGAGTGGTGATTGTAGAGGAGATCACGGATACCACGGCGACGTTGTCATGGAGTCACGGCGTTGACAACCACAGTCCAATCACCACCTACAATGTACAGGCACGTAGCCCTGTCTCTCTGGGCTGGCAAACAGTGAAAACCGGTAATCATTTCCATACATGTTAATGTCAAAGTGTATGTTGTGTGTGTTTGAGTGATGCAAATAACCCGAGCAATTCAAATCACAATCAAATGCTATTGGAATATGGATTAAGATTGATCT
The DNA here is from genome assembly GCF_019924925.1 of Ctenopharyngodon idella. Taxonomy (NCBI): domain Eukaryota; kingdom Metazoa; phylum Chordata; class Actinopteri; order Cypriniformes; family Xenocyprididae; genus Ctenopharyngodon; species Ctenopharyngodon idella. The sequence continues at coordinate 6,493,602 of NC_067237.1, forward strand.
ATCTCATTAGGTTGCATATAAAAGTTTGCGTTTTAATGGTCAATGACTCTTCAAATACTCAAGTACTTCTACATTTCTTATTATATAAGATCTCACTCAAAATATTTGGTTTTCAGCATATGACTGCTAACAGTGTCTCTGAATGCAGACTCAAGCTCTGGGAGTTGACTTTTCCTCCCATCTGTTTGCAAGGATATGTGGAAAGAGCCCAGTGGGCCTCTATTAAATGTCTGTTGTGCTTTTTTAAATGTCACTGGCTGAAATCTAATGGCACATTAATTTGAAGGTCAGTAGTAGGTTACCTTTCGGAAACACCTTATAAGTATACAGTAATAAAGTACTTACAAATCATTTATAAACTATTAGTTATAGTCTATCTAAATTGTATTCTCTATATTGTTAATACATTATGTACAAATATTGAGTTCAGTAACGCTTTATTTTAAGGGTCCATAATCATGTGGTAGTTAAGCAATACCACACCAGTAGTTAATGATTAACTGAAAATATAGTAAAGGAATATTAGGCATTATTTATGCGGTAGTTAAGCATGAACACACCAGAAATTGTCTTTAGTAGTACTGTATTACTTAGCCATAATTACTGGCTTATTCTAGTGAATAAACTTGAACATCACTTAATGAGTGCCATACAAATCAATAATTATACTTTTCACTTTAGATATATACTTCAAAATCATTTAATGCAGAGCTAGCCATGAATTATCCTTACATATTATTTTAATTGCAGAGATAATGAACGAAGAACTCGTCTATTAATGTATTAACAATGAAGAGACTACTGTTTATGAATTATGAATTAACTATAAATTAATAGTTATAAAGTGTTACCTAACTTTCCCATTAGTGGGAATTGGTTCATATTTCATCCCAAAATCAAAAGAAAAACAATTACAAAATGAACATGAATAACACAACATCTTTCTACAAAATGTTTTATAAAATCTAGAGATAGTCGTGACATGCTTTTTAAGTTCACCCAATTATACAGCTCTTTTTTAGTAATTTGTTACATAAATAAGACCCTCACTATATTTTTCCATCACTATCAGGAGTTAAATGGCTTTATTTTGGGTACCGTGACTGTAATACTGCTTGTAATTATCTGCTATTATCCAAAGACAACAGCTTTTTATGTCATCTGTTCAAACATTAGCAGTCCAATTTTGGATAATAGCAAAGTTTTATGCACTTTTGTTGTCTTGATATGGATGAATTGTTCTTTTCAGAATAAACATTCCACACGGATGAAAGTAAGAGAGATAAGGCACAATTAGTGTGCACACAATGCTTTATGTGCTGAACCTATTCAGATTAGAACAAGGAGGTAGAGATGAAAATGTTTACTTTGGAGTGTTTAAACACTGTTAGCACTTCATGTTCTTTACTGTGCCTTCCTCTAGAAATAGAGTAGGCTTAAAGGAGCGTTCATGCTGACAAAGTATCCAGAAGTCATTCATTTCCAATAAGTGATTTGAGGCGATAGGAGCAACAAAGGCCCTTGGGGATGAAACAAACTAGCAGAGTTTGACTTTTGCAACTGCAAGGATGTGGTGTAGAGTTTAGACAGCCTGTCCAGACTTGCATACTACTTTACATTCACTCAATTCACATTTAAGTATATTCTTTTAATGTTTTTCGGACACTTGATTGCATGTTAACTGCAATTAAATTAAAATATATGAAGTTTACAGTTATATTAAATCCAATAAGATGAACTTTAAAGTGCATTTTTGACCCACTTAAATAAGACTTAAGTACATCTTTGTATGTAATTTCATAATTACTTGTACAGTCTTTGGTTAAAGCGTACTTCCGAATTGTGGTAAATTGCATGTTTTCACATGTTGTTAGCATGTTTTGATGGATGGATGGATGGATGGATGGAAGCTTAAATAGCAAAACAGTATGTAAATAATAGTATATAAAACAGAAAAGCAACCTTATGACAGTTTTTAAGCAGATTTCCTGTCATTGGTCAGACAAACATATAGACCCACCGCAAACTTACCTCATTGGTCGAGCCAATGTTGCTGTGTTCCACCTGTTGGGATTCTCATACACACAAAATTTTAAAAAGTGATCTTTTAAAAGCCCAAGAGCTAGTGGCAATACAAATGTAAACTCAGAGGAATTCAAAGGAAATTGAGGCATGTGTGGTCAAAGAGGGAGAGAAAAAAGAAAGAAAAAAAAACTGAAGGAAGAAAGTATAGAGAGGGTGAAGAAGAGAAACAGTGAGATAAGACAGGGTAAGCCGGAGGGGGGAAAGAGAGAAATTTTGTGGAGAGCATCTGGGAATTTATCATCTCGCTGTCTCACGCCTGGAGCGGGGCTCTGGTCCCACAGGTTATGTACAGCCGTTAACTGTAGACAGAAGTTAGCCCAGAGGTTTGGTCCTCAGCCAAGTGTGTGTCTGGACTGAAATGAGGTGTGTAGAATGAGGAGTGTCCTCAGGCGAACACAATCTTGTGTCTGGTGTCTCTTGCGTATTGACTTGAGCAAACCATGAGTGAAATCAACATTACAATTTCACTTTACTAGTAGCAATGGAAACATTTCTCAATCTCTTATTCAAAGCTCAATTCCTCAGAGAAACAGAAGCTGAGAAGCACTGGGTACACCCTTGTGAAAAAGAAGTACGCTTTATTATACTTTTAAAAAGATTATGTAAAAAAAAAAAAAAAAAAAAAAATGCTTTAAAAGAAAATACTGAATAAAATGTTTACAGACACATAGTTGCATGTTAATTGCAATTAAATTTATACTAAATACACTTTTATTGATCCATATCTTTATATATGATTTCATAATTCTGTTGAAATATCTTTTAAATATGGTTAAAGTGTACTGCCAAAAGTACTGACAATCATTAGGGGCTTTCGCACCGGAGGAACCTTTTCATAGTTCCTAGAACTATTGGCTAAAGTATCCTGATTTTGTCGTGTTCGCACTGCAGGAACTAGGAATGATTTTAGTTCTAGGAACTCCTTTTGGGGGAACTAAATTAGCTCCTACTTCAGAGTAGGGTCTAAACCAGCTCTATAGGAATTATCAGTGATGTAAGTGTAAGCTGATTGGTCAATCGCATGTCAAACACTTTTTAAAAAAAAAAAAAAAAGCTGTGTAAACATTTACTTCACAAACATGGATAACAGCGAAACGGCATTTACCTGCTGTCTGCGAGGTTGTGTTCTTTTCTCCGCCTCGATACTAAAAGTTGTCATAGGAGATTTCGTCTCTTAGCCCACTTTTTGCTCTTTCAGTCGCGTAAACACATAATCTACATTCCATTCTCCGTTATCACGAAACCCACGACACACAACAAACACAGCTCCGATCACGGCATCCTCCATTCACCAGTTTTTAGCTTTTGTAAATGCTGCACTTAAAGACGCCGCTGTCGGCCGCTTCGCAATTCCTATTTCCAGTGCAAATGTAACCAGGGACATGGCCCGGGGCAGAAATTAGTTCTCGGGGAACTATTCTAGTGGCTAGTTCCTAGAACTAAGTTCCTAGAACTATTCGGTGCAAAAGCCCCTATTTACATTAAACTAATACTGTAATTTATTCTGAAACTTGTCATGTATTTAAATATATCTATAATTACAAAAGTTGCAATTTAAAAAAATATATTAACTTTAAATGTAATCCGATAATACACTTGTTAGTCAACACATCAAAGTATAATTCTTTTAAGCATGACAAGATAATTAACATGATTTATCAACCCGATCTCATGGCAATTCATACGTATTTTACGAGGTGGCTAATTCGTACGAATTCGTACGACCTCACTTGTACGTATTTGTATGTTTTTTGCTAAATCATACGTATTTTATGAGTTGCCAAATTCGTATGAATTCATACGAATGACCTACCCCTAACCCCGCCCCTAAACCTACCCGTCACTGGGGTTTAGACAAACCGTATGAATTAGTACAAATGAGGTCGTACAACTTCGTACAAATTAGCCACCTGTGTACGATTTGGTTGTGAGATAGCGTTGGATTTATACATTGAAGTATACTCAAAAGATGATACGTTGAAAAGATGATACGTTGAACTTTTTTATGTCAGCAGGTTCCACATGACTGGGTTTAGTTGCATTTAATTAACATTATTTATTTCAGTAAATTTAAGTTTATTACATAAGGTTATGGATTAAGTGGATTAAGTAAAGTGGATGAAAAGAATTGTTGGAATAACTTCATTTACTTAAGTACATCTAAATTGAACAAGCATCAAATGTTATTTTTGGCCTAATTCATTGAAACATGTTCGTTCAAAATGAAAATATTGAGTTGATGCCAAAACGCAACTGTTTCAAGTCAGTTTAACACAATGCAATTGTTTGAATGATGAACCTACAGTACAATGGTGTTAAATGAAAATGAACAGTATCATAAAATCATTTTTTATTTTAGTGTAAAACGTTTAATTTGACATTAGTACAAAGTGCACTTTTTAAAAGTGTATAATATATTATCTGCACATATTTTTCGAAGTACACTACAAGTGTACAGTCAATATAACCAAGCTTCTTTTTTTACAAGGGCATGACCATCAATCTTAAATTTGAGTTTTTAGAGAGACAGTTTATGCAACTGTGACAGGTACTGCTGTTGAAATTGTTCTTTTGTATTAGAAGTGTTCCTTGTTATTGTAGAAGTGTAAAGCTTTATGCTTCGGTGGTCTTTAAAAAAATCCAGTATTGATTTTTTAGGTTGTTCAAAAATCAATCAATGATGTTACAAAACTAGATGTTGGCTCCATTCCACAGCTTAGTGAGCTGCCTACATAAGCAGCATTTAAAGCATCATAGACGCGCTCCCGTTGCAAAGGCTGTTTCAAAACACGGGCAGCATAATTGTTTATTCTGTCTAAATAATGAGCATGGCACGTGTTCTTGGAGGAGAAGGCAGTCCCATTCTGCATTGTGACAGAAACAGAGAAGACAGATGGATAGAATGTTCCAAAAGCAGGTTAAATGTTCATTGTAAATGTACTTTAAATTCTTTACATTAATTAAAATTCCAGTACTTAAAAAAATTGATTATTTTAGTCAATATTTGTCAATGTTATATATCACAGGCAAATATTGACTAAAATAATTTCGTAAGTATTGGAATACTTAAAGGATTAGTTCACTTCAGAATTAAAATTTCCTGATAATTTACTCACCACCATGTTATCCAAGATGTTTATGTCTTAATTTCTTTTCGACTGAAGAAATAATGGTTTTTGAGGAAAACATTCCAGGATTTTTCTCCATATAATGGACTTCAACGGCTACCAACGGGTTGAATGTCCAAATTCCAGTTTCATTGCAGCTTCAAAGTGCTCTACACAATCCCAGATGAGGAATAAGGGTCTTATCTAGCGAAACGTTTGCCCATTTTCTAAAAAAAATAAAAATGTATATACTTTTTAACCACAAATGCTCATCTCGCACTAGCTCTGTGATGCATTACGTAATCACATTGGAAAGGTCACACGTGACATGCAGAAGTACCGAGCAAATGTTTACTTAAGATGTTGGATGATTTTGAAGTTGGAGGAGAAAATGGGATAGAGTTTTTCGCACCACCGCGGTACTTCCGCATACATCACACGTGACCTTTCCAACGTGATTACATAATGCGTGGCGCATCGCAGAGCTAGCACAAGACGAGCATTTGTGGTTAAAAAGTATATACATTTTTTTTTTTTAGAAAATGACATTGTTTCAATAGATAAGACCCTTATTCTTCGACTGGGATTGAGTAGAGCCCTTTGAAGCTGCATTTAAACTGCAATTTGAACCTTCAACCTGTTGGTAGCCGTTGAAGTATGAAGAAAAATCCCAGAAGGTTTTCCTCAAAAACCATAATTTCTTTTCAACTGAAAAAAGAAAGACATAAACATCTTGGATGACATGGGGCTGAGTAAATTATCAGGAAATTTCAATTCTGAAGTGAACTAATCCTTTAAAAATCAGCTGTCTATGTAGAAAGTAGAAAACAAAGCAGTTTACTAAGTTTTGGAAAAGAGTTGTTGCCCTGCATGATTAACATTGCACATTTCCAAAAAAAATGAAATGAAATCAATCAATCAATCAATCAACATGGTAATTCCATTAGTATTTGAGTGAATCTAAACCTTGTGAGAAAAGTCCAGGTGTTTTTTCACCCCAAATTCACAAGACAAAATAAGAAATTAACAAAATGAAGCCTATATATACTGTATTTAGCATATTTTGCATTGTGACGTTTTTCAAGAATTAATGTTCTTAATTAAAATTAAAAACCCTTTCTCTTCAATTCTCATAGGCCAATACATAGGCCTATTGGCCGTATTTCTTGTAGCTGCATTTCTAAATTGTCATGAAATTGTTGCATTCTCACATGTTTTTCACAATTGTACTTGTGTGTCAATGTATGTAGCTCAAGCATACTGTATGTGTCAGTTCAAAAGCCTGCAGTCTGCAAGGATTTAGTCACAGTAGATGCTTGTGTTGGCTTGTGTTTTAAGCTGTATTGATTCCTCACGTGTTTTGGTACATCTCCGCTTTGCTTTACGTCCCCCTCAGATCCAGACCCAGTGACAGGAAGCATGGAGTCTGCCATGGCAGTGGAGCTCAACCCCTGGGTGGAGTACGAGTTTCGGGTGGTGGCCACGAACGGCATCGGCACAGGCGACCCGAGCACCCCCTCCAGAGCGGTCCGCACTAAGGAAGCAGGTATCTGTCATTGATTCACTCACCCGTGAATGTCACTGAGCTAAACGTCCTCCAACAGAACAGAAATCTAAATAAACAAACTGTTTTCTCTCAAGTCTCATTTATCCTCCACTCGAGGGATCGTGTAGCTGCATGTTGTGACACATTTTTACGACCGCCGTCACCCGCCTGAATATCCAGGGTGACCCTGGTTCTATTTTAATTGGAGGAGAAGTGGAAAATAAGCCGCTTACATGAATTTAAACAAGTTTTTGTGTTTGAGCTGAACCAGAAAGGCACTTGTGCCCTCAGGCAAAGAGGCTGCAGAATTCTCTATTTACTGAGAACAAAACCCTCGCTTCAACACGCTTTGCTTTAAAACATTCAGCAGGCCTGTTCGATTACGCAGCAACAAAATGTCCAAATATATGAATACGACGCTGTTCTTTTTGTTTAAAGCCAGTTGAATTATTGCAGTTCTCATCATATGCCACTGTTCATTTTTTTTTTTTGGGAGCCTAAAACAAGGATTTTTGAAGCACTTTTCCATACAATAAGAGTTCATAGTTGTTACAACCAGAGCCTAAAATGAACACTCGTCAAACGCCAAATGCGGGTAAAAATAGGTGTTGGCGAGTATATGAAACTGTGTCAGTCGCCATATGGCCGGTTATGAGAACATGAACATGAACAAACATTAACAACACTCTGTACAGTTGACGGGTCAGTGGTGCATCATCTCAAAAATGTAAGCCTTTCCAATGTAAATATTCAAGCGCTAGAACACGCGAAAGAGAACTCAACTTAGTATTTGTGCGCTGTCTGAGGGCGCGTGCTTCGGATGTTTTGATTGTTGAACCTCCTGAAACAGCGCACAAATACTAAGTTGAGTTCTCTTTTATGCCTTCCTGTGCTTGAACGGACAAATTCACATTATTACTTACTGTTTACTTGTCTTTAAAAATGTAGGCTATTAAAATTACATATTAGTTAGGCTAGTAGTTTTAGCTGTTGTATCAAAATTGGAATAGATTTTCACTAGTATCTAAAATATTGGTGTCATAACTGCCTGTTTTTATTTCTTGGCTGATAAAAAATAGTTTTGGCCGAAACATTTTTTTAAGTCACCAGCCATTTAGACCCTGGTTACAGCCATTGAGCTTCGAAAAAGACAAAACAACTCCAAAAAGCACTATAAAAAAAATCGTACAAGACTTTTTTATTATTATTATTACAACACAATTGTAAATAATTTAGGTTATTGTCTGATAATCATTTGTTTAGATTAAAAAAGACCAGGTTTGATGCCAAAACACCATTGGTTCTCGTGTGTGTCATTTGTAAACACGACACTTATTCAAATATACAGGATGAGTGAGATCTGAGAGCTACAGTAGAGGTCAAGATTTCCATGAACAGTGCCTTAAATTTGGTTGTGACCCAAACTTTGAACTGGTGTTGTTTGGAAAAAAGGGTCATGTAAAGATTATTCAAAATTATTCAAAATATCAATATTTCAACCCAGGCTCCAAAAAAAAAAAAGAAAAAAATGAAAAAAAAAAGTGCCTGTGGCAACATTCCTGCAAATTGATATTATGCTGCTTCTTGACACTTTCAAAGTGAAATGTCCAGTGAGCCTTGCTAAAAGCGTGTTTAGTTTTATCCAAAACCGATGAACATGAATCTGGCAATGTGTTATTACGCTGGTTGTTGTACGTATTGCGGCAGTTCAGAAATTAAATTATCGGATGAGTGGCGCTGAAAGGTTAATGCTCTGTCACGCTTGAAAACAACATACCACCTACACTAAACCCTACCCTGAACCTAAAAGATAGTGTTAACAAAAGCAAACGTGAAATAAAAATGCATTTGCTGAAGCAACCATGCGATTTTATCTTGCTTCTACAAGTTTTTGAGCTCTTGTATTCCAACTCACTTTTCACAGGACTGTGCTCCACATCGCACATTAATGCTGTACCAGGTGAACTACCACGCAAGTTTACTAAATCAGAACAGTAATATGGAGCTGGTTATGAGATGCAAAAATTTGTTAGTTTACAAATCATGCACTATGAAAAGTGATTTGAGGTCATAACATAATATTGTACAAGGAACCGTGTGAAACTAAGGGCCCCATTTTTAAACAATTTAAGTTTAAATTTGGTCTAAAGCGCATGGCGCAAGTGCGCTTAGGGCATTTCCAAATCCACTTTTGCTAGTTTAAGGACGGGAAAAATGGTCGGCGCGCCAGGTGCATGGTCTAAAAGGGTTGTCCCTATTCTCTTTAAATAAAAAAAACAAATATTGCGGCATTAACTTCAGAGCAGGTTTCAGTTGGTCAATGGCGCAGTCTATTTCAGTTGCCTCAAAATAGCAATGTGCCATCAATACGCCTGAACACACATCGTTTTCAGACCAGCATGCCCATGGGCGCACAAATGGGCACAAATGCATTTGCTATTTAAACAACGTGGTCGCTGGACGTGAAAATGATAACTGCGTCAGCCTGAAACTAGCAAAAAACACTTGCGTCACGCCTGGCTCCACATTGCGCCAGGTGTATAATAGGGCCTAAGTCTTTATTAATCCATAATCTGCCCCTGTAATCATAATTTGTGTGAAAAGAAATAAAAGTTGTTGGTGTTTTATTGCCACTAGTGTTCATTTCAGCTGGAAACTGCAGTGAATTATATGTATAGCCTAGGTATGTTTTTCCCGATGTGCTTTTAGAATTCGTATTTGTGAGTATAAATAAGTAATACATCATTCTAAAATAATTATAACTATTCCTGTGCAGTTTTTTCCCTCTTTATTTATCTTTTTGTTTGTTTGTGTGAATCAAGCTGTCAGATGTGTTTTGTGAGTTCTATACTGTTTTTAGACTTAGTGGTTGTGGTTTTGAGAGTTACACCTATAGAGTGAATCTTCTTCATGTGTCAAAACATCCAAGCATTAATTAATTATTAGTAGTCATTAAGAAGCAGTGATTCACTCACATTTTTACATACAGGTTTTAGCTAATAGAAAGTTTAAACTAGTAATATAATGCACTATTACATTGCAGTGTTTTTCTGTATCTGCAGTTCCGTCGGTAGCCCCTGCCAACGTGAGAGGTGGGAACGGCCGCAGGCATGAGCTGGTCATATCCTGGGAGGTAGGTTTGCACTCAGAATGCACAATGGACTCCCTACTGTGAACTCTTGCTATGCTAATGAATGTGACATAAAAGACTTGCAGTTCCTGGCCAAATAGATTCACGCAGCTAATTGACTTGAGCGTTCGTAATTATATCCGGCCATAATTGCCACCATTGCAATTTGCCTATTGAAGGATTGCTACACTTACAGTCCCCTATAAGAACAGATGAATAACTATATCCTAAATGAAATTGTGTGCTTTGTAGCAGTGCTGCTGGTCTGGAGGAAAAAAGGATTGAGAAGTGGTGCAGGTTTAGTCCAGATCTGCTAGATATTTTTAATACTTTACAAGTTTTATTTTACTTTTTTCAAATTATTAACATAGGAAAACTGAGTATTTGTAAATCCATATCCATTTATGCATATTTGTGTTGGTTTTAGATTGAGGGTATATCACATAGCCTGTTCACAGCCTGTGAATAAATGTCAATAAAGCTTAAATTAAATCTGTTCATCATATAGAGCCATCGAGTCTCTTCAGAGAATTTGGACTAAACCACTCAATTCATATGGATTCGTTTTACGATCTCTTTATGAACTTTTTGAAGCATCAAAGTGGTATTTGTGTAGCTCTCAGCTTTCATCAAAAAGATCTCCATTTGTGTTCCGAAGATGAACGAAAGTCTTAAAGGTTTGGAACGGCATGAGGGTGAGTAATTAATGACAGAATTTTTATTTTTGAGTAAACTATCCCTTTAAGCATTTTGCTTTCCATTCCACTTGCCCCGCCCCCAGACCTACATAGGACATCTGACATTTCATACAGTTGACTGATGATGCATATGATGCAGGGCAACAACTCAATGCATAATATAGTCTATAAAATGCAGTTAGAATGCCCATAAAATTCAAGATATGAAAGACAAAAGGCGATAGATTTGAACCCTTTGAAGCGTACAACAACACCGGTAAGATCAGAACATTCACTGCTAAATTCAACCGTGCTTTCGCGCTTTGGCAGAGATGGACGCGCTCAGTGCTTTTCATATAACAACTATTCAGTGTTTTCAACCACATAAAGTTTATTTTAATTTCAAGACATTTAAATAAATAGACTACTAGACAAAAATACACTCAGTTACATTTATGTTCCTGCCGGCTGGTGCCCACACTCCACAACCGAGCACGCGCACGTAATATCTGAGCCATCTGAGTAGAGCCATGAGGACACTATATTTGAGAGCGTGCGAATTTTGTGGAGAGATTCGTGCTGCACATTACATTTTTGCGCTCTCACGTGAATGTATTACATTGATGTGCACTCGACATGCATCGTTAAAAAATGCCTAACTAATCAAGTGAATTATAAAACGAAAAGAATGTCGCGTCTGAAAGCTGCAGTTGTTTTTTATTGGTTAAAATGAATGGAGAATATCTCATGTTTTTCCGTGGGTGCTTAGAGCTTATATGGCCTATAGTTCATTATGGGCTATAGTTAAGAAGTTTTTGAATAAAAAAGGAAAAACAAAATAAAAGTGATACATCAGTCATACTGCGCTATTGTGCCTGCGTGACGCGTCGCCCCCCACATTAATAACAAATGTGCACATATTGTGAATTAATTTAATAAACTTATTAACCTTGCTTTCTTGCCTTAAGTAAATTAATTTCTTTAAGAAAATGATTTATAAAACATCAGTTGACCATATTTTACTTTCAATTTCATATTTCCATATTGAAAAAAAAAAAAAAAAAGAAAAAAGAAAAATCAAGATATAGTTCATGGTCCAGAAGTTTGTGTAATAAATTCTATGTTAAATCAAATAAAATATTTCTTTCTGAATCTACTTTTTGTAATATCTGTTTGATGCTTTACACAATAATGACTTCAAATGGTCTTCTGGGGGTAATTTCTCAGCCAAATTTGATGTACGATAAATTTGTGATTAATTAATCTCCACATCCCGTAATTAATTAGATAAAACATTTTCATCACTTCCCAGCCCTAATTTTTATCCTTTAATTTAAACTGTAAAATATTTGTATTTAATTGTAAATAACATGCAGTTAGGTGCTGCAAAACATTACATTCAGTTTGCATTTAAGTAAATTATTTTACAGTATATTTAAGAACTATTATATTTTAAAAAATAGGGTAAAGTGTACTACATAAGGGACTAGCAGGTTAGCAAATAATAGTATTGATGACTTATGAAGTTGTCCGTAACTGATAATCTACCCCACTGCCAAAACTTTGGAATCGCACTTCATTCATGTACGTGCAAACTGAGAAATGATACATCCATGCCCTGTTCCAGGTTTGACGTCATTAACAGCAAAACATTGGATCTCGCATGTGTTGTAACCTAATATGATACGCCAGTCATTTTCCAATATGTGGAATGGAGGATGATATTTAAAAGCTACAGCATATCCAATGGATTCATAAGACATGGAATATAGCGTACAAATCATATGAATGTACTGTCGTTTTGTCCTTCTAGGAGCTTGACAGTCGTTGTCACTGCAATGTGGAAACTGTTTAAAAAATTTAGTTAGTCACACAAGAGAGATTAAAATGATCATTAACCTTGAATATTCAAAATGCTATTCCCCTGAAATGGATGTTTTTTGGAACATCTGTTTGTTATCTGAGATTTTCCAATGCTTCAGAAACATCCAGTCAGTTGTTCTTACCATGTAAAGAGGATACTAGCATGGAGTGTCACCTTTGTTTCTGTGCACTGCTGTGAGGGATAGTATTGGGCATATAAACACGTTTTTAAAAAGAAGGTTTCCAAATGAGGCCATTTAAAGGTGAGATTAACTGGGGAATTGCGGAACAGATGTACGCTGAAGTGACGGTTATTCTTGCAGTTATTAAATACTCAGGCCCCAACTGTCACCAGGCAAATAACTTTCATATTAGGAGAACTGTACCTTAGTGAGAAATTAAAGATGATAAGGCTCATTCCAGATGCAATGGAATATTTTTACCATGATGACTTCCTGAGTTTATAACCCTTTGAGGAAGTTATTACTGTAACTACAGAATAATCATAGTTTTAATTTTACTTTGGCGATGACAGTTCAATTATATTCCTCCACCGTGCTCACAACATACAGAATATGTCTATACACAAGAAACGTTGCTTAGAGCTCTAAACACATTTTAAATATAATGTTTGCTTTACAAGGGGACTATTTTAAATGCACAGGAGAATTCCCAGGCATTAATTCTTTACTACTGTATCATATTAAGCAGCATATTAACAGGTATTCTGACAAGGGGCTTCAGGTGCTATTTTGAGACATAGTACATCATATTAAATTACATATCATTTAGCAGACTCTTTTAAGCCAAAACGATTTGCTGCGCATTAATTGGACTGTCCCCCTGGAGCCCAAGTGCCTTACTCAAGGACATAATGGTTACTGAGCAGCTTTATGAAATTATTAATACTTAAGTTCTCAAGTCTGTCTCCCATACCTGGAATTGAACCTTTTCTAGCACAGACCCTGTGCATTAACCATTGCTTACATCCCTCATTAGTTGTTAAAACCCTAAGCCTGCTGTGTTATTACTTTTAAAAGTGACCACACCTCCGACATTAAGCACCAAATGCAAGTAAAAATCTGTGTGACACTGTGTTACTCGCCAGTTAAGTTCAATTTTCAATTTAGGTTTATTGGTCGAAAACAATGCATGGTTGTGAGAACACAATATGGCTTAGTGGAGTTATATAATCGCAAAGGCTGCAGTGTATTATATACACTAATCAGGCATAACATTATGACCACAGACAGATGATGTGAATAACGCTGTTTTTCTCTTCATCACGGCACATGTTAGTGGGTGGGATATATTAGGCAGCAAGTGAACATTTTGTCCTCAAAGTCGATGTGTTAAAAACAGGAAAAATGGGCAAGCGTAAGGATTTGAGCGAGTTTGACAAGGGCCAAATTGTGATGGCTAGACGACTGGGTCAGAGCATCTCCAAAACTGCAGCTCTTGTGGGACGTTCCCTGTCTGCAGTGGTCAGTATCTTTCAAAAGTGGGACAAGGAAGGAACGGTGGTGAACCGGCGACAGGGTCATGGGCGGCCAAGGCTCATTGATGCACGTGGGGAGCGAAGGCTGGCCCGTGTGGTCCGATCCAACAGACGAGCTACTATAGCTCAAATTGCTCAAGAAGTTAATGCTGGTTCTGATAGAAAGGTGTCAGAATGCACAGTGCATTACAGTTTGTTGCGTATGGGGCTGCATAGCCACAGACCAGTCAGGGTGCCCATGCTGACCCCTGTCCACCGCCGAAAGCGCCAACAGTGGGCATGTGAGCATCAGAGCTGGACCATGGAGCAATGGAAGAAGGTGGCCTGGTCTGATGAATCATGTTTTCTTTTACATTACGTGGATGGCCGGGTGCGTGTGCGTCATTTACCTGGGGAACACATGGCACCAGGATGCACTATGGGAAGAAGGCAAGCCAACGGAGGCAGTGTGATGCTTTGGGCAATGTTCTGCTGGGAAACCTTGGGTCCTGCCATCCATGTGGATGTTACTTTGACACGTACCACCTACCTAAACATTAATTGTTTCAGACTATGTACACCCTTTTATGGAAATGGTATTCCCTGGTGGCTGTGAGCTCTTTCAGCAGGATAATGTACTCTGCCATAAAGCAAAAATGGTTCAGGAATGGTTTGAGGAGCACAACAACAAGTTTGAGGTGTTGACTTGGCCTCCAAATTCCCCAGATCTCAATCCAATCGAGCATCTGTGGGATGTGCTGACCAAACAAGTCCGATCCATGGAGGCTCCACCTCGCAACTTACAGGACTTAAAGGATCTGCTGCTAACATCTTGGTGCCAGATACCACAGCACACCTTCAGGGGTCTAGTGGAGTCCATGCCTCTACGGGTCAGGGCTGTTTTGGCAGCAAAAGAGGGACCGACACAATATTAGGAAGGTGGTCATAATGTTATGCCTGATCAGTGTATGTTCTTTAAAAACCAGGCAGCTCATGATCCAGTGTTTTCAGTGTCACAGAGCGGTTCGGTTTGCTGTAAATGTTGCTCCACATGAACTCCATTCCTGCAAGTGCTGTGAGTTTTGAGTCGGTTATAACATGCATTTCAAAATGAGACAAGTGCTAATCATCTTCCCAAATTTGTAATCAGAATCATTTATAAATGTATTGTCCATAAAAGAAAAGCTTTAAGAAAAAAGCTTAAGAAAAGCCTGTGGTTTTCCACCAAAATAAAAGATCTATGGTTTGAAAGAGAAAGCTGTGTAAACACTGTATGATTTATAATAGTTCTTTACAATTGTTGCTTGTCAGGCTGTACGAAGATGATCCCCCGCTGCAAGTCATGTCACGCTGTGGGTTCTCAGTTGTCATTAATGTCAGACTGTATGTCAGTCAAAACACGTTGAAAATGGACGCACGCAAGAAGACTCGTCCGGAGATTTACATCATCAATCCGTGACGCGTTCACAGTGATGTGAGCTGCATTTACATGCGGGATAGAAATGGTGGCTTAATTTTGATCATGGCTTTTCTTAAAAAAGAAAAATGGGAAAAAATCAATGACGTGTGTGTGGAACAAGTAGTGGTTTGTTGCTGTCTCACTATCAGGTTCTGTGCTCCTATTGGTTTTTGATTCGACAGTTGTCATAGAAGAAGCCACAGTGCAGGACTGCGTCTGAGGTAAAATTTGATCACAGAGGTCATTAATCGGCTGTCGGAGAACATGTCAAACTATCGATCAAAGACTTCAGATTTTGGCCTAGGATCAGAGGAATCTTTTAGGATTCACAAAATTTGCCTCAGACAGCCAAATTTTGGCCAAAATCATACAGTGTGAACCCGGCTTAAGACAGCCATAAATGTTAGAATTGTAATTGTTCTGTTGTTACCATTATTATTGTTATTATTATTATGTTTTTTTTTTTTTTTTTTTTTAATAGTACAATAGTGTTATTACTATAGTAATATTTTAATACATATTTTTTACTTTTAAACTATCAAAAAATAAATATATGTAAATATGTAAAAATATGCATCATTTATTATTTACTGTTCTTATTTTAGTTTATTTTTAATGGGTTTCATAAAAGCAACAATGTGAATGTGGCCTGATGTGGAGAGTTTTAGAAAAACATAATTATATACTATATGACAAAAAAACAATACATGACAAAATAATTGCAATCTGATTTTTAGGTTTTGGGCTTTTAATTTTGAGTAGCAGGTGGCTTGGCATGCTACCTCTTGTTAAAACAGTCAATTAGTTTCTCTGGCTCAAAAATACAGTAGGGTAAATGATTTAAATTGACCATTACATTAGAAACTATTACACTAAAACATTAACATTAAAAATTCAACTAAAAAACATTGTTTTATATTCAACAACAGCAGGATTTAACTAAATATTGAGCTTCTAATTAGACTGGTAAATATATATATACACACACACACACACACACACACATATATATATATATATATATATATATATATTTGACCTGTGAATCAGACTTTTCAATGCCACATGAGATTGATTAATGTCTCAGATTACACTGCTATAAAACTGTAGGCACATAAAAATATGATGATCTGCATTTTATAAAACTGACTTAAATTTTCAGTACACCTGCATTTTGAGAGCTAGTTCATTTAGAATGTAAACTGTAATAAAACCTTTCTTTGTTGTGGAAGTTATCATCTTCATATTTAGTCACTGTTGCTATTGTAACAGATGTTTTTCTCGACTACTGGGAGAACAGAAAAGGATTGACTTTGATTATTCTTGCATAAAAGCAGTATTCAAGTCACCTATACAGTCATGTGAAAAGTTAGGACACCCTATTGAATTCCATGGTTTTCTGTATCAGGGCATGATTTAAAAAAATCATCTGGTCCTTGGCAGGTCTTAAAATTTGGAAAATCAAACCTCAGATGAACACATGACATATTACACCGTATTACATTATTATTATTTTATTTTTTTTTTTTTGGCAAAAATAAAGCCAAAATGGAAAAGCCATGGAGGACAATCTTAGGATACCCTTACATTTAACATAGGAATTAAGAGGGCAAGTCTTAATCAAATGCCTTTGATTAACTGATTACCAGCAAGTGTGATCACCTCTATAAAAGCTGAAGTTCTGGCAGTTTGAGCTTCTGGAGCCTTCAGGTGTGTGTTAACACAATGCCAAGGAAGAAAGACATCAGCAATGATCTTAGAGAAGCAATTGTTGCTGCCATCAATCTGAGAAAGGTTATACGGCCATTTCCAAACAATTTGGAACCCATCATTCTACAGTGAGGAAGATTATTCACAAGTGGAAGACATTCAAAACAGACACCAATCTTCCCAGAAGTGGACGTCCTAGCAAATTCACCCCAAGATCAGACCGTGTAATGCTCAGAGAAATTGCAGACAACCCAAGAACTACAGCTCAGATTCTACAGGCCTCAGTTAACAAGTTAAATGATAAAGTTCATGACAGTACAGTTAGAAAATGACAGGTCAAGTATGGCGTGTTTTGAAGGGTTGCCAGAAGAAAGCCTCTTCTCTCTAAAAATAACAAACCATTAGACTTCTAGAGCAATGTCCTTTAGACAGACGAGACGTGGAGATGTTTGGCCATAATGCACAGAGCCAAGTTTGGTGAAAACCAAAAGAGCATATCGGCACAAACGCCTCATACCAAAAGTCAACTCTCACAGTCATTGAGTCGGCTATGAACTCCTCTGTATACCAAAGTTTTCTAGAGTCAAATGTCAGGCCATCTGTCCAACAGCTAAAGCTTGGCCAAAATTGGGTCATGCAACAGGATATTAATACGAAGATCACCAGCAAATCTACAGCAGAATGGCTGAAAAAGAAAAGAATCAAGGTGTTGCACTGGCCCAGTTGAAGTCCAGACCTCAACCCAACTGAAAAGCTGAGGCGTTAGCTGTGCATTAACAAATGCCCACAAACCTCAATAAACTGAAGCAACGTTGTAAAGAAGAGAGGGCCAAAATTCCCCCAGAATGATGTGAGAGACTGATAAAGTCATACAGAAAGTGATTATAAGCATTTGGATCTACAAGCATTTGAATCATAGGGTGTCCTAACTTTGTCATCCATGTTTTTTTTCCATCTTGTCTTTACTTTTGCTAAATAAATAATGACATGGTGTGATATGTCTTTTGTTGTTCATCTGAGGTTTTATTTTCCAAATTTCAAGACCTGCCACGTACTAGATGATTTTTTTTTATTATGTCCTGATACGGAAAACCATGGAATTCAATAGTGTCCTAACTTTTCCACATGATTGTATATGCTGAACAGGAAATTCGTCACAGCCGTTAGTAAATACTGTTGTCAATCCCAGAAAACAGATTGTGTGTACATAGCTTCCCCAACATTGTATACAGCGTCTGTGTCCTCCTCTCTGGCACTGTCACATATAGCTGTTTTAGCTCCACCCTGTTTATCTGCGTCCCGATTAACCACTTTAGAACCACTGAATTGGCTCTGCATCTCCGATCAATATTAGTATATTTGAGAAGGTGCTGTGCTGCTTTGGCATTCGTGGCACGTGAACCGGCCACTGTGCTGCCTCTGGAATCATCTTTGGGTGGTTGTGGGAGACCAAGGCGGCTGGGCCGAGCGCTGCTTATTAAACAGGATGAATGACTAAACAGCTCGCCCGTCTGCTCATTAGTGTCTGCAGAGAGAGAAAAAGTATTACGGGCACCAGGAGCAATAGACTGGACCATTACAGTTGCCCTACTTCCTATTCGATGCCTGCCGCAGCATGCCATGCGTGCCGATATCAGACCGCCAGCAGACTTCATTCGCACCGTGGGTGCCACTCCTTCGCCCAACAGTCTTTTTAGATGCCTGTTCCACTTCATTTTGTAGCAGAACTGATTTTACCTTTTTTAAAACAGCCATTTATTGGTCGTCCCATGCAGAAAAGCTCAGCCAGCACCAATAATGTTGGTTCAAGGGTTGTTAATTCAATTCCTAGAAACAGTAGAGTGAGTTAATTACACAGCCATAGCACTAAAAGCGTGTGCTAAAGTATTTAATGGGAAGGTACAGCCTATTCTCTCCCATCATCCGTCTGCATCTTATTTTAGGTGCTGCCGCCAAGGGACGTGATAATTTCAGAAGCGGGTGGAAATCAGTCAAAATTTGGCATGACGGACAGATTCGCTGCCAAAAAGAGAGGAGAGTACAGGTGTTTGTCAATTATTAAAATTGCCTAAGATTTAATTCCGCCGGCTTACATTTTAATTAAATTTCTATCTCCCTTAATAGATTGCATTCCATTCTATTAAATGCCTAGCAGGTGTCGCAGACAGACTCTGATATCTTGTCCTCAGAAAAACATCAAGCAAGTGTCAAACCTCTTTTGAAAAAAGCAGCGAGGAAATCGTCAGCAGCTGGACTGGCAAAATCAACTCGTGTGACCAGCAGACTGTATACAGCCTTCCAGAACAACAATAATTTGGCTGTTTTAGCATAGCAAAATGCTAAACCACATTGTGAATACTCACCGCAATAAGCATAAGGTCTGCTAGAAAATAAAAAGACATCAGGGAATGTAATTTCAGTTTTTATAATAGCATGCTAGTAATGCCTACTGTGTGTAAGTGCAATCTTAAAGAATTAATGGTAACATTTTACAATAAGGTCTCATTTGTTAACATTAGTTAATGTATTAATATACAATGAGTAATACATTTGTTACGGTATTTATTAATCTTTGTTAATGTTAGTTAAAAATTCCAGCTGTTCATTGTTTGTTCACAGTGCATTAACAAATACAACATTTGATTTCCATAATGTATTAGTAAATGTTGAAATTAACATTAACTAAGATTAATAAATGGTGTAGAAGTATTTAGTCTTAGTTCTTGTTAACTAAAGCATTTAACTAATGTTTACTAATGAAACCGAAATTCAGGCTTTTTTTCCCTGTCACAGTTGCTAGTTTTATCCCATAATTCTGACTTTATTCCTTGCAATTCAGAGTTTATAACTTGCATTTCTGACTTTTTTTCTCGCAATCCGAGTTTACATCTCGCAATTCTGAGTTTATAGCTAAACTACAAACTGTGAGGGGAAAAAAAAGTCAGAATTGTGAGTTTTAAACTCAGAATCGCAAGGAATAAAATCAGAATTAAGCCTTCGCAAAGACCCGCCCCCCTTAGTTACTGTTGCTTTGTCCAATAAGCTTTGGCGCTGTCACGCCACACATCATGTTCTCACAGAGGGAAAAATACATCGGAGAGCAAAGAGGATGAATTAACATTAGAAGGTACACTGTAAAAAGTAATACGTTATATCTACTCAATAAAATTGTGGCAATTCTTATTTGTTGAATTTAATTAATAATATTGCTTGTAAAAGATATTAAATCTCTCTTATCACTAACAAGACTGACTTTATTTCTGTCATTTGTCTACCATTCTTTTTGAGAATTAAAAGAGGTTTAGATGTTAATGTTCTATTGAAAATATTTGGTTACCATTGTGGTGATCAGTGTTTCCTGGGCAGTTGAACGTTGCTTTTTGTGTCAGTTTGTGGTTTTTACAACAGTGTTTATTAAAGCACATATTTTTTTTGCAAAAGAAACCATGAAACGATCAGATGAAAAAGTTTTAACAATCTTAAAGAAAGTGCACAGATGTTCACTAACAAAATTTTGTGGGCACAGATCAGACATTTTTAATTTTCTTTTTTTTTTTTTTTCACTGTTTCAATCACAAAAAGACGGGGTTTTTTTAAGTTCAAGTCTACTGATGTTAATTTATTAACTCTCTTGTCTGGTTTGTTTGTCTGACAAAATGGCGGATTCAGCATCATGATTGGTCAGATTGCCTGTCAATCAAACTTCCGGTTAAGGGTGAATTGCGAGAAATAAACTCACAATGTAAATAGTTACAAATGTGAAAAATATACATTTCCAAGAGTAATGTACTCAGTCAGTGAATCGCTCACAAGTGACTCTCCCCTGTCTTCCAGAACAAGAATTATTTGGGTGCTTTTGAAAAACAAACCATTTCCAATATGCGCAATTCAAAGAATCTAACTTTAGAGTTGTGGAGGGGAAAGATTTTCAGCAAATAACAACTTAAATTTCAGTCTTTTCCTCACAAAAAACTTGTTGGCAGTGGAGTTAGATGTGATATATAGTGATATATATATATATAGGTACTATACATTTAGACTTCAACCTAGAGCAGAGCTTGAAAATCTACGATTCACTATCACCAGGTGACATCCATTGCACTGTATTAATTGATATTTGACTCATTATTTGCAAAATGTTGTCCCCCGCACAGTTTATTTACTCGAGGGCTTGAACCAAGCCCTATGAAAAGACATTGATATGGTTCACAGAACAATGGCAAGCTCTCGCTGTATGCTGGGTCTTGGATATGTTGGATTAGCACATCTTTAATTGATGTGTTCAGGCTCACCATCAAGCGCTTGACATTCACAAGTGATCTGTTTCATTACAACTGAAAATCTCAGAATTCATTTGGGACTCTCTGACATTTTGATGTAATTCTGTGCCATTTAGTGTTGCTTCTTTCTCAGAACCGACATAACAAAGGATGTCATTTAACTGGAAAAATATGGAGATGGAAATAATTTATTGATACATATTTAAAGCCTCTGTTTTTGAAGCTGTTTGGTGAAAAAAGAGCTTTTTTGCTCAGCAAAATATTGATCAGGTTGTAAAATTAGCCTGTGTTGTAAACCATCACATAAAAGGCAAGTTGTTAGCTTCTTTCAAAGGGAAGATATTTAATAATATATAATTTACTGAACTAGCTGCATTTGATAATTAGCTTAAACCTAATCTGACTTTTATTTTTTAAAAACTGTATGAAATGAATCGAGTCTAACCCAAATTTACAATGTTGGGGCAAGAAATGTATAGCTATGTATGTATAGTTTTAGTTCATTCATGAAACACAAGCAGACGACATTTCTCTTGGGGGGAGGGGGTTTGTCTCCCTCGGTCCATTTGCGATCACGTTCTGGGGGATTTCACCGGTTGCACCGCCCAAAGAATGGCCCTGGTTACATTACCTATAGATAAAGCTAAAATGCCCTTAGCATGCAAATTTTGCCCTTAAAAGATCAAGTCAACATCAAAAGGCATTTGTAACCTATTTTACTTAAGTGATGTAACATTTCTGAGTGATATAACATCTCTCAGTGATGTAACATTTTACTTCAGTGATGTAACATTTCTGAGTGAAACAGGATATTCAGTGAGAGAACATGATTTAATCCATCAGGAACTGATTGGATTGGGAAGTCAGGAGGTTGGAGGGATGAAGCTGAAAATGTTTGAGATATTTGTGACAAATCGAAAGTTGTTTTAGAGGTGGAACATGTTATTTTGTTTTGATGAAAGTTTATGAAGACATTTATCGTTCTTTGGAACAATGTACTTGAGGAATTGTTTACCAGAAACATGCAATTAAAGGGTTAGTTAAAAACTGAAAATTCTGTCATCGTTTCATGCCGTTCCAAGCCTTAATTTCGACTTTTGTTGATCTTCGAAACACAAATGATTTTTTAATGAAACCTGAGATTACTGTCCCTCCATTGAAAGTTCATTCACTCAAAACTGTGACAGTTCAAAATACAGCTCAAAAGTGCTTGCTTAATGTGCGAGAACCAATGAGGTTTATTCTTGTGCATCAAGCAAGTGCTGTTTAACTTCCATTTACCGTGTTTGATGAGCTCCATATATGTGCATTGATCAATGTTAATACGGTGCAGAAATAGATTTCTGAAAAAAAACATTGTTGAAAGTGGATTGGACCTAGTGCCACAACAAACTTTTATCCAATCAGCTGTAGGGGGCGTATACTCATGATGGGGGAGGAGAGAGAGTGAGCAAGAGGGAGATTTGAAGACTGTAGAAAGAGCATGGCTGAAAGACATTACAAAAAAGAAAAGGTCAGAGGAATATATCAGGCAAGAGCTTTAGGACCTGCGTTAATATAAGAAAAGCTTCCCAATGCTGGAGAGATCGAAGCGGGAAGGCCTGAAAACGGAGGCTGAGGGTGCATTGTTCTATCCTTGTTTGTCATCTTTGCTTTATTTGTCGCAAAACTTTATTTTGCTTAGCTTCTGCTATAAAGAAACACCCACTCTTGCATTGCGTATTTGTGCATTTTGGGGCGGAGCAATGTAGGGAGGGGTGTGTTTGTTTGGATTGGGGGGCTTGAGCCCCTGCCCCTTTGATCGCGAAAGTGAAAGTGCCCTTTGCGGTCGCATTGCTCCCCCCCGGAATGCCTCCCTGCCCTCACAGAGGTCTGTGCACGCTACTGCAGCAGTGTGCCGTGTATGTATTGGCAGTAGCAAGTCCCGTACTTGCTCTACAGCAGCAAGCAATAAAAGCAGCTGCAGCGTAGCAGATCTATTCTGCCGAAACCAAACATATCAACATTGTCATACCCATTAGCACTCCGAGAGTTGTCATGACAGAACTACTTTTAAGAACGTAGATAGGCTCAATTTTGATGTTGACTTTTTAAGATAATATGCATTTAACATTCAGTTCCCTCGCTGCAGTTCATTGGGTACATGATTGAATTTTAAACTCGAATTTAGTTGAATTTTACTTATTTTTAACTAGCACCAGCAGAGCAAATGAAAATGATGCAAAACTTGCTAAAGATGTCAGCATCTAAGCTGACCTGGAAGAAGCAAATCTTTACACATTACACAGGAAGTGAATTGTGCTAGAGTCAAATAATTGCCCAGACTACATCTTCAGGGCTGATAATTCCCAGCCAAAAGTCTTCATAAATTACCTGCTGCACGACAGTTTACCCTGCCCTCATTTCTCAGAGCTCAGCTGGCTGTGTATTATTAGGATCGTTTTCCAATTTCCGATCCCATTGCAGAGAATTTTTTTTTTTACCTAAGCAAACTCAGATATTTTGAGTGATATTTTCAGAATGAGTGTAAACAATGTTATTTTTAAACATTATCACCCTGAGAAAAATGATTCCAGGGCTCATATTAATGTTTGTAATGCCTTGCCTTGCCTTTTTTCCTCAGCCCGTCTCAGAAGAATTCCAAAATGGAGAAGGTTTCGGCTACATCGTGGCGTTCCGGGCCAATGGCACACGTGGATGGAAAGAGAAAATGGTGACCTCAGCAGACTCCACCACCTATAAATACAGAGATGAGACCTTCCCCCCTCTCACCCCGTTTGAGGTGCGGGTGGGGGTGTATAACAACAAAGGAGACGGGCCCTTCAGCGGGGTGGTTACTGTGTTCTCTGCAGAAGGAGGTGAGGGTCAGATGTGTGCACTGATTGATGGGATTTATTGCTGTATTATATAACTTCAATAATGTGCGGCTCAACAGTACAGATGGAGTTTCTCGAATTTTTGAAGTACATCACACAACGGCTAATCCAGGGCTGTGGACGGATGTACTGTGCGATATTGTGCCCATATTTTGAGGTACTGATACTACCGTATAGCAGTGAAGTCAAAATCCAAAATAAAGTACATACAATGAGAGCAGACATTAAATACCTATGTGAAAAAAGAAGTATACTTTAGTATACCTTAAATTAGTATTAAAAGAATGTACTTAACTGCAAACTAAATGTAATGTGGTAACACTTTATTTTAGGGTCTTTTAACTAGTTGCTTATTAGCATGCATATTACTAGAATATTGGCTGTTTATTAGTAAGTATTAAGCACATATTAATGCCTTATTCTGCATGACCTTACTCTACATTCTAAATCTAAATAGGACTTGCATTCTATACAGTGTTTTTCTTTTGTGTCCACCATTTCAACTGGATCATCAAGTGAGTTGAACTTCAAGATGTCAAGATGAACTGGATCAACTGATTCATTGAAAAGATCTGATTCAAAATAACAATTCAAATTGGTCAAGAAGTGATAGAGGGGATATCAAGAGTTTCAGAAGACGTAGAATATGGTGCATATGGAGTCATATAGACTACTTTTATGATGCTTTTGATCATTTTTGAAGTTGCACTTGACATTGTGCAAATATTGACAACATTTTTGTGAGAACTATCCCTTTAAAGGTGGGGTTAGTAATTTTTCAAAAACACTGTCTGGAAGTTAGTCGGGCCGACATGACATTCGAGGAGACAGAACGAGCAAGAGGGAGATTTGAAGAAATCAGAAAGAGAGATGCAGAAAGAGAGATGAGACAATACAAAAGAGCTCAAAAGAATATCACTGGAATGAAGGTTTATGACTGGGCAAGCACTTTAGGACCTGCGTTAATATTAGAAAAGCTTTCCAGGGCTGGAGAGAGCTAAGCGGGAAGGCCTGAAAACAGACACGGAGCAGGGTGGTTAGGATCGGAGGGTGAGTTTCGGAGGCGGAGCAATGAAGAGAGGGTTGTGTTTGTTTGGGTTGATTTCAAATATCAACAATGTCCAACATCATTTTTGAAAAATGGCTTACCCCACCTTTAATCTCAGTTAGAATAGAATAGAATGTCTTTATTGTCATTGTACAAGTACAACAAAATTTAAATGCAATCCTTTGGGTAAAAAGTTGTGGTTTTATGACCAAAAAATAACTTTTGAGAACTTTTATGACCTTTAAAAAAACATTCACTGCCCACACAGAAATTATCAAGGAGATCAAACAGTTTCAGCGTGTGATCACACTGTGTCAAGCTGATTTGATGGTAACCGTGCAATCGCCGTTTCCTGTGACTGCTGCTAATATGATGGATGTTCTGTGTCTCTGTCACCTCTCAGTCTCACAGCGTTTCTCTCAGCAGGATTCTCCCTCACGATAACAGGGCTTCACAACTTACCATTTACATTCGCTTAAACTCTTCGCTCTGACTATTAACACATAAGAGATAGTGATGAAATGTATCTCGAACACTTCAAGCAGGCGTATAGATTGATTTATGTGTTTTTGCTGAGGAATCTGAAGTGTACTGGTTTTAAATGCAGAACCCAGGGAGCCTCCTTCAGAAGTGCAGGGATTCGCCATCTCCTCCTCCGAAATTAAAGTAACGTGGAAGCCACCCATTCCTGGCCCTGGAAGACCCCAAGGCTACGAGGTTAGAGAGAGATGAATGAAAAAATGGTTTCGTGCCAAAACCTAGGGTTTTTTTTTTTTTTCCTATTTTAACATATTTTAAAATGTATCAAATAATAATGTTTTTTTTTTATATATATTTTGAATTTTCAGCAGCCATTACTCCAGTCTTTAGTGTCACAAGATCCTTCAGAAATCATTATAATATGCTGATTTGGTGCTCAAGAAACATTTCTTATCAATGTTGAAAACAGTTTTGTGGAATCCATGATACATTTTTTAGGATTATTTTAATGAATAGAAAGTTCAAAAGAACAGCGTTTATTTGAAATAGAAATAGTTTACTGTAACTTTTGAGCATCCTTGCTAAATAAAAGTATTAATTTCTTTTAAAAATAAATCTTACTGAGCCCAAACGGTAGTGTAGAACAATCTAATCAAATACAGGCCATGTAGCTCAATACAGTAAATGTATGTGCATGCATTTTTATGGTCATTAAAGTATCATGTTATTAGCTTAGCATTATGTCGAGTCTCCTGAGAAGCAGTGTTTGTATGGAAATCACTGTCAATGTAGAGTGTTCCAAAACATACACATGTATGAGGTTCCATGATGGTCACGATGCTGTGTTAGAAGGCAGCTGCATATCGTCACTGTCGGGCGGAAACCTTGTATGTCCAAAACTGCTACTTTTCAGGAAATGGAAAAAAAAAAACACTATTTTTTAAATAATTAAACACTATGTTGTCAAAGTTCATATTGTGGCTTTATATATGGTCAGACACTTGCATGTGTCATTATATTATTAACGTTTTACCAAAAAAAACAAGCTCAAATGGAGTTACAAGTTTTTTGACCAGCAAATTTTGGAGAATTTCAGATTTGTCCATCGCTAGAACAGTCACATCTGAGGCAGTAAGTGTATCGCATTATGGTTTCACCAACTTACACGTTATAAAGTTTATTGTAGCTATATTTGGGTGTTCTGTTTTTTCTGTAATTTGGCCAAAATCTTATAAGAGATGAAGTGCTACACATGGCTATTTAAGACAGTATTGGCTATGACTTGTCGACAAATGCTAGACTAATGGTGTGTTCACACTTGGCACGTTTGATTCTAAAGATAAAACGGTCCCTGGTATTGCTCTGTTAGTATGGTTCAGTTGAATAAGTGTGAATGCTGCTATCCGAAACCTAGTCCGCTTCCAAATGAACCCTGGTGCAGTTTGACTGAAATATTAACGCAACATGGACCAAAGACATGTAAACAAATCAAAAACAGGACATGATGTCACAAGATATATGCACAAGCATACCTGTTTTTTCTAGTCGCAATGTTGCTCATCACAGTTTCCACGTTTCAGAACCACGTTTCCTCGCAGCAGATCTCAATTTGTGTGGAGGGATTCTCGCCACTGTTTTGACTCCTTTACACATTTTATAAGATCTTGACGAGTTCTCAGCTGGTCAAAATACCATCATATGAAGGCGGCGCACATATAACGAGTGCATTTAGCCCAGCACACACCATTATTTTGGATGTTCGGTAAGATCAGTCGTGAAATATACGTCATAAAAGCCAACCAATCAGATTGTGAACGTATCCCTTTGATTTTAGGTTCAGTATTTTTAGGTTCAGTGTTAAAAATGCAAATGCAACACTAAGCGGACCAGGACTAAATGTTTTTTTTTTTTTTTGTCCGAACTGAACTACAAGTGTAAACACACCCTTTTTTCTGCTCTTTTCTGCTCCTCAAATACATAAAACATTAGCCATATATATATATATATATATATATATATATATATATATATAGTGGCGGGAGGAGCAAACGACAGACACAGTGGGTGTGGTGTCAGGCCTCGGAGAGGCTTTTATTTAACAGAAATAAACAGAAAACCTTCAAAAACAGGAAGTAAAGTGTCCAAATAAACAGGGGACCTGGTGTCCTCGTTGTGCCAGGGAAACGTGAAGGAAGGGTAGTGAGCAGATAGGGTGGATCCAGGTAAAGTCCCGGGTATACTTCACTTTCCGCGCCCGGACGCGTCTCGCGCGCATCTTTCAAAGTATATTAAACCACGGGTGCGCGCGGATGACCGAGTTCGACACATGCGCAGTACAATTTTTTTTCCTATAGCCTACTCTTTACCAGACATCGTGTCATCAACGGGACATTCGCTGGGCAGGATCGGAGGAGAAAAAAATAGTGCATCCACCATTGCAACATAGTTTAGAAGATACACCAAGAGAATAGGAATCAAAAACGATGGAGAAGGCATGCTTCTGAGTTCACTCGTCTTGTTTTTGAATCGCTCTTTACACACTCTTCTTCGACGACTGCACATTGTGCTCAGTACTGTGCGTATTGCCCCCTAGTGGACTCTTCTGTCCTCAGGCAGGGTGGAGTTATGAGGTTTTACAGTTTGAAGATCCAATAGAGTTACAAGGTTTAATTACAAGCTTTTTTTAAAATACTTTTCATTGCCTAAATATTTGCAAAACACACCAACAGATGTAAAGGGTGACCAATAGTAATGATTTATGAAAAAAAAAAAAAAAAATCACAAAATATGGTGATACAAGGTTTCCACCCAACAGCGACGGTGTGTAGTCAGAAGACAAAAAGGCAGCTCACTAGGTTTTACCTCACTTTTCTTCATCATTGTCTTCGCAACAGACAACTGTTGTTCTTTCTGAATCAAAGAAATTATTCTATGCAGTGAAATTACACAGTTGAGAAAGATTATCGTATTTCATCGCCGGGAGATATTACATGCTCGCCTATTATGCTCTTCATGCAAAATGTATGACAGTTATTTAAATCAAATGACACAATATTACATAAAATTTGCAACTCTCATTCTCTCATTTATTGAGGCAACTCGGTCTCATTTTCTTTATCACTACAAAAATCTTGAATGAATGAATAGCAGAAAGTGAAGCAAATTGCCTTGTTGGAAACAGGTGAGCTTTTGGAAAGACGTGGAGCAGGAGGAGACGGGGAAGAAAAAGAGGACGACAGGGAATGAGACGACCATGTTGGTGTCGGGGCTGGAGGGAAACACACAGTATCTGGTCTCTGTGAAGGGATTCAACAGTGTCGGCCAAGGACCAGCCAGCTCAGCCATCAAGATCAGCACTAAGAAAAATGGTGAGTTCCATGCAAGCAATACCTGTGTGAGCATTAGGCATGTGACGGTATCAAATTTTCATGTTGCGATTAATTGGTGAAGCTTTTATTACGGTATACGGTATTATCACGATATTGAAATAAGTTGCAGAAAAAAGTGTTGTCATAGTATAACAGGTTTAAGAACTCTTTTTGTAGTAACAAAAATAACTCTGAATGTTTAAATACAATAATACAATACACAAAAATATATAAAGTAAAATTTTCAAACAGATTAAAGTGCAAAAGAATTCGGCTATAAAGAACAACAGGTAACACTTTACAGTAAGGTCTCATTATTTAATGCATTAACTAAGATTGAGCAATAGCTACATTTGTTACAGAAAGTATTATTTTTGTTAATGTTAGTTAAAAAAATACAACTGATCATTGTTAGTTTTATCTCAGGTCCATTAAATAAGTTCTTTTGATTTTAGTAATGTTATTAAACAGTAAGAAATTAACATTAACTAAGAATAATTAATGCTTTAAAAATAGTTTTCATTCTCAGTTTGGTAATAATGAATTAACATGTTAACTAATAAAGCCGTATGTCTCAAAGTTTACTGAACAATAACAAATAAAAAGAAAATTTCTAATCATTAGGGCATGTTGTAGCGCAGATTAAAATATAAAAATGTTTAAGTTTGAAAATAAATAGCCTATTAAGTCTTTAAGTATTAAATATTTGGTGATGTGATGAACAACACTGACATTACAAAAAAAAATGAATGGCTGTTTAAAGCATTTAAAAAAATACTTACTAGCGCAGCTGCTTTGTTTGCGGGGTTTCCGGGGTAACCGCTGCACTTCTGCTGTTCCATCAGTGCCCTCTGCTGTCAGAGAGTGAACACGCACTTTCATTCACCGCGTCTCCTTCACTCGTTCCGCCATGTGCTTCTCATGCATGTTGGGCGCGTGTCCCTTTGACGTAGAATACAGCAGTGTTGTGCATTTTATACAGTTGATGGGGAAAGTATTCTTAAATGCATTATAAAAAAAATTATTAATTGGTAATAAATGATTATTTACGGTATTTTGAAGTGCCCACGATAACAATATCGTGCATATTCATTATCATGATATATCACATTGCTGAATACTGGCACATGTCTAGTGAGCATAATAAACTGTAAAATTAATAAAATGGTTAACGACAAATAAGATTGCCCAAGATAAATCAATAAAAATGCAAGCTCTTGAAATGTACTCTTTATATTCCTGTTGGTTTAATATGATTTTGAAAAATTTTCACCATTTTGTACGGAATAAATAATGAAATAATAATAATAATAATAATAATAATAATAATAATAATGAAAGATAATTGCCAAACTACCTTTTGTTTGTTTTGTTTTTTCAAATAATGTCATTCTTTTAATGAGGCTTTTTCCTTCATTATAATTTCATAATAGTTGTGACATGCTGACATTTTTTACTTTAAGCCTCCAAGAACCTTAATTCAGATATTAAAAAACATGTTAATCATAGAACAGGTGTTTTCAGGTGATTGTTTGTATAGCTATATGTATACAGTATATGTATAGAGTCATGCAGTGAGATTTTTGTAGGCCAACCGGATAACGGAAGTTAGCATCACTCTGATTCCCTCGACAAAAACCCAATAAGATTTGTCCATTGGCTTTTGGATTATTGTACAAAACGAGCTCCGTGACCAAAAAAAGTTTTTTTTTGTCCATCATGATGAGCTTCACAAATTAACACAACTTTTATGAATTTTGAAGCCTAAATTCTATCGCCAGAAGTAAAAAACGTAATGTAGGCTATTAACAAACGACACCACAGTTGCAAGACTTCAGCGGCACCTCAATTAAGCTTCCAACAACTCTTTTAGTCTTTAATTAAAACATTAGAAATGTTGGAATAGTTTGCAAGAGCGTGATTATAAACACAGAGGCTGTAAATGCAGAGTGACATCCTTTGTAGTCCCATTTAGCCACTTGTTAGCAACTGCCTTTTTCAAGACAAGTAAATGCTTTTATTAAAGCAGTCATATAATGCCCCTTTTACAAGATGTAATATAAGTCTCAAAATACCCCACAGATCATTTATTATAGCTTGTCAAATTTGCCCCTATTTGGGTGTGAGCAAAAACACGTCCCTTTAAATGCAAATGAGCTGCTGGCCGCTTTCCAGAGGAGGGCGGAGCTTTAGCAGCTTGTGCTTCGGTTGCTCAACAACAACAAAGCTGGAGAATCTCACGCAGCCAAAATGACGATTGTCAGTAACGGTGTTCGACCTTACATTGTTCAAATTGGAGTCGGTCACTGATGGAGAGACTCAGGAAGAAGTTACAACGTTTCTGAATGGTTAGTGGATAAATTTATGTAGTTGCTGTGGAGTTAATTCAACTCTAGCATGTGCCGTCATGCTAATCTTTTGTGCGTTAAATTGATTCTGGGTTTTGACCTACAGAAATACATCATCACTGCACCATTCTATTGGTAACTCACCATAAAACTCATCCAAAAACCCACTCCATATAACTGTAAATTAAACATCAAATATCTTCTGATGTGATTGTGTCATGTCACACAGCCGTTTCACATTCATTGTGAACAGACGATTTGCTTGTTGCTGGAAACCTTGCGAATTGCGATGGGTTTGCTCACTATGTTCCACAACATAGTGCTGTCTAGAAAGATGTATGAATAGAAATGGACCTTGAGAGAAGGATTATCATTTGTATATTCCAATTAATATATGATCATTGCTCATTTCAGACCTTTATTTTTTAAATGAGCTTTTTATCTTACTCTTTTGTTATCTCTCTCACTCTCTCTTTTCAGCCCCAAGTCTACCTCCAGGCAACTTGATGTGGATTCAGGAGGGGAACAATGTTTCTTTATCCTGGGATCCAGTGAAAGCAAGGGACAATGAGTCAGAAGTCATTGGGTACAAGGTTGGTATCGCACAGAAACTGTGAATGTAAAGTGAAACTCAGTGCCACTGCACATTTTTTTATGTTTTTCCCCCAATTGCAGGTATTATTGCGTCAGGAGGGACGGGGCCACAGCCAAGTCATGAGGACACCAAACTCAGCCGTTGTCCTGGCACTACCTGAGGGGGGAACATACATCATCGAGGTGCGTGCAGTCAGTGAAGGAGGTGAAGGAGCCGCCAGCGCTCAGGTCAGAGTGCTCACCTCCTCAGGTAAGCAATGGCTCGGGTCACATTCAGTGTGGTTTTTCAGATTTGAGGATGTGTACATATGGCAGTAGGCTTGACTGCTTTCGCTTAATTCCTCTTTAATTACCTTTCCTACGCAAACCTACACAGCCAATTAAAGTTTCCTCCATCTGAAAAGGAAAGAGAAGTTTACCAATGTTATGCTACCAGGACTAGTGGGCTATTATGGAGCAAATACTGTTAAATTCGTTTTTGGTTTCTTATTAACAAGAAATGTTTTTTTTTTTTTTTTTTTCTGCTGTGTCAGATGTAATTGTTTGCAAAGCAGCACTATATGGTCTTACTTTTACTTCTCCATGACTTTCTGCAGTTATATATAATATATGACATTATGACCCAAAAAGGGAAAATAATCAGGCAGAAGGCGGTAGTGAAGCTTCAATAAACAAACATTTTTATTCAAAAGAAAATAATATTAATAATTTTGAAAAAACATTAACATATTAAGAGGATGCAGCAGACCTTCAATGCAATTACCCACAAAGAAAAAAAAAGAAACAAAACAAATAAAAAACAAAACCCACAGATGGCCACAGGTTACCTAGGTTGTGAAGACAGAAGTGGCATACAGACAAACGTGCTCTCACTGCAATCAAGCTCACGACAAATCACACTGCAGACCTAGAAGGAAAGAAAAATAAAGTGACCAAACCACCACACCACTGCTATCCACCAGTGAAGGCAACCCCGCAGGTACCGTCAGGTCAAAAGAAATCTACAACAAAAACAAACAAACAGTGGGTAATGCAACTTGAACAAATAAGTCAGCACCATGAAACGACTACGATCTACTTAGTTCCTTTTTGTCTTTGGTGTGGCCTTAGTTCTCCCTTGGCCAACTCTCGTCCAACATCCAACCAAAAAAAAACACAATCTCAACAATAATTCAACCTAAAATAAACGGTAATCGTGCATCCCTGTAAGGGAAAACAATCCATTACTGAAAAGAAATATTTACAATACAAAAGAAAAATCACATAAAACATTTAAAACTTCCTTTTATAAACCCTTTTTTAAGAAAAATAAGAATAATACCTCTACCATCCGTTATTTTGGTTTATGACACTCGGGCAACCATCCAGCCATAACACTAAAAAACGAACAAAATATCAACAATAAAACACGTGTTAAATACACATGGCCACGCGATCATTGAATAATAAAACTACTACCTCCTAAACGTGTTCAACATTCAACAATGTTCCACCAATATTTGACATGTGACTGCACATAAGCGATCCTTAAATCTGCTCGTCTATTGCCACCATGCAATACGTAAACCTGCTGCGAATGAACAATGAACAAATGGAAGACGTACAACAAACAAAAGGGCAACCCATTATTTAACACATAACTACATGTACAATAACTTCACAAAACTTACTAATCTAGTGTCACAATGCCGTACCTTAAATCTGACGCGACTTCCATTCATGAATCGTCAGCGGAAAAACAAAGGGAGGAAGTGGAAGAACAAATCTCATCACTTCCTTTTATAAAACTGAGGCTGATGGGATTTGTAGTTCTTGAAACACGCCCCGTTACACACACATATATTATATATTATATATATATATATATATATATATATATATATATATATATATATATATATACATATACACACAAACCGATCGGGCATAACATGACCACCTTCCTAATATTGTGTTGGTCCCCCTTTTGCTGCCAAAACAGCCCTGACCCGTAGAGGTATGGACTCCACTAGACCCCTGGAGGTGTGCTGTGGTATCTGGCCCCAAGATGTTAGTAGCAGATCCTTTAAGTCCTGTAAGTTGCGAGGTGGAGCCTCCATGGATCGGACTTGTTTGTTCAGCACATCCCACAGATGCTCGATTGGATTGAGATCTGGGGAATTTGCTCCTCAAACCATTCCTGAACCATTTTTGCTTAATGGCAGGGCGCATTATCCTGCTGAAAGAGACCACAGCCACCAGGGAATACCGTTTCCATGAAAGGGTGTACATGGTCTACAACAATGAAAAGAAAACATGATTTATCAGACCAGGCCACCTTTTTCCATTGCTTCGTGGTCCAGTTCTGATGCTCAAGTGCCCACTGTTGCCACTTTCGGCAGGTGGACAGGGGTCAGCATGGGCACCCTGACTGGTCTGCGGCTATGCAGCCCCATTACGCAACAAACTGTGATGCACTGTGTATTCTGACACCTTTCTATCAGAACCAGCATTAACTTCTTGAGCAATTTGAGCTACAGTAGTCTGTTGGATCGGACCACGCAGGCCAGCCTTCGCTCCCCATGTGCATCAGTGAGCCTTGGCCGCCCGTGACCCTGTCGCCGGTTCACCAGTGTTCCTTCCTCGGACCACTTTTGATAGATACTGACCACTGCAGACCGGGAACACCCCACAAGAGCTCCAGTTTTGGAGATGCTCTGACCCAATCGTCTAGCCATCACAATTTGGCCCTTGTCAAACTCGCTCAAATCCTTACGCTTGCCCGTTTTTCTTGCTTCTAACACATCAACTTTGAGGACAAAGAGTTAATTTGCTGCCTAATATCAAAGCCACTGGAAGGCAAGCCTGCAACCTTTAGCCAAAAAAGCATAACGGCTAATGCTAATGCTCCGCCCCCGGCGGTACGCAGGGAAGGAGACCAGAAGCTGTTTTTTGAATGGATGTCAATGGATGAGAGGCTTCGCTATGCTGATTAAACAGCTTTTGTGGGGAAATAGCTAATAATTAATCTACAGCCTGTTTGCTAATCTTCAGCATGTTTTACACTAAACAATACTTTCGTTGGGAACTATATGTAGATTTTAGCTTGATAAAAATGTATTTTTTTAAGAGAAGGCAGACTAGGGAATGTTGCGACTGATGCCACTGCCATTACACGATAGGCTGAGAGGTGCCGCACGTGATTAAGTTAGCCGTTACGCTTTCTCCAATGGTAAGAGATACAGACCCTTATATCTCCCTATAATAATACGATCTCTGCTAATATATCCAAAAAAATAACACGTGCCGTGATGAAGAGATAATCAGTGTTATTCACTTCACCTGTCAGTGGTCATAATGTTATGCCTGATCAGTGTGTGTGTGTGTGTGTGTGTGTGTGTGTGTGTGTGTGTGTATGTATATATATATATATACAAAAAAATCGAACAGAAAGTAGAACTTCTGGGGAGAGGGTTTAGGGAAAAACAGTTGAGTTGATGAAAAGCTAACAAAAAATCAGCCATAAAATAAATAATAAATAAATCATAAAAATGAAAAATACACTGCTGAGTTAAAAACAACCCACGTTGGGTTAAAAAAGGACAAACCCAGCAATTGGGTTGATTTAACCCAAAATGTTTGCCCAACCTGCTGGGTAGTTTTATTTAACTCAACTATTGTTTAAAAATTAATGCATTGCTTGCTTAAAATGAACCCAAAATATGTTGGAAATTAACATTTATTAATATGTTAATAAATGACCATTATTCACGTTTAATGAATAATAATTAAACAATAAACATGTATTAAATTGCTTATTTAGCTGACAATAAAAAGTTTGGGACTCTATGATACAACTACGCTGGAATATTTACATATGCTAAGCTGGTTTACTTTTTACTTACACTTTTCAGTTGGTCAGGCTGAGCTACTGGCTTAAACAAGCTAAGACCACCAGCTTAGTTTTTGTTAGGACTCGGTTATAAAAAAAAAAAAAGTTTTTTTAAATGGGCCTCATGTGAACTGATGTTACATTACATACATATCTAATTTCCCTCTTTTTCATTTTACTTCCAGGAGTGCGTGCAAAGAGTGGGCAGCTCTCTGTCCGTAATCTGCCTCCAGGCTTGGCATGGACTGCTCTTTTCCTCTCATTAATGGTGCCTTCTTTTCCCTTGTGAGGCTACTGAGTCATGTACTTTTCCTTTAAACCTTCCCTCCGCCTCCCTCCTAACGACCACTCCCACCCACCCCTGTATGAAGGGGATGGGCTCTCCCTCCTCCACACAGACTGCCTGCTTTGGCCTGTACCATCATCAGGACCTAATGGCCAGCCAAAGGGAAGCGCTTCTTTTCCAAGGATCAAGAAATGCCTCCAATTACAGACAACTCCATTGTTTTTATTTTCTGGGCGTATTTGTTTCCTTTCCAGATCTTCGTTTGGGGTATCATTGTAGTATTGTGCTGTACAAAGTGCGGAGACGGTTGTTTAAAATCTTCATGAAGTTGTAAGAGACTTTTTTTTTTTAGGGACTGCCGCCCGGAACAGCTCTCAAAGTCACTGAGGCCGCCCACTGCTCTGTGCCACTGTGGCTTCCCTTGTTACATTGCATCCATTTGACCCTTTGGCTGCCTGAAAAGCAAATGCAGAGTAAGCTCAGTAGAAATAAGTGCATTGTTTTCTTATTCACAACTGGAGAGTGTGGAGACAACGAAGAAAAAAAAAAAAACATTTTTATAGTGCTGAAAATCTTACTATTTCCAGACTTGCTTTTTGTACATTGTGTTACCTTTAGAGAAACAAAAAATGTGGAACAGTGGTGTGTTTCGGTCGGCTGCGTCCAAGTTTTTGAACTTCTGTTTTCATTTTTGTTGCGTTTGGTGGGTTTTAAGAACTAGCAAGGTTGCTGGGCAACAGGGGGACTGAAGAAACGAACCAGAGATAAAGGGTTTGGACTCAACTTGTAATGCCCAAACACTTATGTAGACAAAGACCAAGGCTGATCTGTAAAAGTTGAAATAAATGTGATGTATATTTTTAAAAGGCCTCTGGTGTGTGTGTTCTAGGTGAAGGCGCCGGTTGAATTGATTATGATCGATTCGCTGTATCAACAAAGTTTGTTGGGCTCAGAATTGAATTTCGAAAGGATTGTTTTGCTCAAGACTGATTCTGTCTTCCCAGGATTTAATGGTAAGTGTTTAGATAAGTGACTCAAATGGCCTCTTTACACCTGCTGTGAACATGCGTTTGTAGTAATTGGATCACAGTGAGCACTTGACCACGTTAAAGTCAGATGTAAATGTACTCCAAATTCATTGCGATCACTGAAACAGGGATGGATTCTGACTACAGTAATATGTACTGCAGAGGTTATGCTACAAATAATCACTATTCATCACTTTGATGGATTTTCCATCATGATCTGTTTTTGAAATATTGAGCATTTAAGGTGACATTAATATGACTAGAGCTTCTCTTTTAGTCACCAAGTGCAGTGTTGTGGGTTCTTGCCTCTTTATTTTTATTCTGCTCTTTAAATGCTAAGGAGAGACAAGACGCCACGCTCTTTCGATCTGGTCACCCGAGTTAATGATCGATATCCCATGAATTATTCCACTGGGCCGCTCTTGGAATCTCACCCCCAAATACCCCCTCACTCTCTCCCAGTCTATTTTCATGGAGGTTTTTTAAAACTGATTTTTTTTTCTCCCCATTTTCTTCCCTTCTCAACCCTATTAGCATCTTTTACTGTGGGAATGTTTCTATAGCAGGGAAATACAATAGATGCCAAAATGATGGGAGCAGTTCAATGATCCATCAGTGTTTTTAGAATTCTGTAAATGAGAGAACATTTTAGGTTCACACAACCCCTGATGTAATGTGTAAGTGCTGTCTTGCATTTTCCAGCCAAATAATAACTCTCATCTATATCAACTCTATAGACCAATTTGGTGTTTGCAAACAGCCATGACGATTTTTTTTTGGGCGGAGCCTACCTGGTTGCAGAAAACGACATCAGTAGCAGTCTATGGAAGCCACGGAGTAAAAGAATAAAAAGTTAATTTTGAGTTTACATCTCACAATTCTGACTTTTAGGAAAAACAGAATTGTGTGTCTCTTTTCCTCAGAATTGCAGAATTTATATCCCGCAATTCTGACTTTTTTCCCCTCAGAATTGTGAAACAAACTCACAATTGCGAGTTATAAAGCCCGAACTGGGAGATATAAACATGCAAATGCAAGAAAAAAAATTCAGAATTGTGAAATAAAAATATTATAGGCTATGTTTAAAAGTTATCTATGTAAAATGTTTAAGGTTAATAGGTTTAAATATTATTTCTTGCTGTAACTGCTATGTATGTATGTCCTCTACGAACTGCATATGTGAATATTATGTAGACTTACTGTTTACATCAAATTCCTGCTTTAATAGTAGACTAATCATTGCAGGTTTCATCAGTCAAGTCTGTGACTTGCAACATAAACGTCTCCGTTTAGCTTCAAAGGATGTCTTCAACGACGGTATTCTATAAAAAATGAAGTCTATATTTTTTGCATTCCGATTCTGACATCCAGAGGCACAACAAAACATTTTTCTCTTATTCTCTGGATTTTGCACATTTTCCTCCACTTGCTACCACTATTTTTCTGCAACCACTATGTGCTTGCAGCTGCAAGTGACTTAACTGTGATGTCTGCTTCAAATGGGTCTATATCCTGTAACACTGGAAATGGAATGAAAGTGTTACTTGTGAAAAAGTACACTTTAGTATACTTTTTAAAGAGTTACTTAAATAATATTTAGTGCAAATTGAATTTTCAGACTCTTAGTTGCAATTATTTACAATTAAATGAAAATGTAAACAGTTTAAATTTACATTAAATGCAATTAGTTAGATTTCTTTTTGGGACTTAAGTACTTATTTATATGTAATTTCATAATTACTTCTAGTGTCTTCTAGTGTGGTTAAATTATACTGCCAAATGTACTGACAAGAATTTATGGTAAATTAAGATATACTTTGTAATTTCTATTAAAACCTGTATGTCATGTATTGATATTTCAATTCAGTACCTTTAAAATATATTAACTTTAAATGTAATTTAACACAGTAAAGTTAAAATTATAATCAAGTACTTTACATGTGCTTTAGTATGTTAGTCAACACATCAAAAGAAGCGTACTTCTTTAAAGCACAACAATATTTAAAAATTGTCAAATTAAAAGTTTTACTTTAAAGTTTATTACAAAGTGCACTTTTTGAAAGTGTACTTAAGTTTATTAAGAAACAGTGTACTTTTTAAGTAGGGATAAAAGGGATAGTTCACCCAAAAATGAAAATTCTATCATCATTTACTCACCCTCAATGAATTTCTTTGTATGAATGTATGAATTTCTTTCTTCTGCTGAACACAAAAGAAGATATTTTGAAGAATATGGATAACCAAACAGTTGATGGGCCCCACTGATTTCCATAGTATGGGAAGAAAAATACCATGCAAGTCAATAGGGCCCATCAAATGTTTGGTTTAAAGACCTATAATGCAAAATTTACTTTTGCATGGTGTTTGGACATAAATGTGTGTTGGCCACCCTATAATGATAAAAATCCAACCACTCCTTTTTTTTAATCCCCGTAAATCATAAGCAGTGTCTCAGAACAAGCCGTTTGCAGGTTCCTGGCAATGTGACGTCACATTAGCCACAGGCCCCGCCCACGAATGTTGACAGAATGTTGACAGACACTGCCGACACTCCCAAGAGTTTTAGATGTTCTGTAGCTGGATGGATTAATCCACATAGCTCTCTCCATTTACTCCCTAAATCTGAGCCGCTGAAGACGAGGTGGATTAATTTTGTTTTCAAAGAAAATGCTCCCTCAACTGTACTGAAATTCATTTATTTCTGCGCAAATCATTTCACACCGGACTGCTTTGTGAACGAATGTCAATACAAAGGGATAATACAAAACAGAGGTTGTGCTAAAAATTTGTTACTCAAGGATGGATAAGTACAAACTGTTCCAGCTTATAGTCTCCAGAGTGATACTGGATATGGCAGTAATGAAGGTTAGAGCAATTTATTACAGTTCATCGGAGATTTACAGATATAAAATTTATCAGTTCATTAAGCACCACCCGAAAAGGCATAAGGTCTTTATATATTTGTTTACTGTTAGTTGTAACGAGTGTTTCTGTGTACTTCGCTATGTATGTTGATGATAATGCAAGGGAGAGAGAGAGTTTATGGATATTTTATCCACTGTGTTTTATTCTCTGACAGTGATTTTCTAGAGTGAAAACAGACTTCATATTTTGTGTACAATAAACATTATAAAACTCATCAGTAAACAGGCTTGTACTAACATAGTGGATAAAAACAAGAAGACAATATAAGTTATAACCATAATTAAACTAAACTATACCTGTTCTATCTCCATGCAGCATATATTCGCAGTTTCTGACGTTATAGTGCGTCCTGACTGACTCCTGACACCAGAGAATGAGCTCTTGAAGCTCCGCCCTCTTAGGCAGAGCGCAGCAGCTCATTTGCATTTAAAGGGCACACACTGAAACTGCACGTTTTTGCTCACCCCCAAAAAGTGGCAATTTTAACATGCTATAAAAAATTATCTGTGGGGTATTTTGAGCTAAAACTTCACATACACACTCTGGGGACATCAGAGACTTATTTTACATCTTGTAAAAGGGGGCATAATAGGTCCTCTTTAATGAAAATCTTCAAATTGTCTTCTTTTCTATTCAGCAGAGAGAAAAAAAGAGAAAGAAATTCATACAGGTTTGGAACAACTTGAGGGTGAGTAAATAATGACAGAATTTTCATTTTTGGGTGAACTACCCCTTCAAGTGCTCTTTTATTTCAATAATATTGTTATCTGCAAGTACAGTTTTATACTACAAGTGCACACTCATTCCAGATAAGCACACTTCTTTTTCACAAGGGGTTACCCATATAAAGAATATCCAGAGATAATCTGAATACAAAATACATGTAAATGCTAGGTATAAATGAAGCAATTGGCCTGTAGTGCCCTGCGATAACTTGACAGTTTATTTGACCTCCTGAAGTGAGATTCCAAATAAAATTATGTATTCTCAGTCCAAAGGGCACTGCAAAGGGCATCAGAACAAGTATACAGTTCTGTACAAATTGATACATCACAGGATGTGAACTGTGACATTTATCCATCAGTCATTGTGAACCACATCAGTACTACTCAAAGTTTAGCTGTTACACAAGTATAATATGTCATCATGCTAGAAACCTCTGCATAGTGTTGTCTGTTGTTGACATTGCAGGATGTTCCAAACTAACAAATTAAGCAGTGAATGCATCATTTGCACAAGAACATAAACAGGAGAACTGAAAGCTTAAACTGTTGTCTATTCAGAAAATCGGTTGAGCTTGTTTTATTATGCTCTCAAATTACCTGATCCTCTGCTTCATTCTTAAAACATTGATTTGTTTCCTGATTATTCAGCATTGCGGAGCAGTTGGTGCATCATAATAATTCATTTGGGTGGTCCCTCTCATGTGCCCCATGCAAAGCATCTCATTGAATTCCTGGTGGGTTCAACAAGGTTCGCCATTGGGATCCCTGGACGTTGCCAAATC
The DNA here is from genome assembly GCF_019924925.1 of Ctenopharyngodon idella. Lineage (NCBI taxonomy): Eukaryota > Metazoa > Chordata > Actinopteri > Cypriniformes > Xenocyprididae > Ctenopharyngodon > Ctenopharyngodon idella. The sequence continues at coordinate 6,535,267 of NC_067237.1, forward strand.
AGTGTGGATTGTTTTCAGGTCCTGTCTGTTTTTTCTTGAAGCTTCTAAAACATGTTCATCTCCTGGGGTTGTCAGTCAAAATGCATTTTCCAAAGATCTACTTGAAGGAATAATTCTGCCATCATTTACTCGCCCTTGTGACTTTCCACTTTCCTTTAATTAGAGAAAAAAGCTGGATGAAGCCTGCGGGACATGTCCTCATATCCATACTGCTGGCATGACAGGCTTTATTGATCCCAAAGGTGAAATTTAGGTGCAAAACAGCACCACCTATAAATAGTAAAGAGCCCAAAAAGTGCCACTATACATACACATAGTGCAATCCAACCGGTCAGCGAAAGACAGAACAATGCCATTTATGCATGCATTAGCTGCTAATTTGGATATTTCTATGCATAACCGTGATTTATCCGTGTTTGTGAGTGGGCCTGTTTTGAACCATGAATTTTGCAGTGTTTTTATCTCTTGCTGAACAACATCGGGTGCTTCTACGTGGACGCTAATGTGGCAACCTTTAATTATTCATGCAACACCTGTCTATGTCAGTGCATCTGATTTATGGTAATGGATTATCTACCCCGCAAAGAGGGCCGCATGCTTCCGAGAGCCCAGAGATGTGGTGTCAGCAATTAGAACACACTCTCCCAGCAGGCATGTGAAGCATGGATAGTTTGGGAGTGAGAGGAAAGTGAGAGCTAAGCCATGGCGGGATGCTCTTCAGCCACTCATCAGAGCCTGGCATCTGAAGCAGATGTTATATGAATAGGACTAATGCTTTCAAAGAGCTTTTAACAGTCGGGAGGTTACAGACATTTCGATGCTTTTTTTGTGTGTTGGGATGGACTTTGGGTTGCTCAAGTGGTTTTTGAAAATTCATGAACATTCTGTCATTATTAACTCACCCTCATGTTTCTGAACACAAAAGGAGATGCTTTTCAGAATGTCCAAGCTGCTCCTTTCCATACTGTTGTGATTTATACTGCCAAGTTCTAAAAGGGCAAAAAAAAAAATCACTGCAAAAACTTTAAAGGGGTGGTTGATTATGAATTCACTTTTTTAACTTTAGTTAGTATGTAATGTTGCTGTTTGAGCATAAACAACATCTGCAGTTACAACACTCAAAGTTCAATGCAAAGAGAGATATTTTCTTTTACAGAAATCGCTTTTTAAGGACTACAACAAATGGCTGGTAGGAACTACAACGAGATTCTTCTTGGGTTGGTGACATCACAAACCCCAAAATTTATATAAACCCTGCCTTCGGGAACACGCAACAAAGGGGGTGAGGCCATGTTGGGCTGCTTTAGAGAAGATGAAGAGTTGTTGTAGTAGAGTGTTGTTGCCATGTTGTCATTTTACGCCGGACTGCTTCACAAACGAGGATCAATTCAACGCTGGATTTGCACAAAAGATTAACATGACAGCACATGCTAGTCAATGAGTTGAATCAACTCCATAGCAACTACATAAATTTATCCACTAACCATTCAGAAATGTCCAGATGCATTCTAAAAGTTGTAACTTCTTCCTGAGTCTCTCCATCAGTGTCCGACTCCGGTTTGAACAATATAAGTCTGAACACTGTTACTGACAATCGTCATTTTGGCTGCGTGAGATTCTTCAGCTTTGTCGTTGTTGAGCAACCAAAGCACGAGCTGTTAAAGCTCCGACCTCTTCTTATTTGCATTTAAAGGGACATCCAAAATTGGCGTGTTTTTGCTCACACCCAAATGGGGCAAATTTGACAAGCTATAATAAATGATCTGTGGGGTATTTTGAACTGAAACTTCACAGACACATTCTGGGGACACCAGAGACTTGTTTCATTACATCTTGTGAAAAGGGGCATAATAGGTCCCCTTTAATAAAACAACCCATGCCTTATATTCCAAATCATCAGAAGTTGTACAATAACTTTGTGTAAGGAACAGACAAAAGTTAAGTCATCAATCACTGGAAATCTGCCCTTTCACCATATACAGTACAGTATCTTGAATAATATGCATCCAAGTATATTCAAACTTCAAATGGCATTGATTGATGAGTCATGTGATGCGTGGTGTCAATTAATACCTGGTGTGACGAATCTAAAGGCCTTGGCTGTGTCTGAAAGATTGTTGTCTTAACAGCCAATGACTTCGCAGTGAGTCCTGATTTTGAGAAGTTAGACTGGATAACCATTCCTGCTTGATTGGAATGTTGTTCCAGGATCAACAAAGATGTTGATCCAGGGGTGTGTTTCCCGTACAACGACGTAACTCGCTGCTTCACTACCATAGTACGACGCATCGTTGAACAAATCAACTAATGTAGCTAGTCACGACTGTTTCCCGAAACCGTATTGTTACAAACCTGTCGTTCAGCCACGTTGGTGAATGATGTCACGCAGGTGGTGGAATAATAACTTCTTTAAATGAATCCATTTGAGATCGAATTAATGCTAGATTTTTTGCTATAAATTGCGGACATGGCATCTGAGGACTAATTCTCATTTTTCTGTTATTTTGCTTTATTTCCAGATTCAATCATAGGCTCGTTCTTACGTACTAGAGCACGTACGCACATGCTCATTCTTCAAAACCGATGCTTAAACTCTCTTGACAAACTAAAATATATAATTGACATTTGTATTCAAAATAAAAGATATACATTGTACTTAATGTCAGCTTGCTTATTTTGCTCAAGATAACGATTTATTAAGTCCACATGTCATAAAAACAAGAAACTATGCTTCTAACCACAGCTCGAGAGCTGTCGTTCCAACCACACAAGTTTGCGAATGTTCGTTTGAACTATGGTTTCAGGAAACAGCAAATCGTTGAACTATGTTGGTAGCGACGGAACTTGCGATGTTAGTTGGCTAACAATGCTTTTGGGAAACGCACCACAAGAACATGTTGTATTTGGTGAAATCAGGTTCTGCGACTTTCGCAGACAACGTGTGAGCATGAAGGTACCTCACAAAACAGACAGACTTCAGAAGCAGCGTAACAGTTAAATGTATCTAAAACAAAATAGAGGGAGCTATGGTGATAACTAAGTGAATATTTAATAACTACAATAGTAATTTATCTCTAGAAATACAGTCAAAAGTGGAAAAAGTAGATAAAACATGTACATTTACACCCAAACAGACCACCAACCACAACTTTCAGATGCCATATTTATTTTTAGCTCAACTGCCAAGGAATGGAATGCACATGATTGTGGGATATCTTAGGTAACATAGATATATCTAAGCTGCCTTCAATAATCGATCAGATGAAGGTATCTCAGGATGTAACACCATCAATGGATTTGAACGTGCCTTGTTGCCTTCCTACCTCTGTATGCTGTCTTTGAAGGCAGAATTTTTCAGCTTTTGGACACAACCCTCATTATTTTTAACTGAATACAGGTGTAAATTAAATTTGTGAGCTCCAGCAAAAGGAAAAAATCATCTTTGTCTTGTTTTCTCAACACTGATCATTGTAATGTCCTCATTTATACATAATATTATTGTTCTATTATTATTTAATGTTAATCCGGCATGTGCATGAGTGTCACTGCTTGACCACTGGTGGTTTACTTGCATGACATTTTCCTTGTCCAGTGGGTTTGGATTATTCACAATGCAGTTCAATTAAAGCATTTGGTTTCCATACAACTTGTAAGTAAATAAATCTGACTGTATGATGATGAAGATGGATGTAGAATGGCATGCAAATGCGAGAGAATTCAACACGAGAATTCGTTTTTGGGTGAACTGTTCCTTTAAGCAACCAATGATTTCAAAAGAATGCTTCATTAATAGTGTTAAGTCTTAATGAAATGTACAAGTTTCTAAACATGTGTTATTTAGTGACCTCACCCCTACTGAATAACTTTATGGAATCTAATTTAAATTGTGCCTCTAATGTAATTGAACTTTCAATATTTCTCAGTCAGCTTTAACTAATTGTTGTTAATTATTTATTATGTCTAGTGATTTTATAATTTAAAAGCTCAGCTGGTACATACTTCTAACTACAGGGGAATGTTAAAGTCAACATGAATCATTTAGTATAGGGAACACATATTCATTATTAACTATGTCTTTACCCTTAACAAACTCCTAATTTACTGCTTATTAATAGTTAGTAAGGTACTTGTTAAGTATTGGGTAGGATTAAGGATGTAGAATAAGGTCATGTATAATAAGGCATTAATATGTGCTTAACAAGTACTAATAAACAGCCAATATTCTAGTAATATGCATGCTAATAATCAACTAGTTAAAATACCCTAAAACAAAGTGTTACCAATCATTTTACTTCCACAATGTGATGTTATTCTGACTAAAATGTCATATTCAGTGAGAGAAAATGTACCTAGAAAATGGACCTTATTGTATACATTAAGAATTGATTGAACAGAATTAGGCCAATCTGACTAAAGTTTGCTAAGGCAAGCCACTAGCTAACATATGCTAACATGAAAACTTACATATTTTGTGCATATTTATGTACATTCATGAACATTACCAGAATCATCTATTAGCAAAGAAAATAGGCTCAATTTTAATTTCCTGTTGACAACTATAATATTTGCAACGCAAGTTCCAAAATAATGTCTACAGAAATATGTCTCTTCTGATGAGGTCTCTGTAAATCAAACTAGAGAATTTGAGCAACAAACTAATTGCAGGCAGAAGATGGTACGGTGCTTGAGCTATGAATTAATCTGGCATTTGAATATGCAAATTTAATCAGGGTACGGCAATCAAGTTTTCTTTTGTTTTCCAGGCAACTACAGTGACTTTTTCTGTTTGTGACCTCCTTCCATGAGCGGTTTGGAAGGGGGCATCCGCTATACTCCAATCCTCTGTCAGCATGGGGTTCGAATAATACTGATGCGTTCTATGGGAGAAAAGAGGCACTGATGCAAAGCAATCTAATTATCCAGTCATCAGGCAGGCCAGCAGGTGGCCAGGCCTCTGAGCTTTAGAGAGGTAGGGAGATGTTGAATGACGTTCTTACTGCATTAGCAGTGTACCCATGCTCAAACATATGACATATGGGATGTGTCTCAAAACCTAGAGGGCTCCCTACCTACCAAGCTACCTTTTTTAAGGGAACCAGGCATATTTTTGATGAAAAGGCTATTTCGAATTGTAGGTAGCAAAGTTATGATACCTTCCATCTTACAAGATTACTCTTTTTTAGCCAAAATAACACAGATCACATATATGCATAAAATGCACATATATTTGTATAGTACACACATATAGTCTTTGAAAATGTTCCTTACAAAAAAATACTGTGGTGGTAATATGTTACAGCAATGGTAATGCTATAGTATTGACCATACTCCATATTCACATGAACCTCATTGTAGGCTACTATACAGAATACCATGGTGCTACCATGATACAACTGAGAAAAAAAAAAAAGGTATATTTATATATTCCCCTTATCACAAACTGGCTGTAGTAACACACACGATGAAGAAGATGAAGATCCAAGACAGTCTTTAATAGTATCCACAGGTAGTTAAATCCTAACAGAGGCAGGCAAGCAAACACAACCATAACATTGACAAGACCTGACAACACCGAACTGAAACAAGGGAACTAAGGGGCTGGTTACACTATAGGGCTGGATGATTAATCGAAAAGTAATCGAAACCGAAATTCAGAACCTCTAACCGACGTAATTTTCCCATGTCGGTTTTTTCGTTTTTTTTTTAATCCTGTTAATACTTCCCCCTTAAAAACATACTACCGCGTGTGGAGCCACGTGACTCCGCCCCGTCCAGTGAGCGGCATGAAAGCAACACGGAGGTGAACGCTGAGTCAACGCACAGAGATGGAGCGCGAGCGGTGAGCCTTGCGTCTTCACTAAACTTTGTCAGTTGTATGTGTTTTACGGTTTGCCAGTTTAGACATTCAAGCGATTTAGACGATCGGATGTGTATTATATCGAGCTACCGTGCTCGCGCAGCTGCATTGTGGCACTAACACTCATACAAACAGTAGCTGCACAAAACGTGATGATCGCACGTACTGAGGAGTAGAAACTAGTTGTCAGCGCTGTCCTGTGATTTATCACTAAAGTAGCTTAGAAACTCAAAACTTATTATAGCATATATTTTTCTACTTTTGAAGTAACTATTTACAACCTACAGCTTCACAATTAATAGAGAGACGGTGTGACTAATTCACACACGTAGTCGCTCTCATTATATACTGATACTATGCTAATTTATCCGTATCTGATTTACAACCAGCAGAAATCTGTAAGAAATGTTACGAATTATAGATAAAATAACTGCTGAAAGTGAGCTGTTATGTCAGATAAAAATATTGAAAACATAATCCCACCTAGTCAATCATATTTACAGTACAAACCTTGTCAGTGAACTGAGGGCAAAAAAAAAAAAAAAAAATCGTTCATTAATCGTAATCGAGGTAACATGTTCAATTAATCGAGGTTTTGATTTTATGCCATAATCCTACAGCCCTATTACACGACACCATTTTGAACTAAAATCTGAAAATTTGGGCTTTCATTTCCCTGACAACGGCGTTTCAAAGTGGAAGTTTTTGAAAACGTTATCATCTCCGTGTAAACTGCAAAAACGCGAATCTGTGACGGCATGCACATGCGTATTACGTGTTTAGTCTATCAAAGCGAAAATAAGGTGTTTTCTGTGAATGCGCGAGACTTATGATTTATTAGCCGCTATGGGTGGATAGGCATGCGCGAGGCGGATGCTCTGGCGCATAGTCTTTGGCTGTTTCTCAATTCCAAGAATGCAGAGAACGGACTTGCGTTGTCGTGGAGTCCGGTCTTGCCAGGCAACCTTGAAAGAACGAACTCGGAAGGACGCGAGGACATAGAACGCATCATTTGAAAATTGAGATGTCCTGCGATCTTGTTGCTCAACTGACCATCCCAGCATTTTATAAGTGGCTAATGCACAATAAATACAACATAACATCACAAACAAATGTAATAACCTATTAAAAGACTTCTTTTATAATATTACAGACATTGTTTTTATATAATTTTATATCTGTTTATTTTAACGTGTGTATTTATGAAAATGAGTAGCCTTTGTGTTACATGCTTTGTCAATGTTAAGATTATCACTTTATTAAAATTAAGCAAAACAAACGGACAAATGTTCACTTTCACGAGCCGTCACGTATTTGCGCGCTTGTAGCGGGAATCTCATAAGTGAGAACGAGAACTTTAAAGCTTACAGGCTTCCATATGTCGACCGCCCGCAGCGTCTTCTGGGATTTTTAACGGTTCGATTCTCTCAAGTCTGCATTCGATGCATCCTCGATATCGAGAACACATCCGGGTACTTTCATGCGTCCTCTGTTCTTGCGTTCTTGAGTATAGAGAATGAGAATGTTGTGTCACAGCGTTTTCACTCGCGTTGCATTTCGGGAAGGCGTCGCCATATTAGAAGGATACGCTATTCGTTGCCATGGTTACTTTGACAGTGAGACCGTCAGACCGAGAGAAATAGCGTTATATTTGTTTGCAATTTTGCGATACGCCGCAGTTTCTTGGAAAGAAATGGATAATGAGGAAGGGAAAGGAAAGGGGCTCTATCGGGAGAGACTAAATAACACCGCCAAGCGTCGCCAAGGGACATTCTAAAACGCTTAACGTGGCTTAATGTACTAAGACAGTGATATTAACAGACCAAACTCACTATACATCATACTAATAAAGTATACTATGTAGACCTACAAAAAAAATCAGATGAGTCCTGAATGATCTCAACGCGTTTAATAACACGTTAAGCCTTTTCCTCCCATAGAAAACCGTTATAAGAAAACGCTTAATATGGCTTAATGTACTAAGAAAGACAGTGATAACAGACCAAACTCAGTAAACATCATACTAATAAAGTAAAGCAGTTAAGCCCATAATGTGAACGCAACGTGTTTAAATTAACGAGCGTTTTCCTCACATAGAAAACTGTTGAGAAACGTCGCTTAATGTAGCCTACTAAGTGATATTAAAAGATCAAATTCGGCACAAACCAATGTTTCTGTATATTATGCTTTATTATAGTGTTTACTAAGTTTGGTGTTTTAATGGCACTGTCTTTTTCTTGACGGGAGGAAAACACGTGTAATTAAATGTGTTGCGTTCATATTCTGGGCTCATCTGGTTTTCTGTCCGTAGTATGCTTTATTATGGTGTTTTGGTTCGTTAATAAACTGTCTTAATAAATTAAGGCACCCCCAGTTTGTGTGTCCTGGCACCGGCTCTGTCCTGACATCGTCAATTACCTGATTTATGGTATCAGTGCCTACACAATGCAAGAGTTCAGACCCTTTAAGCATTTAAAAGCAAATTTTTAAGTTTAAGTTATTAGCAAGCAGCATTATTTAAAGAAAACTGCTTGACATCACTAACCAGTCTCTGACTCAGTAGGCAAAAATATTATTATTTTTACAATAATAAGCATCAGAACTGTAATAAAAGTGGAGTGCAACCTTCCTTAGCAAGTATGACTGAGCTCTCGCAGTTTACAGGTTTGTGGGTTTAAAATTCAGCCGCAGCAAATTTGTTCATATGCTTCTAATGATTTAAAGGGTCTGAACTCTTGCATTGTGTAGGCACTGATACCATATAAACCAGGTAATTGACGATGTCAGGGTATGTGACAGGTGTTGGTGCTTCTGGGTCTTTCGCAGGTCGCACGGGTCGATGCTTTTAATGTCAAGCATTTTCTCTAAATGACGCTGCTTTGGCGGTGTTATTTAGTCTCTCCCGATAGAGCCCCTTTCCTTTCACTTTCTTCTTCTCCAAGTATTCCCATAAAACTGCGCTGTATCGCAAAATGTATTTATTAAATTAATCTGCTCTCTCTCTCTCTGTTGCTCTTTATCTCGGGCTCTCTAAATTAGTTACCATAGCAATGGATAGCGTATCCTGCTAATATGGCGCCGCCTTCCCAAAATGCAACGCGGAGTGAAAACATTGTGACGTAACTCCTCATTCTCTATTGGAACTGAACTTCGACGGTTGATGATGACGTAGAGCAAGAACACAAGGACGCAAGATCGCTTAAGAACACATATTGAGAAACAGCCTTTCTTTACAAAGTGACATCGCCAACTACTTGTCTGGCATGCGTAGTGCAGCCTTTTTGTTGTTTGTGCGGATCCATGTGAATGGGAATAGTTTTGATAATGTTGTCATCTGTACAAAGAAAAAACTTTTCCGTTTTTAGTACATTGTTGTCAATTAAACGTACCCTAAATGAGCAGGTAAATGAGGATAATTAAAGACACACACCCGAACTGAATAACAAATCACAAGTCCATGTAGTTACCAGACAGTTAGTTAACTTGCTGTCTGTTTTGAGACACAGCCACTGTAATTAGTCAAACAGCAAGTAGCCTATCTTCAGGTATTTGGTCACCATTCCAACTGTTCAACATTTGGTCTTGAATGTAATAAACAAAGTTTAGCTTTAAAATCCCCCTCAGAATCCACATGGGGTAACATGTCCAATCTGTCTTTGTCATGAAAGATTTATATTTGAATAGACCCTTCTAATGAGAATTATCAGCAGGGAAGTCCACACTGAATATGTAAATACATGGGAACAATTTAACATGTGTGGCTAATGTCTGCTGGGTTTTAGGGAGCGATTTCAGTCGCCAAATAACATGTGCCCATCTGCCTGGTGCTAAAGTTCTGTTCTGCCATTCTTTGTGCGAATAGCAACTTTCTGGGAGCATCTCCATTAGTCCTTATTGGATGGCTTGATAAAGTCTTTTTAATGCATTCTAGAGTTCAGGAGACTCCACTGGCTTGTTTCTGCATTCATGGTAAATGGGACGACATTAACATTCTTATGTGTTTGTGTTTAGTTGAGTGCTTTTCTCACAAGCCCTGTCAAAAAATAAGTGACTAATGTTATTCCGCAGAACAAAATGCTCTTGTGCAGAATGGAAGTAGATTAAAACATTTAGCCCGTCTATTAGCGTCATTTATATATTAGTATAAAAAAGGCTTTAAGAAGCTATATGCATTTAAATTCACAGTCTCTATCTGCTGGGAATTATGGAGCCCCCTTAAGACAGGTTAAAAAATAAGATGAAAATTCATTAAATTATATTTTAATGCCTTTGTTTTCCTCCTGAAAACATTTGCGTATGCTCGCAAAACTTTTGCGTTCCTTTGAGAAACTTTGCATTTGATTGCAAAACTTTTGTGATGTAAAAATATGAGGTGGGAGGAAAAACTATATTTCAGTGCTTAAGCAAGTGAACGCAAAGTTTCAAAACTTGAATTGCATTAAATTAAGATGAACAAAACATTAAATATATTTTTTGATTTATATTAATGTTTATTTGTAATTTACAGTTATTCAAAAAAACTATCTATGCTTACTGATGATATTTATGTTTGCAAACTTACAAAAATAGAGGCAATCAGTTGCCTCAAATTTTTTGAGTTAGTAGAACTTATCCGGGTTTACAGTGTATGGGATGATCAGCCTAGCTACATTTAAGGTGCCTAAAACCCAGGTTTGGCACAAACTAAACTGAAACATACCTGGCTAGCCTAAGTAGGTTAAGCCAGAATCAAGAACCAGGTCCAAATGCTCCCAAGTCCATGACAAGGACAAGGCAGTGAAAAAAATATGTTCAATATTGTACAACCACACTGTTCTGTAAGTCAGCCTACCAATGGCTAACTTAATTGTCTCTGCATATTAAACAGTAATAAGAGAAAGTATTTTAACCCTTTAAGGCTGTGAAAATAGGTTATTAATAATTTTATAAAGATTAACTTAAAGTGACAACCATCAGTTAATATTTAAAGTCTGTTTATGAAGTATTTACATAGACGTTTAATGTGGATGAGCTTAAAGGGAGCACACTGAGATGAAATTGGAGCAACAATTTTTTATTAATAAATATTACATTAAATTTAAAGGACACGGTTTTGATAAATAATCTAGGTCATGTATTAAGTTTATACATATTTTAATAAGAACAACTATTATTCAGAATATCTATGAAATTATACTTTTTTCTTATTGATGTCACACTGAAGCAGTGTGATTTTCATAGTAGTGCACCTTTTAAGCTCACCTAACAATAATATGAAGTATTTAAAAATTGCAGCATTGTAAAACCACAGACCATCAATAAACTGTAATATTATGGATTTAAAAGTACAAGCCAGCAATGCCTGAAAAGTAATATATTAGAGTAGCAAACAATCTTATACAGCTAGTAGGCTAACTATGTTCTGTAGCATCTGTGCTATGTTGTTAAAACTATCTTTTGGATCTAACTGTAATAATTTTCCACATGCAGGTTCCAGGTTATACTAAGCAAAAGTCTAAACATTAATCTCTTAATTTTGCAGTAAGTAGTTATAACTACCCCCAAAAAGGGCCACCTTAAAAATGCACATTTAAGAGGCTCCTCTTTTGGTGAAAGTTTTCAGACAGCTTTCAAAATGGCCGCCAGACAGTGTGAACACATGGATACCCATATTTCAGTGTGCAATGGTCTGATTTTCTTAAAATTACAGGAGGTATGTAGTAACAAACACATCAATTGGTTAAGACATCAAGTAGGATAATACATTATTTTTTCTTTTTATAATCTGAGCTCAAAGATGGTAGTGTGCTTAATGGCTACTTGAGCTTAATAGGTACGTTTACCCTATTTTCACTTTTAAAGTGCTCTCTTTTTCAAAGGTAAATTTGAATTTGCACTCTCTTGTTTTCTTGCCTTTTCTGCATTCTCTTGTAGAATGTAAAAAGACAGCATTATTTTGCAGATACCAGCTTCATTAATTCACGATTTGTGAGTTTCTAGGCTGATTTGGGGGAAAAACAGTATGTTTTCTGTGATCTCTGGGAGATGATGAAGGGGAAGTGAACGACAAGATTCATCCCGTATGACTTCAGAATGTGCACAAGGCGTTGCAGTACATCCCTTTGCCTTTTACATCATCATTGTTTCCTCTAATGTGAAGACAGACACAGTCAAGTCTTTGTATGCTTGTGTTGTCTGATTTGAGTGATCCTCTGGGGTGGCGATGGAGACGGTTTAAGCTCCTTATCAGCATCAGGACAATATGAAAGCCAGTCGTAAACAATGTACAGCAGCCCCAAAACACTCTTTGGTACCCTCCACGCATTCTTTCTCCTGTTACGCTCCAGAACAAATTGGATGGATTACAGGCGATATGCTGCATGGATCTAACCTGACTTTGATTGGCGATCATCCAGCAGGCTGCTGCTAATGAGGCTGCGGAATTGAAGGTTTTCACAATGCTGAAATCTTTGTTGTATATGTTCAGAGATCTATTTAGGACTATAAAGGAGCAGCATTCAGGATTTTGCAACGGGCTGTTCTGTATCCCCAATAAAATCTCTTCCTTGATGTGAGCCAGTAAAGATTTCTTTGCTGCCTAAGAAGCAATCAGTGTAACACCTGAAATGCAAATTGATTTGATTGGGTCAAGCTCTGACTCAAAACCAAAAGAACTGTCTACTGCCTACATAGACAGCTGCCTCTTAAGGAAGTGAAATGGAACCTCAAAATTGACTTATTTGGATCACTCAACATGGAACTCCAACAAAAGTAGAGTTACTTAAAATCGTGTTGCATTGGTAAACATAAAAATTACATGGCACACACAAATATTGCCTAAAAGTTTTTGTTCTTTTTTGGTACTTTTCAGTATTGAACAATACAACATTTTTATTTTTTTTTTCACTAAGCTTGTTGCAATGCATTCTGGGATTGTCTTCTATGGAAAAATTATCTTATAACCCTGTTGAAAAAAACAGCATATGCTGGTTAGGTGCACTTGACCAGCTTAAACCAGCTCATGACCAACTAAGAACTAGCTTAAACCAGCTCAAACCAGCTGCCACACTTCAAAACATACCTAATCAGCATATGCTGTTCTTTTTTCTTCTTCTTTTTTTTTTTTTTCCAACAGGAAAGGCAGCAAAATGTTCCTGTCAACATTATGGAACATACTGTCTAGATAGGAAGCTCACTAGGCTTTGGAACAGAGCACGGTGTCTTTGTTAGGTTGAGCCTTAAATTCACTCAGCAAGACTGAAATGAATCAAATGTGTTCCTTGATAACAAATCTGTGTTTGTGAACTACAGCAGGATGGAAATTACAATCTCTATGCTTTTTTGCCACTTTGCCCTGCTCTGGGTCAGGTCACAGGGCTTAGTGCTAGTTTCACACTAGAGTGAGCCTGAAAAGCACCTGGAAATGATTTTGTGCTATCAATCCTAGTCCTGTCTGTCTCCACAGTGCCTTCAAGGTGATGCTTGTCTCTATCAGGATGTGATGAATGACTTTATCTGCTCAACTGGCCATTTGAAAAAAATCTTTTTAAGACCATCACACAGGGGCCTGAGAGCCTGCTTCCATTGTTCACCTAGCCATCCTGTGTGTGAGAGGTGGTCATAGTGTTAATGTGGGTTACATGTGCATGCGCTCTCACGTGTGCATGTTGTTTAATTGATGTATAAGTACTTTTTATTGATTTATTGAATAAGTAGGGGAGACTTGGGAAGTTTCTCACAGGGCCCATACTTTATCTTTGTAGCTTTATACAGTGTCTGAAGGATCATGTGACACCAAAAGGGTTAGTTCACCCAAAAATGAAAATTCTGTCATTTTAATTACTCACCCTTATGTCGTTCCACACCCGTAAGACCTTCATTCATCTTTGGAACACAAATAGAGATATTTTTGATAAAATCAGATGGCTCAGTGAGGCCTCCATTGCCAGCAAGATAATTAACACTTTCAGATGCCCAGAAAGCTACAAAAGACATATTTAAAACAGTTCATGTGACTACAGTGGTTCAACCTTAATGTTATGAAGCGACAAGAATACTTTCTGTGCACCAAACAAACAAAATAACGACTTTATTCAACAATATCTAGTGATGGGCGATTTCAAAACACTGCTTCATGAAGCTTCGAAGATTTACAAATCTTTTGTTTCGAATCAGTGGTTCAGAGTGTGTATCAAACTGCCAAAGTCACGTGATTTTAGTAAACGAGGCTTCGTTACGTCATAAGTGTTTAAAAATATCAATGGTTCACCACTGGGGGGGCGTGACTTTGGCAGTTTGATACACGCTCTGAACCACTGATTTGGCACACTCCGAACCATCGGATTTTATCAAAAATATCTCTAAATATCAAGGGCCAGCGTACAGTGCGCATGATGCGAATTTCGTCATCAGAAGAGTATGGGCATACTGTACGCGCGCCACCTGTTTTTTTTTTTTTTTTTTTTTTTTTTAAACGGTCATACTTGTACGTGCAGGTCGCAAATGCACATTTAATTTTTTTGCAGTAATTACTTTATCCACAAGGTGGCAACCGTGCCATGGTTCACAAGGTAATCAAAGAAACTGCATAAACAAAACAGACCGGAGCGCATGCAAGCTACAATGACAATGGAGGCCTACATAGACGAGAGATTGTGTGAAGAGGTTAGAAAGTACCCTCATTTATACAACTCTAATTTGTACGACACTTTTGACCGGTATAGCATTTTATATATATATTATTACTGCATTTTAAATTACTTTTGCTTATGGCAATGACCATTACCAGCCTCCATAGACAATGATAAACTAAACATCCCAATCTTCTCCTGCAAAACTGAAACAGAAAATGCTTGTTCTCTCCTTGGACTGAATGAATATATCAAATGAAGCCACTTTGAAAGAAAGACTTTCTATATCTGCTCAGTAACAGACTGCATGTGAACAGTCTTTCTTTCGAAATGATCTCTGTCCTTAATGGCTGCAGCACTCAGTAGAGCACAGATTTTCTCCTCTGGTTAAAGTGCATGCGAGTGCATGTAACCTGTTACTTTAGTACAAATGTGTGTGGTTAACAAATGTAGTCAGTTAAATGAGGGAGTGTAGAGGTTTATCACCTGGTGTGAACGAGAATCAGTTTCAAAGACAAACTAAAGGAAATCTAATTCAGATTTAATGACGTGTGAGCTTGGAAGAAGCATGGCCTGCTCCTGCTGGCTGAAAACGGATTGATTAATGAAAACTTCCTATCTGTTCAAACCTTTTCTGAAGAATTATGTCAAAAAAGTACTGAGACTTAATAGCCTTATGTCTAGAATGTACTACATGACTTTTGCCACAGTTTTCAGTCTGGAAGAATCGACACTTGTTTACCGTCTGGAGGAGTCAAAGCTTGTTGCCGAAAGTCAAAGTGAATTGTAGATTGGCATTTACCATCTGCCCCGTGGAGGAAGACGTCACCAGTGCCACTCTGGACCCAGAACACAGCCAGCCTCTTTCCACGCCTTTCACGGACGAAACGCCAGGATCCACCCCAGTCACCAAGCACAAGCCTGCCACCAGAGGTGTAAAGAGTTCCTGAAAATATACTTGAGTAAAAGTATAGATACCTTACAGCGAAAATTTCTCCATTACAAGTTACAAGTCACCGATTCCAATATGACTTGAGTAAAAGTCTTAGAGTATCTGATTTTAACAGTACTTAAGTATTTTTCTCAAACTGAATGTAGGTTCAAAGATGCCCTAGTCCTCAACACCTAAGCGACATGCCAGTGAAGATAAAAAACAATTGATTTGTAAGATGAGAAATCATGTTTATTTTCTAAAAACAAAATAAAACCGAACACCTCAATACTGCAATAAATCAAGGTCAACACAACAGCCACTTAAACATCTACAAACTCTCAATTCTCAGTTAAGCTCAAGTATTAAAAAAGGCCATAAATAAACCAATATCCTTCAAAATGGTCTTGTCAATATAGCAGATAAATAAAATGATGTTAAGTAAAATTAAATAGTCTAAGTCTACTTGCACTGGATGTGCTGGTTTTGGCTTCATCATCGGCTGCAGTCATGACCCCATCTCCTAAATCAAACACCTGTGATTCAGCAACTACCTGCTAATGGACTCGCATTCACGTAAAGTAGCCTTGTTGACAAGTTTGAGTGAGTAAAGGCAAAACGCACAAGATATAGTACCTTCAATGCCCTTAGATGGCAATATACTTTTTTATAGCAGGAACAAACTGCTGCAGAATAAGTTAGGTGCCATGCAAAATGTAATGTGTAATTCCATTACTCATCACAAATGTATTTGAGTAAAAAGTACATTTACTTGTTCAAAAATGTAGTCAAGTAGATAGTAAAAGTTGCTAATATCTTTGATACTCAGTCGACTACAAAGTAGCCAAAAAGATGCTTAAGTACAGTAACTAATTACATTTACTCAAATACTTTACACCACTGCCTGCTACAATGTCAGTGCCAGAGACAACACCTGATCCAATCATCACCCCTGAGCCCGAGTCTGACGAAAAGTCTGACCAGGTGCTTGAGCTGGCAACATTGTCCATCCCAGTGGGTGTGCTTGTGGAGTACATGGAGGGAAGCCCCGCCCACTCTCCCGCTGCTGAGGGTGAGGTGTACTTGGCCTCTGAGAATTGTTTTGAGGAAAAGGAAGAGGTTATTCCCATCTTTGCTTGTCCAGCCCAGCTCCAAGTCTACTTTGGCTGCACTGGTCCCGCCCAGCTCCAAGTCTCCTACCTTACCAAGCCAGTCTTTCAGCCCCGCCACTCTGCTGCACAGATGCTCCTCGGGTCTTCCATTCTCTAGCTCCGCCTTGGCACGTGGATCCCCTGTCTCCACCTTGGGCCACTGAGCCCGTCACTCCACTTCGGCCTGTCATCCAGTCAGCTCCACCTTGACTCCTCCCTCCCTTGGCTCCACCTGGGACTATCGTCCTTACGGCTCCACCGGGCTCTCTCGTTCCTCTGGCTGTCCAGCTCCACATCCTCCTCCAGAGCCCCCAACTTCTCTCCTCTTTTGGACTTGGTTAGTTAGTTACAGCACGAGGACGCGCCTTCCCAGAGGGGGGTGTTATGTCAGGAGTATGCTCATTTGTGTTTTGGTTTGTGTTTTGTTCCAGTTTACCCGAGTTCTGTTTGCTAGTTAGTTTCCATAGCTACTCAGTTTCACACATGTTCTAAGTTCCGTTGATTACTCTGTGTTTATTTAAGCTCTTAGTGTTCTCAGTTTATTGTCCAGTGTCATCAATGTTGTACGTGGATGCTATTTATGTATTTCTCCCTGTGCTCTTCTGAGTGTTCAGTGTTGGATATTATTGAAGACTGTTTCTGTTCTATTCTTCACCATCGTGCGATCATTACTGCAACCCTTTTGTGACAATGTGATCCAGACCTTTGTGGCTTACTCTTTTCTGTGGAACACAAAGGATGTTTTGAAAAATTTGGTTTTTTTGTTGTTGTTGTTGTTGTAGTTTTTTTCCTCACAAAAGAAACAGGTTTTCAGCATTTCATTTATTTTCATGCTAGAGTGTGAACGCCTTTGATTTGATTAAACACTGAAGTGAGACTAAAGTTTATTGATTTTTTTCTCTTTGATTTGTTTGAGACATTCAACATCTCTAGCAGGAAGAAAAAAAAAAAAAAACATCTCATGGGTAAAGAGTCACTGACGCATTCAAAAACATTTTTTGCATTCTTGCATTCACACCTCACTATGCAAAAATGCTTCCTCTCAGGTCATTTAGAGTTTTGTGGTTCAATTTAATGGGAGCTGGAAAATACAAACATCCTCTAAAGGAGTAAAAATTGGCCTCAATAGATTGCCGCAGGATGTTAGTTGTGTATGAGGAAAAGATATTGGTCCATAAAGGATAACAGATTTCCTGAATTACCCTCCTGGAATCAGTAATATTGTGTTACTTTTAAGGTTTTATCTTTCTTGAACTTTCTTAGCTAATAATAAAAGATCAGAAGTGCAGAAAATAAGATCATTAATAAACTGAAACCTCTCTGTAATTTTATGCAAATGTGGTCAGTATCATTACATAACGTTAATAGGCAAAGATCCCTGACTGAGACTTTGATTACTGCAGTGATATTAGATAGAGCAGCTTCACACAGCATGTTTCCGAAGGTTGAAATTTCAGTTGTTTGGGCTGTAAAATTACATGGTGCAGTATATTTACATTGCAGTATATTTTGCACCTGATGATCGTGCATATGAATGCATTATTTTTTTTTTTTTAAAGACCCCATAAAATTGCTAGACTAGTATTATTTTCTTTCTTGCTATTGAAACAGGAACTTCGGGAGGGATATTAGATCAGCTTATCTCTTTCTTTTAAATAGCCAATAGGCTTTAGTGTAGGTCACAGTCGGGAAACAATTCTCATTCCAGAGAACATTTGATTGGACAAAAATTTGTACACACCCCTGAGTACAAGATGAGTCATCAATGCTTTTGTTCTTTTTTTTTTTTCAAAGAAGAGAATTTTTAAATGTGCATACCTACTTAAATTTACTTTTGTCATCTTTATATTATATAGACTATTGACTATTAACAGTAAGGTTCTCTTGGTCTGTCAAATTTTGAAAATAATCCACATAATGCACTGAAGCACAATGAGGTAATCTGATATGATGCTGTAGTTTTATTCAGTGAGATGGACAATTGCATGAGGTGGCATTCATGTTGAACAGCACCACTGGCTAGAGGTTTCCATAGATACAAATCAAGACTTTGGCATCATCTTTGCACATGAGACAAGACAGCAGTAAGAAAAGAAGAAGATTCCAACAATGTCAAGACATTAAAAACGTATCATAAATAATGAATTAATAGCAGGTAATGTCTGGACCCCATTCAAACATCCAAGCATGTGAAATTCCTTGTAGAGGGGGCGGACTGTATTATTTCACCAGCCATGGGAAAGAAGCCTATAAACAAAGCTGTTTCAGTGTTTTTTGTTGAATTTCAATCTCATTTTCTTCATCCTCCAATTGGAAGTGTTTAGAGTTCATTTAGATATTGCTGCATAAAGGATATATATAAGATTATACATTGATGAGCAAAAATATTATGACCAGTCACAGGTGAAGCATATACGGTTGATCATATCCTAACAAGGCCACATATTAAAGGGGACATCAGATGCCAATTTTCCACAAATTAGTATGATTCTTTAGGGTCTTCATGAAAAGTTTGTAACATACTTTGTTTAAAATTTCTTAATGGTTGTGTAAAAAAACACCCTTTTTACCTTGTCAAAAATAGCTCTGTTCACAGCGAGCCATTTCGGTGCATGTCCCTTTAAATGATAATGAGCTACTGTTCACCCCACCCCTATCTTCCGTGGGCGGGCAGTAAACACTATTTGGCAGGTATTGCATTGAACTCACCATTCTTATTTATGCAGTTATAAATGCTCAAAAATGATTAAAATACATTTGAAATTTACTTGTTGGTCATTAACTAACACCTTTATAAACCTTATTGTAGTATTACCATGTTACCTTTACATAAAATGTACAAAGTTTGTAATAAGACAATCACCTTAATGCATTGTTCATTATAAACGTGCAGTTATGAATTACAGTGAGGAGGTTCCAAATAGAAATGACGACATATATGTTTGTTTGACTGTATTATTTTGATAATGAACAAGCTGCGATGTGATGTTTGCAGTGATTTGTTGTGTGTGCGTGAGGCGCCGGCGCGACCAAACAGCAGTCTTTGCAAGGGACATCATCATGGCAACGGTTCGTGGCCAGGTCAGATTATGTCAGAGTTTGTTGGAAAATCATCCCACACTGCTCAGACATTCCCCGACCCAGCAAATGCCAATTAAACATGTTCAGTCAGGTGAAAAACTCCGACGGCAACAGACGCCAACAAGGGTATCACAACTAGCTGCGTCTCATTTCGGAGGCTGCGTCCTGATCCAACAAAGTCCAACAGACGTGTTTGTTGGCGTTTATCTGTGCGATGTGAACTGGCCTTTAACTTTAGCCGCATTCGTCGTGGAACTTGCTAACTAGCACATAGGAAAGGTGATTTGCAAAGATCCATAAAAAAAATATAACGTTACTCACGTCTTCTGGAGGTACTAATCCATCCTTCAGGAACTTTTTAGCAAAACAAACTTTTTAGCGCAGACAAATGCATATATAGGTAGATCCGGGGGCTCATTCCCTTCAAAAACAAAATTAATCCACTGTGTCTTCAGCAGCTCAGATGTCGAGAGTAAAGGATGACTGCTATATTCATTCTTATATCCACAAAATGCCTCAGTTGCTTTGGAGACATTCTTGTCTACACCTGCTCTGCCGTCGAAACATGGCGGACTGTTTACAGCTCACACAGGGCGGGTCTATGCTAAAACGGCAGTGTCCATCAAGAGCCGTGGGAGGGGCCTGTGCAAATTTACGCCAGGAATCTGTGAACGGCTTGATTTGACAAAGTGCTTAAGATTTGTGGAGATTAAAAAAAAAAGCACTGGGTGGATTTTTATCATTATAGGGTGGTTTTGTAGACACACTGCCAACACACATTTATATCCAAACACCATGTAAAAGTGAATTTTGCATCCGATGTCAACATGCAGGAGAAATGGGCAGGAATAAAGATCTGAGTGACTTTGACAAAGGCCAAATTATTATAGCAAGGCAACTGGGTCAGAGTGTCTCTGAAACAGCAAGGCTTGTGGGTCAGCAGTGGTGCGAGTTTACCAACAGAGGTCCAAGGAGGAACAAACCACAAACCAGGGAAAGGGTGTTGGGCGCCCAAGGCTCATCGATGCACCAGGGTAGTGTTGTCAAAAGTACCGGTACTTCGGTACCAAGTCGGTACTGAAATTTTGAAAGTGTCACGATACCAACATTTCTGTAACGGGAGTACCGCAGTACCGTGTACATTCGGTACCCCCTGATAGGGCTGTGGCAATATTTACGTGAATATGACACGAGTGAAGCACAAAGCCTTTGTTTACAAAATAAATAATAGGTTAGCAATTAAATGTGACATCACAGGCATGGAAACATAAGGATTCAGGCCGAATGAGAGGTACGCGAGTCCATACATTTAAGCTTCGTATTACGTTTTGCGAGTCGCGATCTGGTCACCCGATTATCAGTTTTTTTAACAATATTCCATTGGACATGGAATCTCCTGTTTCTTTTCCCAAATCTTCACTCACGCAGAGGATTATAAACGTTTCTTCCTTTGGTTTGCTTTTAATTAGGCCTATTATATTTGCATTCTTTGCTGTGGTAAAGTAGAAAAAACACCATAGGACAGAAACCTTTTTGCTTGCATGTCAAATTTAACACAGTTTGTGCTTGTGCTTCGTAGCCGCAGACCAATCGGACTGCCTATGATAACCCCTGTCCACTGTCGAAAGCGCCTAAAACGGGCACACAAGCATCAGAACTGGACCTTGGAGCAGTGGAAAAAGGTTGCCTGGTCTAAGGAGTCCTGTTTTCTTTATATCACGTGGACAGCTGTGTCGTGGACAGGATGCACTGTGGGACGATGACAAGCACTGGGCAATGTTCTGCTGGGAAACCCTGTTCATTTGGACATAAATTTGATTTGTGCCACCTACCTAAACATTGTTGCAGACCAGGTACACCCCTTCATGACAATGGTGTTCCCTGGTGGAAGTGGCCTCTTACAGCAGGATAATGCACTTTGCCACACTGCACACATTGTTCAGGAATGGTTTGAGGAACATTGTTAAGAGTTCAAGGTGTTGCCCTGTCCCCCAAATTCTTAATCCAATTGAGCATCTGTGGGATGTGCTGGACCAACAAGTTCGATTCACAACGGCTCCACCTCGCAACCTACAGGACTTGAAGGATCTGCTGCTAGCGTCTTGGTGCCAGATACCACAGGGGTCTTGTAGAATCCATGCCTCGGTGGGTCGGCACTGTTTTGGCAGCACATGGAGGACTGACAGCATATTAGGCAGGTGGTCATAATGTTTTGCCTCATCTGTGTATATATTTCCATGGATTCTCAAGAGTTTACTGTGAAACAAACTCTATGCAAAGTAGAATCTTATAAAATAATAATAAAATAATCCCATAGATTCATCTATAATATTGTCTGCATTTGTAAGTCATAAGGAGATTGATTTATGATTCAATTCTGGGGCTTAAAAAGATCATCCAATTGGCCTTCATTGCTCCTTACAGAGGCATGGTAAACCAAGCTTGAAGCTGTTAGTAATTTCTCTCTTTTCAAGCAGAAACCACATCATCTGGTTCAGAAGAAGGTCTTCGCAGCCCGAGAGATAAATTGTCATTCTGAGAGTTTCTTGAAAGGCTAACTTGGAGGCTAGCCGATTGCAGCCTCTAATCTGGGTTTAGTATTGGCAAACAAAAGCCAGACTTTAGATATTCAGGCAGAAACATGCCCTACAAGTCTCCAGTCACAGCCTTTCTCTGTATCATCTGCTCTGGCTTTCTGCTCCAGGCCCCATGGTTTACGGTTCAAAGCATGGATTTAGAGTTCTCAATGGTGGCACGGCATTGACAGGCTTGTTTACATGACTAAAGTAGTAATCGTTCGATACAGCGGTTCTCTTGTTTTGCCCGATGGCAAATTACTCTCAAAGCTCCTGCCTGTGGAAGACCAGACAACAGCTCACACTTGTATGAAACAGTTAATGTAAACTAGAAGAACAATGTGATGATGTGTTTTCTGCCATGCTGTAGAAAAGGCCTCCGCTGACATTAAAAAAAAATTCAAGGACCTTGTAAAAACAGCTTTTACTTGCAGTTACATCATGTTAAGACAAGCATTGAGAAATGTATTGTGTGGAGAATTTTTAATTGGGTTTCATTTTGATGGTGCTAATAAGCTTGATTATATTTAGAGCTATTTTTACATCTTATAAAGAAAATGTGATCGTCTATGACAACTCACCAACACAATGCTAGGATGCTATGAGTGGTTGCCCTGGTGTTACTGTGTGGGTGCAAAATACATTTTTTCTTGTTAAAGAAGCCATTTCACTCAGACATATGTCACAATAGGGAAGAAAAGACAATTGCAACTTCTGTTTTATGCTGGCTTTATTGTAAATAACTGTAAAATGGCCAGTAAATGAAAATGATATAATCATATGAAAACTAAACTGTATGCATTGCATTGATATTTTAATATTTGATGTGTCTTCAAATCTATGCCAAATATAAGCAATAGTAATAGTGATGCTTGCTTTAGCACTAAATACATCACGGTATGTCACTGCAGACAAAGACTTCCAGTTGCACCAAAAGAACTGAAGCCAGCATTACTGTTAAGTATGATTTTACTCTAATAAAATGGTTTTCAGTGCTAACTCTGTTGACCTGTAACATTTTGAAACGTGCAGTTGGGGTTAATTATCGTCATGTTCTGAATTTATTGTGAAGACTAGTGCCATAATTTAATATTTTATAAGTGTTGCTTATAAACTTGGCATTTGAGACTGACCTTATCTGAGCTACTGTTGTATCGTAACCAGTACATCACACTAGGTAATTGTTAAATGATTATCACACTGTTGTTTGCTTTTAACAAAAACAATTACAAGGCAATTAACAAAGAAAGTTATTTTCAGCTCTTCCATTTTCACAGAAGCCCAAATGGAATTGAGCTAATTAAGCAAAAACTGAGCAATATTAGATAATTGCTCCCAATAACTCTCTAAAAATAATTAAATTAGGTTAAGCCACACAAGTGATAACTGGGAAATCTGGGTCTTGAACCATAAGCATTTCACATAAACAGTTGTTCTTTTCCTTATTTTTATTTGCTTGAGAATATTTTATCATGTATGGATACAGAATGATTTTTAAGACTTATAAGATATAAGACATGTTAGATACTAAAAACAAATTTGACATAAATATTTCAGTGATAGGCCTAGGTGATTCATAATATAACTTTTTTTTACCATCTACTAATGATTTGTTTGATTTATATCATGATTTACTAATTTTTTAAGATAACTTACAACATATTTGTAAATTGTTAGCATGATTATGATTAGTTCATCATTAACTAATAACTTATAAATGACATAACTGAATTAACAAAACATTCATAAAAGGTTAGCATATCACTTAATCATTTATGAGCGTATAGTCATGTTCTGTGAATGATTAGTTCATCATTAACTAATAACTTATAAATGACTTAAAACAACATTATTATAAAGTGTTTCCCATTATTTTTGCAAATCTGTTTGGTGCTGCTAATGCTGAAGTGTTGAAGTTAAAGGTGAAACGTGTAGTTCTGGCATCATTAGTGGCACCAAACAGAATTGCAGTATGTTTGAGTGACAATGTTTATAATGTAGGTTCCATAATATCTGGAGAACGTCATCTGTTAGCACATTGAATCTTGAACCCATGTCACATATCATACAAAAATACTGGCTAAACCAATGTGTGAGTCCTGAGAGGAACCAGGGGCGTTTCTAGCCTTTCATAAGTACTGGAGTACAGGCCTCCATCAGGTCCCCCAATTTTTTTTTGTGGGAAACCCAAACGATTCAGTGTGTGATTGAACTGTCTGAATGAATCAAACTGAATCACAAAAATTTCAGAACTTTTTCCGGGTGCTGAATTGGCCTGCCTGCAGTCCAGATCTTTCACCTGGACTGAGAACATTTGGCGCATCATTAAACGAAAAATATGTCAAAGACGACCACAAACTCTTCAGCAGCTGGAAACCTGTATCAGGCAAGAATGGGACCAAATTCCACCAAAACTCCAGAAACTCATTACCTCGATGCCCAGACGTCTTCACACTGTTTTGAAAAGAAGAGGAGATGCTACACCATGGTAAACATGCCCCTGTCCCAACTATTTTGAGACCTGTAGCAGGCATCAAATTTGAAATGAGCTCATTTTGTGCATTAAAAAATTGTAAAATTTCTCAGTTTAAACATTTGTTATGTTATCTATGTTCTATTGTGAATAACATATTGGCTCATGTGATTTAAAAGTCTTTTAGTTTTCATTTTATTCAAATTTAAAAAACGTCCCAGCTTTTCCGGAATTCAGGTTGTAGATCAAAAGAGGGATTTATTCACAATTCAAAAATCTGGCTAGTTTTGTAAGAAAACACACAACTTTACTGCTGAAATATTGTGTTAAGGATCTTCAGGTCAGTATATAGTAATCTCCATCGACAGAAAACATTTAACAGTAATATTTTACTGGGGCACTGTGGTATTTAATTGGGCCTCTTGCCCCAGTAGTGATGCCACTGGGTGTGCCTATCTGTTATTTTGACCAGTAGTAGGCAGTGTTTGAAATGTGGAAACAGTTGCTAATTTTTCCAACTCCATTTGGAGTAGCGCACTAGTAGCGCAAAAATTAAAATCAGTTATAAGTAATAAATAGAAGAGATAAAGTGTAGATACCCTTCATTTGTCTGTCATCTATGTCTTTAATCTCTTTGAAAAAGGCTTTACATTCACATTTTCAACTCAAAAAAGCTTGAGAGTTTGAAATCAGAGGGCTTAGCTTATCTCATATCAATGCCTGCCCTGTTAGCAACTACCCTCTTTGAAGAATCGAACAAACCTAATGACCCTAATACGAATATTGCTGCATAACACTATTCACAGCCTCAGTCTCCATCCTAAACCAACTCAGTTCAGAAGCCCTGTGTGTTCAGCGTTAAGCCCCTGCTGAAATACGCTGCCATGTCTTATATATCACAGTGCAAACTCAATTAATGAGCAGCAGTGCGTCAGCACTCCTTACCAGCGTCTCTGAAAGCGCAAACTTTGCTGGCCTTCTCTCTTAGGTTTGCTCACAGTATGCGGGTTGTGGCAGTGGAATCTGTCTCTCTCTCTCTCTCTGAACTACAGCTCAGAGAGGGGCTCAAAGTGCTGACTGTACTGGAGGTCCGCTGAGCGAGAGGAGGATGTGTAGGGTGATAAAAGGTAAGTTTCCCTATCCCACTATGCCTGGTGTGGGCCTTATGGTGCATCTTCAGCTCCCTTCAGAATGGTAGTTTTCACTCAGTTGCTGAAATATGGCTTTAGCTGAATCTTATGAAAGTTGTTGAGAACATGTTTGTAAGGTATTCAACTCAAAATTAAAAGAAAGTATTTCGTTTAAAGACAAGCCTTGCCACTTCGAGGAAACTCTGGCTGAGCAGGTATGTCTGTATATGTTTTCATATCCATACATTTTGTTCTAAGTTATAATTTACTGTGGTTTACTGTGTTTTACACAATTCTTTGAGCCTTTTGTAGTGTGGGTTTGGTGAAGTGTACTAAAAACAAACATCGTCACGTATATCCTCCAAATTGACGACAATCAGTTCATACGTAAAGAGATGTTAGCATACTGGACAGAGATGAACAGCTCAAAAAGGACTATAATACAGATCAGGGATTGTTCTGTGTGCATATCTGTGTTATAATGACTTTTACATCAATAAAAAAATATTTTAAAGCACAAAAAAAATAGACACATAACTCAATAGACAACTCCACTGTTCAATTATTTTGGAGTTTGCAGCACTATTGTCGACAGACCCTTCTAATGACAGAGTACTGCCAAGGTACAGGTTTTGAGTACTTTACAACTTTCTCACCACTGCTTACTGATGGTTTGAAGGACAATTACTCTGAGCTGCCCCCTGTCATTTCAAAGAATAGTACAACGGCGAGCCCATCAAGCATAAACGCCTCGTCTGTTTGGGGAGGTACACTTGCAGTCAGCAGAGGCTCGTGGAGCGGAGCCAGACAAAAGTATAAATAAGGCTTAACCCTACCCCACACCCTAACAACTAGCTTTTGGACCAATTGTAATGACCTTTCAGCACACCCACTCCCTTTCGGCATGCACATTACTTCGACCTTCGACCCTTGCTGCAACCTGTATCATGATGACGCACTGGAAAATCCATTACGTAGTGGATTTTTCCCAAACTAGGTTTAGGGATTAGTATTTGTAGCATTGTGTAGGCAACTAGCACTGTGATTGACATCAGTAATGAAATCTTTTGAATCTGCTGCGGGGTGGACTTTGTGCTGAACTCCCTTGAGGGGAGTATAATCCAGTACATCATTACGCTACAGGCTGCAGCCAGAATAGTCTGTCGCTCATGGATAGTCGGAAAAACAGAAGGTTATTAACAAAGCAGTTATTGTAAGAGTAGGTTTATCACTGAAAACTGTATTGTATTTGTCTACTGTTTAAACAGCATCATGCTGAAAATACATGGCTATGAAATGTTGACTACAGAGTTTTTGCAGATTTTGCAGCGGTGTTCTCACCATATTTACAATTCTTTGCGGTCTTTAGCAACTGCCTACAATGCTCTGGATCCTTCACTGGAAACCGAAAATAACCCACTCCCGCTAAAAGTTTACCATTTGAATTCTTGCACCTGGAACAATACAAGTCAACACCATTGTGACTAAGATTTTCTATTTCCTACTCAAGCCAGACATGTGTCCCAACCAGTCGCAACATGACGCTGCGACATGCAATAAAAGGTATATTTTCCATGTTACTCAGAGTTTTTGTCCTAACCAGCCACGACGGCAGCACACGACGATCCTATTTTAGAAACGGTTTCTATTTTCTGCGACGTCACGGCTGGAAGAACAACACAAAGTATGACAGTGACAATCTCAGGTAATGTTTATGTGCTTTATTTAAATGTTAAAAGCGTCTAATGTGAGTTTGAATATCATTTTGTGTGTCTTTTATAACTGTACTGAAAGCAGCAATGGACAAATCACCTCAGATTTTCAAAATATTTGAAAGGAAACAAGTGTTCAAACTGTCAACTCATTGTTTCAGTAACTTAGTATGTATTTTTAGTAATGTTAAAATGGTGTGACATTCATAAAATTGATTATGTTCTTATCCATTTCGTTGCGAGCGCCTGGAGCTTGCGGAGAGAGCCTGCCCACGCGCTCTTCTGATTGGCTGTGATTTTTGATTGACTTTATCACATCTCAAAGTCGCTTTGCGTCTGGTGTGGACAGATAAATTGTTTGTCGCTGGAATCTTAGTGCATCACGTCTGGATAGGACATGGCGAGACGGTGTTTGACTCTGTAAGCCTATTCAATAGAGTGGTGCAGGGATGATGTATTTTTGTAGGCCAACCCGGACAACACATTCTCACTGGTCACATATTGACACTTGGTCAATGCACAGGGTACCCCTTTAGCATAAGCTTTCAACAAGAAACCTTTGGCATCATACACAGACATCGCATTTTAGCGTAATATAGAAATTATATATTGGGGTATAATTTTGCCATTATGACATATATGTTGTGTTGTGATTTTCAATTTAATCAGCCAGCATAATTTTATTTATTTATTTATTTATTTTTTAATTTAGGTGTTTATGTAAAAAAGGCTTCATTTTCTTTATTTCTCAATTTCTTTCTTTTGATTTTGGCATTAAATGTGGCCTGGTCATGTTTTCATGTCAGACTGAAATTCTTCCTGTTTAGGAGTTACACAGTGTTTGTACAAAAAAGGAAAAACTAGAAAGAAAACAAATGCATGGTTCCACCATTTACAGATTTTTATATTATATTCTAAAATAAAAGCCAAAAAAAGATTTCACTAAAATATATAAATAAATGACTCCATAAATAGGCGGCAGAGGAGGTATCAGCAAAAGGCAAGGCAAACATTCATCTTTAGTACAAAACAACACAGCACATCTCTCTTTGAAATTTGTAAAGCTAGTGAGTTGAATTGTTTGGCGTACGGTGGCGAGCCGAGTCTCTGGGGAAGGCTTTGTTATTCTAAAAACACATTTCTGTGGGAAACGGAAACTTTTGAGGTTTCTGTGTGGTAAAGTAACTGGATTTTCTGTAGCAACAGTGATAAAGGTTTCTAAACACATCTGACGTAATTGTGAGCGTAAAGCTGTCAGCGGAGATAACGGACAAGAGGAGATATTGTGAAAACGGGCAGCTGTATTCAGTGAGGCTTTCATGGGCGCAACATTCAGCGACATCAGCCAAGAGGTTTTACAAGCCTTGGCAAAGATCAACTGCATTATTGTCAGTGATAAGTAGGGGCCATTAGCATAACTGAGACTATCACAACTGGGCAACAATGTAAAACATGCTAGCTTATTCAAAGTGCACAGACCAATGTGGTAAACCGATCTGCTTAGAAGTGCAGCATCTGTGAACAGATCATATTGAAAATATATGGAAACAAATTACCAAGTTGTTTCATGAAAATTGATGAGTGCTATATGGAGCTTATTGATTGCACCCTTTACACAGAGAAGGTGCCAACTTCACTGTTTTATTCATGTTTTTAGCTTTACTACTAAACCTAACACATACAGTGACAGATCAGCACTTGGTCCAGACTGCCGTGATGAGTTGTGAAATGGCAAAACAGGCAACTTTTTGCATGATCAGTATTGGTTCACTACAAGTTTTTTTTTTACTAATTAAAGGGATAGTTCACCGAAAAATTAAAATTATCCCATGATTTACTCACCCTCAAGCCATCCTAGGTGTATACGACTATCTTCTTTCAGACGAACACAATCAGAGATATATTTAAAAATATCCTTAGTCCTCCAAGGTTTATAATGGTTGTGAATGGGAGGCAGCGTTTTGATGTCAAAAATAATGCATCCATCCATAAAAAAAGTAATCCATACAACTCCATTGCGTTAACAGAGGCCTTCTGAAATGAAGCAATGTGTTTTTGTAAGAAAAATAAACATTTTTAAAACTTTATAAATTCAAATAACTAGCTTCCGGTGGATTGGGGCGGAAAAGTATCCTTTGACCTGACGCACAACGTAATGACGAACACAGAGGTGCAGAGGATAGAGCAAAACAAATCACTGGTCAAGGATTATAAATCTAAAACGATATTTTTTAAAGAGAAATTTCGGAGGATTTCTACATAAGAGAGGAGCTTAAGTTTGTTGCACAGCCCTATTTGTTCGAACCGCGAGGGGCATATAAGCTTACAATACTCCTACATCCTGCGTCATACATCGTGTCACAGGTTACTCATTTGGCGCAAGTCGACTTGCACATTCTGTGAACGGTCGTCTGCCGGAAGTTAGTTATTTGAATTTATAAAGTTTTAAATATGGATATTTTTCTTACAAAAATGCATCGCTTCGCTTCAGAAGGCCTTTATTAATGCTCTGAAGTTGTATGGATTACTTCTTTTTATATAGATGCATGCATTATTTTTGACTTTAAAATGCGGCCCCCCATTCACAACTATTATAAACCTCGGACAACTAAGGATATTTTTAAATATATCTCCGATTGTGTTCATCTGAAAGAATTAAGTACACCTGGGATGGCTTGAGGGTGAGTAAATCATGGGATAATTTTCATTTTTGGGCGAACTATCCCTTTAAGGTGCTGGCATACTAGCACTTTTGCACCCAGGTTCTTTGAATGATTTGAATGCTGTTTTGCGAAGTGTGCACGCATGAACCATGCATGCGGGACTTTATGTATGTACATGTAACATGAGTCTGTTAAAAAGGTGGTCTGGCCACTAACACAGAATGTTCTCAGAACGTTCTCAGAAGTTATGAACAAACATTATACCAGTAACATTAATAGAATGTTCATTCAAAGTCTGGGGCCGTATTCACAAAACATCTTAAGGCTAAAATTAGCTCCTAATGTGCCGATTTAGGAGAAACTCTTAAAAGTCTTCAATTTAGGACTCCTAAATTTTTGCTCTATAAGTATTTCACAAAGCATTTTAGCACTAAAACTAGCTCCTAAATCTGTGAAAAGTTAGAAATAGTGAAGAGGACTCCTAAGTCACTAAGACCAAATCACAAACAATTCTAAAATGGCTGTTGCTGGCATTCTGCCTCAGCAATCCTCCCAAAGACACTGTACACCATTGAGGCAATAGGCAATAGAGCCTTGGGTGCTGAGCTTTTTCTTTATAAATGCAATAATTATTTTAATGCATAGATTTTAATCCAGCGATGACATAACGTACAATTGAAGTTGAAAATAATATCCTTTTGTTGGCGCCGATAGCCTTGTGAGCTGCTCAGATGAGCAGAGTTCGAATTCCGGCTCGTGGACCTTTCTTGATCCTATGCTGTCCGAGGGGAGGCTCTAAGCTTGGAATTTAGCCCAAACTCAGAGTACTCTCCCATATCCTGGGAATAGGAACCAGCCAAGAGTGAGGAGTCGGGGTGGCGGAGGGATGCAGAAAACTGTCGAGGGAACAAGGTGAGTCGGCTGTGTATATGCCTCTTCTCAAACTGATTAGATAGACCATTTGAACGGGCTCTCCCTAACTTTGTTTATAAAACATCATTTGTCACTTTAAGGCCCCTGGTCTTTAATAACATTGTCAAAACATAAGCATTAGCATAAATATGCTATTCATACATCGTTAATGGAACGTTTTTCTGAAACATTTTAGTTGGACGTTCATCTAATGCTTTTTAAATGTTACTACTTGTTTCAAAGAACATTCAAAAGTAATGTTCCCAAATATTTGCAGAACTCTGGTTCAGACCAAGCAACCGAACTAAGAATGAAAGCCCTCTTTACAGTAGTCCACATGAATCAAACCTAGACAAGTGGGATGTTTTTTAAGTACAGTATCATTCTGTTTGAACTGCAGCAGGCGATGAGCTACAATGACTTCGCATTTACATAAATCTTTAATTGCCAATAATAAATACAGTCCTTAGCTAAGCATCCAGCAGTGTTCTTCTCTGAAGAACATAGAAAGTAGTTGAGTCAGACTTTACTGTGGCGTCACTTGATTGATGTAAAGAACATTAGGTGGGGGTGTCTGCAATTTAGTTACTTACACCACAATCAATCTGGTTTGCCCCTCAATTAAAAGCTCTGTGTCAGAAAACTACCATATGCACTCTGTGGACTTAAGTGTCCAATGACTACTTCAAACCGCTCGCCATGTGGTGAACCCCCTACTGAGGTCTTTACTAGGTCTCTGAGGACATATCGTTTTGAAGATAAATGGCCAATGAAATAGCTAAGGGACTTTTAATGGCAAAGTGACAACATAATCCACACTTGTGCTTTTCATATGGCACAGAGGGAGGTATTTAGCACTCCTTTCCTGTTTAGCTTAGCATTTAAACCCAGTTAGAAAGCTTTGCAAAAACATCAGTGCAATTACAATAGAGTTCATGTTTTAATCCAAAACACAGCTTTTAAGGAACAAAGAACTTTCAGAATGTCCAGTTATTCAGGCACATATGCAACAAACATAATTGCATGTGTTAGGGTCACCACGATAATAAACTAGTCAGGGTAGACACAGGATTAGACGTACAGACTGTTCAAAAGGCCTATTTGACACACTCTTTTATTTACAAAGTTAAAAATTATTACAATACTTGGTTCCGGTCCTTGATTGGCCAAGCCATTGGACTTTTCACTGTTTGTATTACTCTGCTTGTCTTTGTTTGCATGGTAATGCGCAGACTGTCAGTATGTGCAGTAGTGGTATGGATATTTCAGGGACATCTTCTGCAGGTTACAGTACATAATTTAGTCATGCCAGTAGGTAGGGGTGGGTATTGTTTGAATTTTTTAGCGATTTCAATTCTGCTTCTCAATTCCAGTTCTTTTCGATTCCCAGTTTCGATTCCAGCAAGGTAAAAACATTTAGTCAAATATTTGTATCAAACATATTGATTATATATATATATATATATATATATATATATATATATATATATATATATATATATATATATATATATATATATATATATATATATACAGTGTATTTTGGCAAAACGTTTTGTTGCAGCTGATGACCATGAATCAAAAATCCATGAAATCAAAAATCAGCAGCATAAAGAACACTAACATTTTCTAATGGTTTTAATAAAAATACCACAGCAAAAACAACTGAACTAATATAATTTTCAAACATTATTAAAGACGAGTAAACAGTAATAAAATAAGTATCCGATTCCAGAATTGTAATCGATTTTCGATTCCCAACCCTACTAGTAGATAGCGTCAAGACTTTCAGAGTGAGTCGTTGAATCATTCAACTGATTCAAAAACAATGACTTTGCATACTTCCCTACAACATAGTAGGCAAAAAACAGTATGTGACAAGAGTAGCATGTCCAAATTCACAGTACTTATAAAAGATGATAGGCAAAAAGTACCCGGATATATTGTTACTTAGAGTGAGATTCTGAAGTGTATATATAATAGACACTTTACTATCCCATGAGGCCACAGGAGAGGATTTATGAATGACAGTAAAGCAATGCAACTGGCACTGGCAAGCCACATGATAATGACAACATGGCAGATGTAGTGCGTACTATATTATATAGACAAACTTTTTAGCGGTCGCAAAGTAATTACTCATTCAAAATAAGTACCTATTCAAGTGAGTATGCTATTTTAGATACAGCCAATGATTCATTTAGCAACAAAACAGCAAGGTGTTGCTCTGAGGGCAATAACCCTTCTGAAAAAGAAGTACACTTTAGCATACTTTATGTTAAGTACTTGTTATGGAAATAATATACTTTAAGTGCAAAATGAATGTAATGTTTTCAAACACTTAATTGCTTTTTTTTTTTTACAATTAAATCTAAATGTATTATAGTTTACATTTATATATAATGGAATTAATGGATATGTTAACTTTAATTTGACATTACAAAGTGCATTTTTTAAAAAAGTGTACTTAAGTATGTTAAGAAACAGTCATGAAAGTACTCTAAATGGCATTTTATTTCATTAATATTATATGATCTGCAAGTAGGTTTTTTGTTGTTGTTTTTTTTTTGTTTGTTTTTTTTTAATATATACTTTTAATATTTGAAATACTCCATGAGTGCACATTCAGTTCAATTAAGTACACTTTTTCACAAGTGAATGGTTCATTCTTGGTGGCTTTTTTGGAAGAATTGCCAAAATTGTGTATAAAATGTAAGTCACTCAATAATAACTTCTTGTTTATTGAACATAATTGTTTATTACAGTACTTGGTACTACTAATAGTTTAGAAAGACTTTTTTGTTGTTGTTGTCGTTTTTGTTTTTTTCTGTATCGACTGCTGGTACTTTTGGCGTCTGTAGAATGAGTGCTCTCGCAGCAAATACTTCCAAGAGTGCTGGAAGTGCCTAGTGTAACCTGTTCCCATGTCATGAGGGTACTTTTTGCTTTTTGAAAACAGAATCAAAGACATTTTCTTGTCCAGTGAGATGAAAGAAAAACTGTCCGTGTTTCACTTTCAGTATCTTAAAATCTGGTAAGCTAACAAAGATCCCATCTGTCAAGACAACATGCAATTTGTAAAGTACTTTCCTGTCCAAAAGACTCTTTAAAGCTCTCTGTACCTTTATTATCTAATAAACCATATACTGTCTAATAAACCATTATGTTTCTGTTTCCAAACATACCACTTCAATTGAATGCGTTAAATGGGTTTTTAAACTATTTCGAGACGATGTACAAGGAAAACTTGAGGTTAAGCTCAATAAAAAAGCAAATGTCACATTTTCATCTTTAGAAAGAGCAATGTTTTTGAAACACTGAAATATTTGAATATATTCAAAAGCACTTATTTAAGGTCCTTGTAATGCAAAACAATTACCCCATCTTTGGTTCCTATATAACCTTGCCATGAAATTTAAAACAAACAAATGAAGAAGAAAAAAAGAAAAAAAAAGAAAAAAACAGGAAAAAAAACCTACACTATATGTTCCAAAATTCTATTAATGGGAGAGTGCCTTTCAACCCAAATACACTTTGATAAACCTATAGTAATGATTTATATTTTATATTTTAGAGATGTCAGGATAGATTTTGCAGGAAATTGCAAACATGTGCCATTTGCCAGAGCGTCATGTCATATGTCCATGTACCAAAAAAGTAGGTCCGACTACACGTTAATTGGAGAAAAAAATAAATAAAAAAAAAATCAACCATGGACCATTCAAAATGCCAAACCACTTGGGAAACACTGGTTGTAAAAACAAAGAAACCTTGGTAACACTTTATTTCGATAGTCAACTTTAGACATTCTACTAACTATAAGTAAGTTTGCAACTATATGTAAACTACCAGTCATTAGAGTATTAGTAAACTGTCTGTTTGCACTTTATTTTGATGGTTCCCCAACAGACATTATACTGACTATAAGTAACTTTGCAAGTACATGTCAACTTTTTACTAACCCTATAACCTAACAGCCTACTAATACTCTAATGAGACTTGGTGGATATGTAGTGGCAAATTAATGAGAGTTAGTTTACATGTAGTTGCAAAGTTACTTATAGTTAGTCTACTTTAGAAATTCTACTGTCAAAATAAAGTGTAAATGAAACTATTTATTTGTCCATCTGTTCTGATTAGACATCCATTATCTGTACATGGGTGCCTCCAACCACATTCATCCACACCGAGGAGCAGAGCCGAATCACTACCAAAACAATGTTCTTCTGCAAGATGCATGCAGTTTTATTTTTTAACTGCCAGAGCAACAAAAGTTGCATAGTGTAGCTTTAACACATGGCAGGAAGCAGATCATGTTTTTTGTAGTTTCACCCCAATTTTTCTCATTCTTTTTTTTCAACTGTCCCTTGCTCTGAGGGATGAAATTCACAAAACAGCACATTTGCATGTTGTATTTCAGTACAAAAACCTGTAAATTAAAAAAAAAAAAAAAAAAAAATGCGCACACCACTCAAACTTGCTGAATCACTTAATGGCTTTAATATGCAACTTTTAGGTCAAAAAACCTTGTTCAGGCATAATACATCAAAAAGACACCCACAAATTAAAGAGTGGACAATCGAGATAACCAACAGCTGAAAAGAATTGAAGAATACACCTCCAATTATGCAGCCAGTAACAAAAAAAAAAAAAAAAAAAAAAAGTGTGGCAAGCAGCGCGGAGCAAAGAGCTGTGGGAACGGAGTCACCTGCGCATCACGTTGGCCTTGTGTCTCTCACGGAGGAGCTCGGGAATGATAAAAGGAGAATTGAAGACAGTGAAGACCGAGAGATCACTCTGATTTTACGTTGTGTTTTGTTTATGTTTGTGCGGTAGTCATCCGTGAGGTAGTCATCCGCTTTACTTTCTTTAGGTGTTTGTATATTTTGGATTTAAGTATTGTTGAACGTTCACCGGTTCCCACCTCCTTCTTCCCTGAACTTTAAACTTCGTTACATTGGTTCCGAAACCCGGGAGGAAGGAGGAACGCGCTGTCAAAGAGCACTCGCCGCTGTGGGAAATCCTCAGTGCCATCGAGCTGAGCAGGGTCTACCTCCGGAGCCTGCTGTCGTCCACCATGAAGGGGGAGGAGCAGGGAATGGGGGACTCATTGCCGGCTGCCTGAACACGGAAGAGCCGTCGCCGTCCACCGTCCACCAGGCATCGAAGGAGTTAGAGCGAGGGATGTTCAGCACCACCACCAGGCATCACGGAGAAGTTCACCCAGCTGGTGGAGGACTGGATGGCAGTGCATTTTGGGAACCGGACCAAGAATGTTTCCTCACTCCATCTCTCGTCTCTGTCTCTCCTAATCATTCCGTCTCCTTTTTTCTTGCCTAGTCTGACCTTACCCCCATGTGCTGCAGCCGCCGTGTGTTGAGGGAGTAGAGCACATTCTCGAGGGTACCCATGGCCTGCGAGGGGTGATGGGGGTATTTGACAAGCGGGGTATGGCCGAGAGCCGTGGGAACGGAGAGGCTGGTGGCGTGTTTGTTAATGAGCATCATCTGTCCGCCACACCGGCCTCGTGTCTCTCACAGAGGAGCTCTGGAAGGATAAAAGGAGGAGTGACGGCAATGAAGGACACAAGGATGGTGTGGCCTCCACTCCGTTCTCACGGCTCTCATCCCCACCCTGCTTGCCACAAAAATCTTCACGAAAATATTTTCCAAATAAACCATAATGGTAAAAGTGTGAGTGATTGCGGCACTACCTGATTTGCATCATTCCTTTAGTAAATAGAATGCTAAAACAACACAAACAGCATGTGCAAGTAGACAAAACTCAGTCTGTGTCATCAGAATATCTTTCTCAGGAATTGTTTGCACGATGTCACCACAGAGAGTTTAATTCCTCCATCTCACCTCGGTGCGCATGAGATTAAATGCACTTTACTGACAGGGTGCTAGACAGGACAGTAAACTAATGACTTATAAATCTGACCATGAGGAAAAGTCATGATTAAAAAAGTTTGCAGAAGCCTCAACGCTTCAGAATTCCAAGAAAGTGGCCTACGGGGAGCGAGGAGAAGAGGCTAAAGGCGCCTTGTGTAATTCTGC
This sequence comes from Ctenopharyngodon idella, assembly GCF_019924925.1. Classification (NCBI taxonomy): domain Eukaryota; kingdom Metazoa; phylum Chordata; class Actinopteri; order Cypriniformes; family Xenocyprididae; genus Ctenopharyngodon; species Ctenopharyngodon idella. The sequence continues at coordinate 6,572,421 of NC_067237.1, forward strand.
CGCTGATGAAAACTCTTAATGCCATTTCTATCTTATCAAGGTCCCCTCCTCAGCCCCGGCAATAGAGCCATCATCTGAATACTAATGCGTCAGTAAGGGCACGCTAGAGCTCCATTAAAGAGAAAAAAAATTCATCTCACACCTGAGCTGAGGCAAACTCCTCATCAATTACAGTTCTGAATAGCCAAACTCTCTTAATTTTTCCCCTTACTTGTAGGCTGATAGATTGACAGTAAATTGAGTCCGTGTCTGCAAAGAAAGGGATATGACATAATGCAAGAACACTGAGCAGTGTCAGTGTTGTCAATTTCTTCTTTATACAACTCTATATTTTTCACATGCAAATCAAGAGGTCTTCGCAAGCCGATATGCATTTCCAAGTGAAACAGGTTATGGACCCTGTTAGAGTAGATGCAATATTTAATTTGATGTGAGGGATAGATGTACATCAACAATAGATTGTGCAGTCTTACCTTTTTAGGTCACATTTAATTTTTATAACCAATGACTTTTAGAGTTTTCTGACAACTATGTACAAACTACAACCTATTAACCCTTAAATGCATGAATGTTTTGCCAATAATTATTACATATTCTGGTCTTTAGAGACCCTGATCTATACCTAACATGGATGACTAACTGCGTCAATAGTATAAAACTCTGGTATTTTAATAACAATTACAAAAGAATTAAATAAAGTATATTTTGTTACCTTTAGAACTTGGAAGGGTTCGATTTGAGCAGATGCTTTTTACCATCATCACTGTCCTCATCAGAGCTCATTTCCTAGTGCATTCAGCATCTGGCTCATCTGATCTCAACCATACTCTCAAAACTATAATTTTTAACACCTTCAAAATCAATATTTTGATCGCTGACAGCTTCTTCACCAGATCCACCATCAAGAGACAGTGACACTAATATTTGATTGCATACAGTACTTGCTCTTGCTGTAAATCGCTGAGGCATTTCAAGTTTTGCTAATGATACTTATGCAACAGAGAAACAAGTGCACAGCCATCTTTAGAATTTTGTGTTTGAACTTCCGTTTTGCAGTAGCTCTGTATATGCCATCGATTTTGAAGTGTAATTAGCAGGTTAAGTGGATTTACTTATTGTAGAGTTAACTAAAGTTATCATGAGCATTGTAATGTTTGAAGTGGACATAACAGCAAATGTCAGTAGACCGGGAAGATTTTAAAACGAGCGGTTCATTCATAAATCCGTAAGATCTTACCTTCATACAGTGGAAATACAAACCAGAAGACAGAACAAAACAAGCGCAGCATTGAAAAGGGGCGGGGCTACATAAGGTCTATAGGGTATGCACATGATGTCACAGTAGGCGAGAGTCACTGCGGTTACACCCACTGAGTGGCAAAAAGACTGAGTGGCAGCGTTGGTGGTGTTCAGTGTGAATGCCGTGAATAACACACAAAACACATCTAAAATGGGAAAGAACTTTGCGATTGACTGTACAAATTGATTCAACAAGAAATCTGAGCTATCTTTTACAGACTGCTGAAACCTACAGAAGCAAATTGATCGCTACAATTCACAGAAACATCTAGACTCCAGGAAGCGAAACGTGGATTTGCAGTTACCTTTTTTTGTCAGATATGTTGAATTTTGGGGTAAAATCATACCCAATGGTCATCTATTGTATTGACAAGTCATCAACTAAATTTTGGACGGATGGACAGAGGGACGGATAGATGGATTTGTGATCTTTGTGATGATTTAAAGGCGAAGTGTGTAATTTCTGTGTCATTAGTCTTCCAAATCGAATTATAAAAACAAATTCAAACTGTTTTTCCCAAACAACCATTTTAATTGGTTGATGAACAGTGTGAGTCCTGCCCCAAACTCACATTATTGGTTCAAATAATGTTGCTACATTTAGCTAGTCGAAATGCTTAAATGAGCAGAACATACTTGATGGCCTTAGAAACTAGTAATTTGTTAGAATTGAAATAAAAAAGTATTCATTTTTTCTTAGTAACTATAAACCGAATAAATGACAAAAATAAAGCCTGTATAGATGTGTATATGCCTGTATGTACAACCAGTAAATAAGGGCTCCGAAACATGATCGCATGTAGTTTAGTTCTATATAAAAACTGTTTGTTGTGTTTCAATTGGTTTTGAAATGGAACACGTTGCTTTACTCCAAGATCTTGCTGCTCTTGCATGCACACAAATTAGAGAGGGCGAGCATGAGAGAGGTGAGGTTGTACAGAAAGCCTTTATATGGAGATGATTTGGGTGTGTTTTATGCAAATTACTAACCACAGGCACGCAGTGTCATTTAGACTGATCCGAATTCATTAACATTAGAATGAGGTTAAGAACAAAATCATGTGTATACACCTGTTGTCAATTCTTGGAAATTATTATTATTCATAGTTCCACAAAATTATTAGTAAATGATACCCAATATTTTGATAATGCTACACTTTTTAGGGAAGTCAACATACAAATGGCTTATTTATTGCTGTCTTTGAAAGTGTCAGCTTTAATATTTGATATTGTCAGTGGCATTGACGCCTGTAAAATGGAAAATGTGCAAAATACATACAGTACATCAGTGGCTAGTGTGCCTCTTGGGGCCAGGGGAAGGAGGTTTACCTATACAGCTCTTTACTAGCTGCTCTGTTACATGAGTAATTATATACTTACAAAAACAGAGCAAGGCATAACAGCCTCTGTGCCTTCCAAATCTTTCCCTACATTCTGACTGCATGTCAAGAAATATGCTGCTCTTTCTTCTGGAATATACTTTATTAAATGTGAAGCCTCGACCAGTCAACATCAGAGCGCGGACTATGAGGTCAAGATGGCTTTGAACGTATTACAAACATCGATGTAGCTCACACAGTTAACTTCTTCTATTAAGCACAAGTCATGCTTGTGTTTCAAGTGTAGAATATGGGATTATGACTGCATGGTGTCTTCAGCAACCTTTCCCACCTCTCACAAATAATCAATCACACTGAATTTAAAACTGGATGAAAATCGAGATAGTCAGGAGGAAGAGCGATTCAGGACTGCAGATGCTCGCTTTGAAAGTCAGATCAAGGCAGCTACTTAGTGGCTTAAACACAACACTTTTGCGGTGTAACAGGCGCTAAGGGATGCCGGAGTGAAGCTGGAACACCCAGAGCCCTCGGCACAGTGGAGGGTCCAGATCTCAACAGATCTCCAGATGGAGGAGAAAAGAAATCGAAGGAAGGACTTTTGAAATGCAGCATCTGCTGCTGTCAACTGGGTGGTAGGGGCTGATATTTTTCAGTCTTACATCAATATCCATATTTATTTTATTTGCTATAAAAATAAAGTAAAATACAGCAAAATATATAGAGTGCACTTTCCATGAATGGGGTACAAAACAGGTCCTGGAACCCTTTTAAAACGTTTTCTTTCAGCAAACGATAGGTAAATAAGCTGCTTAACACTAAGCCTACTGTATCATATTTGATATGCAAATTTCTAAGGTCTCTAAATTATCAGCATGATCAAAACTTTACTGAAAGACTTGTTGTACACAATCTTAGACATGCTCTTTGTCGTCTGATTGATAGTTCATACTTTTTTTATCAAGTAAAAGGCCTTTTAGTAAAATGCTCTTTGAGGTGCTTTCTTCTTGAGAATGAACTCTATATTCTTCTACATTATATCAAATATATGACACAAAAAAGCCTGATGTATCAAATATGATACTCAAAACACATATGCAAGCTTGAAGGTTCAATAAACTGTTCCATCTAAAGTTAAAGCAGTTAAAAAATATCCTACTGCTCATAAAACTTCCACTACTAGGCTTATATTCAGCCTGGTCTCATTGTTAATACGTAGGTATTAATACTTAACTTTCAAAGACACAAAACGTACATTTTTGTACGTTTAGAAAGGTGCTAAAACGTACAATATTGACGTAATTATGGCACTAAAACGTAAAAATACTTACGTTTTTACAGCGAAAAAAACTTAAAATATTTACGAATCTTATCATGTCTTAAAGATATATGTATAATTTCCCTTTTATCATTTTGTAGATAAATGTAAGATCCCTAAACCCCATCCCGAACCTAAAAACCTACCAATTTTATACAGAATGTTAAAAGAATAAAACATAATGGGCAGAAATGTGTAGGAAAATGACAATTTTAGTAAAAATATAACATTAAAACGATATTTTGAGCCACTAATCCTACACCTACCCCTAAACCTACCCATAACCATTTCTTTAAACTACCTACTAATATAAATAAAAGAGTGACAGACAAACAAGCGTAATCACAATAATTTATTGTTTTTGCGAAAATGTCAAAAGTGGTACCAAAAGTAGTTCAAATGATGATGAGTTCCAGTCAGTCTTCTCTGGCGGTAATAGTTTTTTAGGGTACAGAGCAGAATTTAATTTATTAATCCATGAAAATATGATGAATCCGGCTTCTCTCCGTGAAGGCGCGACACTCATTTCAAATGTCAATCCACTGAAACACGGCATGTCGCAATCTGTGACGAAGCAGGTGAGAACCAATGAGCGTTTGATATCAGTGCCGTAAACCATGTCGTAACACTTCTCGAGGGTGGCGCTACTTTCAAATTTGAATCATAACGATCGCGAGCTTTGACTGTGACGGTCGCTGTTGCTGAGAATCAAAATGAAGATCGATGGATAAAGGGCTGAAATCGGATCTGTTCCTTACAAACATATGGATTCTAAAGATTGGGAGTACAGCGAACAAATAAAATGGATGTGATTTGTGAATTTATGTTGTGTTTTGGTGTATCTTACGGTTGTATTGTCAGTCACTGCATAGGAGAAAACGCCTTCTGTGTCGCACAGCAAACAAACTAAATATTACAAAATGGTTAAACAATTACAGAAAATTTATTAATAAGGTTTTAAATTGTAGTCTTGTTTAACATTATGCAATCCTCCGAAACGAGCAGCACAAGTCACGAACAGAAATGTTATTTCATATTAAGTAGATGAGTAAACTGCTTTCAATAAATTCGACTAAAAACTAAATTAAATCATTAAAGCCACGATTTTAATATTAATACATGGGAATTCATATACATTCATACTTTACGTTACATGATTTACGTTTTTATTGCTGTTAATATGTAAGTATTTTTACGTTTTAGTCCTCTAAATACGTCAATGTTGTACGTTTTTGTGTGTATGAAAACGTAAGGAAATGTACGTGTGGTAGAATCACAATTTACGTAAAAATACACACGTATTCTCATGAGATCACGTTGTTATATTTTAACCAGTTTAGATGGAAAGGATCTCGACTAGCTGAAGACGTTACTGAAACCATACCCATTAATAGATACAGTACTTCCTTGAAAATAAATTTTGAGCAACAGCCCATATTAAATGACCCTTCACAATAGATAATGCTTTATAATGAACTCATATGGTAGTTTATCTGTTCAATAAAATACCTTACTGACCTGCTGAGTAACAAAAACGCCATCTCTGCGTCGCTTTCACAACATTTCAAATCCCTCAGCTCTCGCCATCTCAGAAAAGCCAAGCCAGTCTTGATTCTCGTTTTATTACGAGCTCTGTCCCGTTCTCTTTTTGCCAGCAGACTCCTCTGTCTCCTCTGCGTTTTTTTAAACTGGTGATTTCCCGTAGGTTCGAGATTGAGCGCGCTCCATGTCAACAAACTTTCTCACACGTTGTGATTGACAAATAACCTATGCCACACCCACACCATGTATGCATCAAAATAGCCGGTTCTTCGTACCTCGCTAAATACATCTGAGATGATTTGACAGATGCTAACGTCAGATCTTCTAATCGCGATAACTGATCTCTGGCTAATTTGGTTCTTCAAACCAATTTGCGGATTGGATTGAAATATCTGGATTAAGTTGTCTAAGATTACTGCGCGTTCTCGTGTTCCCTGAAAAGGGCAGATGTATCGATACTCGAAACCACAATCAGCAACGCAGCGATTGGCTGGAGTCAAGACGGCAACGTAATGACATCATATATTTAAAAAAGACACCTGACAAAAAACTAGGCTGCATCCGAAAACCTAGGCAGCTGACTTGCTGCCTCGCTGCCTTACAAGGCAATGACTTGTAAGGCAGCGTTTGTGTATGAAGGCACCTCACGAAACTGATTTCAGACAGACTTCTGAGGCAGCGTAACGGATTAATGATCTACAGCAAAATAGCGCAAGCTTTGGTGAGAACTAAACACATTTAATTACTACAGTAGTAATTTCTCGCTAGAAATGACATAAAAAATGGAAAATGTTGGTCAAAAATGTACATTTACACACAAACTGACCAGCAAACGCAACTTTCGGACGCCATCTTTATTTTTCTAGCTCAACTGTCACAGAATGGAAAGCACAGGATTGTGGGATATCAAAGGCAGCGAAGGATACATCTATGCTGCCTTAAAAAATCGATCAGATGAAGGCATCTCATGAGACAGGAAGTGAAGCTAACATTGGATTCGGATATGCCTTGATGCCTTCCTACCTTGAAATGTGTCCTCATTTTCCAGTTTTCGGACGCAGCCCTAGACAAGTGGTCAAGTGCAAAGACCGCAAATGTGGGTATCTGGACAGGGCACAAGTCTACTTCATATGTACACTTCAGGCTACTCCATATACCACAATGCAACACGATTGTGACGTCACTGCATATAGCGTTTAATTTACCCCACAACAACACTATGATATATATATATATATATTATTATTATTATTATTATTATTATTATTTATTTATTTTATTTTTTTAAATATTCCAAACACACCTATATACATATAGAATGCTTCATTAAACAGTTTTGTGAGAAAAAAAAAATGTAAATAATAAATATATCATAGAGTTGTTTGTAGTGGGGTAAATTAAATGCGATGTGCAGTGATGTCACAATCGTGTTGCATTGTGGTATATGGAGCTGCCTGAAGTGTACATATGAAGTAGACTCCCTCTGTCAAAATCGAGGGAGCAAGGGTCTGTCCATATAAACTTCCCTTGTCCACTTCACAAAGTGGAACGCACTTCAAAATGGCGGCAGGAATTCCCCCAAGGGGAAGTGCTTAGGGAAGTTTGCGAGTGCATGCCTTACAACGGAAGTAGAGTGGTGTCATGACACCGGAGTAATTTTTCGCTATTTATAATTATAATAATTAATAATTCCTTACATTTATATAGTGCTTTTCTGGGTACTCAAAGCGCTTTACATTTTGGAAGGGGGAATCTCCTCAACCACCACCAATGTGCAGCATCCACCTGGATGATGCGACGGCAGCCATATTTTGCCAGAACGCCCACCACACACCAGCTGATTAATGGAGAGGAGACAGAGTGATGAAGCTAATCAGTATATGGGGAGGATTAGGAGGCCATGATGGACAGAGGCCAATGGGCAAATTTGGCCAGGATGCCGGGGTTACAACCCTACTCTTTTCGAAGGACATCCTGGGATTTTTAACAACCACAGAGAGTCAGGACCTCGGTTTAACATCTCATCCGAAGGATGGTGCTTTTTGACAGTATAGTGTCCCCATCACTATACTGGGGTGTTAGGACCCACACAGACCACAGGGTGAGCACCCCCTGCTGGCCTCACTAACACCTCTTCCAGCAGCAATCTAGTTTTCCCAGGAGGTCTCCCATCCAGGTACTAACCAGGCTCAGCCCTGCTTAGCTTCAGTGGGCAACCAGTCTTGAGCTACAGGGTGATATGGCTGCTGGCATTTTCCACACATCTAAATACAATTTAATACAACCAGTTTTAAAAAAACAAAAAAAACAAAAAAAAAAAAACAAAAAAAAAAACAACAAAAAAAAAAACACTGATTCAAGGATGAAACATAAAAAATAAAAAATAATGAAATAAGAAAAATGTGTAACATTCACAAAATTTGCAAAATAAAAAATGAATATTTCCAGCAAAATAATTACAAATATATTGTGTATATTCAATATTTCTACCATGATGTGGCTTAATGTGTCGTATCTCAGGAGGAGCTTTTGAATTTATTGCATTCTTCTTCGTCATATTGCCTGAAGGGTGAAAGGACAGTTTCAAAAGAAGGATTTGTTTGCATTTGAATAGACGAACATGTCTCAGACACCTCCATTATTTAAAGTGTGATTATGCAGAGATTCAGTATTGGTCAGAAGGATATTAAAAATCTGGAGTCTGTTTGCTCTCTGATAATTGGAAATATCTAGATGGCCTTTTTGACTTCAAAGGAATGTAGCAAGAAACCTGAGCTTATGTTGCAAAGGTCTGTCAATGCATCTGTGCGAGTCAGGTGAAAAGAGGAAACATCGCCCCCTAGAGGTTCATAAGCAAACACTGATTAACAGGCATTAGCATTGTAAGTAGCATAAATGTCTCAGCATGGCAATCCAAAGCTTAAAATGTCTTCTCTCCAGAGAATGTAAAATTCACACCACTTTTTAGTAGAAATTAATATCAAATACCCAAATATAAAATCAGATTCTCCTTGTTTGTTCATGCTAAGAGCCTCTATATTGTGTGCAAATTTCCCCTCTGTGCTCTGCACTGCAACATGACACTGGATTTTTCCCTTTTTTTTTTTTTGTAATGATTTCTAATGTGCTCAAATGCCTGCCCGCAGAGGAGACATTAGCCAAGTGGCATGACTGGGTGCAGTGAAGCCATTTATCGGGCCGAGGAAGGGCGAGCGGTGGAGGAGAAAACCCCACGAGCACTCGCCAGTTAAAAGTGGAACAAAAATGCATGTGCAGACATGCTACATGGACTCACCAATCCTGTGAAAGGAGAACTTAGCTATTTATCATCCCAGCCTCAGATTTGCTCTGGGGGCCCTAACCAGACAAGCCCCTCCACGTGAGTCATCAGGGTATAAAGGTATATATAAATAAAAGTGTTATAGGCGAACCTCTACTTGAGCAACATCTAAAGGCATCTAATTGCAATCTTTATAGCTTGGGATGCATTGCGCAGAGAAGTGCATTTGCTTTAAAGGCCAATGGGGAAAAGAGAGCAAGGAAGAAGGTAGTCTTAGAGTAATTTCTGCTCTTCTTAATGTCCTTTCAGGTGATAGATCAGACTGTGAAAGTTTACTGCTGAAAGGAAGGCAAGCAGCATATAATGTATTTGTCTGGCCGCTCTTTCAGAGTGAAAAGCAATAAACCTTTTAACTCAGTACCAAAAACCTAGTGAGTCGCCGACATTTTAAGGTATCATAGCTACACTTCCGACACGAAAGTGTTTTCGAAGCTGCATTAGGCTGCCTTACACTGTAAAAATTTTTTTACCTGATTTGTTATCACAACCTCTTTTTTCTTTTGTCAAATCAACTTAATTAATGTAGTTCAGATAACATAATATTTTGAGTTTCTGTTGATTTCGCCTTCATCGCCTTCATTGTATTAACTCACATTTTTAATTTCAGTGAACTCAAAATTTTAAGGCAACCAGGTAACTTACTTTAAGTTAAACCAACAATTCTTTTTTACAATGCATAAGAAATTCATTGGTCTAATTCTGACAGGGTTACATGTAAACTGCAAAAAAATACTAATAATAAAAATAAATCTGGATAAATTTATGGTAATATAGGGCTACACGACTTGGCCAAAAAATATGATATATATATTGTGATTGAACTGCGATATGACATTTAATTTCATATGAAAATATCTTATAATGCTACCAGTGCTACCCTCGGTCCGAACATACGAAATGCAAACATCTGTCCACAAAAATGTTGGAAATTATGCAAATTTGAATTGTAAAATGTGAACCTTGTGCACATTGCATTCAAATCCACGTTAAACTCGCAGCACTAGCAGAAATAAAGTTTGTGAGAAGTAGCATTTACTGTAAACTGAGCCGCTCTGAAATATGATAAGCTGCAACATATTGCCGCTCTTCACTCTGAAACACGCAGGTGATTATATACTTCAATTAAATTGCAGCCTTTGATTTGATAATTGTGAGTAGATATGATATATCATGATTTCAGTTTTATTTTGATTAAACCCCTGTTTGAGAAGCCCTGCCTTAGGGGGCATTTACACAACACCATATTCATTTGAAAATGGGAAACTTTTTATGTGTTTTGGCCATTTATTTACATGACAATGGCGTTTTTTAAAGTTACTACAAAAATGCACATTTGTGAAAACAGTGACGTAATGCGTACAGTATTACGTGTTCAGTCTATAGTGCTTCTTTACAAAGTGACATCGCCAGCTACTGGCCTGGCATGTGTAATACAGCGATTTTAGTCATTTTCATGGATCTGGGTGAATGGGGATTGTTTTGACAACGTTGTCGTACATTGTACTCTTAGAAGGAAGTTGCCTCTATAGGCACCCAGCTAACAGGGAACACTCTCATAATTTTGTATAATATTCTGGCAAGGTTCTTTCAAAGTTATGAACAATAGTTCCTCCAGTGACATTAACAGAAGTTATCTGGTCTTTAACCTGTTAGAATTCCATTGTACCGCCTGCGGTACACATGCCTTTCAAAAGAGACCAAAACCATGCATATACTCCAAATGGTTCAAGAACAGCATGCAATTTACTTTGGGTATGCCTTTTTTAGGCGTTTTAGGCTAATTTTACAGGAATGCCTTCTTCCAGATCCAGGGGGTGGAGATGGGTAGGTTTAGATCCAGGAGGTGGAGACAGGTAGGTTTAGGGATATGTAAAGTAGGAGGAGTTGGATCCAGATCCAGGGGGTGGAGATGGGTAGGTTTAGATCCAGGAGGTGGAGACGGGTAGGTTTAGGGATATGTAAAGTGGGAGGAGTTGGATCCAGATCCAGGGTGTGGAGATAGGTAGGTTTAGATCCATGGGGCGGAGACGGGTAGGTTTAGGAATATGTAAAGTCAGAGGAGTTGGATCTGGATCCAGCCTCGCCCCCTGGATCTTGTGTTCTGCAGTGAGGACCATCTTGATGACAGTGCAAGACGAGAGAGGACTAGGCCTGGACATTTTATGTTGTTGATTTGTTTATATTTGTGCGGCAGACGTCCATGAGGGGCTGCCACTTTACTTCATTTTTTGCTTGTTTATTTTATAATTAAAGTGTTTAAACGTTCACCAGTTCCCGCCTCCTTCATATCAACAAACCGTGTCACATGGAGTCATGGACATTCATCTACAGTTTTTTTTTTTTTTTTAAAGTGTTATAATTGTTACTTTTGAATGTTCTCTGAACATTGTGAAGTGTTCCCATAATGTTTGAAAAAACATGGAATGTTCCCTTAATGTTTGCATTACCAAAGAAAAACGTTTTTAAAACGTTTAAAAAACTGGACAAAAAAAATTATTGAAAACTTAAATTGAGAACATTAGAAAAACATTCTTAGAACAAATTTTTGTTAGCTGTGCAGTAGACAGCAAGGCAGGTTTTCAAAGTCAGACTCACTGGGTTTTTTAAAGACACTGAAGTCACCCCTGACTTCTCTTCCTCTTCTCTTTTCCAATTATATTCTCTCTCACTTCCCTGTCTTTTGTCCCCCCGCTCTGTCTGCCCACCCTAGCCATTGTTCTCTCTTTATCTCTGTGCTTACCACTTTGTCTCATGAAAAAGTCATCAGGCCTAACCTTTCTGCTTACACATGGGCAAGGGTGTCACCAACAATAGACTCAGTTTCTGAGAGTAAAAAGACCTTGCTTTGTGTCAAGACACAAATAAATGCGGGAGGGGGACTTGTCCGGCAGTAAATGCCACACTCTAATTGATAAGAAATGAATCTCAATTAGGGTCATTAATCATGAGGAGAGGGAATCAGTGACAGGCTAAGCGCTCCACAGGCTGCCGTCTGCAGACGAGGCGAGCGGCGGAAATTGTGAAATTACCTCAAACGTCAAACTGTGTAAGAAAATGCAGCGCTGTCATCACAGTCAATGTCAGGCACTGAGACAATACATCCTAGCTGTAGAATCACATAACGTTACAATAAATCTGCAAACAGGGATTGTCGTGTTCCGCCCATGAGTTATTTGTTTGTTAATCATCAGGGCCTTTGACGTACAGATATTTTTGCAGCGCACGAAGAACAGTGCGCTACAAATGAAGTGACATTGTGGGCACTGATTTACATGTAGGTTTCATTACAGTTTTGAACTTTCCGTGTCAGATCACTATATGGACTAATGTTGTGCCTAGCCATTTCTATCTGGCCTGGTTTATAAAAACATACATTTACAATTGATGAGCACTGTGTGTGGCATTCTCAGTTGTATCTCCATGAACTGCATCCTCTGAAATCTTCCCTTTATCTGTTCTAGGTCATATCCAAGCTCTTCATAACCTACACCACAGACAGTATAAGAGTCTGAAGCTGCACAATTCTGCTGAAAGCTGCAGATTTACACAGAATAGACCTTTATCACGAGGCTTTAGTAGTAGGGTTAAAAAAAAAAAAAAATGAAAAAATTTACTTTAGATTTTATCAATAGCAGTGAACATAGGTTGATTTGTAATATATAATTCATCCCAAAGAGTTAATCTAAACAGACCTAGTACCTCAGTTTCCAATGATTTCCCAGGGTTGACAATAAGAAAAATGGATTTATTCAGCTGGACGAAGGCATGTATTTTACAGTATCAGGGGGAAACATATGCGTGTAAGCAGCAGTTCACTGTGTCTGTTTTTTTATGACAGAAATGCAACATTATAATACAAACAATAAACCACTCGAATTAGAAAACAGTATTACAAGCTTACCGTTGTGACTCGGGCTAAGGTAAGGAGGTCGTTTTGAACACTGTCTGGTTATGTACTTGCTCAAAAAAATTATTTTGGATCATTTTTAACCAAAAAAAGTTATGGGCTGCAGCTTTAAGGTCATAGTATTGCGAGCGGCGCAATGCGATGTGACAAAAGAACCCATTATAATCAGTGATGTTGTCTACACTGGATGCGGCGCAACGCAACAAATCCCTGATAGTAAACTGATGCCTCATTCTATTTATGACATACTCCAAGCGCTCGCAATACTTCTTGTAGGAAGGACAAATGGATTTGCAACAGTCGCTTTGTCGTATCCAGTGGAAAAAAAAAAAAACATCTAGCTGTTGCTAGATGTAACACCATGATGTAGACATGGTGTTAAAGTCATAAGTAGTCTTTTCTTCCCTATTTTGAAATGTATCCGATTGAAAGCACTTCTTGAACAAGAAATAAAAGGTTGGGTGGAACTTGATTTTGTCCATTGGGAATTGATTGGATCGTTATGTCATGTGAGTGACAGGTTGCCCCACCCTCGCGCCAGTAAATACATCATCAAAGAAGAAATATCGCTGCAAGAGGGAGTTATTTTGATTGTTATTGAATATTATGAGAGCACATGAATTAAAAAAAAAGATGTGAATGAATCATTAACAATAAATACTGCAATATTCCATAAAAAAAAAAAAAGAATTGTCAATTTTGATTTCATGGTGACTTTCATTACACAGTTGGGATCCTCTGAACATGCTTTCAGAGAAAATGTGGAAAAGTGTGCAAAATCTGTGTTGGCCATAACCCACCATCACTATACTTCACCATGTCCCTCTATGTCCCTCACCCATAACCAGTTTCTTCAAATTCCTAGTTATTTGTTAGCCATTTTTCACAACATAATCATTCCAACTTCCAAAGCAGTTTCAAGTAATGTTCACTTCTAATCTTTCCCCAATCGGATTCTTTATACTCTCATTGAGCAGTTAAATCTGTACTAAAGTGTCTTGACTGATTCATAATTTCACCGCTCATTACGATGATGAGTCAAACAGGACCCTTGGGACACTCTATTAGTATGTTCACACGGGAGACTCACGTGGCTGGGTAAGCCAAGGCCTCCAAACACACACCTCAGCCAAGATGCTAAATAATTCATTGACGTCAGCGAAAATGTAATCAGGAGCTTGCAAATAACAGACCCGCGCAGGGACGCTAATCAATGAGGTTGCATGCGTATTGATGTCTATTGTGTGTGTAATTACCAGACACAGAGATTACTGACTGCACTGGTGCTCCATTTTTGCCTACATGTGTGTAAGTGGGTGGGATTGGATGCATGTGGGCTGAGGCGCCTCTGGGCTCCTTGGCTAACTTCTTGAATAGCACCAAACATGCCCCCCCAGTGCCGAACAGCCCCCTGTATAACCAGGGCCCTTTAGAATTGTCTTAATCTTCCCACGTGTTATGGCACCCCTGCATGTGGGAGTATTGTAAGTGATGTCACTGCTATTGCAGTGTGGTTGTAAGGTTTAACTGAGTGTGTATTTGTGTTTAAAACAGACTATACAGTAGCCATTTCCTTGCCTGGTATCATCCTAATTAAAGAAAACTGCTTTGAAAGACACCACAGGCGGCCGTGCTACATTGCAATTAGCCTAGCCTCATGCAGCCTGCTATTGTACGATTGCCATTACATTTTTTTTTTTTTTTTAAGAACTTTTTTTGCACTGAATTTTCCCTCTAGGCAACACAATTACATTAAGCCTCACATTCACAGAGCAATCTCTCAGCCATTACCCCATCATAGGAGCATTTCTGAGTATCAGGCTGTGAGGAGGTCTCTGGTTCATCAACAAGACTGTGAAATAGCACCAATTCTCCCTGTCACCAGACTGTTGCTGAATCAAATAGGTTGAATATTGAATTCCGAAAATTACATCTGTGGGAATTTACAGCCTGAACACCAAAAGAGTTACTACGATTTGAGTTTTGCATATGAAATGCAACACTGCAGACGTTTTTCTTTAGAAGAATTATGATGAAAGAAACATTTCAAGACTTCTCATGAGCCTAAGGTTGTTAAGAAAAAAAAATATGTATCTGAAGAAGCCTCAAATATAATTTTTTTTTTTAAATGATCACCTTTACTGTAAGTCAGTGTTGTCTCATTAACACAAACTATTAAAAACATTTCCATTAATTAAAATAAAATCTATAAACAATAAAAAAATCTTGAGCTAAACTAAAATGAGAAATGTTGCCCTTTTTAACTAACTGATATAAAATGTTTAAGTTCTAAAATGACTAAAACTAGAATAAAAATTAGGTTTTGCTTTATTTTGATGGTCCCTTTAACGCATTCTGGTCCGGTTTCACAGACAGGGCTTAGCCTAACCAGGATTGGGCCTTAGTTCAATTAGGATATTTAAGTAGCTTTTATAAACGAGCACTAGAAAAAAACACTACTGGTGTGCATCTTGAGACAAAACAATGGTACTGACATATGTTAAGATATGTCAGTACAAGTTGCTTTCAGTTAAAACAGCTTAAACATGCATTTTAGTCTGGGACTAGCTTAAGCCTTGTCTGTGATCTGTTGCACCTACTTGTCTACTAAAGCCCTGGGTATACTTCGTTTTTTTACGCGTGCGCTAGTGCACACGCACAGTCGAATGCACAGCCTTGGAAAGTATACTTCATTTGACTCGTACGCATACACATGAGGAGCAAGGAAAACACATGACAAACAGGAACCATAGGCGTTTCTCAATACCAAGTACGCAAAGTTCGGACTTGGAAAGTTCTTGGAAAGCGGTGGATCAAGAACACATCCAGAGATTTAAATTGTACTTGGCTAGATGTGAACTTTGGGCAGCGACTGATGACGTTTCATAAGTCCATAAGAACACAAGTACAGACAGGAACACATATTGAGAAACGGCTCATGACTATGACAATTTACAAAATAAAAGACATGAAAACATGAACTTGAAACAAAACCCCAAACAGACGTGACAGACAAAACACAACAAAATTATTAGAACTTACAGGAAAGCTAAATAATATGAAATGAAAACTAAAAATATAAAAATAAAAACAAATTCAAAATATTATGTGTTTTAATATTTGGATTACTAGATATGTAGATTACACTTTATTTCAATACTGCACTTTAGACATTCTACTATCTGTAGGTAACTTTGCAATTAGGCTACATGTCAACTAACTCTCATTAATTTGCAACTACCTGTCAACTAACTCTCATTAGAGTATTAGTTAGTGCTGTTAGGTTACGGTTTGGGTTAGTAGAATAAGTTGAAGTTGTTGCAAGGTTACTTATAGTCAGTTGATCAGGGGTCTCCAAACTCAGTTCTGGAGGGCCACTGTCCTGCAGAGTTTAGTTCCAGCCTGCCTCAACACACCTGCCTGGTTTTTAGTATTGCTGTGTTTGAAATCGCCCCCTATACCCTCATTCGCTATTCCCTACATTACTCCACTAATATAGTCCACTTGAAGGAGTGAATGAAACGAGTGAGTGAATTCGGACACTGAGTGCACCGGAAGGGCTGGCGATTTCGCATAGTTTGTGCTGCTGTTTAATAATCTTTTGAAATGTAGCAAACTGGCAGCTCCAGTAGTAATGAATATTTATGTTGAACTAGCATGTTCAAACCTTTTAAACGATTTAAAGGAACACTCCACTTTTTTTTGAAAATAGGCTCATTTTCCAACTCCCCTAGAGTTAAACAGTTGAGTTTTACCGTTTTCGTAAAAGAGTCAAGTTTTAAATAGGAAAATATTGAAACTCTTTGGTCATTTTTTAAGGAGATGCTAACGGTCTAATCAGATTCAATGAACTATGCTAAGCTATGCTAAAAGTGGCTCCGCCAGACCCGGAGATCGGCTGAATGGATTCGAAAACGGTAAAACTCAACTGTGTAGTTGCAAATTTACTTAATAATAAACTGTTAACGATATGTATAGCCTATGTGAAATGCACTTCAAATGTAGTTTTGCTTGAAAATACAGTTTGTAATATTTTGATTAATGGCTTAGAACTCTCCTTGCTGAAAAAGCTTTTGAAATGAAGAAAATAAATGTGAAAAATACAGCAAAATGTCACTGAAAAGGCAGGTGGTCACTGCTGCGCTAGTCTTGTCACCTTAAATCACCAAATCTAATTGAAAATAAATGACCTTTGGTTGCTTTCTCACTACAAATGGTTGTCAGTGCGAACGCCTCTTTATAGGTTGTCTGTTATGTTGCACTATTGTTTTTCCTTGGTAGTATCTCCTCCTATTGCTGTTGTGTCTTTCAGTTTTGGAGTAATGGAAAGTGTAGCATTGCATATGCAAATTAGATGGCTAAAGTGTTTTAAATTCTTCCTCCTGCTTTGCGTCGACTGAATGCTCATTTGGAATTTGACATCATTATCGTTCCAGCGTGCCCTGTATTTGTGGCCGATTCTACCGGCTCCAATTAGGCTGAAGTCTAATTACTTTCATTTAGTAAGGTATTAATTCAGAATTCACTCTCTCCCCACTCTCATTAGTTCCGGCACGATCTATCAGAGAGTATAATTACAGTTGCCTGTTTGGAGTAGAAAAGGGGAAGAAAAGAAAAAAATGTGCCCGTATGACATGACAATATTCATTGACTGACATATAGGCCTAAATGTGATTTCTGTTTCTTTATAGTCCATTTCAGTTGTTTTATTTCCTTGGTTGACATTTATGTGAATTTGGTAGTTTTACATCTAGGTTAAAGGTGGTCTGGGAGTTGTTTGAGGGTTTGGTTTATGGTAGCCACATGTGTCTGGCCTGTTCTATGAGACCTTGAGAAATGCTGCAGGTCATCAGACATCCAGCAGCTTTACAGATGTCACACACAGATAGATGTACACTAGTGTATGGCCCTTCAGGCTGTACAAGCTATTGTCAAAACGATCTTTCTGATATGTTTCTCTGTCTCTCTTTCTGAGGATTAAATGAGTTGACCATGTTTGGTTGTGCATTTTCTATTTTTTTTTTTTTTTTTTAATTACGCAATTACATACAGACATTTAATTCACATGTTAATCCACTACACCTCAGCTGTGTGAAATAATCAAAGAGTAAATCTGCTCTGTTCATTTGTTTTTTACATGCATTGGGTTTAGTCAGGGTTGTTTTTAATCACTTCTTAAAGTTTAAAACAAAAATTGACCATTTTGATTTCATGGTGACTTCAATTTTGTCATTAAAAACTAAAAACGGAAATGTTTTTCCTTTGAGTTTTTTCGCGCAGAGATGACAATGTTATCATAACAATCTGTGAAAACTATTAAAGGTTAGTTCACCCAAAGATGAAATTTCTGTCATTATTTACTCACCCTCATATCGTTCCACACCCGTAAGACCTTTGTTCATCTTTGAAAAAAAAAATTAAGATATTTTGATGAATTTAATGGATTTATCATCCATTGAAAGCAACGAAATCACCATATTCAATGTCCAGAAAAGTAGTAAAAACATAGTTAAAATAGCCAACTTGACTACAGTGGTTCAACCAATGTTACGAAGCGACGAGAATACTTACTTGTGCGCAAAACATAACAAAAATAACGACTTTATTCAACAAATTCGTCTCTCCCCGTCTCTCCTCTGCTACGCTATTTTCATTGCAGCTTCCAGGTTCTATAGGTAACCTGGGGGTTGCTAGAGTGTTGCTAGGCAGTTGCTAAGGTACTTGGGGTGGTTGCTCAGGTGTTGCTAGGTGGTTGCTAGGGTGTTCTGGGCGGTTGCTAGGCGGTTGCTATGGTGACCTGGGTGGTTGTTAGGGTGTTGCTATGTGTTTGGTAGTTGTCACAGATGGTTACTATGGAGTTTTTAGCAAGTTCTTAGCATGTTTTTAGCCTGATTTAGCACTTAGCTAATCACTATTAGCATGTAGCTATTCACAACTAGCATATGTAGCATATAGAGCATATAAAGTCATTATTTTTGTTTTGTTTTGTGCACAAATGTATTCTTGTCGCTTCATAACATTAAGGTTGAATCACTGTAGTCACGTTGACTATTTTAATGATGTTTTTACTGCTTTTCTGGACATTGAATGTGATAATTTCATTGCTTTCAGTGAAGGATAAAAAAAAAAAAACTCTCGGATTTCATCAAAATATCTTAATTTGTGTTCTGAAGATGAATGAAGGTGGAACAACATGAGGGTGAGTAATTAATGACAGAAATTTTATTTTTTGGGTGAACTAACCCTTTAAAAATGCTGTATTATGCATGCCAGACCAGTAGGTGGCGATGTCAATTTGTAAAGAAAGACTACGCGCTTATAGACTGAACACGTAATATGCATGTGCATGACATCACCGTTTTTGTAGTTTACACAAAGATGATAACGTTATCATTTTCAAAAACTTGCACTTTGAAACCCATTTCAAAATCTTGCGTTTTCAGGCTCCCAAAACGCCGTTGTTATGTAAATGAATGACCGAAACGCATTAAAAATTTTCAGTTTTTAGTCAAAAACAGTGTGGTGTAAACGCTCCTTTATTGTGTCTCTGGAAAATATGATCTGTGACATTGTATTATGTTGATTATCTAAGGTTTTTGTGTTTATTTGTTAATGATGGATTTGTGGACATATTAAAGGGGGACTCAGTGATATTGTTTGGAAGTTAGTCGGGCCGAGTCCAACAACAACGTCTAACCAATCAGCATCAGGGGGCGTATGACGGTCGAGGAGAGAGAACGAGCAAGAGGGACATTTGAAAAAAAAAAAAAAAAAAAAAAAACTGCAGAACAGAAATGGGACACAATACAAAACAGCTCAAAAGAATATCACTGGAATGAAGGTTTATGACTGGGCAAGCGCTTTAGGACCTGGTTTATATTACAAAAGCTTTCCAGCGCTGGAGAGAGCTAAGAGGGAAGACCTGAAAACTGCTTTGATCCCGCTTACCATGTGAGTACTGGGGAGCGGTTTCACAGACAGGGCTTAACCTAAGCCAGGATTAGACCTTAGTTCAATTAGGATATTTAAGTAGCTTTTATAAACGTAAACTAGAAAAAAAAAAAAAAACATTACTGGTGTGCATCTTGAGGCAAAACAATGGCACTGATATATTTTAAGATATGTCAGTACAAGTTGCTTTCAGTTTAAAACAGCGCAAACATACATTTTAGTCTGGGACTAGCTTAAGCCTTTTCTGTGAAACCAGGGATTAATGTTTTTAGATTTGTGGACATTTTAGACTTGTTCGAGATGCATCAGCACTGCGCAGACCGATCGGCGTATGACATCAAAATACCGCGAGAGCGTTTTGGAAGCTCCTTATGCTTTTGAATCACTCTCGCGGTACTTTGATGTCATACGCCGATCGGTCTGCATGCATCTCGAACAAGCCTATTGTCTTTATTTTATCTGAATAAGGTAAGGCCTGAGTGACATGTTGTTACTATTATTATTTTTTAATGTAATACTTTTTTTTTTTATTATTCAATGATTTCATAAGTTAGATATACATTTCAGACATCTTGAGTGAAATAATTATTTACACCTTTATATGAGTTATAGAATAAATTTACCTTTCAGATGAATTTCTTTTCTGGGATTCTGCTTTGTTTGTCAACATTATTCAACTATATTTCATGTATGTGACAGCTTTTGTGCTATGACAACTAAATTAGCAAATGTGTACAGTGCATGTATTTCCCTTAACACCATATTGGCTGATGCATCAGCATCCTGCACATGCTAAACTTATATCTATATATGTTAAAATTAAAATAGTAAAAAAAAGTAAATATAGCCTACCTTACACTATTTATCACTGAATGTTGTTGTCCTCTCCACATTGTAAGTGAAGTTAAAATGTGAAATTTTTACCTTACTAAGGAGCTATTTCTACTTATTCTGATCCTTGACATGCCAATCTTGAAGCTTTTTTTGTTTTTGTTTTTTCGTTTTTGTGTGGAAATACCTAAAAACGTTTTACAATGAATAAAAGAATGAATGAATAAATGGGCGAAATAAATGTCACAAAAAATAGATTATTTCTTTTTTGATTATGTTTAATGGAACTGTGTTGAAAGCCATTACAAATAGCACGTCTATGGGTGTTATCTAATGTAACCAGCAGGAGTCCCATGATCTCAGGCTGACTCCAGAAGTTTGGCTTGATGAAAGTTCAGAGCGCGGAAGTGAAGAGAAACTTTCGCATGAATCTCTGCAAGAGAGCGACTCTTCCCGCGTTTGAGTGTGGATGATGATGATGATGATGTTGACACGGATCCGCCAGTGTGTCTGAGGAAATACTGAGTTGCTTTGTGAGGCTTTATTTCAGGTCTGATTATGGGGTTGCCGACTTTAGAGTTCAGTGACTCTTTTGTAGACAGTCCGGACTTTAGAGAGAGACTCAAATGTCACGAAATCGAGCTGGATCTTACCAACAAGTTCATCAAAGAGCTGATTAAAGATGGACACCAGCTGATCTGCGCGCTCAAGAGTGAGTACATAACATATCAATTTAATTCAATACACTCGCATCTCTCCAACCGTTCATATTGGCTGTAACTCAATACCCAAGTATGCTGTCTACCTAGACAGCATGTGGTCACTATAGGCGTGTACTAAAGCGCGCTTGTGATGCCCAACAGTGCTGTCTAGGTAGGCGTCTCACTAAGTTTTGACACATAGCCAACGTGATGAATAAAAACATCCTTTTTGAGTTTGTAAAAAAGTGATAAAATTAAACAGCTAACAATTAACACAGCATGAAACGTAGCTGGTTTAAACACATCAAACAAAATGATTAATTTTAGCCTCACCTCACTGATCTTTCTCTATTGTATCCAAGAATTCAATTCACAGATATTTTAATTCTTTTAATGACCAAAACATAATATTTACCTTAACTCTGGTACTTCATGTTGTTCCCTCTATTAACACTCAAAGTTATATCATTTGGAGTCATTCTACAGCCTGACAGGGAGACAAGTGAATAATGTCATTGCATTTTATAAGTGTGTAGGCCTACACTAATTGTTGTGTTGACAGCATTTTTCAAGCACAACTATCGACACAACCAACGTTACCAAAGATAAATGATTAAACTATTTTTTTCTTTAATTTTTTTTTTCTTGAAGTAAAATTAATTACCATAATCAAAAATAATTACTTTTAAGCTAAATGGCAGCATTGTTACTTACAACAATGTTACCCAGTTGGGTGTATTGTTAAACATCTAACCTTAAGATTTCATGAATGTTTATTACCTTGAACTTAATATAAAAATGAAACAGCACATCTGATAGTTAGTTCATATAATGAGAAATATCACAAGTCCTTTCACTACCTTGTTGACAATTTAAGAGTTTCAAGTCTTTTCAAGCCTTTTTAGTGACTATTAACAAGCATTATTTCATTATGAATATGCTTGTCTGATCATAAATTAATGTACATTTAGATAGGCCTAGTTTATTAATTATTGTGTGACATAACTATAAAATTAACAAGACATTTTTATTTTTTCTATTCGGGGTAGAGAGACAGAAAAGGAGAAGATCAATTTTGAAATGTCAACATTTCTATTTCAGTTCATGTTTGTGTGATAGTATCTTTTCCGGGTTTATCTAAAGTTCTAAATGACAAATAGTTTACTGATCGAGGTCACTGATACATAGAGACTGTTGTGATTCCCAGTGCAGTCTGTCACTAGAGGCCTTTGGTTTATTAGCTTTATATTTCCATCCAAAGTTGTGAATTTAACTTGCAAAATTGGAATATTGCATAAAATATTTGTGAATAAAGCACCGTTTCTATCATGTGTGTTCAAGAGAACAAAATCGTCACTTCCTGGGAAATTGGTGCAAAATATCTGTAGTAAAAAAGAAAGTTGCAGCAATTGGGGAAGCCACTGTGGATCTTTTTTTCTATACATCATAAATTACACTTGCACCTATAGAGTTCACAGACAAAATGCAATAAACACTGTCATGTTACTGTATCTTGCTTTTAGAGGCAGAAGCCTGTTGATTGGGAACGTAACTGTGTGAGACAGATCTGGGAGTTAAATAAACCCAACTATTTTGATGACATACTTTGGCTTGGGCATTTCAGAATGACTAAACCAATTTTTGAGATGCTGTGCAATGAAATTGGCCAGCTAAGTCCAGTTTATCCAATCACATCCTCTGTTGAGACAAATGCCCCTTTCACACAGCAATACTGATAAATTACTGTAAAATTACCAGAACGAATGTGCTGTTCACACAAGCAGTGGCGTTCCCTCTTTTTACATGTAAGATAGCATTCACACATCAGTACCAAAATACTGGTGAACTTCAATCATCAATCATCGGAAATGACCTTTAAACGCTGAGCCGTTTTCCTCATGCACCTGAATGAGGAGAAGTGCTTTAGTTTAATTTTAGTTAATCATTTTTTTTCGTTTACTTCTGAGTGACAGATGTAAGCGGATGACCACAGAGAATGCGGTTTTGCTCTTAAAAGCACAACATGCGTAATGGTTGTGTATTGCAGTTACTAAAGTATGCAATACTTTAGAGCCGCAGCACTGATAAATGGAAAAGAAGGCCTTGCATGCATCTGAAATCACTATTTAGTGCGGGACTAAAGGCACAGTTATAGTTTATGACTGCAGACAATATAAATATGTATACATATTTGTATTGAAAATTTATGGAGCAACGGATTTTGTGTGAAAAGAAATCATAAAAGTGTTTTTTTTTTTTTCTTATAAATGTATGAGGGGGCCTTTTACCCCAAACGGTGTTTTATTATATGATATGATTAATATCATATTTTTAAATATGATGGTTTAATTATAAATGATTATCTCTAAGGTTAGGCTGGGACAATAAATCGATGCATCGTGAATCAAGAAATGATTCTGGATCGATTCTGAGATTTTCCGAATACATCTTGATTCTCTCTTGAATCGATTCTGAGCTTAGATTTTAACAGAAGATGACACTGCATGCTTTAGAAACAGCTATACTCTGCTTCCTTCCAAATAAAAGCAAATAAAAGCATTCTGAAGTGCAAGTACATTCTTACGCACAAGCGCTCTTCAGTGCTCTTCTTCGTGGGCATTTGAGTGTGCAGGTAAAAACTAGCCTAGAGTGCCATCTGCTGTTAAAAACTAAGCTCAGAATCGTTTCGAGAGAGAATTGCGATGCATTCGTTAAATCTCAGAATCGATCCACGAATCGTGGTGCATTGATTTATTGTTGCAGCCCTACTCCCAACTATGATGTTTACCATCTGAATCTAACCATGTCATGTCAACAAATGAAAAAAGTCAGTCAGCTGTTTATTATCATGTTAATTATTGTGCCGTTAGCCCCAACAGTAGGGGTGATTTTTACCCCAAATACCATACTTTTACATATTCTTCCATAACTAATTACATTTAACAAAACTGAAAAGCATTAGGAAGACCTTTGTCTCAAAATATATTCAGTAATTTTAGTGATTGTCATTTGCTATTTAAATTTACAACATTTAAAAAAAAAAACATCAAATATTAGATCAAATTAGCACAGAATCAACTTCGACGCGATCGCGTCAAGGATCAGCCAAATTTCTGCATGCATCTTGAAAAGCGGATGTTTTGGAAACTGACGCAGCAAGTTTTTGTGCCATCTAGTGGTTTAGAGGAAAATAAAATCAAAGGCGCCTTTTACCCCGGGGTGCCTTTAGCCCCGTTGTACCCTACGTACTAAACTTGGTTTTGAAACTTACTTCGAAAAAGATGTTCTACAACTTATATTGATAAATTTCCAGAACCGATTTAGAACCGATTTACCGATGTACTTTTGAAAAAGTCCTGTTCAGACATGATCTCTTAATGGTAATTTACCTGTAATTTACCAGTAAAGACTGTGTGTGAAAGGGGCTAAAGTCACATGAGGAATTTATTCAGTAAATATGATTCCACCGTAGTTGATGCGCAGGTCTTCTTTTTTTATATTTAAAAAAAAAAAAACTGAGCACACAAGTTTTTTTATGCGCATCTTGGCAGTTTCATCCAGCATTTTTTTTTTTTATGTGATATCCCAAAATATAAAAAATAGGTGAATGGAAATATAGGCTATGTTCACACATAGCACCTTAGTGCTCAATTCCGATTTACTGCCCAGATCAGATTTTTTTGTAGCTGTTCACATTGTTGTTTTAAATGTGGCCAATATCAGATTCCAGTGTGAACAGATCATGGTCCTGGACTGACCCACATTTGCAAAAGAATGATAAAAAGATGTCACGCAGCACACTGTGATACGGAAGTAAACACGTTTTTATTGTGTGATCTGCTACGAAGCCAGCGAATTTATATGCAGACAATTAAAAAAAAAACATAGACAAGTATGAGAAAAAAAGAGAGCGGAGTTTCATGAATGTTGATCTAGAGTGACTTAAAAGTTGTTTGGATTCGGATTTGACTGTTCAGACTGAGGTCACATTGCAAAACATCTGACCTGTATCAGATTTAGGACCACATATGGAAGTGGCCCAAATCAGTATTTAGAAGATCAGATTCCATGTGGTTTGTGCTGTTCACACTGTCATGAGAAAAATGGATCTGAGTCACATATGAGCAAAATAATTTGGGCCACCTTTGTCTGCAGTCTGAGCATAGCCATAGCTACTGATGGGTGCTTTTCCTAAGAAAAGAAATCAAGGCAGCAATCTTTATTTCTCATTAATGTGGATGTACTGTGTGTGGAATGCTGGAATTGTGATTCTAGAGGATTGTGGGTAAATACAATATGCCCCTGCCCCCCTCAAGGTTCCTGGATTATCTGATTTCTATTCCAAGGCCGTGCAAAGGCTGCTGCTTCTTTTTTTGTAATAGAGGTTTTTACCTAATGATAATATTATGTGGCACTGCTGACCTTCAGACATAGAAACAAAAGATAACTTGTTTTTAGTGAATGCCACATAGGCTCAAAGATAACAAAGTTACATGAACTCAATAAATGATTATATTAAGCAGAACTTAAACTGAATGAGTTGCAGCAGATTTCTAGTTCCCAGCATGCTTTGCATCAGGCTGAATAAGGAGAATATTAGTTTAAATGAACTGTTTTTTGTATGTGTCTGTTTTTGCATAAATATTAATATAGGGAGAGATAGTGTTTAATATTCTGTTATGTTGGGATTTATATGGGGTTCTATTATGTTGTAATTTTGCAACAAAATTGCAATTGTGCAGACTAGAGCCTGTGGTTAATTTAAGAATGGGCTGGATGTTGCTGAACTGTGTATATGCAAGTGTATAATGATAGTCTTTTTGCTAAATACATTACCATATGCAAGTGTGCTATTGCTAGTAGATATGTGCCGGTATACAGTAATACGATATATCACGATAATGAATATGCGCAATATTGTTATCGTGGGCACTTCAAAATACCGTAAATCATTTTTTATTAGTAATTATTCAGATTTTTAGAATGCATTTTTAAAATACTTTACCCATCAACCCGTTTAAAATGCACAACACTGCTGTATGCTGCATCAAAGAGGCACGTGAACAGATGTAAACAAACCCAATGTGCATGAGCAGCATGGCGGACCGAGTGAAGGAGACACGCTGAATGAAAATGCATTTTCACTTTCTGACAGCAGAGGGCACTGATGGAACAGCAGAAATGCAGCGGTTACCCCGGTAACCCCATAAAAAAAGCAGCTGTGCTACAGCTACTACAGTATTTAAATGTTTTAAACAGCCATTCAGATTTTTGTATCCACTATTGTGTTCATCACAGCACCAAATACTTAAAGACTTAAGGCTATTTATTTTCAAACTTAAACATTTTTATATTTTAATCTGGACTACAGCATGCCTTATATATTGTTTTAATATGTTTTGATTCTTTATTGTTCAGTCACACTTTACAATAAAGTAAATAAAGTTACAATAAAGTTACTTACGTTAACTAATGAGACCTTATTGTAAAGTGATACCTATTGTTCTTTGTAATTCTCTTGCGCTTTAATCTGTGTGAAACATTTGTTTACTTTATACATTTTTTGTGCATTGCTTTATTGTATTTATATGTTCAGAGTTCTTTTAATTACAAAAAAAGTTATCAAACCTGTTATAGTATGACAAACATTTTTTTTGCAACTTAATTCAATATCTTGATAATACCGTATATACCAGGATAAAAGCTTCAGCAATTATCACAACATGAAAATTTTAAATTTGTCACATAAATTAATTAATTGCTAGCAAGCAGTTAACTGCAAAATAGATGAGTTAATATGTTTAAGTAGTCAAGTTATATGAGTTAGCTTAGTCAATGTTTCAATTAAATTGCAATTCTTATAGTGCAAAGTCAGAATTTCAAGTTTAACTAACTTAATCTATGAGTTTGTTAACTTAACAAACGTGTAATTGATTACTTAAGTTTGACTTCTGCCAACCTGTTTATAGTACATATGAACTACTTTTATGTCCTTTTGAAGCTTGAAAGTCTCAGGCATAATTCAGTTGCATCAAAACAGCATAGAAGCAGTATTAAAAACCTCTTTTGTGAATAATTTATGACATTAGTTTTAATTTCCGTTGAACTATGTTACTTATGTTACTTACAGAGTTATTTTTATTATTTTTTGACACACGCTTTTCGCCTACTTAGACAAGGCTACCATGCAGTTTAATAAAAAAAAAAGAAAAATGCAATTTCCTAAATCGGACAGAGGACTAATTGTCCTAAAAGCTCTGTTTTAAATAGGTCTTTGATCCTCTTCTGTCCTGTAGATTTTGTGACTTTAACCTTGCTTTATACCCAGCAGGGAACTTATAAAACTAGCATTTCTTTTTATCATCCAAAGACGCTTTTAAAATCCTTCTCTCCGGTCAAATGAACCCAAATGAATACTGCGTCTTTCACACTGATGTGTCACTGGGCGGCAGTGCAATTTTGTTCACTTCATTCAATGCTTCAGTGGGGTGCATGTTTTTGTAAAGGTCACATAATCCTGCGGTTAACGGCGGCACATAGTGATTGTTGGTTAGAATCTGGGGTGGTACTTTTTTGTGGCTTTTTCTTAATGTAACATACTACATTCATTGAGCTACTGTACCATATTTACACCTTCTTTGCAGTGGCTTACAAAATAATTAACTTTTGTTTGTTTTGGAATTTATAAAAATAAACCAAGAAAATTGTATGTCAGTGAATATGTGAATGTAAGTGAATATGTGCAGTTGTTACCATCTATGTGATCTGATCCTTAAAAAATTTCTTCATTGGCATACAGCCTGGTCTCATTGTTTATATGTAGATATTCACTTCGTGAAGGCTTGTATATCTTATTTAAATTTGTACAGTATCTGAAACATTACATCACAATAGGTGATGAGGCACACGAGAGCCAATGAGTGATGTAAAACAATTGTCATACCTCTCTTGGGGTGGCAAATTTAAAATTTTGTTAATGAGTGCAGGATTTCTCAGATACGGCCGCTACTGAGGTTATAGACAAAGATTGCTAAAAAAAAAGATTGCTAAAAAAAAAAGGAATTACTTTTAAGATTACGTTATGGCACATTTGTGGTGTATTTTATGCTCAGTTTTTATTCACAGCATATTCATATTTATTATTGTCATTTTTTTACACACAACATATTTAGAAAACTAAATAAATTACACATAAGTAATTGTTAAACGATTAAAGACATTTATTCATTTTAAGATTTAAAGTATAGTCTTTCAAAGTCACACAGAGCAAAATTAAACGAAACTGTGTTTTAAAGGTATAGTTCACCCAAAAATGAAAATTCTGTCATCATTTACTCACCCCCAAGTTGTTCCAAACCTGTATATATTTCTTTCTTCTGCTGAAAACAAAAGCAGATATTTTGAAGAATATGGGTAACCAAACAGTTGACAGGACCCATTGACTTCTATAGTATGGAATAAAGTACTATGGAAGTCAGTGGGGCTCATCAAATGTTTGGTTACCCATATTCTTCAAAAGTTCATCAGAAGAAAGAATTTCATACAGGTTTGGAACAACTTGAGGGTGAGTAAATGATGACAGAATTTTCATTTTTGGGTGAACTATCCCTTTAATAAATGTGATTTGAAAACATAATCTAATTGATCATAAATACAATAGAATCAATCAATTAATTTCATGAGTTAAATATTCACAGTTTAAATAAGGATTCATAAACATTTGTATGTCTGTAAATTTGTTGATAAATGCTGTCAATACGTCGTTCTTGTATGTTTAGTGTCTATGCATACACAAGTAAATGTACATGTAGTAGAACGACATTTACATAAAATGCATACAGTATGGATACTTAGGAGATTATGTTTTGACATAAGTTGCATGCTAGACACCATTCCTTGTTAGTTTTGTGTGTGTGTTTGTACCATTTTAATACCCGACAGAAACATACAATACTTATATTACAACATACGTTAGTCTGCTTACATTATGTTACATTCAGTCATAATTGTGGTTGCTATTTTTAGGGATTAGTATCACATTCTTGTTAGATCATCTCATGGGACGTCACCGTGATTTTGCCAGGTAAGACATATTCCTAGATCAACATATTTTGTTGATCCTGGAACAACATTCCTGTCCAACAATTTAGTTCTATCTCTACCCATAAGTTATCCCTAAAATCAGAGGGAAATGATAGGTGAATAACACTGATGTAGAAGCACCTAACCCTGGTTGTAAGCCTAGACATAAGCTGTAAACTTGTCCCTCAAATCTGATTGGTTGATTGAAATGTTGTTCCAGGATCAACAAAGATGTCGCTTCAGGAACATGTTGTACTTGGTGAAATCACATTCACCCTCATGGGATGCTGGGTATTTTTGCACACTATGAGTGATTGGCCACAGATAATATTTTTTTGCTCAAATATGTCTGTTAATTGAGATGTTCCCACACAAATCACAATTTCTAAGTTACCTAACAGAACATTTTTAGAGAGTTTTATTATCATCATAATTTTTGCTGAAAGTCAACATGAAATCAAAACTGATGCTATCTACAAATATCATCTAATTGTGAGTGTTTAATCAGTGCATATGAGAATCTAAACAAAATTGTTAATTTTATGAGCTAACCATCATACCACAACATTTTAGTTGAGTGGCATTGTTAACAAAGCCGATCTATTTCTGCTTCAAAGTTGCTCACCCAGCAATGGAAGTTCGAAATGAACCACGGCCCTTCTGCAAACATGATTAGTCCCATCTAATTTTGCAGCAGAGAGTCTGTCAAGGTAATTAAGGGGAGCTTCAGTTGAATAGACTACTTACCACCCTAATGGGTTAGAGGTGCTGCCTGATCAAAAAGCCCCGTGCCTTATGAAGGTGATTAGTGATCTTCAGCTCTGAATAAGAAGGATGACAGGGTCAGATTTCTGTCCATGTTAAAATAATGATGTCTGTGTAACTGCTACACAATCGCTCCTCAGCACTAACTGAAATATTAAGGAAGAATTATTGTGCATTTGAGCCCTAACCCGTAAGTATTATACAAGTTGGAATTTTTTGTATTAATTACTTAAAATGTCACCATTTAAACTTCTCAAAATCGTAGAAGTTTGTTTATTTTCAAGTTTAATCTGATTAGACTTTGAATAACAGATTTGTGAATGTTGTACGTCAGGGCTGTCGGTGAGAGAGATCGCTCTGATTTGCTGTTCAGTTTAGCGAACGAGTCAGTGCACAAGAATAAAAGTGAAAGTGATGAAAGTGAGCAAAGAAGTCATGTTGGCACAGACAGAAGCCTAATTTTTCGTAATCTTACCTGAGCATTCCAATACGCAAATATTTTCATAACAACATGAGCCGACTAGAATGAAGAAAGTGATCAGCATGATTGATATTTGCTGTAGGTTGCCTACCTCTGTGTTAAAGCAGTGTTCTAGGTTGGTTTAACTTTATTTACAGTCTGTGAGAATGTTGATTACCACAGAAAATCATTTTTAAATAATTTTTAGCATGTACAAAAGAGGTCTACAGACCAAGGCACTCTGAAGGGTTTATAAACTCGAAAAACTACTCAAATATGCATCAGTGGCTTACAACAAGTATCAGCAAATTTAGGGTGTTTACATGACAACTATGTACTAAAAACTGAAAAGATTTTCCTTTGAGTTTTTTTTGTACAGAGGACAATGTTGTTGTAACGATCCCCATTCACACGAATACAGAACTAAGCACTCATGACATGGGTAAAGATTCGGTTGATTCAGATACATTTTAATACAGGTTGCTTAGCGACAGCCATTGAGATAATGCTAATGGCTAAATGCTAATGTATAGCTCTCTCCGGGTATTTATAATCTTGTATTGTGTCATTTATAAAATTGTAAAAATTGATTTTTGAATTGTTTTTGTTATTTATAAATGTAGAAGCAGACACAAAAAAAATCGAGTCCACATTTTGGAATTAATAAGTGACATTTGTGCTTCCCCACTCTTGCAAAGCACAAGCTGCCAGTGCATTAAATTTGAAAGCATTTCTCTTCCTCTATCTCTGCATTAGTAAGGTCTCTGTTTGGATTTCACTACTCTTCTGGGATTGGTGTGTGTTTATGTGAGTTAGTGCAATGCTCCAGGGGCTTTGCCACAGGAAATGCGCTGTAAACAATGTTGTGTAACCTTGTCCTTTCCTCCCACTGATAACTTTCCTCACTGACAGTACTGTAAGTGTGTTTCTGTATTTGTGCTAGTTGGTATCAGTAAGACTCAGGATGCCGAGTGGCTAATTAATCTGAACAAAAATGGGATTGTGGGGAGTTATTTACACAGTGAAAGGTTTCTAATTCTTCAAGGCTCTAAGAAAGAAGTTACAGTTTCCACTGTGTTAGAAAATGTTACACTAGCCATTCCCTCTATAACAATGTCAGCGTGAATACGGTTCTGACCTTTACAGATTCACTCCCAAGAGCTGTTGCCTGATTTGACCTGGAGTCCTTGTTCAGAGAAACGCTCTTCATTTACTAAAGATGATGATACACGGGGCAACTTTTTGAGCAATGTTGCCGAGCAATGTTGCTTGGGCACTTTCCCACTGAGAATGTGCAACAAATTTCAATCTAAAGTATCCAGATAAAAATGTATTGCCCATTCTCAATGGAAAAGTGCCCAAGCAACATTGCTCGGCAACATTGCTCAAAAAGTTCCCCCGTGTATCATCACCTTAATACATCATTTAACATCTCAAGTGTTGATAAATGAACATACCTGTACAGTACAGTTTTCTAAACCAGTTTTTCACTATTTGCTTTTGTTACTCTGTACAGATACTGTGATACAGTATATTATACCAGCCATATTTACCAGCAGTTCCAGAAGTACAAAACTTGAATGCTGTCATTATTACTTTATGGGCACTCAGTTGTGAAAATATTTTTTGAGACAATCACCTGAGCCGTAAATGGAATGTGACTTATTCTGTATTATACCTCCTTACAACAGACAAAGAAATAGACGTATGTCTATTTTACATCATAAACAATGTTTGGCTGTTTATACAGCTTGTAGAAATATGTTCACAAAAATGGTACACAGTACAACAGATCTACTGGTTTGACAACCTTGATCAAAGCCTGTTTTATCCTTTGAGGTTTCATATCATAAAAAAATCTAAATTGGGCCATGGGCCTATTTCAATTTTTTGATGCATGTTCTTAGTGTTAATTGTGCATTATTCATTAGTTCAATAAAAAGTTATCTTTGTAATATTTTATCAAATGTAATTACGTGCTCTCCCTTTTAAACAACTGTTCAAATGACTAGGAATTACTTTTACTTTTCAATCTCTTCTCCTCCAGCTGCTCCATTCTGGTATATATAACGGCCACATTTTTTTTAATATCCTGGTTCCTGTCAAAATATGTGACATTATGGAAGTAAAGTTTCATGTGCTATGTGAGGATACAGAACTGAAAACTTCCTTCTCACTCCAAACTAGCCATTAACTGAAACTCGTCTTAACTTCCTGAACTAGGGCTACAATTATAAATCGATATATCATGATTCTGTTTCTCATGGTATTACGTTGTTTCTCCATGGCCTTCTATCAGTATTTTTATTTACTGTGTGCATGCATGTATTTAGTTTCTTACAGTTCAATTTATGAAGCAGCATGTTGTCTAAGTAAGTGTATACAGTACCTCGAAACCGCTGTTTATCAATGCAGTCAGAGCCGTTTCTGGGCAAAGTGAAGTGAATTGATTGATACAGATACTGCAGATTTACTCACTCCAGAGTTTCAATGACAATCTTATGAGATTGTGATGTATTGATCTGTATTGTGGTGCGTATTGTATTGTGGCATAGTTGGCAATACCAAGCTATTGTACCAACCAACTGATCTTTGCACGTCAACAAGACTTTTTAGTATTCATCAGTATGGTCCACCCAATCAAAGTGAAGCAATAAGGAGGAAGGAGATTTGATACTATTATTCCATGTGGCATATAATAAACAGGAAGAGTGATATAAGAAATGCTTGCCAGATGCTGTGCTGTTTCTGACTGATATTTATTGTTTTCCAAGGCCACTGATCGATAATGTCGATAATTAGGGTTCTATGATTTCGCAATGCGGAAAACACAGACGGAATCGCTGAATCCAGTCATAAAAATGGAATTTACTGGAATTTGCCAAATTTGAGATAAATCAAAAGTAGAGTGTACAATTAATTAAATTGTGATATATTGTGACTAGTGCCTATGAATATTAAACCTCAAAAAAAAAAGTGAAGTCTGCATATTTTGTGTATCTGCGTGAATGAGTGGCACAGTTTTGTCTGCTACAGATATTCAAACACGCGTGGCATGAGACTCATGGTGTTTTCAGCTTCTGCTGTCTCACTATATTAGGATATGAACATATGAACTTTATCACCATAGCTTCTCTGAAACTCAAAGGTCTTCACTACAACCTGCCAAAATAAAAGTTTGGTTTAACTTGAAGAAATTATGACAGAAATATATTTCTGTTGAACAATAGAATGTACTTCTCAAAGTAGTAATAACAACAATAATAATAATACAGTTTATTAAAACATTATTTTTTGGCAAGTATCGCACAATTTTTTGTCCATGTTCAATTTTTTGTCCATGTCCACCATTTTTATTTCTTTTTCTTTATTGCCTTAAAAACGTTGGTCCCCCCAATGTTCACGATATGGTTATCGTGGTTAATCTTGTCAGTTCAGAAAAATTAACAGACAACACAGAATTTCTTTAAAAAAAAATAGGGCCCTATTATTGTTAAAATTTTACTAAATGGTTATATTAAAGGATTAGTCCACTTTCAAATTAAAATTTCCTGATAATTTGCTCACCTCCATGTCATCCAAGATGTCCATGTCCTTTTTTCTTCAGTCGAAAAGAAATTAAGGTTTTTGATGAAAACATTCCAGGATTATTCTCCTTATAGTGGACTTTAACGGACCCCAAACAGTTGAAGGTCAAAATTACAGTTTCAGTGCAGCTTCAAAGGGCTTTAAACGATACCAGATGAGGAATAAGGGTCTTATCTAGCGAAATGATTTGTCATTTTTAAAAGAAAAAATTAAAATATACAGGTGCTGGTCATATAATTAGAATATCGTGAAAAAGTTCATTTTTTTATTGTAAATTATTTTAAAAAATGAAACTTTCATATATTCTAAATTCCCTACATGTAAAGTAAAACATTTCAAAAGTTTTTTTTTGTAAATTTGTTGATTAGAGCGTACAGCTAATGAAAGTCCAAAATCCAGTATCTCAAAATATTAGAATATTTACATTTGAGTTTCATTAAATGACCATCCCTACAGTATAAATTCCGGGTATCTTTTGTTTTTTGAAACCACACTAATGGGGAAGACTGCTGACTTGGCAATGGTCCAGGAGACAATCATTGACACCCTCCACAAAGAGAGTAAGTCACAGAAGGTCATTACTGAATGGGGTGGCTGTTTACAGAGTGAAATATCAAAGCATATTAAATGCAAAGTTGACTGGAAGGAAGAAATTGGGTAGGCAAAGGTGCACAAGCAACAGGGATGACCGCAAGCTTGAGAATACTGTCAAGTAAAGCCGATTCAAACACTTGGGAGAGCTTCACAATGAGTAGATTGAAGCCGGAGTCAGCACATCAAGAGTCACCACACTCAGACATCTTCAGGAAAAGGACTACCGAGCCACTTCTGAACCAGAGACAATGTCAGAAGCATCTTACCTGGGCTAAGGAGAAAAAGAACTGGACAGTGAACAGTGGTCGAAAGTCCTCTTTTCAGATAAAAGTAAATTTTGCATTTCATGTTGAAATCATGGTCCCAGAGTCTGAAGGAAGACTGGAGAGGCACAGAATCCAAGCTGCTTGAAGTCTAGTGTGAAGTTTCTGAAGTCAATAATGATTTGGGGGGGGCGTGACGTCTGCTGGTGTTGGTCCATTGTGTTTTATCAAGTGCAAAGTCAATGCAGCCATCTTCCAGGAGATTTTGAAGCACTTTATGCTTCCATCTGCTGACAAGCTTTATGGAGATGCTGATTTCCTTTTCCAGCAGGACTTTAGCACCTGCCCACAGTGCAAAAACCACTTCCAAGTGGTTTGCTGACCATGATATTACTGTGCTTTATTGGCCAGCCAATATGCCTGACCTGAATCTATGGGATATTTTCAAGAGAAAGATGAGAAACAGTCGATCCAACAATATACAGATGATCTGAAGGCTCAATAGTGCCTCAGCAGTGCCACAGGCTGATCACTTCCATGCCACACTTCACTGATGCAGTAATTTGTGCTAGGAGCAAGTCATTTGCTGTAATATGTCCTGCCGATCAAGTATTGAGTGCACAAAAGAACATACTTTAAAGAACTTGAACTTTTCTGTTTTGCAAATCCATTTTTTGATTGATTTTAGGAAATATTCTAATATTTTGAAATACTGGATTTTGGACTTTCATGAGCTGTACGCTCTAATCATCAAAATTTAAAAAAAAAACTTTTGAAATGTTTTACTTTACATGTAGGGAATCTAGAATATATGAAAGTTTCATTTTTAAAAATAATTTATAATAAAAAAATGAACTTTTTGATGATATTCTAATTATATGACCAGCACCTGTATATGCTTTATAAACACAAATGATCGCCTTGCAAGTGCTTCGCCAGACCACACTTCCGTATTCTTCAGAAAGCTTACGCTGTATGTCCTACACCTTCCCTTTTCTGCTTACGGAACGAACGTGGCGCCAGTTCCATATTTTTCGTAAGTTGAATAGGGAAGGTGTAGGAAATACAGCCTAAGCTTTTTGAAGAATACGGAAGTGCGGTCTGGCGAAGCACTTGCAAGGTGATCATTTGTGTTTATAAAGCATATACATTTTAAATATTTTTTTTTTTTTTTTAGAAAATGAGCAATCGTTTCGCTAAATAAGACCCTTATTCCTCGTCTGGTATCGTTTAAAGCCCTTTGAAGCTGCACTGAAACTGCAATTTTGACCTTCAACCGTTTGGGGCCAATTGAAGTCCACTATAAGGAGAATAATCCTGGAATGTTTTCATCAAAAACCTTAATTTCTTTTCGACTGAAGAAAGAAGGACATGGACATCTTGGATGACATGGGGGTGAGTAAATTATCAGGAAATTTTAATTTGAAAGTGGACTAATCCTTTAAACATTTATGAATTCAATTGATTAGACAAGCTTTTGACATATTAAAATGTATTTAAATTATTAAAACTAAATCCAGAAAAATTAAAACAAAACACAGAATTTGGAAATTATATTATAAGACCCTAAATTCAGTGTGAAATCTTTTGTGAATTCATCACAATGTAATGCAGATTTTGCAAAGAGGCCACTGATTCTCATTTTACATGCAAATACGGAATTTACATAGAAGCTTTTAAGGCATAAGAGTAAAAAAAATAAAAAAATAAAAAATAAAACGGCCTGTTTAATTCTAAGGATTAGTGAGAGGGTGGAAGATGGTCATGGAAAACAAAATTATGTTGTTTGTTGCCAGAAATCCTTGACTAGCATTATCAGTGGAACGTAACCTGACCCAAATGACCTGTCTTTCATGTTACGCTTCTTTCTCTCTGACATTATGTTATGAAACACATGCCAGGATCTGAACATTTTCAGTACTGTATAATTGATCATTTATTCAGATGACTTCTCAGATGTAACTGAACTTCATACAGCTAATGCATATAGCATTGATCTTTAAATAATCCCTGCAGATGTTAGTACGTGATGTGTTGTGCTAAACGGAAACATTTCCCTTTGC
Organism: Ctenopharyngodon idella; assembly: GCF_019924925.1. NCBI lineage: Eukaryota > Metazoa > Chordata > Actinopteri > Cypriniformes > Xenocyprididae > Ctenopharyngodon > Ctenopharyngodon idella. Next base: position 6,609,462 of record NC_067237.1, read on the forward strand.
TCAGCAGAAAGGAGCCATTTGTACTAAACGATATGCTCTTTGCTGCTAATTGAAAGTGACACTGTTTGATGCAATCTGAATGAGATGCATTTGTTTGTTCTGCTAGATGGCTGTTTGGCTTTTGCTTATGCAATTTATTTCAGGCATTGTTTTGCTTTTTTATGCATCTAGTGCATCAAAGCCGACACCAAGAAAGCTGGTTTTGTCATTCCGTCTTTCCTCAGCTTGTAGACATGTCGTGATTACCGCCTGAGATGCATATGTCACTTTGCTTGTTTGTAAGACTTGTAAGAGTGATTCTCTCCAGAATTAATCTGTTGAGCCACCGTGAACAAAGTTGTTTGTGGTCTGTGGTTTTCATGTCTGACAGCTAGTATTTCCATCTGAACGAGGCCGATAATGGAAGTCTTGCAGCCCGTAAGTTGGTAACAAATAGTCAAAATTTTATATACATGTGTGTTGAAGAATTTTGTCAGCGCGTTGACACATCACATCAGATTACCTGAAACGTCTAATTAAGCCGCTGCTGGAAATACTGACAGACTTTAGGTACTAGATCACCCATGAGCACAGAAAAACACAACCTTAAAAGGTTCATATCAGGCACAAGTCAAAAAACTAGAACAAAGAATAAGAAAAATGTTAGCTTAGTGTTCAGCTGGAAATTAGATAATAATTATCCCTGAATATATAGGCCATACACTATGGCTAATGCAATATATTAGCGAAAGTTTGCCAAAAAATAATGTACGAGGTGGAGTGAACTGTGGCGCTAATAGTGACTCACAAATGTATACGTCGTGCAGAGAAGCTCAACTGCTAAAGTCAAGAATTTTGTTAAATAAATTTTGGTTTGTTTTTCACTTGAAAGATACCACACATGTCGCATGGGATAATTCTGTGATACTTTTGCGTCTTTTTTAAAAGCTTGATGCTGGTCGCTATTAGGCCTGTCACGATTATGAAATTTGGCTGACGATTCATTGTCTGACTATGTCATTGTCATTGTACGATTATGATGATTAATTGTCTGTTTTAGGGCTTTGTCATACATTTTTGTGTGCTTCATTCATTAAATAATTGTGATGAATTTAATTCTTTGTAAGTTATCATTTTGCAGGGTAATATTACAGTTAACACTTTTAAATATTAAAGAAATTTATACAATTCAGTAAATAACTGAAACAATCACAACAAACTAAAAAAGTAATTCTTGAAAAAATCTTTGGTGCAGAGTAATTTTATAAAATCTTAACATTAATAAAAACAAATTACTATTTGTATTCATATAAAATACATTCATGTATTCATACATTCATAATTTTTATATTTACATATATACAGTGGCAAGAAAAAGTATGTGAACCACTTGCAGAATCTGTGAAAATGTGAATAATTTTAACAAAATAAGGGAGATCATACAAAATGCATGTAATTTTTTATTTAGTACTGTCCTGAGTAAGATATTTTACATAAAAGATGTTTACATATAATCCATAAGACAAAAAAATAGCTGAATTTATTAAAATAACCCCTATTCATAAGTATGTGAACCTCTGATTCTTAATGCTGTGTGTGGTTACCTGGATGATCTACGACTGTTTTTTTGTTTTGTGATGATGGTTCATGAGTCTCTTGTTTATTCTGAGCAGTTAAACTAAGCTCTGTTCTTCAGAAAAATCCTCCAGGTCCTGCAGATTCTTCAGTTTTCCAGCATTTTTTGCATATTTGAACCCTTTCCAGCAGTGACTGAATGATTTTAAGATCCGTCTTTTCACACTGAGGACAACTGAGGGATTCAAACACAACTAATAAAAAAGGTTCAAACATTCACTGATGCTCCAGAAAAAAACATGATGCATTAATAGATGGGGGGTGACAACATTTGGAATTTGAAGATCAAGGTAAATTGTATTTAATTTGTCTTCCGCGAAACATGCAAGTATTTTCTGTTGCTTCCGAAGGGCAGTACTAAATGAAAAAAAAATGATATTCAAGCGAAATAAGAAAAATTTGGACCTCTTCATCCTGTTCAAAAGTTTTCACCCCCGACTCTTAATGCATCGTGTTTCCTTCTGAAGCATCAGTGAATGTTTGAACCTTTTTTAATAGTTGTGTTTGAGTCCCACAGTTCTCAAAATCATTCAATCACTGTTGTAAAGGGTTCAAATATGCAAAAGATGGTGGAAAACTGAAGAATTTTTGGGACCTGGAGATTTTTTCTGAAGAACAGAGCTCAGTTTAACTGCTCAGAATAAACAAGGGACTCATGAACAACCATCACAAAACAAAAAAACAGCCGTAGATCATTCAGGTAACCACGCACAATATTAAGAATCAATGGTTCACATACTTTTGAACTGGGTCATTTTAATAAATTCAGCTATTTTTTTTGTCTTATAGATTATATGTAAACATCTTTTATGTAAAATATCTTACTCAGGACAGCACTAAATAAAAAATAACATGCATTTTGTATGATCTCTCTTATTTTGTTAAAATTTTTCACATTTTCACAGATTCTGCAAGTGGTTCACATACTTTTTCTTGCCACTGTGTGTATATATATATATATATACACACACACACACAAATAACATACAGTTAAAAGATGCTTATTTTAAATGTATTGTGCAGCTTTTTAATGGGGCAACAACATATGATAGATACGACAGAACAAGATAGACTTTTAATAAACTTTCAGTGCGCAAAACCAGGATTATATGAAATTTACCATGCTGACTGTCGTAAGCCGGACGAGGCACGTTTTTTGAATTATTGACAGTCGCAGCAGAGGGAAAACGAGTTTTCGTGAACTTTAATTTAATGGTGTAAATATTCTTCTGTCCCTCATATTAAGCTATGGAATGGCTTCAAATTACTTAATTGACAAAAAATTGGTGCTTGTCTATTTCTTTTGGTCCATGGCTTCCCCTTGTGCCGTAGGCCTATAAAAGAGCGCAATAATCGTGGTTGTCTGAAACAACCGCAGTTAGATCAAATAACCGTGATCAGACGGTTATTTAAGTATCGTGACAGGCCTAGTTGCTATTCACTGCCATTATATGAATGAGGGTAAGCAGAACGTTTGAAAAAATTCTCCTTTTGTGGCCCATAAAAGAAGGGCACACAACATTAGAACAACAACAGGGTGAGGAAATGATGACTTAATTTTCATTTTATGGTAAACTATCCCTTTAAGATGGTGTCATTTAGGTTGAGATACAGCAGGCCTGACAGGGGTATTGGTGCTTAGAGAGGTGCTGACTGGAGGAGAGCCAGGCCTGATTTCCTCTGGCTGACACATGGGCACCCCCGCTGAGAGGCTGATGAGCGATTGTCATCCTTACCTGGAGCAAGACTCATCCTCTTTCGATCCCCTCTGAGTGGAATCAAAGGACAGAGAACTCCTAAGATTCGATGAGAGAACAATCCCATGCTTCTTGTTAAGCTGGAGGTAGAAGAGGGTCTCTTTGATGGGCTGCTCTTATGGCAAATCAGTATGGTCTTCCTGTCAAGAGCATCTGATTGGGTATCAGAGGAATACATGTGCTCTCTGAGATGTTCCCTAATACATTACCTGTCAGTTTTCAAAAGAACATTGTAATTTAGCAGTTCTGTTCCATGACTTTTACATGAACCTCAAACAAAGGAAACGTTAATGGTCCCTTCATGTGTGTGACAGTCAGTAATGGATAAATAAATGATGATGTAAGCGGGCCTGCTGGTGTCCACATTTATGAAAATATATAGTAGACCTTCCTGAAGTGCACAGGTATTTTAGGCAAGGCTACACTCTTACAAATGGTATTATCATTTTCTGTATTTCGCAAATAGTTTGACAAATAATTTCAGAAATGCATCCACAAGCATTTAGGAATGCAACACACATATTATTTTATGCAGGTGTTCATTATTGTCAGAAAAAAGGCAAAAGAAATGCAAACTGATTTAGATTTTTTTAGCTTTATAATAGTAGTGAATGGGGCTTGAGATTTTGAAGCCCCAAAAAGTGCATCCATCCATCATAAATATGGATATTTGCTTTCAGAAGGTCTATTAACCCCCTGGAGCCATATGGATTACTTTTATGATGGATGGATGCACTTTTTTGGGCTTCAAAATCTCAAGCCCCATTCACTACTATTATAAAGCTTAGAAGAGCCAGGATATTTTTTTAATATAACTCTGATTGTGTTAGTCTGAAAGAAGAAAGTCATATACACCCAGGATGGCTTGAGGGTGAGTATGGGATAATTTTTTTTTTTTTGCATTTTTGGGCGAACTATCCCTTTAAGTGTATTTTCATAATTAATGTGTTTCCATGCATACTGTGCGGTTTCAAATCCCTAGTTTCACTTTATTTCACTGATCTGGACAGCATGCTGTTCTACGCAAATATAAATACACAGATCAGGCATAACATTATGACCACTGACAGGTGAAGTGAATAACACTGATTATCTCTTCATCACGGCACCTGGAAGGAACAGTGGTGAACTGGCAACAGGGTCATGGGCGGCCAAGGCTCACTGATGCACGTGGGGAGCGAAAGCTGGCCCGTGTGGTCCGATCCAACAGACGAGTCACTGTATCTCAAATTGCTCAAGAAGTTAATGCTGGTTCTGATAGAAAGGTGTCAGAACACACAGTGCATCACAGTTTGTTGCTAATGGGGCTGCATAGCCACAGACCAGTCAGGGTGCCCATGCTGACCCCTGTCCACTGCTGAAACAGTGGGCACGTGAGCATCAGAACTGGACCACGGAGCAATGGAAGAAGGTGGCCTGGTCTGATGAATCACGTTTTCTTTTACATCACGTGGATGGCCGGGTGCGTGTGCGTCGCTTACCTGGGGAACACATGGCACCAGGATGCACTATGGGAAGAAGGCAAGCCGGAGGAGGCAGTGTGATGCTTTGGGCAATGTTCTGCTGCCAAACCTTGGGTCCTGCCGTCCATGTGGATGTTACTTTGACACGTACCACCTACCTAAGCACTGTTGCAGACCTTTCAACAGTATTCCCTGGTGGCTGTGGCCTCTTTCAGTAGGATAATGCGCCCTGACACAAAGCAAAAATGGTTCAGGAATGGTTTGAGGAGCACAACAACGAGTTTGAGGTGTTGGCTTGCCCTCTAAATTCCCCAGATCTCAATCTAATCGAGCATCTGGGGGATGTGCTGAACAAAGCAACTCGCAACTTACAGGACTTAAAGGATCTGCTGCTAACATCTTGGTGCCAGATAGCACAGCACACCTTCAGGGGTCTAGTGGAGTCCATGCCTCGACGGGTCAGGGCTGTTTTGGCAGCAAAAGGGGGACTAACACAATATTAGGAAGGTGGTCATAATGTTATGCCTGATCGGTGTATAATATAATATAAATAAAATATACATATTTAAAGTCACAGTTTATTTCTATTTTTGGATAGTTCCGAATGGTTGGTAACCTTTGAAGCCAAATTGGCTGGTGAGTGAATAAGTTAATTTCAGACGTTTCAACATACCCTTTTCAGACGAAGTAAAATGGGATTTGATTGTCATTATATGTTGACTTCTAAGCATCGTTTACGCTGTTACTGATGGTTAAATTTAGTATCATCCAGTACATTTCACTGAATTAACTGCATACTTTAAGTAAGTTTCATAGCGAACGCTCTCTCATTCTTTATTTGTTGTTTTTTTAGAGAGTTGCGTGTGAGATGGTATTATCATCGCCATAAAAGGTGTCATTTGCCACATTATTGACTGTAAAATTCCAACCGTTGGAACATTTTGGAATGTGAAAACAGAACTGAAATGCCTTTTCTCTACACACACCCACACACATATAAAAAATAAACAGATACATGCAGCCACCCACTATCTGCAATACACTATTAGACACAAGCACCGTCACTCTCTCTATGACTTCTTGTTTGTAGCAGGGCCTGGAGGAAATGTCCTTTCCCTAACAGGCAGTGAGCTATGGAGGCACTCTTCCATGGCAGGCTGTGTGGAGGTGTGACATCAGATAAAACCTGTGATAAAAGCAGGCTGGAAGCCCGTCATATGTGCACACTGCCTCTGCTGCTGCCAGGTTCCACAGCATGCCCTGTAATTACACTTGCTGCAAAATTACACAGCAGATGCATCGTGCTTGTTAATGTCATAACAGGAATGCTGCTAAGTGCCGACATGCATGTTCTGTGCACATTGGATCTTGTTTAAAGGGATAGTTCTTGCAAAAATCCAAACATATATGCTGTTATTTTTTGTAGAATACAAAATAAGATGAGATTTTCACAGTGACCAGTCTGTCAAGCTCCAAAAAAGACAGAAAAGCATCATAAAGTAGTCCGTATCCATATCTGCTATTTTATCTGCAAGTCTTTTGAGGCCATATGGTGGTCTCACTTCACAACCATGATATATTTTTGTGACAAACACCGAACAAGTACTAACATTTTGGGCTGTTCCTCCAAATCTATCATATGGCTTCGGAAGACTCTGTTATCTTGAGCATAGTAACTAAAACCATAACATAAAATTTTCATACTTGAAATAAAATAAGCGTCAACTGAAATAAAATCTTAAAGTACAATATTTCTCATTTTTGTTTAGTTTAACTTGAAGTACTAAAATAATGAAAACTAATAAATAAAAATCTATTTGGACATATTTACAAAAAAAAAACAATAATAAAAATGACAAATACACAAGAAAATGATTAAAAACTAACTAAATTTAAAGTGAAAAAATATACTAATTGAATATCAAATATAATATCAAAACAGAAACTAAAATAGTATATCATTGATACTGAAGTAACACAATTGCATTTCTTTTAAATGTTTTTAAATGCGATTACAATACATTGTGACAAGTGCTGGGTAGTAACTGATTACATGTAATCTGGATTATGTAATCAGATTCCAAAAATTAAGTTACTTGTAATTAGATTATATTCCTTGTTAACATATTATACATATTATTCACACAATGGCAGTAAATCATTAATTTGATTCTCCCTAATTCTTCTTTTACATTTTCCTTTCTAAAAAAGCATATCACATATATACATTCAGAAAGTATTCTAGTTTTGTAAAATTGCACACACAGACCAGCCACTAGTCAGGTGGCTATAATTACACAGAAGACTGAGAGGCCACAAAGCATTTGACCACTGGATTTACAGAAATCATTTCACTTTTAAGGAGTGTTTTCTCAGCATTGCAGTTCCATCATAATATATCCATATAATTTGGAAATGGTGTAAATTTAACACAAAACGAAAGTTCCATAAAAATAAAAAATCACCATATGAGTTTGAATTGACATGAGGGTGAGTAAAAAATGTCTGAATTTTCATTTTTGAGTGAACTAAATGAAGTAACAGGCAAAAGAAAATAAATCTAGTAAGGTTCAAAAGGCAGCTGGGTGGATGTATGTGACCTTTTGAGAAATGTCCTCTGAACATGCTCCTGTTTTGCTATCTAGTTTTGCCCTTTGAGCTCTTATTGTCTTGTCTTGTTTTTCTGTTCTATCCCTGAAACTGGGGAGGTAATGACACATACTGTCTTTTAGTGTGTGTGTGTGTGCGTGTGCGTGTGTTTTTGTGACATATCAGGACACAAATTTGTATAATGACATGGGTATGACATAGGTATTACAAGGAGAGGGTGACTTATGAAAACATTACCCCATGTCCCCATTTTTCAAAAGGCTTATAAATCATACAGAATGAGTTATTTTGAGAAAGTAAAAATGTGCACAGTTTCATGTGATGGGTAGGTTTAGGGGCGATAGAACATACGGTTTGTACAGTATAAAAATCATTACGCCTATGGAATGTCCCCACAATTCACAACAACAAACGTGTGTGTGTGCGCGTGTGTGTGTGTGTGCGTATTTTATAGGGAGTTGTTCCAGCTGGTTTTATGTTCAGTTGCAGATTTTGTAAGTCAGTTTGAGTGTGAAATGCTTTGTGACAGCTCATACTGCTCTGTCATCTTTCTTGAAATCAGTATTCCATCTTATTCTCACATATTAATTATTGAAACCCAGTGTGAACGTATGCAAGTATGTAAAATCATAATACTCATTCGGCGTGTGTTCCATCATGCAGTGGTGAGAACAGCTAGTGTTACTCTTGGCAGTGTGTTCATTAAACCAACTGTCTGAATTAAGAGCTGTAAACCTACTGAGATGCCTTCCTAGGCAATCTCATCATAGGCATCATAGGTGTGCTTCTGATGCACAGACTGTTCCAAAAGGTCAAACAAAATGATGTGGCTGTAAAACATTCCAAGGGTATGTTGAAACGACAACAATGTACTAAAAATGGAAATGTTTTTCCTTTGCTTTTTCCACATTCAGACAACAGTGTTGAACAAAACGATCCCCGTTCACACGGATCCGCAAAAACGACTAAAACGCTGTCAGGGCTCGACAATAAGGACTGGCCAATGGCCCGGGGCCAGTGTGAACGACGCTCAGGACAGTAGACGGAACTGTCACTTGCCCGATCGGGCCAGTGTTGTAGGATGTGCGATATATATCGTCTATGATATCGTAATTGTTGATTTAACGATCTGAAATTATCGAGTATCTCCCTCACTTTACAAAAACCAAACAAAAACACACCCACTGGGTGCACGCATGCACTACGTGACGTAGTCTAGTAAGATTAGGTTAGACTAGTGCGCATGCATATTTAGTGTAAGCATTCACTGCGTGATTTAGTCTATTAAAATGCATTTAGAATGCATCAGAAATCAAGATAAGGTGCAAAAATGACCCTGTATATCTTTCATATTTATACAGTTTAATATAGTTAACCAATATTAAACAAAGAGCGCCGTTTTTCTCCAAATATCAGCACGATTACAAATGTGATATTGATTTTATACAGCGTACAGTTTAATGAACAAGAACTGAATATCAAGTGACTTACATTTTAGACACCAAATCGCCTCTTTCGCTCTATTTCGCCTACGAAAATAGTTCCAAAGTCCACACAGCATTGTTTTGCGTCTCTGAGCAACACTTCCTGAATGAATCAGCCGTTTGAATGAATCGGTTGAATCTCAATGACTCGCTCATTAACAGGGACTTGCTGCCATCTACTGGCGGGTTTAATTTCACGTTTAAAGTGTCTTTTCATTTTTAAAATAATTTCAAATAACAGTATTTAACGTTTTATATTTTCAACATTTCAAAAAATTATTTATGCATCTGTAACTGCTCTTGACTGATTAGTAAATCTTTATTTAATATTTAATCTATAGTTATATAGTTAGCTATACATTAGATTAACAATTTCTGTACCTGAAAATCTCCTGTTTAAACCTACATGAAAAACTTGAAAAGCACCGTTTATTTTATTTATATGTTTGTTCTGTTGTATTTATTTTTGCTATTACTGATCATTTGATTATTTGTTACTATTTTATTACTTACTGTTTATTTGTCGAACAATATTTAAAATTTAAGTGAGTTAGAAAAACTACGGGCCAGTAGAAAAAATCCTTAGTGTTGAGCCCTGGCTGTATTATGCATGCCAGGCCAGTAGTTGGCGATGTCACTTTGTAAAGAAACATTACACGCCTATAGACTGAACACATAATACGCATGTGCATGATGTCACCATTTTCATAAATTTGTGTTTTTGTTGTTTACACAGAGAAAATAACGGTATAATTTTTATAAACTTGAAAACTTGAAACTCGAAAAGGAATAAAAAGTTTTTTAGTTGAAAACGGTGTCATGTAAACAGCCTTCTAGTTTGGCCCAAAATCTCTCTGAGAGAAAAGGCAATCCCAGAATGCATTGCAGAAATATTGATTATGAATATGTATTTTATTCACTACCAGAGAGTATTTATAAAAATAGTTCTCTACAATAATTGTGTGCTTTGATTATTTTACTTTTTTTTTTTTTTTTGTGCTTATTTATCAAGTTGTTAGCTTAGCCACATGCTAATGTCAGATTAGATTATTGGAATCAACTGTTAGTTTTGAGGTCTTACTAAAGATTATACTCTCAAAATCCATTGATTTCAGTGAGTATTATAAGTCTCAATGACATAGCGGAAAAATGCAAATGCTTTTGCTGCAACACGCAAATGATCAACGCTTTCATTTGTCACCCGACAAATATGTATTTTGCCCCATGAATTTCTGTTTATGCAAAACTTGTACTGAAACGGTACTGCAATAACTAGCAAAGATAATAAATTAAGACGATATCCAAAAAATGTTTAAAGGCGCAGTAAGCGAATTCGGAGAAATTTGTGAATTTGGGGGAGGAGCTATCAAGATAGGGTGTGATCCTTTTGGGTAGGGACGTGTTTGTTTTGTTGATTTCAAATATCAACACCATTTCTCAGAAATCGCTTACTGCACCTTTAAATATTGGGGAAAAATATCAGTAAAACATATTATCGGTTGATCTTTACAGATGTGTGATCTCAATTCAATCCCTTACAATGCTGATGCTGTCTTAAATGGCAGCTGCTTATGTTGACAGTAGGCAGTGAAGAAGCTCGCTAGGGTTTGAAACAGAGCTAAGAACTCCCCATTTACAATCCAGACTCAGCGATTCCCTAAAGGCATGAAGGCAGAATGTTGTGACGGGTGGCAGGTTCTACACTTAATAGGCGAGAGGAAGAAACGACAGCAGCAGAAAGTGACAGCTCAGTGGAGACGGACTGCAGATCTACGAGCCATTACCTATAGAGATAAAGAGACAGTTTGAAGAGCTGAGGTACTGCAGGAAGGAACACGAAGCAGAATGGCCACTGGGGAGACCTCAGTGACTGAGGTGCGATTTTCTGGGTGTTTCCACAGCTTTGCGCTCAGAATCTGAAAGCTGATTGGACAGCAGCAGGTGTCCCCCTTATTCTCCCCTCAAGACACCCGCTTCCATTTTAACAACCTCTGATCTCGGGAAAAAGCCCGGCCTGTTAGACGTTAATGCTCTCACTGAAGGCTTTAGGAAAGTACTGTAGTTGTGGATCAGCGCTGCAGTGGTGATGCTGTCTGTCAGTACAAGAGGTGAAGGGCACTGCATTATTGATGGGGCTCATTCAGCTTGACTGAGCAGACTCACATCTCAAACAGATTATTGACCAGCACCCTGGAGTCTTGGAGCTGGTGCGTGCCATGAGATGATATACATGCTCGCTCAACACATCAGTGGATAACCTTGTTATGCGCTCTCAGTGCAATGGGTGACGCATAAGGCCACAGATGAAACCTGATCCTGGAGTAAATTCCTGTGTTTATCTCAGTTAGAAGCCATGACTGGACTTAAGCCTTTTCTTTCAATAGGAAGCAAGACATTTGCAAATAGAAAACTAAATTAGTGTTGTACACGGTTGATGGTTCCCAGGGTGTTGCTATGTGGTTGCTAAGGTGCTATTTTAGTGCACTCCCGTGAAAATCATGAATTGTATTTGAATTGACCACACCCCACAGGAAGTTCAATTGGAATGACAGGAAGAGGAAAAATTGCATTTTTAAAAATTCAACATGCCTTCTGCAAATGAAGTGCTTTTCCCAAAATGTTAATTTATTAAAAATAATTTAATTAAATATATAAGCTAAATACAAATTTCTATAATATGTCATATTTCAAACATCCATATTCAAAGTTTTTTCTATACAAACTTACCTTTTCTAGTTTGAAAACTATTATGAATTTCTTTGAATTTTAATTGATTTTAATTTATTTCCTTACACATTCTGTTTGCAACCTCAAATTCATTTCAATTCAAGGATTGATTTAGCATTTAATAGTCATTCTCAATCACTTCTAAAGAATGATAACTACTGTAAAGGTAACTGTAACAATAACTATATTACCATCCACAACAAAGGATGATAAAACTGTTTATTATAAGCATGCCCTGCAGTTATGTTGTCTGCTACTTTAAATGCGCAAACTTTTTAGAGTCGGGTGGATTCTGAATGCCTATCAATGTTTTTATCATTCGTCAGCTGGGAAAAAAATCGGTAACACTTTGTTTTACAGTGCCGTAGTTACATGTTACTACATAGTAAGAGTAATAACAGTAAATTATGCATAATTACAAGTAACTAACCCTAAACCAAACCCTAACCCTAACTGTAACTCTATAGTAAGTACATGTAGTTAATTAATAGTATTCAGTGCTTATTTGAGTAATTACAATGTAACTACGGCACTGTAAAATAAAGTGTAACCAAAAAATCAGTCTGAAAGTGATTCCAACTATATTGTTCCTCTGTGTAATTATCGTTATAGCTGTGGTGTGGACTTTTTTTATTCTCATATTCATAATAAGATTATTAAAACACTACAATTACAGTTATCAGCCTTGATGTGAACAGCCGTTAAATGGGGCACAACCCTGGTTGCTGTGTAGTTTCTAGGGTGTTCTGGGTTCTTTTTAGGATGTTGCTACTGTGTTCGGGGTGGTGTTATGCAGTTTTATGCCCATGTTTACTCATCAATACCTGTTCAGTATTCAGTAGTAACCATTTTTCAGTGGTGCACTTTTACTCATTTCCAAGCATTTCCAATAATAAGCTTAATTTGCATATATACAACCCAATTTCCAGAAAAGTTGGGACATTTTGTTTAATGCAATAAAAACAAGAATCTGTTTTGTTAATTCTCTTTAACGTTTATTTAACTGACAAAAGTTGAAAGAAAATATTTCTAATGTTTTCACTGATCAACTTTTGATTTTGATGGCTGTAACACACTCCAAAACAATTGGGACAGGGGCATGTTTACCACTGTGTCACATCACCTTTTCTTGTAATTACACTTTTTAATCGTTCGGGGATTGAGGATACTATTTGTTGAAGTTTTGCGAGTGAAAATTTGCCCAATCTTGCCTGATACAAGACAGCTGCTCAACAATCTGTGGTCGTCATTCTAATTCAGGCCAGTCAAGCACATCCACTCTACATTTAATCTAATTGAGTGTAGAGTGTCTAAGAAACCTCATTCCGCACTTGTTGTAGCAAGTGCAGAATGAGGCCTGGCAGGAAAGATGTTATCTTGATGGCAGTATATGCCTCTGTACAATCCCAATATACAGCTCCACATCAATGGTACCTTCACACATATGCAATATGCACCATACCATGACACATGTTTGCTTTGCACCTTTCACTGATGAAAGTCTGAATGGTCCCCTTTGTCTTTGGGACTGAGAAATCAATGTCCGTTTTTTTTTTTTTTTTTCCAAAAACATGCTGAAACATGGACTCATCTGAACACAGCACACATTTTCACTGTCTTTTGGACCATCTGAGAAGAGCTTGGGCGCCATCTCTGCAAAGAATTAGATTTATCATTGCGTAACAGAGATTCAATTTGTATTTCTCAATGCAGAAGCAGACTATGTTAAGTGACAACGGTTCTCCAAAGTACTCCCAAGCCCATGTGGCTATATATAACACAGTAGCATGACAGTTTCTCATGCAATGTCGTCTGAGGGGTCAAAAGTCATGCACATTTAAAAGAGATTTCCTGCCTAGCCCTACACTGACTAAGATTTCTCTGATTCCTTAAATCTTTTCACATTATGTATGGTAGATGGTGAAAGACCTGAATTCTTTGCAATCTTTATTTTTGAATTGTTTGACACTTCTCTCATGAAATTTGGCACAAAGTGATGAGACATGATGACCCAACTTTGCTTGCAAAGACTGATTCTGTAGTGAATGCTCCTTTTATACCCAATCACGATACCACCTGTTCACCTGCTTATTGTGGACTGTTTCAAAACAGTTTAACTTGGATGTTCTATATTCTTTTCACTTTTATTTTGCCTCTGTCCCAACTTTTTTGGAGTGTGTTGCAGCCATCGAAATCAAAATTTGTTTATATTTACAAATTACAATTAAGTTGGTCATTTGGATGTTGAAAATGTTTTCTTTGTACTTTAGTCAGTTAAATAAAGGTTCAAGAGAATGAACAAATCACAGATTCTTGATTTTATTGCATTTAACAAAATGTCCCAATTTTTCTGGAAATGGGGTTATATATCTTAAGATGCAGTACAACCTTGTTAATTCTGTAGGCCAGAGAAAGGTAAGAAAATGGTCAAGAAAATCTATATTTCAGCACATACATTATTTCTAACTTTTGTGACAACTTTTCTGTGATCAAAACATTGACTAAATATCGTAAGTGGATCTTTAGGGAAAAATGCAACAGAAGTGTAGAACATGACTCCTTTAAAGTAACACCATTTACAATATGTTATAAGATCTGTAACATTGTACCCTGTGTTGTTTTTATGGAGTGTGGGAAAGATCATATCACATCCTGTTGTCTTTTGCTGCACTGTTTTCTTTAGTTAGGAATCATGATTAATTTATCCATATAGAATCTGTAGCCTTTGGAATTTAATCCTGGAAGTGGAATGCTCCAATGTTTACTAAATGCGGGATTGCAGTATTCTCTGTGTCCTCCCTAGTGACCTCTGTATGATCTAAACCACATTCTATATGTTTGATATGTGAGACTCAAAGAGCCAGACGTTACAAAAATGTTATTTCTGTCCACTCCTGACCTTCATATTAGATCAAAAAGTGGGCAGAAAATGAACACAAATTACAGTTTGCTGAAACTGTGTGATGCACAAATAAAAGAAAATTATTCGATAAAAACAAAAGTCACTAAGTGCAAATTACAAGGAAAAATGGCCTTGAATACAACCTTATGTTCACTTTTCTGTCCTCTCAGCTTTTTGTCAGTGCTCAGTGTCAATGCTATGGATGGATTTGACATAAGTGAACCATAATGCCCCAAATTAGACTTGCGTTGAACTTAAAACCAAAATAGCCACAGGACTGCGAATTATATGGAATGAACTTTTGATCTTTCTGGAATTACAAACTTCCGTTGCAGCAGATCAGTGTCAGTCTACGTATTAGCGCTGGTCTATCTAATGAGCCTTACAATGCATCCTCGTGACCTCTCTTGATAGATGTCAATGAATAATTTACCAAACCAACACTCAAAAGTGGAAATTTAGTATTCTTCCCCGCTACGTTGTGAATGCCTACGTATTGCTCTTTTGACCAATCTTATGCTCTTAAGCTTGAAAGAGCCATTTTCCAACCTGCGTTCTTCCAAATAGAAGATTAAGGAGAAAGTAATGAGAAGCCCTTTTCAGAGTTTTCTTTGTCAGAGAGCTTTTGAAGGCTTTTGTTGGTATTTGGAGGAGCAGTCGGGTCTATCACCTCTTTAAGACATGATGAAATGGCTTTTCTCTGCAGTCTCATTACCTTTTTTGATTGAGTTGCTTAGCGTTTCCTGTTCGAGTCCTTTCCGCCCACTCTTGATGGCTGAGATGTACGTTTAGCACTCCAAATGAGAACTCATTTACTCTCAGCAGGGAGTGAAGATTATGTATTTGTCTTTTTGTACAGGTTCTCATAGTTTCGTGTTGAATAGAGGATACACCTTTGACTGAAGTGGATCAATTTTAGTTTGATTCAAGCTCCAAGTTAGCTTTCATGTGTTTTAAAGTCTTTGAATGTTATGACATTTTTATGCACCATAATAGTACCGTTAGGGCTGGTTCACACAGAACGGGTTTTTTGCGGATAATTAAATTATTTCAGTTATTTCAAAGGTACTTACAGCCTACAACAGCAAAAGAACCAAAACACACAACGACACTGACCAAGCAAATAAATATAGTAAACAATAGGATAAAATCGAAAAATGATTTCTATATTTTTGCCACTAAATTACAGAAAAAGCATACTCTCGTTCTCCTGTTCTCTCTCACTCAAACGTACACACACACAGTACGGACACACAATCGCATAGAAACATGTTATCTGTGATAGTTTAGGAACTTAAAAGCTATGACATTTCTAACTAGCAAGGTAGTAACGGCACTGTTCTTGAAGCAGATAAACTTATAGTTTCGCTATTAGTAGAGATGCACAGACTCAGGTAATTCACACAAGCTTAATCTCTCTCTCTGTCTCTCTCTCTCTCTCTCTGTCTCTCTCTCTCTCTCTCTCTCTCTCTGTCTCTTTCTCTGTAATAACTGCATTAATAACGCCACTTGGCATCGTGGCTGCATTACCACCTTGGGTGTGCATTATTTTCTAATAATTCAACGGCCCATCATCAATTATTCCTTACTTATGTTACATTTATAGAACATTCATGGTAAGCTTTTTTTAAACCTCTTTTTCTCTATTCAGGCCTCTCGGTAGCCGTGCAGAAGTTCTCCCAGTCTTTACAGGAGTTCCAGTTTGAGTGCATTGGTGATGCAGAAACGGATGATGAGGTGAACATCGGTAAGTGTGAAGTCAGCTGGTGATTTGCTACTGCTTGTAGATGCATGTAGGAATGACAAATCACAAATGGGATCTCTTTAATATCTCTATTATCTCTCCTAGACAGCAATTAGATTAAATGCAGAGCAAATGGAAATGTTTGCTGAAGTCTCCTGCTTGGGTTCCCCAGACAACCCTCTACACACACATTGGCAATAGAATCGCCATTGGCTAGTACATTTTTTAGTTTATCTGCCAGATAGACGGGCACACACAAAAATATGATATACATTATATGTATACATTGCAAATTAAATCAGCTTATCTTCAAAAAAATGACAGATTTTTACAAAGATACATTAATTTGAAAGCATAACAAATAAACTAACAAACATCAGGCAATCAAGCGGGTTTTTTATGATAGAGTAATTATAACTAAAATGTGGCAACCGTGCATGAAACTGTATGAATATGTTATATTAAACTGAACTTGGTGGTGATGCTTGAGACGTCACTGGTCATTCAGTGTTTCTGTAAAAAAACAATAATACTAACATTAATGCTAATAAAATAACACAAACACTACTAAAATGTAATAAAATGTGCTAAGGTTTGACAGGCTGCTGGGCTTTTGAATATTAATCATGCTGCCTACGTGCGCTCAAACTAATCAAAACTGAAATCAAAACCCGGACGGTGATAAATGAGCACTAGCCATTGGGGTTGCCATTTGTGCAATTGTTCAAAAAGTCTAAAATAATGAGTATTTCCAAACGAACTCTGTCATTTTGACAGGAAAAATAATACAAGAATGAATGTAATGTAATGTAGTGTCTGAATTCAAAATGGTATGTAAGACTCTCTCTTTGCGTTCATGCAAGAAAAAGCAACAAAGACCATAAATAACAATGTCTATACACTAGAGCTTGGTTATCAACCTGAACGGCGGCTGAAAACAGCCACTGTATGAAAACTACATCTCTCAGTTGGATAAAGCAAACCACTGTCAAGCTAGTAAAGTTTTGATGGATGACGATTGTAATGAAGGTAAAGAAAATTACAGTGACATACAGGAGTCCTGCATTAGGCACATGTGAGTCCATTATTATTTATGCACAAACAAACCATGGTTGTGGTCAAAGTGATGGGTTTAGTGATCTTTTGGCTTCTCCCTGTGGTTCTGTTTGGTATGGCAGGTTGACTTGTGCTTATTTAAGAGCAAGTACTTTTGAAATGTAAAGAATGTCTGCGTTGAAGTATTCAGGAGCTTTCAGTCTGTCTTATCAGGCCACGATTAATCGAAATCGAATCGAAAACGTGATTTGGCTTAGTGCAATTATGACATCGCAAAGGCTGTGATTTTTTTTTCGATTTTTAATTATATAAATATGTACACAGCATGTTAGTTAAGTTCTGCTCTGTGATCAGTAGTAAATTACACTCCATGAAAGCACTGCATTTGAAAAAGCAAAACACGTCAAACATACAAACTTTCCAAACATGAAAAGCATTTATGAACCTTTTGTCCAACAAAAGACAACATTTAATAATATGTTTTTACTCCAGATTCAATTCATAACATCAGTCGAGTGTTTGAAATAGCATTTTGATTAGCATTGCATTATAAATTTTTTTATTATTATTATTTATTATAACATAAATACCCGAGAAGGTTTGAGGAACACATATAAACCATGTATTGTCGTAGACGTCTGTTTATTATATTCGTGTTTAATCAATCAAAGCATTTCTATCTTCTTTTTATTCAGTCACAGCGATAGTATGATGGCCATAGGGGATTTCCTGGAATGACATGCATTATATTGCAGTACTTCTGCGAGACATACACTCCTGAACAAAATCTTAAGACTGGGGGAAACATTACAAGTATTTGCATTTAGATCAGGGGAACACGCAGGATGACCCAAAAGAGTGACGTTATTCTCTTGGAAGAAGTCCTTCGTCAGGCGGGCGTTGTGAACTGCAGCGTTGTCCTGTTGAAAGACCCAACCATTACCGTACAGACAAGGGCCCTCGGTCAGGAGGGAAGCCCACTGCAACATGTCCATATAGCCAGCCGCCGTTTGACGCCCCTGCACAAACTGAAGCTCCATTTTCCCATTGAAGGAAAAAGCACCACAGATCATGATGGAGCCTCCTCCACTGTGCCGTGTAGAAAACATCTCCAGTGGGTTCTCCTTGTCATGCCAGTAACGTTGGAAGCCTTCAGGACCGTCCAGGTTAAATTTTTCTCGTCAAAGAATAAAACTTTCTTTGTATGTTTGGTGCTCCCTTGCAAATTCCAAATGGGCAAGTTTGTGGCATTGGAGGAGACATGGCCTTTGAAGACGTTTTTTGTTCTTTAAGCCCTTCTCTCGCAGATGCCGTCTTATAGTTATTGTGCTGCAGTCAGCATCAGTAAGGGCCTTAATTTGGGTCGAGGATCGACTGTGTCTTCACGGACAGCCCATCGGATCCTCCGGCTCAGTGCAGGTGAAATTTTTTTGAGTCTACCACTTGACTGTTTTTGTCCCATAACTCTCAGGATCTTTTAAGAAATGTAAAATGACTGTCTTACTGCGTCCAACCTCAGCAGTGATGGCGCGTTGCAAGAGCCCTTGCTTGTGCAGCTCAACAATCCTGCCACGTTCAAAGACAGAAAGCCTTTTTTCCTTTGCCATCAGGAGATCATGACAGTGTGAAGGACAATGACATGAAAGCCATATTTTTGTGCAGCTTTTTACTTTTTAAGGCTGTGGTCTCAAACTTTTGATCAGCTGATGAACAGCCTGTTTGAGTTTAAATGCAGTTTTCAATAAATTGCCTACTCTCTTTTTTTTTTTTTGTCTCTTGCTCCTGTTTTTTCTTTTGACATTTTGAAGCAGTACTTACAACCTGGTTATGATCCAATAGCACAAAATGTGAATACTTGTAATGTTTCCCCTGGTCTTAAAGGGTTAGTTCACCCAAAAATGAAAATTCTGTCATTAAGTACTCGCCCTCATGTCGTTCCACACCTGTAAGACCTTTGTTCATTTTCAGAACACAAATTAAGATATTTTTGGTAAAATCCGATGGCTCAGTGAGGCCTGCATTGACAGCAAGTTAATTTACACTTAAATTAGAAAGGTACTAAATATGTATTTAAAACAGTTCTTGTGACTGGTTCAACCTTAATGTTATGAAGCGACAAGAATACTTTTTGTGAGCCAAAAAAAAAAAAAAAAAGACTTTATTCAACAATATCTAGTGATGGGCGATTTCAAAACACTGCTTCATGAAACTTCGAAGCTTTATGAATCTTTTGTTTCGAAGCAGTCATGTGAACCATTGAAATTTCGAAATTACGCTCCGAACTACTGATTTGAAACAAAAGATTCGTAAAGCTTAGAAGCTTCATGAAGCAGTGTTTTGAAATCTCCCATCACTAGATACTGTTGAATAAAGTTGTTATTTTGTTTTGTTTTTGGCGCACAAAAAGTATTCTCGTCACTTCATTACATTAAGGTTGAACCACTGTAGTCACATGAACTGTTTTAAATATGTCTTTAGTACCTTTCTGGGCATTTGAAAGTGTAAATTAACTTGCTGTCAATGCAGGCCTCACTGAGCCATCGGATTTTATCAAAAATATCTTAATTTGTGTTCCGAAGATGAACGAAGGTCTTACGGGTGTGGAACGACATGAGGGTGAGTAATTAATGACAGAATTTTCATTTTTGGGTGAACTAACCAGTATTTGGAGTATCTGCTCAAGGGCACCCTCCAGTGTCCAGTATGAAACAGACGTGTTTAGCGCCAAGTAAAGCTCACTCAGTCCTATTCTGGGTGAAGATAGGAACAATAATTCCTCTCTCTGAAGAACTTTGAGGGAAATATGTTTATCAATATGTTTTTCTCCATGTACAAAAGTGTACAGGGTTTTTTTTTTTTTTCACAGTGGATGCATAAGAGGCACATATTTCATATTAAATACATGGACTCTGTTTTTGATTTTGCATACCTGCTGACAAAACTAAAGAAATTATTGTCACAGATTTTATCATAATAATATAATATTTCATGGTTTAAAAATGAACACATTTCTCTTTGCTGCAGAAGTACAGTATAAGAGTAAATGTCAAGCATCTTAAGGGGGTCTTGCAGTATTGATTTGGAGAAGGAGGGGGCCTTGCAGTAAAAAAGGTTGAGAATGACTGCGCTAGAGTTTACAATCTGTCAAAGGACGGCGTGAATCTATTCATATCAATGGGAATAGTACACTGTAAAGGCAGAGGGGAAAAACACAACTGTATGCGGTTCAGTCCACTGTATTCCCACTTTTTCAATATTGAATGTCTCTTCACGTTCTCATAAATGAGATAATGCATTTTTTCCTGTCAAATGCTCAGTCAGCGGGTTCTAGTGTAGGTGCCCTAAAGCGGTCATAGGATACAACATACAGTGAAAATAAATCTGTGCTAAACTGATTCTAAGCCTATAGCTAAAATTAACAATTTATTAGCTAGTCAATGGCTAACGACAAACATTGTTTAGTCCCCTAGCTTGAAGTTTAGTAACACATGCAAATGATTTACTCACAGTGTAGAGGGTTGCCTCACATGGAGTTTCAGAAGAAAGCTCAATGATCACTCAAACTATGCTCGTACCTTTTCTCATCAAATAGAAATATTTTGATGTTTTTAGAAGAAATATCCGATTCGTAAATTATAACCGAGAAGTCCATTAACTCGCCTAAGCTATAAAAAAGCAACATCTGAGTGATAAAATGCTCTTCCAAATCCATTAAAGACAATCTGCTTAACCATTCTGAGATCATTTTAATGGAAAGTTCCCCTAGTGCTCTGAAGAATATTTTCCTTCCCAAATCCCAAATGTCCTGCACACTGCCACAGATGGATGGGATTGCCATCTTCATCAAGACCTATCCCTGGAAATTCCATAATTCCATATTCATTGGAGCATAAAGGGATTTCTAGGCTTTTTTTCTCTTTTACTCTCGGCTATTGATCAGAAACTTTTAAAAGTCTTTAACGTGTGAGCAGGCACAGAAGGACTTTGTTTTGATTAATAAATGTATTCTGTTATGAAAGCAAGCATTGGGTATGCTGATATCCTGTCCCAATCCAGATTTAGCTCAACAGCTCAAGGCAGGTCTCAGTGAGATTGCCTGCCCAGCATGCATAATGTATTGTATTGATTTGCTTACATTCCAGACCAAAAGGTTTCATCTCAGCCCTTTAAAAGATCAGAGTAACTAATTGTGATTTGTGTCAGAGATTAAGGAAAATACAGACCGCTCACCCTCGGTGGGCACTGAGCAGATGTGCTGAGAGTTCATATGCTCTGAAGGGTTGATCACTCATTCTGTTCTGTCTCTTTTTGCATCCATTCATCTCTTCCTGTCCTCCTCTCATTCCACCGTTCTCTTCTTATGTGTCATTACTTTGTTTATTATCTTCCTGTCCTGCTCTGTGCATTGTGTGCTGGCTTGACACTCAGACCATCTGCATCTAACAGTTGGCTTCCAGTCTTTCCGTACTCTCGATCGCACAAAGCAACCTGTCATTTAGCCTACTACCTTTTCTGCCTTCTTTTCCTAGGGAATCTGATGGGAGAAAAGCTAATTAAATGTGTTGAGGTGTGGCAAAGCAAGCTTATAATGGAGTTCAATTTGGCCCTTTTATATCCCCATCTGGTCGTCAGATAGGAATGTTGTGAATTTTTGCTGTTTTTTGCTATTTGTGTGGTTAAAAGGGATGTTGGGCAAGCTGACCATAGTGGGAATGTTTTGGAAGGTAGCAACACAAAGGCATCTTTACGGCTGTTTAGCTAATGGACAGCTTTAATGGACAGAAGCGTTGATAGGTAGGAAATAACAGGGCTACAGCTATTGATTTACACGTGTACTGTGGCGGAATGATTTTGGTTTGCATTCCATAGACAAGTGAATGTGGATGAATCCTGTGACTGCATGTTAATGCAATCTCTTTGACATGAATCCAGCATTTTGTTCATAGTCCGTTCAGTGAAACTCTGATGAATACTGTGCACAAAAATAGCGGGCCAGGCACTTTGCAAAATCGCAAGATTCAATCTAACGGCTTTAGGCAACTTTCAGGAATGTACAGTAGCTGTGGAGATTTGCTTAAAAGGTTAGTTCACCCAAAAATTCTGTCATTAATTACTTACCCTCATGTCGTTCCAAACCCATAAGACATTTGTTCATCTTCGGAACACAAATAAAGATCTTTTTAATGAAATCTGAGAGCTTTCTGTCCCTCCATATACCCTAAGCAGCTACCGTTTTCAAGCCACAGAAAGGCAGTAAAGGCATCATTATACCATTGGTATAACTCCGTGTCTACACCAAATGCGAGTGGCATGACATGACACAACAAAAGCAAATATAACTCATTATAATCAGCGATGCTGTCTACACTGGGTGTGGCCTGGTGCGAAGCTACACAACAAATTCCTGACAGGAAACTAATGCCTGTTCTATTTCTGATGTATTTCAAGCATTGTCAAGCTGTGGCGTCTGGTTTAAACACTGAAGCATTTCATTCAACCAAGTTTTGAAGCAAGATTTCCAATTTCAGAGTATTATTTTTTTAAAGGGGACCTATAATGCCCCTTTTAAAAGATGAATTTACATCTCTGGTGTCCCCAGAATTTGTCTGTGATGTTTCAACTCAAAATACCCCACAGATCATTTATTATAGCTTGTCAAATTTGCCCCTATTTGGGTGTGAGCAAAAACACGCCATTTTTGTGTGTCCATTTAAATGCAAATGAGCTGA
The DNA here is from genome assembly GCF_019924925.1 of Ctenopharyngodon idella. Lineage (NCBI taxonomy): Eukaryota > Metazoa > Chordata > Actinopteri > Cypriniformes > Xenocyprididae > Ctenopharyngodon > Ctenopharyngodon idella. The sequence goes on from NC_067237.1 coordinate 6,632,548, forward strand.
TGCTTCCAGCCCACTTTCCAAAAGAGGGCGGAGCTTTAATAGCTCGCGCTTCAGTTGCTCAACAACAACAAAGCTGGAGAATCTCACGCAGCTGACGATTGTCAGTAACGGTGTTCAGACTTACATTGTTCAAACCGGAGTCAGACACTGATGGAGAGACTCAGGAAGAAGTTACAACTTTTAGAATGCAACTGGATGTTTCTGAATGGTTAGTGGATAAATTTATGTAGTTGCTGTGGAGTTGATTCAACTCATCGACTAGCATGTGCCATCATGTTAATCTTTTGTGCAAATCCAGCGTTCAATTGACCCTCGTTTGTGAAGCAGTCCAGGGTAAAATAACGGCATGGTAACAACACCCTACTACAACAACTCTAACTCTTCTCTAAAGCAGCCCAACATGGCCTCGTCCCCTTTGTTACGTGTTCTCGGGGGCGGGGTTTATGTAAATTTTAGGGTTAGTGATGTCACTAACCCGGGAAGTCAAGTCAAGTCATCTTCATTTATATAGCGCTTTTCACAATACAGATTGTTTCAAAGCAGCTTCACAGTGATAATAGGAAAATTAATTGACAGAGATTGTCAATTAAGAAGTTTGTTGTAGTCCCTACCAGCCGTTTGTTGTAGTCCTTAAACAGCGAATTCTTTAAAAGAAAATATCTCCCTTTGCATTGAAATTTTAGCGTCACAACTTTGCAGATGTTGTTTATGGTCTAACAGCAACATCATACACTAACTAAAGTTAAAAAAGTGAAATCATAATCAACCACCCTTTTAAGGATCATACCCATCAAAAAAGATTGTTTGTTGAGGTGCTTGGGAGAGAATATCAGAAAACCCCCCAATTTTTTTTTTTAGATAACTTTAATTTAAAACAGTTTATTTAATTGCTTAATAAAACTAAAATAAATGTTAAGAATAATAAAAATAAAAATAAAATAGTTTTTAAATTATACTTAAATTCACAGCTGTACAAAATAGCAGTATTATAGCAGCCATCAGCTATTCTTCCTTCTAGATAATGCCACTGTTGGCATCGATCATTGAAGACCCCATATCGGTTGACCACGAGAAACAAGTTCTCATCTATCACTCTTCATGGAAAGTTTTCAAAGTGTCTGGTATTTCTGTTGTGCTCCCATAGTGTCCCAGCCCTAAAAGGGTAAGATTACTCTTACTGAAGAAAAATGTAATTGTCTTGTGGAATCAATCTGGTCATCGATGAAAGTGAGCTTTCGGAGTGACTTGACCGGACCCCTCGTGTGCTGTGGGACCAGAATCTTGATGTAGCTGAGCTGCAATCTACTTTGAAGCTCCAACCAGTCTGCGTCGCATCAGCAGTCTGTCTGGGAGTACAGACAGGGTCACCTGACCTCCTATCGATTTCATTCCATGACTTCCTGCTGTGACATTCACAATCCACACCAGTTATCCTGAAATCAATCTCACTGAAAGATTGATGTAGCTATAGAAATATTAATTGTCCTAAAAGTACAAGACTGTTTCATTTCAACCGTGATAGGCCGATGACAGTTGCCGCCCATACTTTCTGTCTTTTTTTACTTTTATTGCTCTTCGGGTCTCTCCCTTTCCCATTATCTCACACAACTGAGCTGTTCAGTCATTATGTCAATTTTTAGACCAAACCCAGAAGGAAATTATGTGAAATAGAACATTTAAAGTGGTGCAACCATCAAGTAAAAATGAATAACATTTTTTTTCCCTACACGTTGAATCATTATTTTTTTTCAAGAAAAATTTATTTATTTATTTATTTTTTAATTTACAAATATCAAATATATATATATATATATATATATTATATAATGTATGTGTGTATATATATATATATATATATATATATATATATATATATGTATGTGTATATATATATATATATATATATATATATATATATTAAGTGAAAATAGTGTCATTAATTTCCCAGAAAAATCAGAGATGATAAGATGAAAATGCTGAAACTGTAAAGGGGAGATAGGCCTATATAAACACAACGGGACGACTAAAAGTACTTGATTTAAAAAATTTAAGTTCCTTGTTGTTTGGCTCTTAAAAAAAAATATTTGGCACCTGTTTTTTCCCCCTGTAGGAGCCAGTGGCTCCTTAATGAATTCTGGAGCCCTGATTATTAATTATATTAAGTGGATTATTTAAATTAATGTATTTTAATTAATTAAATCAGATTTTAAGTATAAATAACAGACAGACATCAAAGATTAAGAACTCTTATTTATCAGAAAATTGGGCAATACAAATGCAGACATGGCACTAATTTTCCAGGTACAGATATCCTGTGTTGCAGTCTGTAATGTAAGAACATTTTGATGACTCATCTTGTACAAGACAGATTTTTGTCCAATCAAATGCCCCTTAGAATGTTAAAGGGTTAGTTCATCCAAAACTGAAATTTCTGTAATTAAATACTGAGAGGGTGTTCTGACGTAGAACCCGGAAGCCTGCACTGTCTATACAATGTAAACAGCATAGGAGAATGACAGGTGAGAGAAGAAATTGTTTAATAAAGTCATTATTTTTGTTTTGTTTTTGCGCAAAAAAGTATTCTCGTCGCTTCATAACATTAAGGTTGAACCACTGTAGTCACGGTGACTATTTTAACGATGTCTTTACTACTTTTCTGGACCTTTTCTTGGTAATTTTGTTGCTTTCTATGGGAGATAAAAAACCTCAGATTTCATCAAAAATATCTGAATTTGTGTTCTGAAGATGAACAAATGTCTTACGGGTTTGGAATGACATGAGGTTCTTGAGAAATGAATGACAGAAATTTCAATTTTGGGTGAACTAACCCTTTAATGCCCTGACCCCATTTTCACCTGACTAGCAAGTAGCTTAAAAAAAAAAAAAAAAAGTATATTTTCGATATGTCCTACCTAAACTTTCTGTTCCATAGGAAATATTGCAATAAAGAACAATTTCATGGACTTTTAAAACAATTTCTTGTTGAAGCACAGTATCATGTGCGACTGTTCTTGATTTATGGATAATGCATTCGGGGTTTCTAAATGAGAGGGCGATTCCATGTCTTCCTCTTTCATCAGGCTTTCTCAAATGTATATATGTCAGATCTCTTTTGTCCCGAGCCAAAAGCCCATTTCACAGAATGACTCATCACTTCTGTCATTCTCCCCATTAACCTGTGAATGATACATACGCTCTAACCCCTTTTAGCCGCTATATCCGGCCTTAAGTACCTCATATAGTTCAATAGAGACATTTATCCACAGCTTCTACCCTTATCTTCCACATCAAATCTTTCTCAATCTCTAGCGTTCATTTCCTGTTCTCTTCTTCTTATCTTTTCACATTCAGTTTCTTACTCTCTCTACTTCTGATAAATAAATACACAAAGACACGTTCACTCTGCTAAAATGTCTAACTTACACTTCTATTGGTTGTATTTACAGCCAATTATACAACTAATTTATTTGGTAAATTTTAATTATATTTATTCATATACTTTTTTACACTTATTTATTAATTATTTTCCAAATATCCAATTGAAAAACATTCCTAAATGTGATTTAGATTATATAAATCATATACTGTATATGTCTAACATACATTCATATATGTATGTGTATATATATATTCTGTCAATGAAAAGGGGGTGGAAAAGCATGTTCAGACTGCAACTCATACTGTGTGTGAAGAAAATCTCTCTTGTGTTGAATTTATGGCAAGTGAACGTGACAATAATGCATTAACAAATAAAAAATAGTGACGTTAAAGCAAGCTCTATTGGACACTATGGGCCCTATTTTAACGATCTAAGCACATGGTCTGAAGCGCACGGCGCAGGTGCACTTAGGGCATGTCCGAATCCACTTTTGCTAGTTCAACGATGGGAAAAAATGGTCGGCGCGCCCGGCGCATGGTCTAAAAGGGTTGTCCCTATTCTCTTAATAAGTAATACGTGTGTTTTGGGCGTAACGTGCAACAAACCAATTAGAGTCTTATCTCCCATTCCCTTTAAAAGCCAGTTTCGCTCGCGCCATGGCGGATTCTCTATTTACATGGCGGAATTTACAAGAGTTTCTATAGTGAGGAAAATGATCTGCTTGTGTGCAAGGTTAAAGGCTGATTTATACTTCTGCGTCGAGTGTACGCCATAGCTACGGCGTAGGCTGTGTGTACCACACGTAGCCTATGACGTGGCCTGACGTGCACCTCTTCAAAAATGTAACAACGCGTCAGTTCTATGCGGACCACAAGCGCTGGTCTGCTAGAACCCCTCCTTCAGGTCAAAAAAACTGGCGCGGAGCAATCGAAGAAGAGCCGGAATTCCATAGGAATGAAAAAATGCTCTGTTTCAGGGGACACATGCAGTCATACAAGTTGTTACCTATTTGCCGCTTCTCTGCCACTTCTATTTGTAAGCTTCTCTGACAACGTACATGACAAGCTGCTTCTTCTTCGGCTTTTGCCTTGATACTCAACATGACCGCGGACACTGCCTGGTAGTGGTCTACATGCACGTCGAGGCGGTCAACGACGCAGAAGTATACAGTAAATGAAAACAGACGCATAGCCTACGGCGCAGAGGTTCCGGTGTAGGTCCGATGCAGAAGTACAAGTCAGCCTTAAAGCGCACAAACAGACCATTTACGGGACAAGCCGGATTCCACCAAAGCATTTTTATCTTTATGTAGACAATAATAATCTTTTATATTGTAATCCTTTTATTTTTAATATATGGCATGTTTGTGTGCTGCTGCACTTCTCTGTGTGTGTAATAAGCAGAGTGTAATGCGCGTTGCGCACCCGCATATAGGTGCATATTACTAACGCGCTCTTTAAATACCAAAACAAATATTGTTATGCAACTGAAATAGACTGCACCATTGACCAACTGAAACCTGGTCTAAAGTCAATGGCACAGTCTATTTCAGTTGCCTCAAAATAGTAACACGCCAACAATGCGCCCGAACACACCTCGTTTTCAGACCAACATGCCCATGGGTGCACAAATGGGCGGAAATGCATTTGCTATTTAAACAATGTGGTGCAGGACGTGAAAATGATAACTGCGTCAGGCTGAAACTAGCAAAAAACACTTGCATTGCGCCAGGAGTATGATAGGGCCCTATGAATCACCCATAGTTCAAGCCAGGGTTGCCAGGTCTGCAGTTTTTCTCTACATCAAACATTATTTCACGAGTTCACACTTACAAATAATCAGATAGTAAATAGTATGCGTAATAGTATGTGTATTTGGCGTGCTGTCCGAGGAGAAGGCTCAAACCCAGAGTACTCCCCCCCCATATTCTGGTTAGGAAAGTAACCAGGCAAGTGTGAGGAGACGGGGTGGTGGAGGGTTGCTGTAAAACTGTCAAGGAATATGGGTGAGTCGACTGTGTCTATATATATATATATATGCTTTCACTCATGCTGATTGGGTAGATATGTTGATTACTGATTGCTAACAGCTGGCTGAAATTAAGTGATGATTAGTCAGATTATTTGAACATTGCTCCTCCTGAATTTTGTTCATAAAACATCATTTGTAGCACACCTCCCATCCAATAATTGCAAAGAGCTTTGTGCTTTGTTACTTGTAATAAGAAACAAAGTCTCAGCTTTCAAATTTTGTCCATTTTATCATGGAATTCAAACTATAAATGGCTTTTTAACGCTCTTAATGGGATAGTTCACCCAAAAATGAAAATTCTCTTATTATTTCCGAACCCGTAAGACTTTCGTTCATCTTCGAAACACAAATGAAGATCTATTTGACGAAATCTGAGAGCTTTGATCTCGCGTGTCAGGCAGGTTCGATTGAGCTTCTGTTTATGTTCACTGATGAATGTTTATGTATCACTGTAGAGCCTCAATTCAAGTGACAACACAGAGGTCAAGTCTTTTCTTAGTTATAGCAAGAAAAAACATGCATGAACATCAAAAGGTATGTTGAAAAATACAGTACATCTTACTGAAATGAATCATGTCTCATGTAATCACTCAATCTGTGTTACAGCCGCAGAAAGATGTCAATAAAACAGCTTATGAACAATATGTCACTTAATGTTGCATTTACCTCCGGAAATTATCTAGTGTTCAGAGTTTGTTAGTTAGCTATAAAAACGCTAGAGAGGAGCTTATTTACTGTTAATTATATATGTATGTTTGAATAAATTTGCCATGAAGACAAGTGCTTATGAAAACTACCTTATGTGCAACTGAGTTTTATACAGACATTTTGAATATGATAGTTTGTTGTTAACTTCAACCTCTATTATTATAGGAATGTACCAAATGAGAGGGTTCTCTGTATAATTTGCAGCATTATTTGGGAGAGATTTTTTTCCTTAAGAAATTTAAACTATAGGTATAAGCAGACATCATTTTGAATAATTAGTATCGGCGGAGAAATTTAGTATCGGTGCATCTCTTAAATATTCACCTATATATAATATATATATGTGTATATATATATATATATATGTATATATATATATATATATATATATATATATATATATATATGTGTATATATATATATATATATATATATATATATATATATATGTATATGTATATATGTATATATATGTATATTTAAGAGATGCAACGATACTAAATTTCTCCACCGATACCAATTATTCAGAATATCTGCTTATACCTATAGTTAAAATTTCTTAAGGATACTATAATAATAGTAATTTAATAGAATTAAAAATTCTGGACAGTGTTTGAAACTTTGTTTTGCTAGAAATCTTCATTCTATTACCTCCAAAAAAATTAATCACTTGTTGAATTCCTCATTTGTACAATAAGTCATTTTGGATAAAAGAGTATGCTAAATGAATAAATGTAAATGTAACCCTTTGTCACACTGTGAATTTTGCCATGTTCCACTTTGTAATATTAAATAAATCAAATGTATCATTAAATAAATGTCACCATCATTCCTTGTTTGGTTCATATCCATGAATCAGTTCAAGCTGTCCATTTTAATGAATACATTTGTTTCCATCACTTAAAAATGTGTGGCATTTCCCATATATTAAAATCTTAAAACATAATATATCTAGGTAAGCTATATATTTTTACATTGGGGAAATTAAATATTTTAATCAAGTCTTGATTATTTTTTACTATATTTGGTAACATTTCATATTCCTCTTGGCAACAGTGGATGTTATGTCAAAATGTGAACTATGTATTGAATTTCAACAAAAGCTAGACATACAGGAGCTAGAAAAATAATATTGCCCAGCCCTAATGTTGAGTATGTTTTGTGCATGGCTGGCATTAATGAGTGTTTTTTGGTTCTTTTGGGAGATGGCAGTCTTGCGTTCAGCTGTCCGTGGCTGCTAAAAGCCAGGGAGCGTAAATAGACACAAAGAGAGTGGACAGGCTATCTGGGCCAGTGGTTTGATAATTGTGTTTACAGAGTTGGCAGGCTGAACTTGACCAAGTGTCCAAGCTCAAACAGAGGTAAAGTCCATCCAGAGAGAGACAGCAGCTGTCTCTCATCCACACCTTGTTTAAATGAAGCGATGGAGCCATCAGTGGCATGCAAACATTGTTCTGAGAATTCACAAGCTGCCATTGTGCCACAGCAAGATGCAGAGGGTAGTGCCAATGCTTGATGAGATGGCGGGTATTATTTTGAAGGAGGTGTACATCTTAATGAATCACTAAATGCAATGATCTTTGAATTCAAGCTCAAGAACAGTTTACTGAAAAATGAATTTCTATAATCATATATTCACAAGGGGTCAAGGTTTTGGCTGTTTTAGCAAGCTACAGGAAAAGAAAGCATCATAAAAAATTAGGACTACAACTAATGATTATTTGAATAATAAATGAATCTGTTGATTATTTATTTTAATAATTGATTAATCAGGCAAAAAAATCCAAAGATATTATGTTATCCACCAAACAATGTGCAATTTGAAGGCAATGAAAACAAATATAGTGAATGTATATATGTAGGCTTTGTGCAATTAAGTACAAAAAAGGGGGTTAAAATTTAAACTGATTCCTTTTCTATTGAGCTTCATCTGTTTGGTTATTTATTTCTAATTTATGAAATATTAAGTAAAATAAATATAAATTTTAAAAACACTAGCCTTATATCAGCCACTCTGCTCTCTAAGATATGGCATCGGCCATCAAAAGATCGATATAGGTCGACCGCTATTATGCACTGAAAATGAGTCTTGAGCACATTAAGCGGCACACACATCCGTCAAAGCACATGACAGGGCAAGCTGCAGTCAACTATAAGCTTTTGTTTGAATATGTTTAGGACAACTTGGGTTGTGCACTTTTCCTGCAGCAGGGAAGATGCATTTTGTCCATAGAAAATGTGTTGTTTACTGTTGTAAAGTGACGTGACTGGCAGATGTTTTCTGTGCATAGTGCGTAGTCGTGATTAATCGATAAATAGATTATAAATAGATTATTTTCATTAGCGATTATTATTAATTACTTCGATTAGCACATAAAAGTAATGCACTATATTCTAGAATTTTTATTTTTGTGTGAAAAACTCTGTTAACTTGCAGAGTTGAGGGCATTATAAATGGTTACATATCCAGGGCTTGACTGTGTTTACGTGAATACTCGCCAAGACCGGCATTCTGACTTTATTTTGTGTGAATTTGACTGTTTAAGCACTATAAGAAGCGAAAAACAACTCAATTTTAGTATTGAGAGGCGGCTTTATGTGCGTACACTTTGGGTGTGAGCACAAAATCTGCGGAAATTAGTAAAATTATGCGCAATACACGCAATCCCACGCAGAAATTCAACCCTGTAACACCAACAATATTCATCCGGAGCAAATGAAACAAGTGAGTGAGGGGAGGCGGGTTTGTGTGTCAGCTCGCTGTCGAAGAGATAAGAGAGTGAGAAAGCGCAGCTGGTATCGTGTATGTATTCTGCGGAAAATGAGTACTGGAAGTGTTTCGTATACTTCAGTGTGTATCGAAAATCGATATTTTTGACAACATTGCCCTTAGTTTATTATTTTAGATGCCAGACTACAATTGTAAAATGGATATTTAGGCTATATATTTAACCCGCCAAAGTGGCTAGTAGGAGTGACTGTGTTACACGCCACTGCTGAAATCCACCCGCATTTGGTGGGTTGGCGGGTGTTAATGTCAAGCCCTGCCATCTATTTGTCATGCTAACCAAAATGCCAACATCCATTGGTTTAACTTTTTCATTTCACTTGAGTGTATGGTAAATGTTGTGTATGTGCATGTATCAAGGTTAGTTGTTCACACCTGTTTTCTTTTTGTTTTTTTTGTTTTTTTTTAATTCCAGTAGCTCATATTACACTAATTGTAGGCCCAGTATCTCTGGTGCAACCTCTGGGTTAAGTGCTTTGCTCAAAGGACTTAGCGGGGATTGTGGGAATTAAAGTAATTTTCAGGTCACAGGTCAGCTCTACCTGGGATTGAACTACCTTCAATGTAGCGGTTGCCCCTTGGGTCAAAGTTTTGCTTGTTAGACCCTGCTGGTAGGTAATGTAATTTCACCATCGGATATTAAAACCCATCTCAATTGACAGACATTCATTGATTGCCTTATATTCTGATTGAATAAAACTTTCATTATATTACAGTAGATTTTTTACCAGTACTTGATACTTTTTTTGGAGGCACTTAAAGTGTGAAATTGTCAAGATGTCATTGTCCAGCTCCAGATTGATTAGTCACATGGCATTTATAGCTGATGTCAGATGACATGAAATGTAAAATTAGCCTGAAATACGTTGAAGCTTTAGCACCTAAAACCTGTCAGCAACACATAAAAGCCTATCATTACTCTGTTAGCTGTGGATAAATTAATGAACACTTTTTCATACTCTTTTAGGTGACCAGAAGTGGAGGAAGGTCTTTTTTTTACGGTTCCATATTGACTTAAATTCATAGAAAAATCTCCATTGTTCATTCTGCATTCTTATTAAATGCTGAATCATTCATATAAGTAGCTGTGGCAATAAATCAATGCTAACAGCATTTACTTAACTGCATTTCTATTGACTCACATGAATCAAGTTATTACTATAAATCTGAACTTTAACCGGCAAATGCAAATGGATTAATAACTCAATTTTTCTCCTCCAGCTCAGTCCTTCAAAGAGTTTTCCCAACTGCTGAACACCATGGAAGAGGAGAGAAGACGGCTGGTAAGTTATGAGTATGCATGCTATAAATTCCTTTATGGTAGATACCTGGATTCCCGTGGGGCGGGACGAGATTTGATGGGCAAGTGCAGGTGCGGGAGGTAAGACACATGTGTGCAGATTGTGGGAGAATAAAATAAACATATCTGTGTTTGAGCTCTGGAGGATGTGACATGTTTCTATTCACAACATGTTCTTGCAGCATTGATTTGACAAAGCCTGAGTTGACAAAGTTGATACCAACAAAACCTGATTGGGTTTGTTTGGTTTTGTCAAATTGAAACCAATCCTGTAACCCAGAGTTTGTTCAGCTAGCTTCATGGTACTGGCCCCTGGTTTTTGTGGTTGTGTGTGTATGTGTGTGTGTGTGTGTGTGTGTGTGTGTGTGTGTGTGTGTGTGTGTGTGTCTCAGCACTCAGAGCAGACACGCCAGTGAGATCCAGAAGAGACGGTATGGTTAACGTGTTTGACATGTGTGGTCACTCGTCACATCTCGCAGTGACATCTGGCGGATATCACATACTATTCCAGTAATATGATGTACATTTCTGGGAATTTGAACTGTTATACTGTAGTTTGACACCAAAGGTTCAGTAGTTTGCATGAGGTCAAGCCCTAGGGCCTTATTTTATTTCTAAATGTTGAAACACTTCCAGCAATATGCAGCCTCATTGATTTATAAAGACAAATGTCCTTATAACCACAAAGACGTGAGAATAATTTAAAATGCTTAATAGCTCACTTACTGTAAATGGGACCTTAATGATGTGTGTGGTTATCACACAGTTACCAGCTGCTCTTTTAAACCTTTAAACTACCTAACTAAATGGCATGAATCATACATCAGGGATTTATACAGTCTGTAACTACATTTGGTTACAGACAAATACAAAATCAAGCCATTTCTCATTCTACACCTTCCTACCAAGATCACATAAGACATCATTAGTGACAAAACAAAACACAAAACTAAGCATGTTCTAAAAGGCAGACAGCAACGTTATTATACAAAATTCTAAAGGTGCATTCACATTAGTAAAATATCGGCGGAATTTCGCAGGCAGAAAGGCCATTCATCTACTGTCAATAGTGTAGCAATGTATGAAGCACATCTCACACAGAAGTCACTTTCAAACCAAGCAGCTTTCTGTTGGTCAGTGCAGTGAATCTTTTTGTAGCCGTTGTGAAATCTGAGTGCAAAAATCTTTGATCCTCACGCAGAATTCCTAGTTGCGTGGATTCCTTTTGAAATGACCTATTGAAATGAAATTAATTTCACAGAACAACGGTAAATGTGACTCTTAAAATTGCCATGAAAAGGAAGTTGCGATTGAATTCTTTCCCTATTGTGATATGTATCAGAGTGAAATGCCTTCTTGAACAAGAAAAAAAAAAAAAAAAAACATTGTAGAGATGGAGCTGATTATGTCCATTGGAAATTGATTGGATCGTTGAAGGGAAGGCTATATTGCTCAACCCTTGCGCCAGTGCATACAATCCCAGAATTCATCAGGATGACAAAAGTCAAAAAGATAACAGAGTCGATTATAAATATACTTTCTTTCAGTGCCAATATAAAGTCTGATAAATAGCTCAGTATAATTTTAATTGGACTATTTAGAGATAACTAGAGTATTATGTTGTTAGCATATGTTAGCATAGCAGCATGCTAACATCAAACTCCAAAGGAAACAGTTCTGAGTCAAGTCTACCATATCTTCACATAAGAAGTCATATCTTTTTGCCCAATGAACAGTGTTCTAATTGGTCAATTATGAGGTTAGATATCAGCTAGGATGTTTCCTTGGAAGACTGCTGTCAACATAGGCAGTAGACAACAAGGAAGCTGTGTTTATGTATTTGTGTTTGTAAGTGATCCCAACAGGGATCATTAATGTTTGGTTCCTGAAAAATGTTTGAAGTTACGGAGATAAGGGAAGTTTGATAAAATGACTAATGGTTTGTTTTCGTGACCCATGTTGTTGTTTTTTCCAGAAGAACTGCTCCTTAACGTCTTTGTGTCGAGTGAAGCTCTGAGATTCATTCGTATACTGTGACCCCTGCTCTCTGATCTCCATATGCGGGGAAAAGCAAAGTCTGTTTCATTTCAGACAGTGAGTAATGGGCTGAATAGGATAAAAAAGGACCTTTAAAATATACATTTACTCTTAAATGCATAACTTATGGATTTATGGCTGGAATAAAGTCATTTGTGTGGACTCACACAGTCAGACACATTAGTTTTATTGAGAACAAAACACTTTTGAGACTAGCAGCCTCAGTGGATTTGATTTCATTTTCCTCTCCTTCATCTTAAACATCTAATCTCTTTTTTAGCAGTCTTCATGCATAGTTTGCTGCAAAGACACCCTTTGCAAAGAAGAAACTCAACAGATTTAGACAGAGAAGAGGCCCACAGGACAGGAAAATTCTCAAATGAGATATTTTTATTATGTTTTTCCTAGACAGAAATGAGGTTAAATGGAGATCAAATGAAGGCTTAAAGGTACAGTCACACAAAAGCATGTGAAATTATTTTGGACCCCGCAAAAACAAATATGGGCAATAGGACACTGTATGTCATGCTTTAGGGGTCCTCTTTTTAATTAATAAAAAATAGGTAACACTTTATAATAAATATACAGCAATAAAGTACTTAAAAATCATCTGCAAACTATTAGTTTATAGTTAATTCATAGTTAATATATTGTACTCTCTACATTGTTAATATATTATTAGGCTATATACAAATAGTGAGTTCTTCATTCATTGTCACTGTAATTAACCAAATTATTATTGTTTAATTAGCTCATATGTTAGAGTTAGATAATGTTTTTGTATGCTTTGTTAACAGCTTATTAACTGTAAATAGTTCTCACTTTAGATTAGGTCACAAAAATGGGAAAATTTCGTTAATTATGTGCTTTAAACCAACCTTTATTAGACATTCATTGCATTAGTATTAAGTGTTCCTGGTAACACTTTAGTATAGGGAACACATATAAACTATTAACTACGACATTTCCCTCAATAAACTCCCAATTTACTGCTTATTAATAGTTAGTAAGGTAGTTGTTAAGTTAAGGAATTGGGTAGGATTAAGAATGTAGAATAAGATCATGTAGAATAAGGCATTAATATGTGCTTAATAAGTACTAATAAATAGCCAATATTCTAGTCATATGCAAGCTAATAAGCAACTAGTTAAAAAAAACCTAAAATAAAGTGTTACTGTGTTTTGTATTAAACCAAGAGATTTAGATCTTCTGTTGGCCACACATCTTTTTTTTTAACTTGTTTATTTTGTTCCAAAATGTGTTGCTAAAAATAGTTGGAACTAATTAAAAATAGACTGTTTTCACTAATGTTTTGTTCTTGGCTCATTATAGAGTAGCATCTTAGCAAAATACTTCCTTTTCAATCAATTGTGGGTTAAGTATCCTGTGCATTGCAAATGAGAAGTACTATTCTATTTGTGAGTTGCTGCCTTGAGCATTGCAAATCATTCATTTATGAGGTTACAATTTGAGTTAGGATTCTGATGTTGAAGACAGCTGTACGTAGGCGGTGGACAGACAGGCTAGGATTTGAAACGGAGCCATTATCTTTGTTTACGTTGTGTGGCTCACTGCTCCTGTCCATTCTCTGTTTCAGCGATTGACTTTCCTCACCGCTTAATCAGACATCCTGTAATCCAGGGCCAGCCTTGGTTAATGAGAAACCACATGGAATGTAGCTGCAAGTCAACGAAACTTTCCACTTTATTCAGTTTATTCACATTCTTTTTTCGTGTTGTCTTCGGCTTAGTGTTTCATCACTTTGGCCTGTAAGACTGCCTTTTTTTTAATAGGATATAATGGCTGGTGTGAACTTTTTCAGGAGTCTACTTTTTTATGATAAAAGCACAACTCAAAAGGAGATTTGAAGTGCTCCCGTTGCTCCATCCTGCAACTCCTTGTGTCATACATTTTTGAACAAAGGAATATAAGAAAGGAAGGAAGGAGATTTTCCAAATATTTTCCGTGGTGGAGTTGCAAGTGCATTCTTGATCTCCTGAGCCCAATCAGTCGTGGAACGGAACGCTCCGCTGTCAGACTGAATCCGAGGTAGCCGTACATACAAGCAAACGTCAGTTCTCTTCAGTGGAGTGGGATTGAAGCCAGGCCCTTGTGATGCAGTAATACTGTCAATAATGCTGACCTTTTGACATGTGCCAATGAGAGCAGAATTCTGATTATCTGTCCATGTCTTCATTAGTATTTCTGTCTTGTGGAGATCAGAATGCTAAATGCCTTTTCAGATTTTAGGCATTCTGTCTGTAAGCTAACTCACATTTACATTTTTACATTTTACATTTAGTCATTTAGCAGACGCTTTTCTCCAAAGCGACTTACAAATGAGAATAGTAGAAGCAATCAAATCAACATGAGTACAACAGTATGTAAGTGCCGTGTCAAGTCACAGTTTCATCAGTAAAGTGCTCGTAGCAAGTTTTTTTTTTTTTTTATATATACGCAAATAGATGGAGAAAGAGAATAGAAAATCGAAAAAAGAAAAGTAAAATATAAATAAAAAGTGCTAATATTACTGGGTCAAGTGTTGACGATAAAAGATATGTCTTTAGCAGTTTTTTGAAAATGGCTAAAGACTCAGCTGCACCACAAGACACCGTTCACTTGCAGAACGCAAGCTTCTGGAGGGAGCATAAGTCTGAAGCAGTGAGTTTAGGTATAGTGGTGCAGAGCCAGTGGTTGTTCTGTAGGCAAACATTAGAGCCTTGAATTGGATGCAAGCAGCTATTGGCAGCCAATGCAAACTGATGAAGAGAGGTGTGACGTGCGCTCTCTTCGGCTCGTTAAAGACCAGTCTTGCTGCAGCATTCTGGATCAGTTGTAGAGGCTTGACAGTGCATGCTGAAAGGCCTTCCAAGAGAGCATTACAATAGTCCAGTCTGGATAGAACAAGAGCTTGGACAAGAATTTGTGTGGAATGCTCCGATAGGAAGGGTCTAATCTTCCTAATGTTGTGCAAGGCAAATCTGCAGGACCGGGCCGTTGTAGCGATATGATCAGTGAAGCTTAAACAATCATCCATCACCACTCCAAGGTTCCTGGCTGTCCTGGAAGGAGTTATGGTTGACGACCCAAGTTGAATGGAAAGGTTATGATGAAGTGTTGGGTTGGCACCGACCACAAGCAGTTACGTTTTTGCAAGGTTGAGTTGAAGGTGGTGGTCCTTCATCCAGGCAGAAACGGCTGTCAGGCAGGCTGCGATGCGACCAGCAACCGTCGGATCATCTGGTTGGAATGAGAGGTAGAGTTGTGTGTCATCAGCATAACAGTGAGAGGAAAAAACATGTTTCTGAATGACAAATCCTCGTGATGACATGTAGATGGAGAAGAGAAGTGGTCCAAGCACTGAGCCCTGAGGTACCCCAGTAGCAAGATGATGTGACTTGGACACCTCACCTCTCCAATTATTATTTACATTGAACTTGGGTCCAGAAAATCCCTAGAAACCACCTAGCAACACCTTAACAACAACACAGAGCAGCCTAGCAATGCTTAAGCAAACCCCTAGAACACCTTAAGGTAATAAAACACATCAAATAAAAATGAAGAACAAGTGGGTGTAACGTAATTTTAAACAAAATACGTGGTTGTGTGCTGGGGCTAAACCTTCTTTGACATGGAAATCTTTTTACCTCTGACATGCACAAATACATAAACAAGATATTAACAGAAACACACAGTTTTCTAAACATATAATCTTGACTGCCCAAATAGGGACCCTACCATATGTAGAAACCATAAAAACTCTATAGAAGCCACCTAGCAATGCCTTAGCAATGACCCAGAACAGCCTAGCAAAACCATAGTACCACCATTAACCATTCTGAACTCTCTGTACACCACCTAACAGTGCCTTAGCAACCACCCAGACCAGCTGAGCAACCACCTAGCAACATTGTAGAAACCATCAGAACATCCTAGAAACCACTTATCAACATATCAACATCTCAACAACCCACCCAGAACAACCTCTAGCAAAAGCATAGCACCACCTTAGTAACCACCTAGAACAGCCTAGCAACCACCTTGCAACATCTTAGCAACCACCCAGAACAGCCTATTGATTAAAAAAAAAAAAAAAAAAAAAACGTACTAATATCCCTCCAGAACATGATAGCTACCCAATAGTAACATTCTAAACCACTTAGAACACTTTGGCTACTGAATAGCAACACCCTGGCAACCACTAGCATTGTACATAAATTATTTTTTGGTATACACTACCGTTCAAAAGTTTGGGGTCGGCATAACTTTTTAATGTTTTTGAAAGACGTGTCTCATCAAGGCTGCATTTGTTTGATCAAAAATACAGTAAAAAACGTAATAGTAAAAATAGCTGTCATAATCAAGTAGGGACCCTGCCATATGTAGAGACCATAAAAATGTTACAGAAGCCACCTAGCAATGCCTTAGCAATGACCCAGAACAGCCTAGCAAAACCATAGCACCACCTTAGTAACCACCCAGAACTTTCTGTACACCACTTAACAGTGCCTTAGCAACCACTTAGACCAGCCTAGCAACCACCTAGCAACATTGTAAAAACCACCCAGAACATCCTAGAAACCACTTATCAACATCTCAACAACCCACCCTGAATAACCTCTAGCAAAAGCATAGCACCACCTTAGTAACCACCTAGAAGAGCCTAGCAATGTCTTAGCAACTACACCCTAGCAAAAGCATAGCACAACCTTAGTAACCACACGGAACAGTCTAGCAACATCTAAGCAACCACTCAGATATCCATAGAAACTAGTAGTGCCTTAGCCACCACCTAGACCAGCCTAACAACCACCTAGCAACATCTTAGCAACCACCCTAAAAACCACAGAAAACCCTTAGTTACCAGCTAGAACAGCCTATCAATTAAAAAGCATGTACTAATATCCTTCCAGAACATAATAGCTACCCGATAGTAACATTCTAAACCACTTAGAACACTTTGGCTACTGAATAGCAACACCCTGGCAACCACTAGCATTGTACATAAATTATTTTTTGATATACACTACCGTTCAAAAGTTTGGGGTCCTTTTTAATGTTTTTGAACAGAAATCTGTTGTAATATTATAAATGTCTTTACTTTCACTTTTGATCAATTTAATGCATCCTTTCTGAATAAAAATATTAATTTCATTAAAAAAAAAAAAAATCGTACTGACCCCAAAACCTGAAATGGTGTGTGAATGGATGGTTGAGGGAATTGACGAATAAACTCAAAGCAAACCCAGCAGTCCACATCAAATTTCTTTGGCGGCTTTGTGAGTGTGTGCTTTCACAGACGAGAAATTGAAACAAAATCCTCTGTCCTCCAACCCCCCGCGTCCCCTTGTCACATCTGGAGTCAATCAACATCCCAAAATAGAAAAGACACTGAGCGATAAGAAGCTGCTTTTGCTCACTGCCTCACAGATACATGTGTCTCATATTAGTGCCACTTCCTGTTTGAGTGGTTTATTAACTAAAATATATATTTTGGTGCCAGTACTAATTTAAGGAAGTTTTGGAATGGTTGAATGGTGAAGTTGGGTTATTGCCACTAGACAGGCATGAAGGTTTTATTACCGTCATGATGGTTTGCTTGGCTCAAAGCCACAGAACAAATCGGTATCCGTGTGTGTGTGTGTGTGTGTGTGTCAGCCACCCAAGTGTGTTATTGCGGAGCACAGACTTATCAAATTCCACCATTTTAAAGAGAAGTCTGGTTTAATTCCCTCGGTGTGAGACAGCAGAAAGAGAGATGGAAAGCTTGTGTGTGTGTGTGTGTGTGAAAGAGAGAGAAAGTGTTTTGTGCTCTGCATGGTTGGAGATTGTTCAAGGCCGCTGACTTCTGATTGTATTCAGGGGCCAGGGGCCTGATGTTGTGGTGCTTTCTTTAAAGGTGATCATATCCTTAGGGAAATCCTCTTGAAGCTTTTCCAGAACAAATCTGTCCTTAGAGCCGATAATGTTGTGAAAGCAGTGAAATTTAGTTCCCTTTTTGTCAGTCTAGCCAGGTGTGGTTATCTTCAGCCTGCACCCTGTTTAGTAATTTCCTCACTTGCTTAACACTGTTCCTCTTAGCTTGTTTTGTGTTTTAGACAGCTCAAAGCATGCTTTTACATCCCATCTTATATTAAGACTATTAAGAAGACAGGGGCTCAGCTGTGATCATTCATGTAATCTTGAGTTACAGGGAACTCACTAACATTTATGCTTACATTCTGCCCTAAACCACTCACAGCTTATTATACCCTCACATTAAGCTTCGATTTGACGTGATTTGCATTCAAAGGTACTTTTTTCATGAGCTTAGGTTTGACATGCAGTTACGGTATATTGAAGTTCATCTGTGTTCCTGTGAGTGCAGCCAAGTGCTAAAGCTGTGCTGGGGTAAATCTCATGAAATACAGTGTGTGCGTGTGTGTGTTCAGTATATATATATTAGGGGTGCAACGGTTCTATGTAAAAAATCGAACCGCATGGTTCTCCACCCACAGTTCAGCATGCACTTGCGCCACGGTTCTTCTTAAATCTGACAACACATCTGTAATACGGTTTGTTGAAAATAACAATGCGTAAAACAGACAGACAGAGTTCGTCTAATGTATGTTTCTGTCAATGGATATGCATTCTGATTTCCCAATATACGTTATAACAGTGGTTAAAAAAAAAAAAAACCTGGACAAAACAGTCACACTTTGCAAACTTTGTTCAATAGGAGTGCTGTATGCTGTAATATGATCATACATTTACGTCGTCATCTCTCAGATGTTGATAGCGTGCGAGCTTAGGTGAGACCTGAACAGCTCACATTGCTATCTGTTTTTAAACTGAACTAAAGAGAACTTGCACACGCTGTGAGAAGATTTGTGTGTGTGCTCATCTGAAGCGCGCACTCGGAAAGCCGTGTCTGAGACAGAGCCAAATATAGATTTTTCTTGCGCTTGAACGTACAAATTCACACAAAAATTATGCCAGCATGCCCGTCTTGGCGAGTACGTAAAGTCGAGAAAGACAACGCATGTGTATCACTACGAGTATTTTCGATCTGTGCATCATGTCTTAAAGTGACAGCAGCCTAATATTCCTGCTGTCTGTGTTTTTAATGTTAATAAAACAACAAAAGACATGTACATCACTCACAGCTCTTGACTGAATAGCTTTTGTAACTTTAATTTATATAGTGAAAATTATATGCAGTGTTATTTTACATTTGATTACTTTATTCAGTTTGTGTACTTGATACCTAAATAACCTGAAAAGCACTTTTTATTTTATTTGTATCTTAGCTGTATTGTATTTGTGATATTGCATGTAGTTTGATTATTTGTTCTTTTTTTCTTTATTTTTATTTGACAGTAGTCCCTTTTTCCCTTAACATAGCACATACCGAGCCATACCGAAACCAAAAACCGAACTGTGAGTAATGTGATGTGTAATGTGTGTGTGTGTGTATGTATATATATATATATATATAATATATATATATATGTATATATATAATATATATATATATGTATATGTGAAGCGTCAAGTTTCTTTCATAAGATGATTTACTCTATTTTGATCACTACCGTAGAGACACTAGTGTTTATATCTGAACTATATACTTTTATCCCAGTACCCAGTAAAGACTGTTTATGAAGCAGTTTCATACTGTCTGGGTCAGCGGTAGCACCAGCAACGTGTATATATATATATATATATATATATATATATAATATATAATATAAAATATATATATTTTTTTTTAAGGTTTTAAGCAAGTTATTTATGTCTTTTTCTGTAGTGTGTCATTACTAGGAAATATCAGTTTACATTCCCAAACATTCCTTTTGCCATTAATTGTAATAATCCAGTGAGATTTTTGTATGCACAAGGAGTCTGACAAAAATGATGTCTTAAATAGATTTTATTTCAATTAACTTCTATTAACTAAATCAAATCAATATTTGATGTGACCACCCTTTGCATTTAAAACAGCTTTTGTTCTTGGTACACTTGCACATAGTTCAGGTAGCTTTGAAGTTAGGTTTCTTCAAGCATCTTGGAGACGTTGCCACAGTTCTTCTGGATTTAGTCTGTCTCAGTTTCATCTGTTTCTTTGTGTAATCCCAGATGGACTCGATGATGGTGAGATCCGATCTCTGTGGAGAGCAAACTGGCTGTTGTCAGACTCCTTGTGCATACAAAAAACTCACTGGATTATTACAATTAATGGCAAAGGAATGTTTGGAAATGTAAACTGATATTTCCTAGTACTGACACACTACAGCAGAAGATATAAATAACTGGCTTAAAACCAAGACTTTTGTACAGTACTGTATATACTTAAAATAATAAATAAATAATATATATATATATTTTTTTTTTTTTTTTTCATATAAATTTAAAGAAAGTGTTACAATTTCCCTTACCTCAGTGACATTGTAACAACTTTTAACCAATAACCTACAGATAAAATAAATACAAGTTTGTATTTAAAGGCATCAAAATACTTTTATACCTCATATTTTGTTAAATATTATGAGTAGTTTTTCCTAAAATATTTGTCACTACATGAAATGCAGAAAGACTGTAATGAGCATATGGGAGTAAGTGTCTAGCTCTAGTTTGTTTGTGTTCGAAAAATGATCTCCCCTAATTTACAGTTTAAATAATATGTATTTATTTATTTTATTTTGCAGTGCAGTAATGAGAATCTGGGAAGAAAATATCCTTAATTGTCATGAAAATTATCATGCATAAAAATTAGATCAACCCCCAAATTTCCAGTATGCAGTACTAACTCTGAGTTTATGCAAACTGTAACCTGGTTTAGGCTAGACGTGGTGAGCTGTCCAATCTCCTGGTGCTTTTGTTTATCCTTGCTGTGATTGCGTTCCGCAATGTGGGCACACAGTATGCTGAGGCCAGTCTTATGGAATGTCACATCGAGCGTGACTACAGGGAGGGTAGACAGACAGAAAAGAAGTGATTGTTTCCAAGGTTTACAGAGTTTGTTAATGGGACTCAAGAGGGCATTCATGGTGAGACACACATGCACTAAACTATAATGTAACTCCAGGACTCAAGACGAAATCACTGCCCTATAGCTAGAACCAGACAACAGGGAAGTTTATATGAGTTTACTGTAACTAAGACAAATGTGTCTTTGAATAAAAGACACTGTATGCCTCTCACAACTAGGGGAAAAAAAAAAAAAAAAAAAAACAGAGGGAACACAGCTTGAAGGATAAAGTCTATACACTACCAGTCAAAAGTTTGGAATAATAATTTTTTTTTTTAATGTTTAATTTGATCAAAAATACAGTAAAAGCAGTAATGATGAAAAATATTATAACTGTTAGGGTTAGGGTTCTGTTAGAATTTTTTTTTTAATTTATTTTTTTATTTAATCCTCTGATGGCAAAGCCATTACTGTAATCCTTTAGAATGCATTCTAATATTTGGGTATAATGTCTGATTTGGTGCTCAATTATTATTGGTAAATAATATATACACTCACCCTAACCTCTTTTTGTCTTCAGAACTGACTTAATTCTTCGTGGCATAGATTCATCAAGTTGCTGGAAAGTGATTCCTCAGTGATTTTGGTCCATATTGACATGATTCAAGGTTCGACGTGTTGTGCGTTCATAGATGCTCTTCTGCAGACCTCGATTGTAATGAGGTTATTTGAGTTACTATTGCCTTTCTATCAGCTCAAACCAGTCTGGCCATTATCCTCTGACCTCTGGCATCAACAAGGCTAAAAGAACTGCCGCTCACTGGATATTTTCTCTTTTTCAGACCATTCTCTGTAAACCCTAGAGATGATTGTGTGTGAAAACCCCAGTAGATCAGCAGTTTCTGAAATACTCAGACCAGCCCATCTGCCACCAACAACCATGCCACATTTAAAGTCACTTAAATCACCTTTTCTTCCCCATTCTGATGCTCAGTTTGAACTTCAGCAGATCGTCTTGACCATGTCTGTATGCCTAAATGCATTGAGTTGCTACCATATGATTGGCTGATTAGATATTTGCATTAACAAGCAGTTGAACAGGTGTATAGTACCTAATCAAGAGGTGGTGAGTGTAGATTATTGGTATTATTGATAATAATAATCTTATTATCAGTGTTAAAAACAGTTTTTGCTGCTTAATATTTTTTTGTGGAATCATGACATTTTCTTTCAGGTTTCTTTGATGAATAGAAAGTTCAAAAGATCAGCATTTATTAGGGGTTCAAGCGCGTAGCACTGAAACCCTATTGTAATTGTTACATTTCCAAGGATCAGCATTCTCCCCTAAAAGTGTTCGGGCAGACCAAACAGCAAGTCGTAGAGACTTGAAACTTTGAGGGCTGGTAGTACTCATACCGCCTACAACGCCACCAAGGCTCGCCCCGATCGGCCTGACCATGAAAACCATGAAAACAGCTATAACTTCTTCACCGTTAGTCCGAGCGTCTTGAAAATTGCAGTGCAGCATCTTCGTCCAAGGGGCCACTATTGTCTATAAGGACACTGACGCATCTTGAAAAACATGTCCACCATCGGCCACTGAAATTTGAGCAGCTATCAGACAAGGTTAACGGAGGCCGATCATAACGAAACTCGCTGGGCCTGTTTGACTCACGGCCCTAGAGGCCTGTGAGAAATTCTAAAGAAATCGGCCACTAGGGGGGTGCCTTCGCGTTTCTCACGTGCGTAAAGCATTGTGTATCGCACAATTTTTCACGTATGCCCACGACATTTGTACCACATGGTAGAACTCCACAGTCCAAGCAACTTTGCCTCTAAGACTGCCGCTGTCCATCGAATCGTTTGTTAAATATTGGAGATTATTTCAAAAACCAACTTTGGCGAACTAGTCCTAGGTTTTTGGCTCAACCTCAAGAGCCCTTAAAAAGCTTTAAAAACCATATATTTTCTGTATTGGCTGTAAATGGTCTTTTCTTTTTCCTATAATTTAAGTGGTTACATGCTTACTAAATAAAATGTAACATCTTTTTTGCGCAAGTGCTTAAAGGCCTTAAAATGCTTGAACCCCGATAATTGCTGCTTGCAGCTATATTTTATTATGTCTTTATTTTATGTCTTTCAAAAACATTAAAAAAAAATCTTAATTCCAAACTTTTGACCAGTAGTGTATTTATTCACAAACCATTTTTGTGACATAATTTCTTGAACAAGTAAAAGATCCATCAGGAATTGAATGGAATACCTATACCTTTTTGGACCTGAGGGAAGCTACCTGCCACAGTTCTCTGATTTAACATCCCATATATGAAATCGGACTATTTTGGGCAAAACGAAACATTCTTCACCTCATACCTCTGCCAATGATGAGTTTGAGTGCAACTTGCATTACCTTGAATGAGGCAGCCTCGCGGTCGTGAGCAGAAAAAAACATCTCTTATCTGCTCATCTACTCTGTCCGCAGACTTTCGCCCCAAGTATCCAGTGCGTGAAGGATGTGAGGGTTTGTCCAGGAAGCAGGTATTAGGCTGCATCAGCACCTGAGGTGGTAGAACGGCTTGTGAGATTTGTGTCTCGCTGAGAGCGCAGTTAGCAGAAGCGCAACTTAATTGATATGTTAGAAAATGCTGTCATGGAAAATCAATATAGGTTCATCATAGAAACAAGATGTACCTTGCTCATGAATACCTTAGGGGTAGAGCTACAGAGCCCAAATGGATTTCCCTTTTTTTAGGTTTATAGGCAGCATGTGTGCTGCAAGATCTGTTGAACACTATCCAAATGAGTTCAGCAGACATTCAGTTTTCAGCTCAAAGCAAATTTTTGCAGTCAACCTCACTGACACCAATTAGAGTCGTATATAGATCACAGCAGACTGCTCTCAAATGCCCGGAATGAACCAGGTGCTTTTGTTCCTTGTGGGAATTTACTTTGATCTCTTATGAAAAGTTTTTATGAGTAACTTGAAAGAGTTGATGAGTTTGTTACAATATGAATAAAGAAAAGTTATGATTACTAACTGTGTAATATATTGTTCAGTTGTGTTGTAGAACTCGAGACAGGTCTTGGTCTCGAGACTATTTTTTGAAGGTCTTGGTCTTGAATCAGACTTGACCACATTTGCACTTGGTCTCGTCTCAGTCTCAGACTAAGAGGACTCAGGATTTTATGCAGGGATATCACTAAATTGCCAGTGCATTGTCTGATTTTTTTTTTTTTTTTTTAAACATCATTCATTTGATTGGATGTAAAACTTCCTGCTTCAAATGCAATCAATAATTTATTTCTAATTTGATTTCTGACCCGACACAACAGTAACAAAAGAAATCAAATTAGAAATAAATTATGGTCTGGTTGGTCACAAAAGTGAGTACACCCCTCACATTTCAGCAACCATTTTGTTATATGTTCTCAAGGGACAATACTATAGAAATGAAAATTGGATATACTTTAGAGTAGACAATGTGCAGCTGTTACTATCCTCTGAAAATAACTCAACATACAGCCATTATTATCTAAATAACTGCCAACAAAAGTGAGTACACCTTCCGCTTGAGTTTGCCCCACAGGTGCTCAATAGGGTTCAGGTCTGGAGACATACTTGGCCACTCCATCACCTTCACCTTCAGCTTCCTCAGCAAGGCAGTTGTCATCCTGGTGTGTTTGGGGTCATTATCATGCCATTCAGCCCAGTTTCTGAAGGGCGGGCATCATGTTCTGCTTCAGAATGTCACAGTACATGTTGGAATCCATGTTTCCCTCAATGAAGCGCAGCTCCCAAATACCAGCAGCAATCATGCAGCCCCAGACCATGATGCTACCACCACCATGCTTGACTGTAGGCAAGACACAATTTTCTTGGTACTCCTCACCAGGGCATCACCACACATGCATGCTGGACACCATCTGAGCCAAACAAGTTTAGTTTAGAGCAACAATTCTAATTCTCAAATCCTCAGAGAGTTCTTTGCCATTAGGTGCCATGTTGAACATCCAGTGATCAGTATGAGAGAATTGTACTCAAAGCACCAAATTTTAACTGCTCTAATACAAGATCCACTCATTTGTATGGTCCTGTCAAGCAGACAAAAACATTAACATGATGAATAGGACATGTGGCTTTGCATGGTTAAACAACATACAACTGTTATCACTTAGGGTGTACTCACTTTTGTTGCCAGCTATTTTGACAATAATGGCTGTATGTTAAGTTATTTTCAGAGGACAGTAAATCTATACTGCTATACAAACAGCACATTGACTACTCTAAAATATATCCAAGTTTCATTTCTATAGTATTGAGAAGATATACTAAAATGGTTGCTGAAATGTCAGGGGTGTACTCACTTTTGTGAAATACTGTATATCTAAAAGTACATGTAGTACACATAATTTTAAATGTATTTGAGTTATACACAAAATATATATTAAAAATCTTTTTTCCTATTATTATTATTATTTTTTTTATTTGGAACATATGTTTATTTCAACCATGTTGTTTAGAACATAAATTTATGATATGTTAAATGTTCCTAATTTTGTTTTGCAGTTCTCCTACAATAGGATTACATGAATCCAAGGTCAAAAAACACTTAAATTTTCTCATAATATGCATTGCATATCACCTCATTTCTCAAAGAAGAATCTAAAAACAGTTTGTTTGAAGATTCAGTCTCTCTAAACCTCTCTTTCCGAGAGATTACACTGCTCTGATTGGTCAGATGATCCAGTGTTGTGATTGGTCTACCGCTTACAGTGCCTGTTGGAAATGAAACGCCCATCTGAATTTCAGCTCTGGAGGCTTCCTTATCACTTGATATACAGTGAACAGTAACGATGGCGTCGGTTTTATCAATTCAAGTGTGAGTCCTCATCCTTTTGAAGTGCATGCGAAGTGGATTAGCAGCGCTGAAAACAGCATCTTCTCGACATGTCGACAAAACAAACCAAACTCTTCCAGGCCTCGGCTACAGTGTTTGAGGGTGGGTCAAAGTAGACGTCTTTCGCGGGTAGCCAATGAAAAGCATAGACTGGCGTTATGCAAATTTAATCTTTAAAACTTTGCAGACCTTTTACATTCACAAACAGCTATATTATACTCTGCATGCATGATAATGTTTGAAAAAGCACAATAGGGACACTTTAATATTAAATAAATTTGAATACATTTTGTCTAGAAACCAATATATTTTCAGCGATGCTTTAACAATGCACTATAAACAACTCAGAACACCTTTAAAATCACATAACAACATCGCAGAAATCTTCCACAACATCTTGCAAGTTTTATATTGGTCACATTTTCTTTAGAATACATAAAAAAACTCACTGTACAATACTGTGGCATCCAGCCATAAAGTATAGCCCATCTATACTTTATTCACAGATTTATTATTCACAGATGCACTGTTTTCCTGTGCATTTTTCCTTTTATATGTTTTTTTCCCCACATAGTTTTCACATACATCCTACATTCTGTTCTTTAAGCATTATATTTATGCCTTTGTGCATGATGTATCTTGGGACATTAAACAGTTCCAATGAGTGGAATGTAAAAGCTTGCTTTGCATGTATGTTTTACATAAACTTGCTGCATGATACAGCAATTATTTTTGATTTAAGCCCTTTTTTGATGTCTCCAGTGACATGATCCCTACAGGTGAGACCCTCTTCAAAGGCCCTGTCAAGAAGACAGGCCATTCCAGATAAGGCTGATTATGGCAGCTCATCCCAAAATTAATTCCAAAGGTCAAGTGTTCTGAGAACTGCCTCCACAACTACAGAGGAAAAAATGCAATGAAAACCTTCACTGTTGATATCAAGTTATTCAGATTCAGATTAGTCACACTGTCTGAGCACTGCATCGCAGGATGTTTTGGTCTACTGCCAGGGAAGTTAAGACCGTAAGAAATCAGCCGTGAGGACGTTCCACTCCAAACCGGTAATAAATTGCAGCCAAGGTGTCGATTCAGCTCATGCATTAAAATCATATAGATCTGATCCCTTTCAAATCTAAGCATTATCCTAGGAAGACACACACATAGACCTGTTTGGGCCAGAGTTATTCAGAGTTCCGAATACACATGCTTTATTCATCAGTCATAAAATAATAATCAGGGAATGAGCTGGAAATTTTAGTATTTATTGAGTTACTTTCCAGTTAGCCACATTTAGCCATTATCATCTCCGCTAGCCGCAGGGTTGATGCTCGCGTCGCAGTTCTTCCCTTGTGTTGGAATATTAATCCAACCAGTAATTCTTTTGATAAAGTTATGCTTTCAAAATTCTTTGTTCAAGGCTCAAGGCTCCGTCTTTGAATGCCAATGAAGCGATGCTTCCTAAATTGAAATAAAAACAAAGGAATGAAATGAGAAACGGATAGAATTGGTACAGGGTTTGGGGTTTGCGGCTAATCACAGAGTGTTTGGATGTAGATGAGGTTTGTGTGCCTTTGTCAGGCAAAGGTGAGGGTGACCGTGTGTTTCAGGGGGTTTTGGAGACAATGAAAACAATTCTCTTGATTTATGGGTGGAGGAAGACACTCTCCAGAGATGGTGGAGGAGAAAGGTCTCTCTAAAATTAGACCAGGTATTATGTGCTGTGTTATAGCTTTATCACACACCCTCACGGCGCAGAATAACTCTGTTAATCAAACCAAGTGTCATGTCACACCACCACGGCAGGTCTGCTCCACATACACAGATATGCATCCTGCATGTTTTTGGGCAAGGAGGTTTATAATACCTGGAGAGAGAGCTATCCGTTACCATTCCCATTTATCTCAATGGCAGTTGCAATGCACTGCAAAAAAAAATCTACTGCAAAAAAATTTACTTGAAGCAAGATTGTGTAAGCAGTGTGTGCCATTAAAAATATGCAGAATATTTGCTGCTTTGATGCAGCTTTTATATTCTTGTTTCCTTTTTTTTTACATTTACACTAAAATGTTTCATTTTTTTTATATTTAGAGATGAATATAATATAATATAATATAATATAATATAATATAATATACATCCATTCTCCAAACCACTTGTCTTAAAGGGTTTGCGGGGATGCTGGAGCCTTTCCAACATCTCGGGATGTAGGATAATATAATATAATATGATAATATATGTGATTAACACTGATGACTTGAATGAAGAAACAACACTGAGACAATTCATCTATAAGTAGGGCCAAAGCTGAATGTACTTCTTGTGAAAGTTTTTCAGTGTGTGTAGCTGCACATGTTCTTTCAGCCTGCCTTGTTCTGCACTGTAGTGTGCTGGGAGTAACAAGGAGATGAACAAGCCTCATCAAGAAAGCAGGCTTTTTTTTCATTGGAGAAGGCCAGAACCATCTGGAGGTTGTAGAGAAGAGAATGATGTCCAAGCTGCTGGACAACATGATGGACAACACTCCCAACCCCCTCCGTGATGTGCTTATAGAAATAAGGAGTATGTTTCGAAGTAGGCTGATTCAGATCTGGTGCAACAGAGAGCACTACTAGAAGACAATCATGCCTGCTCCAGTGTCTCATAATTCATCAACCATGTGCAGAGGCACCATTGACCTTTAGTGAATTAGACCCCGATCTCAGTTTTTCTTGGTCATATCATAAAAAGTGTAAAATATTATATCAGAGCACCATAGCAACCATCTAGCAACATCCTAACAAAGCCTGAGTGAACACCCATAGAAGACTCTAGCATCACCTTAGTGACAATCACCTAGTAACAACACTCTGGAAACACCTAAGATACCACAGCAACCACCCAGAACACCTTAGCAACTGCCTCACAACATTCTAGCTATTCCCTAACAACGCTATTTCCCGTTTTCAAAGCCTGAGTGAACACCCATAGAACACCCTAGCAGCCTCCTTACAACATTCTGGCATCACCTTAGTGATTACCCAGAACACCCTAGCAGCACACTAGCAATGCCTTAGTGACCACCCAGCAACCACCTCACAACATCCTAGCTATTCCCTAGCAACCACCCAGAACACCATGACAACCACCTAGTAACAACACCCAAGCAATGATCTAAGACGCTCTAGCACCTGCCTCATAACATCCTAGCAACACCCTGTCAGCCAGTTTAAACATGAGAGCAACCACCCAGAGCACCATAGCAACAACCTCACAACATCCTAGCTATGCCCTGTCAACATGCCAGCAGCCATAGCATCCACCTAGCAACATCCTTGCAAAGCCTGAGTGACCATCCAGAAAACACCCTAGCAACCACCTTATAACATCCTAGCATCACCTTGGCGACCACCCAGAACACCCTAGCAGCACACTAGCAATGCATTAGTAACCACCCAAAATACATTAACAATCACCTCACAACATCCCTAGCTATTCCCTAGCAACCACTCAGAACACCATGACAACCACCTAGTAACAACACCCAAGCAATGATCTAAGACGCTCTAGCACCTGCCTCATAACATCCTAGCAACACCCTGTCAGCCAGTTTAAACATGAGAGCAACCACCCAGAGCACCATAGCAACAACCTCACAACATCCTAGCTATGCCCTGTCAACATGCCAGCAGCCATAGCATCCACCTAGCAACATCCTTGCAAAGCCTGAGTGACCATCCAGAAAACACCCTAGCAACCACCTTACAACATCCTAGCAATGCCCTCTCAATCACTTAGAACATGCTAGCAACCACCAAGAGCACCATAGCAACCACAGAGCTACATCCTTACAAAGCCTGAGTGACCATCCAGAGAACACCCTAGCAACCGCCTTACAACATCCTAGCATCACCTTAGCGACCACCCAGAACACCCTAGCAGCACACTAGCAATGCTTTAGTAACCACCCAATCACCTCACAACGTCCCTAGCTATTCCCTAGCAACCACTCAAAACACCATGACAACCACCTAGTAACAACACCCTAGCAATGATCTAAGACACTCTAGCATCCCCCCCACAACATCCTAGCTACACCCTGTCAGCCAGTTATGCACAACATGCTAGCAACCACCCAAAGCGCCATAGCAACAACCTAGCAACATTCTTGCAAAACCTGTGAATTCTTGAGTGCCTTAGCAACCACCTCATGACATTCTAACTATTCCCTAGCAACTACAACCACTCATGACAACCACAAGTAACAACACCCTAGCAACCACCTAAGACACCCCGGCAACCACCCAGAACACATTAGCAATTGCCTCACAACATTCTAGCTATGCCCTGTCAACATGCCTGCAATCATAGCATCCACCTAGCAACATCCTGTTAAAGCCTAAGTGACCACCTACACAACACCTTAGCAATGCGCTAGCAACAACCTACAATATCCTATCCACTACTGTACCTTGCAGAGCCCTTGCAAATACCCAGAACAGCATAGCAGCATCATTGTAAATGTAACGGACACAGTCACTTGTTATCTCCGTGAGGCTGGAAAGAGTGTGAGTCTGCTGCGAGGGTCTTTTCGAGGGTACGCTATGATACCCACAGCAAACGCAGATATACAGTATAGAGACATATTTCAGCTTTCAAACGCATGCCTACTGTATCTGTGCACGTAAAACTCATTCTCTGGTCGTTGATGGACATATTTCTCTCAGCTCTGACAATACCGGTGTGTTTCATGGCCCGTTTAAAACAAAAGCCATTTTCTTATTTCTTTATTGCCCGAATTCACAATGTCTGTATTATTACTCATTTTCCTCATTTTAATAGTCCGTGGAGTGAACTGCTGCAGTCTTCTCTGGAGTTCTCATTAAATGAATACTGATGAATGAAATTCTATCACACTAATCGTTACTGCTCTTCTGAAGTGTCGGTGTGAATGTTCTCACAAGCCTGCTGCAGAAATGTAAACTCACACCACAAATTTGCTCATAATGGTGAGCTTTTTAAGATTCTCAGCCTTCGGCGTTAATGCTGCATGACCCTTCTAACTTTAATTATAGCTGTGAACTTCACAGAAGTTAATGTAGTTTAATGAAGAGAGTTTTCTCATGAAAAACCTTACATCTATGCTTGATTGATTGCAGATACAGAATGCGGATGATGTTCTAATCACACCCTTGGAGAGATTCCGGAAAGAGCAGATCGGAGCAGCCAAGGTAAGTCATCCTATATCACTTTAGACAATAACCAAAAATTCCTTTGGTGTTTGGACTAGGTACCAACACGACTAAAATATGCAACTGATTCATGCTTGTGTATGTGCGTTTGGAAATGCGTTTAGACTGTGGACAAATCTTGTTTGCACAATATTCTGCTAAAATCTGCTACTGTGTTATTTATGACTTAAATTATTCCTTATAAGGCTTTTTTTGCTGTTAGCGTGATTTGATTGATTTATTAAACACCTGAAGATAGTAATATTTTATGAACGTTTATCCATTACGAGAGTGCTAAAAATGTGTAAAAGTGCCAAAGGTATGACCATGTTTGCCCTGCCATGTATTTTTTTGAAATATGGTGGAATACCAAGTAAATACTATAGTATATTATGAATATGGTAATAATTCAGTATCTACGTGTACATCAAACTATATGTTATTTATGGTTTAAATTATCCCTTAAAAGGTCTTTGCTTTTAGCATGATTTGATGGATATATTAAATACCTGAAGATAGTAATATTTTATTAATGTTCAGCTATTACAAATGTACCTTTGTACCAATGAAAAAATAAGTTACAAAAGTACCTTAGTTTTACTGTGGACTTTGGCCATTTTGTTAGTACCATATAGTATTATGTGAAGTACCATTTGAATAGCATCAAATATGAAAATGGCAATCATTCAGTATACTTTATATATTGAGAGCCATGGTAATACCATCACGATACCATGAACAGCTGTTCTTGTTCATCTGTAGCTGTAATTATAATTAAATTTGATTGAAATTGAGGCTTATAGTCCTTTCAATGTGTTGTATTGTGTAGGACATCAGGCCAGAGTTTTTTGGGGAACACTTTTTGATGGTCCACTTCAGACATTCTAACTATAAGTAAATTTGCAACTATGCAATGTCAACTAGCAGTCATAAGAGTATTAGTAGACTGTCTGCTTAAAGGGTAAGTTCACCCAAAAATGAAAATTCTGTCATTAATTACTCACCCTCATGTCGTTCCACACCCGTAAGACCTTCGTTCATCTTCGGAACACAAATTAAGATATTTTTGATGAAATCCAATGAGGACTGCATTGCCAGCAAGATAATTAACACTTTCAGATGGCCAGAAAGCTACTAAAGACGTATTTTAAAGCAGTGGTTCAACCTTAATGTTATGAAGCGACGAGAATACATTTTGTGCGCCAAAAAAAACAAAATAAGGACTTTGTTCAACAATATCTAGTGATGGCGCGATTTCAAAATATTGAAGCTTCGAAGATTTACAAATCTTTTGTTTCGAATCAGTGGTTCGGAGCGTGTATCAAACTGGCAAAGTCACATGATTTCAGTAAACGAGGCTTCGTTACGTCATAAGGGTTTTGAAATTTCAATGGTTCACCACTGGGGCGCGTGACTTTGGCAGTTTGACACACGCTCTGAACCACTGATTCGAAACAAAAGATTTGTAAAGCTTTGAAGCTTCATGAAGCAGTGTTTTGAAATCGCCCATCACTAGATATTGTTGAACAAAGTCGTTATTTTGTTTTTTTGGCGCATAAAAAGTATTCTCGTCGCTTCATAACATTAAGGTTGAACCACTGTAGTCACATGAACAGTTTTAAATATGTCTTTAGTAGCTTTCTGGGCATCTGAAAGTGTTAATTGTCTTGCTGGAAATGCAGGCCTCACTGAGCCACCGGATTTCATGAAAAATATCTTAATTTGTGTTCTGAAGATGAACGAAGGCCTTACGGGTGTGGAACGACATGAGGGTGAGTGATTAATAACAGAATTTTTTTTTCTTTTTTGGCTGAACTAATCCTTTAATATCTGCTAACACTTTATTTTGATGTTCCCCAAATAGATATTATACTGACTATAAATAACTACACGTCAACTTATTCAACTAACCCAAACCCTAACCTAACAGTTTACTAACAGTCTACCAGTGTTGGGTGTAACACGTTACTGTAATTAAATTACTTATCCACTGAAAAAAGCAAAGTAAGGGATTACTGTTCATTTTTAGGTAATTTTATTTAAAGTTACTTATAATGTACTTGCGTTACATACTGTAAATTAGTTCAACAGTTCTGTATAAATCAATATTGAATTTAAAATCTAAATTTATCGTCTAAAGGTAAAAGTGAACGCTGCCTTTTTAAAATCGTTAGCTGTAGTGCAGTTGCACTTGAGTTTGCGCCAGTTAGCTGTAGTATTCACTGTCTGAAGTGGAAGATGTCGGCAGAAGCAAGTGGCTGTTTTGCCAAATGGAAATATTCCAGTTACTTCACTTTTTTGACACAGGTAGACAAGAACATTATGGTAAAATGTAAGCTATGTCCTGGGGAAAAAAAACTATCAGCCGCTGTCAATAGCACAAGTAGCCTAATCTACTGAAGCACCTGACAAGGCAGCATCGACAAACACTTTTGAGTGATCCATGTTCATCGACAGATAACACTATGGCAACTCCTGTTAAGCAGGCAAAACTTGATTTTACATTGGCAGTGCAGAAAGTGTCTGAAAGTAAGCTCAAAAAATGATTGCAGTCTGCATTGTGAAAGAGATGCTATGCTGCGTACTGTAGAATCTCCATCTTTTAGGCGCATAAATACCTGTGTGTGGCAAAAAAAGCAGCCCTGCCTGATCGAAAAATGTTTTTGTCTTATTTAGATAAGTGTTAAACCGGCATGGAAATTTAGCTTAAAAGGACATTCGAGAGTTTGAGCATACAGTATGCATGAAATATGGTGCTCATTGCTTTGAAAAGTTTAATATTTATAGCTTGATATTTTGCAGAGTAATTTTTTTTTTTTTTTTTTTGTTATTCAGATATTGTGCAGAGTAATTCTATTTTTTGTTATTCAGATATTTTTTTGAGATGAATTCTGTCCATTAACTAAAGGTTACAGTGAATTAGAAATGAGTTTATTTTGTTGAAACACATGATGACTACATACATTATGTATGAAATATGGTACTCATTGCTTTGAAATTTTCATAAGTTTCATGTTTACAGCTTGATACATATCATGTTTAAGCTTTTTTGTTATTCAGATATGTTGCAGAGGAATTCTGTTTAACTAAAGAAGGTTACGTAAGTATTATAATATGTTTTAATAAAGCTAAAATGTTTTAAAAAGCTAAAAGGCTACACTATTCCTTGTTTGACTCATATTTAAATTATTAAAAGAGTTGCATTTCTATTGTCTATCTGGTCAAGGATTATAGGGATTTTAAGAAGTAATAATTTATAATGAGTTAAATTACTTATTGAGTAATTAAATTACTTTTCAGACAGAGTAATTAGAAAAGTATTTTAAATACAACATTGATGATGTAATTAGTAATTAATTACTTTTTTGAAGTAACTTACCCAACACTGCAGTCTACTACAGTCTATGAATACTCTAATGACTGGTAGTTGACATATAGTTGCAAAGTTACTTAGTAGAATGTCTAAAGTAGAACATTTAAATAAAGTGTACCCGTTTTTTGTCTCTTGGAAATTTGTAGAATATTGAATTTTTAAGAAGCTAGCCGAATGATATGCCTTAAAGGGATAGTTCATCCAAAAATGAAATTTATCCCATAATTTACTCACCCTAAAGCCAGGTGTATATGACTTTCTTCTTTCAGCCAAACACAATCAGAGTTATATTAAAAACATCCTGGCTCTTCCAAGCTTTATAATGGGAGTGAATGATACAATTTTTTTTGAAGCCCAAAAAAGCACATCCATCCATCATAAAAGTAATCCATACAACTCCAGAGGGTTAATAAAGGCCTTCTGAAGCGAAGCGATGTGTTTATATAAGAAAAATATCCATATTTATAACTTTATGAACTATAATAACTGTCTTCCGGTAAAGACTGTACGCAAGTCTAGTTCCGGTCGAAAAGTGACCTCTAACCCGACACAAGACGTATTGATGAACGCAGAAGCGCAGAGGATAGAGCAAAACAAAACACCTGTTCACAAATTTAAAGTCTAAAATGAGAATTTTTAATAAGAATTGTCAGAGTAGCTTGAGTTTGTTGCCCAGCCCTATTTGTTTGAACCGTGAGAGGCTTCTACTCTCACCTAAGCTTACGCTACGCCTGCGTCCTACATCATACGCCAGAACTCGAGTCTCTCATGAATGTGCGGACGCCAGTTACTGGAAGCTAGTGATTATAGTTTATAAAGTTATAATTATGGATATTTTTCTTACAAAAATGCATCGCTTCATTACAGAAGGCCTTTATTAACCCCCTGGAGCTGTATGGATTACTTTTATGATGGATGGATGCACTTTTTTGGGCTTCAAAAAAATGGCACCATTCACTCCCTTTAGAAAGCTTGGAAGAGCGAGGATATTTTTTAATATAACTCCTATTGTGTTTGACTGAATGTGTCATATACACCTAGGATGGCTTGAGGGTGAGTAAATTATGGGATAATTTTCATTTTTGGTTGAACTATCCCTTTAATTTCTGTGATGGTGCAATGTTTACTATTCCTAGCAGTCTTTCAAATAGTGAGTAAGTGAGATATACCAAAGTCCCTTTAAGACAAGTCATTTCACTCGGCGGCCATCTTTGAAACGCCTCTCGGGCATGCAAGTGCAGCTCCTATCTCTTTGAATGGGGAAACATCAAATTCTCCAAAGCTGTTTGTCAAGCTTTCGATTAAATTTCATATTTGAAATCACCAATGAAATCTGACAACAACTGTCTCATAATTTTTTTTTTCCAAACGCTCAAATCATGACAAAAAAACTGTATTTTTTAGGCTGGATCGAGCTAATGCGCATGCGCAGACCTAAATGCGCGTCTCTTGTGCCTCGTTTCGGAGGCGCGCATCTGACTGTTTCTATAGAATTATAGAACATTATAGATTATATTATTTTGAAGGCGGGACTTATTCCGCCATATTGCGCGTTACACTTTCTCCCATTCAAAACAATACGAGTGACACGTCTTGTGTTATTCTATAGTCTTTGGATATACTGTGCTGCAAAGCATAAATAAACCATCTTCTCCAAAACTTATTATTTACTGTATTTTTTATATTTGCAGGTACCCTACAAAAGGTACTGTGACGGTACCTCAGTGCAGTAATGAAATCAGATATAAAAAAAATACCATGATGCTTTGATGTACACTTACCTGTAGATACAGAATTATTACCATATTCATATATTTTGGTATTTACTTGCTATTCCAAGATATTCTAAAGAATACATGGCAGGGCAAACATGATAATACTGCTGGCACTTTTAGTTACTTTATAGTTAGTGGTATGAAAGCACTTTTGTAATGGCTAGACATTCATGAAATATTATTACCATTAGGTATTTAATAGGTATATCAAATCATGTTAACAGCAAAAACCTTATAAGGAATCATTGCAATCATAAATAACACAGTAGCAGATTTTGGCAGAATATAGTCCAAACAAACTCGTCCACAGTCTAAACACAAACACGTTTCCAAGTACAGACACACATCTGGCTGCATTGCTGTAAGGTAGAAACTTGTTATACATTACAATCAGCAACATCAAAATGTCCAGCAGTTTCACCCCTTTGGGGTCTAAAAGATCATACACACATATTCAGTCACACGTATATACAGCTACACTCACTCCTACATAAATATACCTATACACACTCAAACACACATGCTGAGTTTCTTCTCAAAGCGAGTGTTAGGCTCACCCATCTGTACACAACCCAAACCCTCTGATTTATAGCCCTACCTCAAAGCCACTTTTGATTTATTTTGCATTAAAAG
This sequence comes from Ctenopharyngodon idella, assembly GCF_019924925.1. Taxonomy (NCBI): domain Eukaryota; kingdom Metazoa; phylum Chordata; class Actinopteri; order Cypriniformes; family Xenocyprididae; genus Ctenopharyngodon; species Ctenopharyngodon idella. Next base: position 6,669,627 of record NC_067237.1, read on the forward strand.
GGTTTGTGCTTGTGGCTCGCTCTTTGTGTAAGGTTCACTTGCAGGACCAGAGGACCAGTATTCTCTCTCTGCTTCTCAGCGGATGGGTGGACACAATGTAAGCAGGGACTGATTCTCATAAATCGAGATCAACCGCTGTGGTGTCGCGTTTGATTTTCAGTAAAAATATTTGAAAAACAGTTCATTTAAAGGGGTAGTTCACACCATAATAACAATTCTGTCATTATTTGCTTTCATTTCCTTTCTTCTGTTGGAAACAAAATGAAACATTTAGCAAAATGTTGATGCTTTTCCATAAACCGAGCATGTATAGGTTTTTTAATTGTATAGTTTCAAAAGACTTGTAATACTGTATAGACTTGAGTCATATGGAGGTTGCTTTTATGGATATTTTTTGCTTGTGCCTTTTTATTGTCCTGATCTACTTCTCCCTGTCTTTTTTTCTAGTTTCTTTTATGTTTTATGTTTTGTTTTGATTGTATTATGCGTTTTAGCCTGTACATCTCTATTATTGTAACAACTAAACAAAAGACGTCAGGTTTGTGACATTCACCTAAACCTCTCTCTGCAGAAAGAGCACTTATTAAAGTCGGCATGAAATAATATTTTCTTCCCTGTTGTGATGTATATCTATGGAAGCTTGTTTCCGCCATGAAATAAAAAAAATAAAAATGAAAAAAAGATAATTGTGACTTTTTATCTCTCAGTTCTGACTTTTTTTCACTATTCCGAGTTTACATCTTGCAATTCTTACTTTTTTTCTCAGAATTGCGAGATATAAACTCCCAATTGCGAGTTATAAAGTCAAAATTACGAGATATAAACGGACAATTGTGAGAAAAGTCACCAGCTTCGGAAAATATATATCCTTGGTGGAAACAAGCTTCCATATACAGTATATCCTTGTGAAATGGCTTCTCAAACAAGAAAAAATGTAGGGTGGGACTTGATTTGTCCATCAGGAATTGATTGGATGGTTGTGCTTTGTAAGTTGTAAAGTCAAAATTGCAGGATATTAACTCGCAATTACGAGAAATAAACTCAGAATTCCGAGATATAAACTCGCAATTGCAAGTTAGGCCCCGTTTACACTGGTGTGTTTTTGCTATGGTTACGCCTGTTGTTTACACTACGCTGGCATTTTCGAACCTCGAAAACGGAGGCTTTCGAGAACGCTGCAGACCCCGTTTTAGTTTGAAAACGCCGGGGTTGCGTTTCACTGTAAACGGACCAAAACAGAGACTTTTGAAAACGATGGCGTGGCTGCCCACGTTCGCTCTGCGTATCCTTGACAACGGTGTAAACAATAACATGGAGACTGAACTGCAGTCTTTGCTGGTTTTGTTGTCATTTTTAGCTTCCATTGTGCAGTTAAACTCTGTGTTTTTTAATACTGCAGCTGCCTACATGCACAAGAGGCAACTGTTTACACTTGTATGTGCATGCCCAGTGTGCATGAACGGTCATGTGACATGCGTTTTCGGCCATGTAGTGTAGACAGAAATCGTTTCTGAAACGCTGTGGAAACGCCAGTGTAGACAAGGATCGTTTTCATTTAAAAAACGCCGTTTTAAAACAAAAACGCACTAGTGTAAACGGGGCCTTATAAAGTCCGTTATGAGGGAAAAAAAGACTAACTTTTTTCTCAGAATTGCGAGTTTATATCTCACAATGCTGAGAAAAAAGTCAGAATTGCGAGATGTAAACTGGCAATTTTGAGAAAAAAAGTCACAAGCTTCAGAATATATATCCTTGGCGGAAACAAGCTTCCATATACAGTATATCCTTGTGAAATGGCTTTTCGAACAAGAAAAAATGTAGGGTGAAACATGATTTTTCCATCAGGAATTGATTGGATGGTTGTGCTTTGCTATTGCCGATCTCATGTGAGTGAAAGGTTGCCCCGCCCTCGCGCCGGTAAACATGTCATCAGAGAAGAGATGTCACTTCAAGAGGGAGGGGAAGTTATTTTGATTAAAGATTTTAAGTGTGCATTAATTAAAAAAGTAATGATGATGTGCACAGATAATGTTTATAATAAATACTGCAATATTCCATAAAAAACAAGATTTTGTGGTGACAAGATTTCATCACCCAAGTCTCTTCTTTCACTCCTTATCTCCTTTTTAACCACTTGCCTTTAATAGCTTATCCCTTTCTCCTCTACTATAAACACACTCTAAATTCAGAGAATGGATTGAACACTAGCTGTGGAGTCAGGAGCCATACTAAAGGATTATGGGAATTTGGGGAATCGGCCAGCTGCCAGGTCTCCCCCTCACTCATATTTAGTGTTCAGAGGGTTTGCTGGGAGGTATAGACGTCCTTATTAGGGAATTACAGCCTCACTGCAGCTCCAGCTGGTTAACAGAGTGAGGTCAGTGGCCGACGAAAGGGCTGCCCAAGCCCAAAGCCTGAACAATTTATTTCCTGTTGGCCAAGCCGCCCTACCCACCACCTCACAGGCACAATGCTTTTACTACGAGGGGAGAGCACTTACATTTGGGTCATCAGAGCTCAGAATTACAAGCGTTGCGGCTTTAAAGAAACACAAGGAAAGATTTTGAAGAATTGTACTGTTTGCTCTTTTCCATGCAGTTACAATTAATGTGTCTTTTTTTTTTTTTTTTTTTTTTTTTAAATAAGCACTGACTGGTATTTAGTATAGTTTTTCCACATTTGTCTTCGAGATTGTTTTATTAATGATTTGGAGTTAATTCTCTTTTGCCTTTTGCCTCTGCAAATGTCACTGGCACAAATCTACCCCAGAACAGAAGTTAATGATCTCAACTAATGGCAGTATAAGTCTGGCGTGTGTAATTCTCTGTGAGCCACGTCTCATAAAACTGCCCCCAACAGGCCATCAAATCGGCATTTCAGATCAAAAACTTGTAATAAATAAAGCTACACCCTCAAACTGGACAACAAATGTAACATATGCTGATACATTTATTACCAACAGTAACAGTATTATCTAGTTCATTAAACTAAAAACTGCAGCAAGCACTTCTTACCTTGGCCTTGAAAATAGGTTTGCATAGTTTATTAATAATATAAAATGGAAGCCAGCTGGGTCATTTGTGTCCTTCATATACTCAACTTTAACCATGACTAGCTGGTGCCAGCTTGTACTGTTAATGCAGCATTTTTCTACAGTTGATATTTTTGTAGAAGCATCACATGTAAATTCTCATTCTAATAAGCACCTTTCAGTTTCATGACCTCAAATTTGTAAAGTCAAATACAAACATAAAAGTCTCAAACCTATTTCCTTCAACCCTTTTACCTTCCTGAAGGCACAATTATACCCCAACAAGTGTTAAAATGTATTAATTTAGCTTCAGATGGCAGTTTTTAATCTGATAGAATTGTAATATCTTATAAAAAATGTACTTTAAAAATCACCTTATGAACTTTAAAAAGCATCTATTTGCCTAGCAGCAGTTACAGTAGATCAATGTGGCCTACTGAGAAATATAGGGTAAAGATAGATGTGGGCCCGTGGTTTTCTGTCACAGTGACGGCTGGAGATACGAGGCACGTGTGAAGCCACCTCTGGACTGATGGTGACTTGAGCAGGTGGCAAACGGCAGGGGGTAGATGAACATCTGCCCTGACCGGGACTTTGCTAATGAAACATGCCGTTATGAGATTGACTAAGGTGGTTAGGCAGACAGATTGGCAGACAGGAGATCTCAAATGACATACATCTTCTAAATAGATTCTACAGTATATATAGTTAGATAACTTACTGTGGACTTCAACAAGGCTTCTTGTTATAAAGATAGCTGAAAAGATGTGAAGGAGGAGTGATGATTACGTCTGTGTGTTCAGAGTGTTTGTGTTGAAGCAGAGGTGTCATGCCCATTCACATGCCCCCTCAGATTTTTGAGCCAAATGGATTTGATTGCAGCTTCCAAAAGACAAAAAACAATATTTTTACATTTGATGATTAACACTTTGAAGTGTACAGTCACACCGGTGTGATTAGAACGTTCAGCATGTCACGTTATTAACTGCTAAATTTAAATCTGTTTTCGCCCTTTTGCTGGCGCTGAGCCAGATATGGACGTGCTTAGCGCTCGTCATGTTTTTTTATGATGCTGACATTTAAATACAGATAAGTACTATCAAGAAAAAAAAAATATATATATATAGTTTGTAAAATATACTCTGATGTATATGGAAGTGGCAATAATCCTTTCAAATATAATTTGACAACGTGTTTTATTGATACCCGATATTCTACTACACATTGTGTAGGCAACTATAAAGTTTACTCTAATCATAGAATGTAGGTACAAAATGAATAGTGCCCCAAAGTTGTCGTCTTTTGGTGAAATTTCTTAGTTTTGAAGCTATGTCACACAGCTTAGGCAATTTGTGCAGAACCTTTGAGTTTTTCGCATGCGGGTGCTTGGGAGAATCCGTCCAAAATTTTACAAAACATACATTTTTATCCTTCTGTTAAAATGACTTTTACCAATCAACCGAACTACCTAGCGTACACTTGGTAATTGAGGATGCTAGGTTTGAAGGACTTCAAAGAACAGCCTCTGATTCACAAAATGTTTTTTTTATAAATAAGAATAAAACAAAATAAGAAAAAAATACATTTTGATAATGTCTAACTATTGATTACCAGCCAGTGTCTCTCTTCAGGATTGACAAAAAAAAAATTAAATCATCCAAATCACCCAAAAATGAAAATTCTGTCATCAATTGTTCATCTTCAAAACACAAATGAAGATATTTTTTAGTGAAACCTAAGAGAATTTCATCCCTCTATCGAATGTCCATTCCACCAAACCTTTGACACTTCAAAAAGTTCATAAAGACATCATAAAAGTAATCTATAATAATGTTTTCTGAAGAGAAACAAAATGTTTTATATGATGAACAGATTTAATTTAAGCTTTTATGTAAGCAGTAAGGTACGAGAGGCTGTTCGCGTCGTGCCTAACAACGCCCTTCTGCCGTGACTTATTCACGATACAGCGCTAGCCTCGAGTACCTTATTGCTTTTATAAAATGGTTACCACACAATACAAATATTAAAGCCAAAAATATGTGTCAATGCAACTTTCATGAAGTCAAGTTTCACTAAAAGCCTTCCTTCCGCCGGAAAAAATAGTCCCTGACCGTGAACAGCAACAGAAGTTACATTATTACGCCATTAGATGGCGGCAAAGACTGTCTTTATCAGTGTGTCAGTCAGTAGCGAAGACTTTTATATTGAAAAGACTGAATTGTTGTGAACACGGAACAAGACACAACTGACAAATGCTTTGACTAGCGCTGTCAGCCACGGGAAAAACTCTTAACTGTTAAAAGGACAAGATAATACATCGGACATTTAAACAGATTTTTTATTACGAACATAGGACTGACCTGAAGGAAAATGCTAAATCTGAATGCAGGTAATAAACTCGCTCAATCGATCTCTTTCTCACAATACTCTTCTACATGATACAGTAAGCTTCAATGAACAATATCAATTAAGAACATACAGTTTACGTTGCTAAGAGTGGTTGCTAAGGGTGTTGTTTAGTGATACACAGAACCGTTGGGTGAAGCGGTAAAACACAGCTATTAATTAGACCAATCAGAATTATGGACAGGAACTAACCGTTTTATGATCACATATAAACATACATAGAGCACATCAAATATGGTAATTGGAAGCTCAAACATGCTTGCTTGACGCATGAGAAGCGTTTGTGTTCATATTGATTACTTTATGAAGATTTTTAAGTGTCAAAGTTTTGGCACTTTCTAAATTATGGCTCTGTTCTAAAAACTAGGGAGTCACCTACCTAGACAGCATTTTTAGGCATCTAAAGATGCACTCCAAGTGTGTTCCAAACAATAGGTAGTAAAGATGGTGTTTTATAAGATGTCAAAAAAAAAACTTTGTCAGCATTGTACTGTATGGGTATCTTATCATTTGCAAACAAGGTGATCCCAGAATGCATTTCAAAGAGCACACTGACAGTTTTCAAGATGGTGAATGGATTTAAGGTTTATTTTATGTAATACTAAAAGTATTTAGAAAAAAGTTTCATCTAATTAAATTCAGTATTTCACCCCGTATTTGAGTGTGCTGTTTCTATTGAGATTATTATAGTATTGAGTCATTCGCTTAGTCAGACTCTCTGAAAATCAACGAGCATTAGGATGCCTACACACTAGAATTTATATCAGAGATCCATTGAATGCTGCATTGTACAGATGTAGAGAGAATGAAAGTAATGAAACCATAAGTTGAGAAAAGGTCTCTTGAAGGTAACAACTGCACATTGCCACTTTTTACAGTGTACTTGTGGTATGTTCAAGAGACCATTGACCATTGAGTTGCTGGAGCATTTTAAATCAGAAACTTGTGAGGTTCCTTTTCGGTTAGGATGCCACAAGGTACAAAGTAAACATAAGTGCTCACTGAGATTGTAAAGCAGAGTCAATGGGTTCAGTTGTATGTGTATCTCTGAGACCTTGCATTTCCAGCTGTCAGGTCGAACTAACCCTAGTCAAAAACAGAGCTAAAGATTTGTTTGCATCCTTAACCACTCAGAGATCCACAGACTAGACCTCGCTTACACAAAAACTCACACAGTCAGTCTTGACACGCTCCCACTTCCCTAGACCGGCGCATATCTGATGACATTCAAGGTAACCACAAAACTCTGAACATTGTGCAAACTTGCAGTTACTGAAAGAAGTACATTGTTAAAGGAATAACTTGTAATTATGGGCAAGAATTACACCATCCATTGTTTATGTTCACAGAGTTCTTTAGCTATTGTAGACGCTTGTCCTTTCATTTGTAGCTGCTTAAATAATGGATTTAAGCAACTAGTATGTCTTTTAAAAGGATGTCTACCATCTACATCAGCAACTGCTTTTTTTAAAGTGGATAGATACGTTTTTATATATACTTTCCAGTTAAAAAAAATAAACATCAAAATATTTATAAAATTCTAAAATCTTAAAAAAAAAAAAAAAAAAAAAAAAGTAGCTATAGGTCCACATAGATCTTCATTTGTGAATTTCATTTTCACCATTTTTAAACACCTTTTCTCATAAGCTGATTATTATTAATTCATTGAGCGTCAGTCTTTTTGACATACAGTAAGTAGCATTTTTAATTTATATTGATAATCACTGCAATGGAAGCTTGCTTACAATTGCAAGATCACAATTCTGACAGTTTATATCACGCAATTCTGACATTATAACTCACAATTGCAAGTTTATATCTCACAATTCTGAGAAAAAAAGTCAGAATTGCGGGATATAAACTTGTAACTCGCAATTGCGAGTTTATATCTCGTAATTCTAACTTTACAACTCACGATTGCAAGTTTTCGAGTTGCAATTGTGAGTTTTACTCCATGGCGAAAACAAGCTTCCATACTGTCCCATATGACAATAATTCATCATAATTGTCGATTATTCCCTTGAAATTGTAATTGCGATCACAATTTACGTTTAATGATGTTTTGAATAGCTTTCTACCATTGTTTGAAGCAACTGCATGCCATATTTTTATATAAAAATAAAAAAACAAGCTGAAAAGAAAAACTCTTCCTGAATTTTTTTTTTTTTTTGCTTTTCTATAGCATTAAGCCTCAAATGTCAACTGTACATTTGTTTGGTTTCTTCTTTAAATAATAATAAAAAAATAAACACATGGGCCATTTACTTGTTGCATTCGCACCGCCAGTAGGAACTCTGAAGTGACGTAAACTGTGCTTGTTGTTGTGACTTTTATTTTGACGCCGCAGCGGACTTTTATGTTGACGGCGCTGAGAACAGCTCAGCCAGATCCTGAGCCGTCTTCATTAGTTTACGATCTGTTTAACAGTCCTGTCTAATACGTTATTAGACAGAACTGTAATACAAAGAAAGTAGACAGTACAGTTGCAAGAAAAAGTATGTGAACCACTTGCAGAATCTGTGAAAATGTGAATAATTTTAACAAAATAAGAGAGATCATACAAAATGCATGTTATTTTTTAATTAGTACTGTCCTGAGTAAGATATTTTACATAAAAGATGTTTACATATAATCAACAAGACAAAAAAATTTGTTAAAATGACCCAGTTCAAAAGTTTGTGAACCATTGATTCTTAATACTGTGTGTGGTTACCTGGATGATCTATGACTGTTTTTTTGTTTTGTGATGGTTGTTCATGAGTCCCTTGTTTGTTCTGTTCTGTTCTTCAGAAAAATCCTCCAGGTCCTGCAGATTCTTCAGTTTTCAAGGATTTTTTGCATATTTGAACCCTTTACAGCAGTGACTGAATGATTTTGAGATCCATCTTTTCACGCTGAGGACAACTGAGGGACTCAAACACAACTATTAAAAAAGGTTCAAACATTCACTGATGCTCCAGAAGGAAACACGATGCATTAAGAGTCAGGGGGTGAAAACTTTTGAACAGGATGAAGATGTACCAATTTTTCTTATTTCGTTTAAATATCAGATTTTTTCATTTAGTACTGCCCTTCGGAAGCAACAGAAGATACTTACATGTTTCCCCGAAGACAAATTAAATACAATTTACCTTGATCTTCAAATTCAAAAAGTTTTCACCCCCCGGCTCTTAATGCATTGTGTTTCCTTCTGGAGCATCAGTGAATGTTTGAACCTTTTTTATTAGTTGTGTTTGAGTCCCTCAGTTGTCCTCAGTGTGAAAAGATGGATCTCAAAATCATTCAGTCACTGCTGGAAAGGGTTCAAATATGCAAAAAATCCTCGAAAACTGAAGAATCTGCAGGACCTGGAGGATTTTTCTGAAGAACAGAGCTCAGTTTAACTGCTCAGGACAAACAAGAGACTCATGAACAACCATCACAAAACAAAAAAACAGTCGTAGATCATCCAGGTAACCACACACAGTATTAAAAATCAATGGTTCACATACTTATGAATGGGGTTATTTTAATAAATTCAGCTATTTTTTTGTCTTATGGATTATATGTAAACATCTTTTATGTAAAATATCTTACTCGGGACAGTACTAAATGAAAAATAACATGCATTTTGTATGATCCCTCTTATTTTGTTAACATTTTTCACATTTTCACAAATTCTGCAAGTGGTTCATATACTTTTTCTTGCCACTGTATATGAAAAAGTATTGCTGTGTGGTTAATGCCTAATGTCGCTAGCTGAGCAGAAATACAAAATCATGTTTCGCTTGGTCCGCTCAAAGTTGCGCTGGATTTTCTCCTAGCATAAGGCTGAGATGTCCATCTATCACTATTTTCCATGTTTGTAGAGTTAGTTCGTGGATTAAATATATAGGCTGTGTATACGGCTCTTTAAAAATGGTGGGTACTGGTGTTTCGCATGCGTTCAATGAATCAGCGTACACTGATAGTTCCTTTTTTGCTGGGTTAGAACTTTTACACTCTGAAGTAGTCATGATTCACCTCTCACTCTTAAGCACGCAGAATAATGTAAGTGGAATTTTTTTTTTTTTTTTTTTTTTTTTTGATATCGTGGCATCCGCAATCAGAATCACAATTAGAAATTCGATTAATTGTGCAGCCCTATTGTGCCATAGCATAGTCAACATACTTAAAATGAAATTACAATCAAAAAAGACTCTTTGAGCTTTTTACAATGTATTCTGGGATTACATACTGTAATTCATGAAGGATACGTGCAATGCTGCCTTCTGTTTGGAACAAGTCTATGGTGCCTTACAATACTGTTTAATGTTAGGTAGGCAACTTTGGAACCAAATAATGATCTCTGTGGCTGGACAAGAGCTGCATCTAGTATCTGAGGTGTTCCTGTCGGGATTTTCTTGGGTTTTAAAAGTCATGATGAATGGGTATGTTTCCAGGTCGTCGTTGTTAAAGGCCTCTCTAATCTGGGGCACTTCATGTCTGGTGCCAAGTGCAATACAGTGTATTTTTAAATAACTCTTCTCAACAGGAGGCGGACAGATTCAAGGATTACTGCAAACCTTCATCAGAAGGAGAGCTGTGAGAGGAGCTTCTTGTCTCTAGAAATAGTTTCAAAAATAAGGGGTGGGATGTTGGCCTTTACCCTCATGTGCTTGGTAGGAAATAATAGCTTTTATGTCTTAGATGAAACGCTGAAGGAAGAACACGTCTCTTGTCTCCACGACACTTCTGTAAAGCAAGAAATGAAATGCACTGTGGTTTGTTAGTATTTTGTTCTGTGATTACAGAGCACTGATGTTTGCATAATAATGCTTAATAATAAAAAATGACAGCTTGGTAACTGTTGTGCTAAAGGTTTTTGAACCAATCATGATAAATTATTTGTAGCTTTCTTATGATCACAAATATTTCTTTTTTTAGGGTGCAGTATGTAATATCTGCACCACTAGAGACAAGGTCTATAATAACAAAAAGCAAGCCATTAGCATTCCCATTCATCTCAATGGCAGTTGTTCAGCTATCGCTATTTCATGCTTTTAAGAGCTTTTCAAAAACTGGGGACTGGTGAAACATCTACAATGACATAATGAAATATTAGAGAATTTTATAGTGTAGCTTTCATCAATGAATGGAGAAAAAGACCTTTTATTCACAAAATGATGTAGTTACCATAATCTACCAGTAAACTGAACCAGAATAATGCTAAATAATGATTATTTGCAACCAAGTTTCATGAACACTCCCACTGTCTGCCATTGTTCCCCAGTGACATATTTGTATTTGTTTCTGCACCATGAATTGATTTGGGATAAAATATGAAGGGGGTCTCGCCCAGGGTGTAATTCAATGTAGAACCGCCACTGCCTTTATGGATGTTTGTTTTTGTGTTTTTCTTTTTTATGTTTTTATGTTGTAGTAGGAAGGTGAGAACATGCTGTGAGTGTCATTAAAATAGCTCATCAAGTTGAGGTGCTACTGCTTAATTATCACTGGACTCTGTGTGCAATTAGCCATGTGACAATTTGCCAAAAAAAGAGCTGTTTCTTTCAAGAGCACTGCACTGCATCAGTAGAGCTTCAGATGTTTCCAGGCGACTGCTCAGGCACATGTAACATCCCACCTGCTCTTATCAGGTAACAGAGGACTGATTAACCCTTAATGAATGTAATTGAAGTGTTGTGGGAAGATGCTGAGGTTGTCACTGCTCATTATGATCCTCAGTTCTCTAGAGAGCAGCACAGGACAGGACTCTTCTCTTCTCTTTAGTCTCTACCTCTTCTCTCATTAGGGGTGTGAATCGTCACTGGTTTCACGATTCAATTTGATTACGATTATCATGTCAACGATACGATTCGATTCCGCGATGCATTGCATCCTCAATTTTCAATGCACATTGCTACATTTTCGTCAATGAATACAAGCAGTCAGATATATGAAATCCCTTTTTATTTTATCTACTCCAAGAAAGTACACTTCCTAAATGTAGCAAACATCAAACAAAATGTAAGTCTGAACACCATGCGACAGGAGCATTTAGAACTAATAAACGCTAAATACTAAAAGCGCATGAAACTGTCAAGTAGTATACTTAAAGGGGACCTATTATGCCCTTTTTCACAAGATGTAATATAAGTCTCTGGTGTCCCCAGACTGTGTCTGTGAAGTTTCAGCTCAAAAATTTGTCAAATTTGCTCCTATTTGGGTGTGAGAAAAAACATGCCGTTTTTGCGTGTTCCTTTAAATGCAAATGAGCTGCTGCTCCCGCCCGCTTTCCAAAAGAGGGCGGCGCTTTAATAGCTCGCACTTCGGTTGCTCAACAACAACAAAGCTGGAGAATCTCACGCAACTTTTAGAATGAAATTGGATATTTCTGAATGGTTAGTGGATAAATTTATGTAGTTGCAGTGGAGTTGATTTAACTCATCGACTAGCATGTGCCATCATGTCAATCTTTTGTGCACAACGGACGCCCACTATACATAGCGTACCTGTTTGCCAAACAGAGAAACACACAAGGCTAACATTTATGATTGCTGTCAAATGCTGTGAATAGTCTAGTATTTTTTCCAAAATATCATTTGGACAGAAACGCTCCTTTTTTAGCAATCGATCTTGCCAGGGTCAACTTGCAGGCTGTCCAAGCTAACGAGACTCTAAATAGTGTTTTGTGCTCGTCTGTGCAGCCAACCACAGAACAGTTAGCATGCTTTAATCGAACTTTTGCCATGGCCTTAGAACTGGTACACCGCTTTCGCTTGCGAAAACAAAATGGCGGCACCGTGGGTGGAAACATGCAGATTAAGGGGTAATGATATAAGATCCCCTTCCTTTTTGTTACAATTGGTTTTTTCACATACTTGCAGAGAAAGGCTTGCAAAAACAAAGTTATTGGGTTGTGCTTTTTCAAGTTTTCTGGGTTGGTAGATGCACAGGGGACCCGATTATAGCACTTAAACATGGAAAAAGTCAAATTTTTATGATACGTCCCCTTTAAGTTACAATAATGCTTACACACTCGCACGCATATACGCACACAAGCGCACTCACATTTTATTACTCGTTTTTGTTTCGCCTCCTTCCGCCATTTTACGCTACCGCGAGAAGCGTGTATGCGACGAATGACATCAGACAAACGTCAGTGGGCTGTAATCGATTATGGTCTATTATATTAGCCAATAAAGCTATTTGAATCTATTACTGCATCGATGCAGAATCGCCCATATCCGCATCGTGATGTATCGTATAAACGATTAACACCCCTATCTCTCATCTCATCTTCTCTTTCTCATTTTGTCTTCACCCCTCATCTTGTCTCATCTCAGTTTTTCTCATTTCTAATCTTATCTCGTCTTCTTTTCCATTTGTCTCATCTTTTACTGCTTATCTTTGTCTTGTCTCTGATCTTCTCTCATTGTGTATCGTCTTCTCTCCTCTGTTCTTGTCTTTCTCTTGTTTTCACCTCTCCTGTCTTTTTTTTCTTTTGTCTTGTCTCCTCTGTTCTTCTCCTGGTCTCATTTTGTCCTCTCTTCTCATCTTATCTTAGTTTGTCTCTTGTCTCATCTTGTCATGTCTCCTCTCCTGTTCTTTCTCTTGTCTTTACCTCTCCTCTCTTTTTCTTTTCTGTTCTCTTTTTTCTTATCTTGTCTCCTCCTGTTCTTCTTCTCTTCTTGTCTCATTTTGTCCTCTCATCTTGTCTCGTATTGTCTCCTCTGCTCTGTTCTTGTCTCTGTCATTTGTTTTCTCTGCTCATCTTGTCTCAGTTGGCCTTTTGTCTAATATTCTCTCATTTCATTTAGTCTCTCCTCTGTTCTTGTCTCTTCTCTTCACCTCTTGTTTCGTCTCGTCTTTTCCTCCATCTTTGTCTCTTCTCAGTTTTTTTTGTCATCTCTTCTTCACTTGTGCTCTTTCATTATTGTTTTCTATCCTTTACCCTCATCTTGTCTCCTCTGTTCTGTCTCAATTTGTCCTTGATTTCTTCATATCGTCATTTTTCTTCTCTTCCTTTCTCTTCTATCATTTTATCTCGTCTCATCACTCTTTTCTTGTCTTCTCATCTCTCATCTTGTCTTGTATCCTCTCATTTCCTCTCCTTATTGTCTCTCCTTCTTTCCACTCATCTAATCTCATCTCGTCATCTCTTCTCTTATCTTCTCTCTTCTGTTCTCTTGTCTCATCTTGTGTTCTCTTCTTCTCTCTTATTGTCCTTCCCTCTCATCTTATCTCAGTCCTCTCTTCTCTCCTATTCTGGTACTTAGTAAGTTGATCCAATCATATTTTTTCATTGAACTTCTATCAGAGTGTAATAAACAGTAGCAAGACATTCCATCACAATTGTTTAGACTTGGCACCAACCTCGCAAAATTGGAATATTGGCTAATGACTCTTAAAAGCAGAAGAGAGAAAGCATAAGAGCCTGGGCTGTTTGTGCAGTGCACCCCTGGGGGTGTTGGTTTGTTTCCCCTTGGAGCTGTCAGTATCTGAGGCAGTGATCACTCAAAATCTGTGCCATCAGCCTGTCTGGCCAGGTGGCTCCGCAGGCTCCAAGATTCTCTGTGAGTTTGTGTGTGCTCATGCACATATGTTTGTCTGCCTGGCTTTTTTGTCACTCTGTGGGGGATCTGAAGTCTGTCTGTCATGCAGGGCCCCCTCCATGGCACAGTGGTCTTTAACCTGGCTGCAGTTCAGACTGCCCCAATGAGCATGAGAGGTCACGTGAGGTCAAGTCAGTAGAGGATGGCTGTAAATTGTTGAAAGTCTGAAACAAAGCCCTGATGGTCAGCAGAAGCCCTGCTGGGACAACAGAACAGGATCACACTGGGTAGCATGACTTAGTGCCTTATGGGTCACCCTGCATTGATTCTGTTCCTGTAGAAGCATAACATTTCCACAGATTTTGAATGTGTGCCATTCACAAAGTTCTACTTTTTCCCTATGTAGCTTTTGGTGCTTTCACAATAGCGCTTTTTGTGTGCTCTTTTTTCCTTTATTAGTTTGTACCGCTTGTATGATGAACTAGGGATGCTAACGACTAATCGGCGATCGATTGATTGTCAATAATAATTTAATAGATAAAAATTATTAATGGTCGATTAAGCAAGGTCATCATTAGAGTCAAAAAGATCAGACACACAAGGAAAAATCAAGCGAGCGTGCCGTAGTTACGGATTCTAAACGTATTAAAGGGTTAGTTCACCCAAAAATGAAAATAATGTCATTTATTACTCACTCTCATGCCGTTCCACACCCATAAGACATTCATTCATCTTCGGAACACAGATTAAGATATTTTTGTTGAAATCCGATGGCTCAGTGAGGCCTGCATAGCCAGCAATGACATTTCCTCTCTCAAGATCCATTAATGTACTAAAAACATATTTAAATCAGTTCATGTGAGTACAGTGGCTCAATATTAATATTATAAAGCGACGAGAATATTTTTGGTGCGCCAAAAAAACAAAATAACGACTTGTATAGTGATGGCCGATTTCAAAACACTGCTTCATGAAGCTTCGACCGTTATGAATCTTTTGTGTCGAATCATGATTCGGATCGCGTGTCAAAGTGGCAAACTGCTGAAATCACGTGACGTTGGCGCTCCGAACCACTGATTCGACACAAAAGATTCAGTCCGAAGATTCGGTCCGAAAAGGTCCGAAGCTTCATGAAGCAGTGTTTTGAAATCGGCCATCACTATGTAAGTCGTTATTTTGTTTTTTTGGTGCACCAAAAATATTCTCGTCACTTTATAATATTAATATTGAACCACTGTACTCACATGAACTGATTTAAATATGTTTTTAGTACATTAATGGATCTTGAGAGAGGAAATGTCATTGCTGGCTATGCAGGCCTCACTGAGCCATCGGATTTCAACAAAAATATCTTAATTTGCATTCCGAAGATTAACGGAGGTCTTACGGGTGTGGAACGGCATGAGGGTGAGTAATAAATGACATTTTTGGGTGAACTAACCCTTTAATGTCTTCAAGCCATTTAATTGATTAGGTAGTCTAGCGGTTTATTTCGAAACATAATTAATGGGTCCAAAAACCCTACAAACAAGTGATTTGACTGAACATAAGAGCTACTTGTGTAAATGTCACAATAAAAGTACATAGAATAAAGAAGTAATTAGATCCTGGTGGATGAGTAATGATCTTCCAGTGCTGTTTCAGCTGTTTGCTCCTATTATATGGCGCATGATAAATCAAGGCCTATCAATCTGAGCGATCAAAAATAATCCAAGTGCGCTTCAGCTGCAAAACAGGGTCCGTTTGGTCTCGACACATCGTCCCTACCCAGCACACCCAACATTCAAATTGACGCTCAAAATGATCGCGATGCGATCGGATCCTGGAAGTCCTGTAGCTTTATCCAAGCAGCATGTCATGTCACTCCGTGATCTCCGCATTGTCTTATGTTGTGTTTGGACTCGTTCAAGACCACCTGGTCCAAATAAAGATACATGATCTACTATGGTTCACTAATGTTAAATTACTAATGAAGCCCTGGGTATACTTCGTTTTTTCACATGTACGCTAGTGTACGCGCAAAGTCGAATGCACAGCCTTGGAAAGTATACTTAGTTTGACTCATACACATACACAGGCGTTCGACGCATGCGCAGTTTTGAGCAATCTCTCGCCACGATTTATAACCCATGTAAACATCTTTGTATTCTTTCATGCTAGAGTTGTACAAATGAGGGTACTTTCTAACCTCGTCGCACAGTCTGTCGTCTATGTAGGCCTACGTCGTCGCTGTAGCTTGCATGCGTTCCGGTCTGTTCTATTTATGCAGTTTTTCTTTGACTACCTTGTGAATCGACACACCCAGGGCACAGCTGCCACCTTGTGGATAAACTAATTACTGCAAAAAAAATATTAAATGCGTATGTGCGAACTGCGCGTACAAGTACACACGGTTACAAAAATCCGGCGGAGCGCATACTCTTCTGATGACGAAATTCACGTCACGTGCACTGTACGCTGACCCTCGCGTATGTGCAAAAACTGAACTATATTTTGGGCTTTAAGGTTAATGATTAATTAATTGTTCATTTAAACAACGATCGATTATGGGAATTCATGGGAATCTTTAGTGTCAATTAGGGACCGTTCAGAACAGTTTTCCGAACTCCGAAACCATACACGAGTCCGCTTTAAAAAGGTGGTAGTGTTTGCTGCTGATATGAACACAATCAGACTAAATTGTAGGCGTTAACTGCTAGTGATAACGTATGATTCAGTAAAACTATGTGTTTGTTTGTGTTTCTGCTTTCCTGACAAGCGATACTGACTCACTTAGAATATTTTAAGTACATTTGCTGCAGACACAAGTGCCATTATGTGGTGCTTTGGAAACAAAACCAAATGTTTAAAAACCCATGTATAAAAGTG
Organism: Ctenopharyngodon idella; assembly: GCF_019924925.1. Lineage (NCBI taxonomy): Eukaryota > Metazoa > Chordata > Actinopteri > Cypriniformes > Xenocyprididae > Ctenopharyngodon > Ctenopharyngodon idella. The sequence goes on from NC_067237.1 coordinate 6,686,448, forward strand.
AGGCAAAGAACGCTATGCATTTTGCCGCCTTCTCCTGCTTCGTGGTTACTGAACAACAGGAGTAAACTGCTGCTGCTTTAATAAAGCAAACAAACACAGTTCATAATCAGAAAATACAGTTTGAAAACAGTCCATGGGGCAAGGGGGTCAAACTCAATCGAACCAAGTGTGAATGCACCCTTAATTTTGCGTACGCACAAATTTGTGCGTGAAATCTGCGTATGAGTTGGTGGGGAAAGGAGCAGTGCATTGAGAGCGGATGTAAAGTTGGGTGTCATCTGCGTAGAAATGGAATTTAAAGCTATGATGACGGATAATGTTACCTAATGTAAACATGTAGATGATGAAAAGTAAAGGTCCAAGGACAGAACCCTGGGGAACACTGTGTGCATGTTACTGTATGTGCTCAGTTTGCACATTTTTCTGTATGTTTTCTTTAGAAAATGTAAGAATCTAGTACTTCTGCTTGCATTTTTGGGCCTTTTTCCACATCTTTTTTATAGAAATAGTAGTGAGGTCTTAGAAAATTATTGGGATCGCATGGTTGAAGCTCCTGCGTTTGGCTCAAACAAACCAGCTTGCTTCTTTTGACAGTGATCCAAACAAACCCTCTGTCATCTCCCATGCTCCCACTCAAAACAGCACCTGAGTTGCTGCAAAGAAATAGAGCACTTTAAAATTTACATATGTCTCATTCACTAAGCATGTGTACGCACAAATGTGTGCGTGAAATTTACGTATGAACGTTTTTACAAACAAGCCAAAAACTTTCGTAACTGAAATTACACATGTGCAAAAAGCATTTTTGGTTTGGTCTGGTTTTGAGAATGACACACTTGGCATTGCTCGAGGATCTGGCAAGAGTGCGTCAGCAGAGAGCGGCATATGTTTGACGAGTGACGAAAGGCTGTAAAGGAAAGGTTGTGTGAAAAGCCCTTATATGGAAATGATTTAGGCATGTTTTATGCAAATGACTAACCTCGTGGATGCGACCGCTCATTTAGAATACTCCAAATTCACTAACATTAGAAGGAGATTAAGAACAAATTCATGTGCGTACACGTTGTGAATCAGGCGGAGATTTTTCGTCAGAAGCTCTCCTGTGTGTATAAATACACAATTATTAGTGAATGAGACCCATTGTTTGTTACTTTTTGTCTATTTTATTGTGTCCTTTACTACATAAATTAAAATGTACATTCCCAGCATATTACATTGTTTCCTGCTACTTTGAAGCCGGTTTGCCGCAGTCTCTCTCCATAACTCAGTGCAATGTTTGTGGATGGAGCCGCTGTATGTTGGACTACTAAGGCATTTCCTGGTGTGGTAGCTGTGGCTGTTGTGTGTTTGTGGAAGGCCCTTGAGGTCCTGTCGTTTATCCTTACTCTGTGGCGTGGGATCTACGGGTCAATGTAGTTTGTTTCTTTGCTCCAACAGGGACTGCTTGTTTGCAGAATTTATTTCCCCCCATACTCTGGACTGTCTGGTCAATCAAAACCTATTTTAGGCCACTGATATGACTGGATTCTTCATCGCATGAAGTTTAAAATAGATCTAATTATCAATTTGTAAAATTATGTATTTACAATTTCTTTTTTAAAATTAATAAGAATTTGATTCCTCTTTATGGCTTTAACACATTTTACTATATTCAAATTAATTTTGCAGACTTATTTGAATGCAGGTACTGTATGAACCTACTTATAAACAAGCTCTAAAGTTATTTGTGGACTATTTATGGAGTTGATAGTATTATAGTCTTTTTTATTGCAGATATTCTTATCAAATTAACCTTTATCATTATCAAAATAAACAAACATGTTTGACTTTTACTGTATGGTTACACTAAATTATCCATTGATTTAAAACAGTAATGGGGCAATCCCAAAGCATTTCAAGCATTTCAGTTTAATTCTCTTATTTTTCTCTGTCTCTGATTGTCTCTCTCTCTCATTGTATTTGTGTAGGAGAGAGAGAATTTGTGTTTCATCCAGGTTTTTTTGTGGTATTCAGCTCAAAAAGTAATCAAGCCCAAAGATACAGTATATTGTATTCCACTGTCATCCTCATATAAAGTAAACAAACCCGATGGGAAATTTATTGGCTGTCAACACACTATCTAATGTATTTATTCATTTATTTGTCTGTTTTATTATTTAACTCATATCCCATAGGAGTCTGTCAAGATATAGACACTACATTTTCCTCTGGAAAGGCTTTCTCTTTTTCTGGACACAGTAGAGGAAGTGTCTAAAGATGCAGTCATGAAATTATTTATTGATTATGGTCAGAAATTTGACAGTGCGAAGGATGCAGGACTGTGATTATTTTGTCATAAAAATGGTGTTCAAGTGCACTGTTTAGCTATGTCATATCAGTAGCCGTTATACAGAGTCAGGGGTTAATGAAGGGCCATGGGAATGAAAATACACACGAGGTCGAGTTTCACTGGCTGTTTCTTTTCACTGCATGACTGTGTATAACTACAACTATTGATATTTTCAGAATAGCATATTACCATGCTGTTTTTGTTTTTTCAGTATGCAGTAATAATAATAAGTTTATTTTATATATTATTGAGTTTCTTTCTGCAAACTCATGGTCGCTTTACAATATGATAACAAGTAAACACGAAAGCCGGCAAAGAGACAATACAGTTACACTGATAATATAACATACATAACATGAAACCAATCATAAAGTTAGGGATCAGAGAAACAAGAAGCAAAAAGATATGTTTTAAGGTGGGTTTTGAAATAATGTAATGATGAGAGGCCGTGGATGTGTTGGGGAATAGAATTCCAGAGTGTGGGGGCAAAGATACAAAAGGCCCTTCCACCAAACAATGCTAGTTTGTGCCGTGGGACCAACAACAGATCGGTATCAGAGGACCTAAGTGTGCGAACTGGGGTGTAGGTATGAATGAGATCGGGTGCTTTGAATGTGATAAGAAGTATCTTGTGTTGAATACGAAAGTGAAGAGGTAGTCTGTGTAGAATAGGAGTAATGTGGGAAGATTTCTGTGAGGATCCTAGCTGCGGAGTTCTGAATATATTGGAGCTTATTTATTGTTGTGTTGGATAAGTCAGAGAAAATGGAATTATATTAGTAAAGCTGAGTAATAATGAAAGCATGAACTATAGGATCTCACCATCATTGATATTTAAAAATGGATGTTAACAAGTGATATTACCGTGAAAGAAGGCAGACTTAGCAAGTGAGGAAATGTAAGGAAGGAAGGAGAGAGAAGAATCAAAGATTATTACCAGGTTTTTAACAGTGGTAGAAGGTCGAATTAGGACTCCAGTGAAATTAACATTGTCAACACAGAAACAGGATGTAATCTGAGGAAAACCAACAAGAAGTAGATCTGTTTTATCAGTGTTGAGTTTGAGAAAAATACTGGTCATCCATGCATTTATGTCATCAATACAAAGCGATATGGAGTTAATGGAGAAAGGAGCAGTGCATTGAGAGTGGATGTAAAGTTGGGTGTCATCTGCGTAGAAATGGAATTTAAAGCTATGATTATGGATAATGTTACCTAATGGAAACATGTAGATGATGAAAAGTAAAGGTCCAAGGACAGAACCCTGGGGAACACTGTCTGTATGTGCTCGGTTTGCACATTTTTCTGTATGTTTTCTTTAGAAAATGTAAAACTCTAGTACTTCTGCTTGCATTTTTGGGCCTTTTTCCACATTTTTTTTTTTTTTTTATAGAAATAGTAGTGAGGTGTTAGAAAATTATTGGGATCACATTGTAGAAGCTCCTGCGTTTGGCTCAAACAAACCAGCTTGCTTCTTTTGACAGTGGTCCAAACAAACCCTCTGTCATCTCACATGCTCCCACTCAGAACAGCACTGGAGTTGCTGCAAAGAAATAGAGCACTTTAAAATTTACATATGACCTTTGAATATTGCGATAACCGTAGAATCCAAGTATTGCATCACTGCATGAAAGGCCTCGGGCAGACAACTCAGGTGTGAAAACAGACTGAATGGAGTCAGGGCCTTTGGAGGGTTCAGTGTTGTGGATTCTCCTATGGAAATTCATCTCCTCTTGTGAAGTTAGTTATCTTGTGATTTGTGACAGGGAATGGAAGGAGCAGATAGATATCCAAATTTTAAATTCAGAATTCTCCTCTTCATCATTCATATTTCTTTACTCTTCAACCTCTTTGTTTTCACCTAAAACTAGCCTATAAAACGTGCACTAGGTAAAGTTTTCCACTGAAAAAAACAGCAGTTTTATTTAAAATGTGGGTAAAAAATGTGGGCTGACATGTTGAGATTGCTCTGTTAGTGTGGTTCATTTGAATAAGTATGAACGCTGCCATCCAAACCCTGCTGCAAACCAAACAAACGGGCTGAGACCCCTGAAAAGGTGGGTCTCAGTCCACTTCCAACACTTGACACATTTTATAATCTTTTTGTGAGTTCTCAGCTGGTAAAAATACCATCATATGTACGCATATACATTGAGCGCATTTAGGGGCTGTTTACACGACACCGTTTTCAACTAAAAACTGAAAACTTATGCGTTTTGGAACGTTCATTTACAGACAACGGCGTTTTGGTGGCCTTAAAAAACGGGTTTCAAAGTACAAGTTTTTGAAAACGGTCTCCGTGTAAACAACAAAAACGTGAATCTGTGAAAACGATTCACAGCTAACGGTTTAGTCTATAGTGTTTCATCGCCATCTAATGGCCTACCAGCAGAATGCAGTGTTTTTAGTCGTTTTCATGGATTCGTATGAATGGGGATCGTTTTGACAATGGTGTCGTCTGTATGGAGAAAACTCAAAGGAAAAACTTCTCCATTTTAAGCATATCGTTGTCGTGTAAACATACCCTAAGACAGCATTGTTTTGGATGCTCGGTAAGTTCTGTCGCAAAATATACACCATAAAAGCAGTTTTAATTTTGTATCTTTCAGTTTAGTGTTAAAAATCACAGTGTGAATTCTAAGTGAACCAGGACAAAATGTATCATTTTCTTTTTTGATCCGGACCAAAAGAACCAAGAGAAGCGAACTTCAAGTGTGAACACAACCTTAGACACAAACTGATCACCAACTGCAGATGCCATTTTCAGATGCAATTTTTGTTGTTTAAGCTCAGGAATCAAACCTAATTTTTACACATAGGATTGTTGGATATCATAGTCAGCAAAGGATACATCTATGCAGCCTTGAAAAATCGATCAGATGAAAGTATCTCAGTAGACAAAATGTTGCTCTATCATTGGATTTGGACGTACCTTGTTGCCTTCTTACCTCTGTATGCTGTCTGCAGAGGCAGCATTTTTTTAGCTTTCGGACACAGCCAAGGGGGCAGAATTTGGCCGGGTAGCATGGTCCAGTTAGCCCCTGATGTTAAATGGTGTAACTACACCATTGTGCTGCCAAAACAGCATATTTGCATTGATGGCCTTTCAAAAATGATAGTGATTTATGACAAAGTAACTTTTGCCATCTTGACTTTTAATACCCATGACATTGAGCCTACTTTGTGAGATTGTGTTGCTCTAATTTGATTATTTTGACTGAAAGTTTGGAATATTTTTGTTCGATTTTGAAATATTCCACTCGTATGCTTGAGCGAACAGCTCTTGTGTGCAATTCAACAGAAGCCTGTCGATCAGAGGGTACAGAATATACTACCTGTGCCATTAATGAGTCAGCATTGAGACTAATGCAAGCCTTTTCTGTCTGCATGCATCTGTCAGGAAATGTTTATTTATTAAAAGCTGACTCATAGACTTTTCCAATAGTTGCATTCAAATGGCAGTAAAGGCATATTTTCAAAATGGACGGAAATAATGTGTGATTTGCTCTTCTGTGTCTGCTGAGAAGAGAAAGAGATTAATCTTGTTATCTTGTAACTATGATTAAGTATTATCTTTAAGCTTGGTTTGTGTCATTTCATTACAGAGTGACAATATATTTAATTATATGCAATATATCAATTATGGGCTAAACTTTTTCTATAGCAGTACCTAAATATATGAGTAGGAGACAAGAACGGGCTCTCTGTGATAAAGCATTAGAGTGCCACCTAATGGGCTGAGAGGAACATCACAAGCATACGGGCCCCACTTTTAAAGAAAGATTTTCACACTTAACTTTTCACAAAAGGTTTGTTCGTTTTTAAATGATAAACTCCAGTGGTTACTCTGTTATGACACAGAGAACTGACTTCATACACTAAAAATCTATGTTATTAACAATTTGTTTTTCATAGGAGGGGAAGAAGAAATTTGATAAGGAGACGGAAAAGTACTATTCCACACTGGAAAAACATCTCAACCTGTCATCCAGAAAAAAGGAATCCGCTCTCCAAGAGGTGAATCATTCCACAAATAAGTCTAGTTTTGCATTTTCCAAAGGAAATACCAGTGCTTGCAAGAAAGAATATTAGTAAGTTTAGAGTTTAGTCTTAGTTTGCTGCATTAGAAGTGTCTTACCATCATGATATCTTGCTTTCTGTCTGCTGTGCACAAGACTTACAGTAGCTATGTTTCCATACACCTATTTTTATGTACATTTTGGGATATTGCATATTAAACACTGGATGGAAATGCCAAGATGCGCATAAATTCTAAAAATGTGCATAAAAAGTAAAAAAAAAAAAAAAAAAAACTTTCCACTCTTTCCATTCAGTTACAATAAATGGGAACTAATTAATAACACAAACGTCATAGGAACTACTTTTATAACTTTTTAAAAAGTTTGAATTTCTCCTTTTGTGTTTCACAGAAGAAAGCCATATGGCTTTTAAACAACATATGAGTAAATAATGATCAAATTTCCATTTTTGGATGACTCATCCTTTTAAAAACATCAGTGCTTAAAAGCCTTAGTTCTTGTTTTTTTGTTGTTTTTTTTCTTTATTCCTCTTTCCTGCTGTTCAGAGATGTTCCTGTGCGTTTGTTTAACTTGTTGTTACACAAATTCTCACAAAGCTAAGCCAGAAATTCTCACATGTAACGATTAACCAAAGCCCAAACACGTCCAAATGAGCGTACAAGCCTGGCAGTCATCGCTTTCTGTCTGTCTCTAGGGTAACAGCGCTCTTTGTTCATTTGCAGGCTGACGCTCAGATTGATAAGGAAAGACAACTCTTTTATGACGCCTCGCTAGAATACGTCTTCAAAATCCAGGAGGTTCAAGAGAAGAAGAAATTTGAATTTGTTGAGCCGGTAAGAGCTTTGTGATACATATTATACCTCTTATATTTAGACATGAAGTTTCTGTCTCCAAACTGAAGCTCACAAATATACACAAAGCCTATGTACACAAAATGTTCCTGGAAAAAAAAATAAAAAATGCCTATCATGCAGTGTAATGTAATGAGAGTCAAGCCATCTGGTCAGTAATGGATTTGTAGCCAACAGGAAGTAGGTGGAGAGTTTGACCACTGAAGTCATAATCAAATTATGCCAGCTTACTGAAACATCAGCTGTAATTTCCTGTCCCACAATCACCCCTGAGCTATTAAAGAGATAGTTCATGCAAAAAATATCATAATTTACTCACTGTTATGTCATTCCAAACCTGTGTGACTTTCTTTATCTGTGGAACACAAGATATTTTGTTGAAGAATGTTGGAAAAAGTGTTTTGGTTATCCCCTTAAAAAAAAAAAAACACTGAGACATTCCTTAAAATATCTTCTTTTATGTTCCACAGAAGAAAGAAAGTCGTACAGGTTTGGAACGACATGAAGGTGAGAAAATTGAAAAAAAAAAAAATAATAAATTAATAATCATTTTTGAGTGAACTATCCCTTTAAGAGTTTATATAGTAACTGCAACCAAAAGTCAGAAATCTCAATATAATCTCAAACACGCAAATTTGTCCAATACCAAATGGTCTGAGATGCTATCCACGTTCATTTTTCCAATTCTTTTCTTTTGCTGGACATCAACAGTATGTTCATTTGTCTATTTTTATTTCTTCTAATTAATTTTTGGGAGGAACCTGTAAGACAAAGTTAATCGTTTCTCTTAATATAAACCAATAATTGAAAGTTTCCTGCTATTAAACATACAGGAAGTGCTCTTACTGTTCTTTTTTCAGTCCTTTTCAGTCATGTTTGTCATCTAAATCTCCACTCAGCAGATAGATCGCATAAAATACACAACAGCTGAACCTCACATATTACAACAGTGGACAGAATTCACATGACTCATTCCTGCATTAAGCATATTTATATGCATAAGTGTGAGCAGTAAAGTGAGCCAGAGAATGTGCTGTATAGATTTAGAGGGGCATCCATTGTTTATCACCTGGCATGGAAAAAACTACTGTTAATCTCCCAGAAGCACCGCAGTCTGGTCTGCTATTGAGTTTCGGGGTGTGACATCAGCATCTTTGAAGTCTTGTGCTACAGTCACTATCAGAAAGTCAAATTGTTGCAGTGGCCTTATATATGGGAGATATGGAAACTGTAATGCTCAATCGATGTATAACTCAATGCACAATGCACTTACTATAGCCACATCAGGTCTGTGCACTAACAATTCAGTAAGTGTTTTAAGTTAAGTAAATGTCTTCCTTAAGTAATTTGAGGTTGTAGGGTTGTAATCATATTTACAATAAATCATTTCCCCTTCTCTGAGGGTGCATTTACAACGCCATTTTCAACTAAAAACGGAAAACTTTTTATGTGTTTAGGCCGTTCTTTTACACAAGAATGGCGAAAACGAGTTTCAAAGTGTACGTTTTTGAAAATGATACCGTTATTGGGTATGTCTCAATCAGTTCCCTAGCTCCCAAGCTCGTGAATCAGTATATTGTGTACATGAATTCGGGCAATGGTAAGGACAGTAAAGGACGCTGGTTCACTACACATTGGGACACTGATGACTTTATTTCCGGCGACATGACAACATTTTTTGTTGACAATATCATTACTGGTATTTATGAACAACAGCAAAGCTGATATCTTTCTGATATTACTTGTAATGTTATTTAAAGTACATTATGATAAAAACTTTGCTTGTTACATATACGTGCAACATTTCAGACATAAATGAATTATAAATGTTAGCTAGATTGTGTTCGTATTACCTGTCTAACAATGTATGTTTATGCTGAAATATGATAAAATAATGGTTTCTGTTTTAAAAACATATATCACGCGTCGTTATCAGTCGTTAAGTATAGTGAGTTGGCTCATGTGACTTAAATTTTGCGCTTCAGAACTTCCGTTAAGGGAACATAGTGAGCATTGATGCACCCTTTTGCAGTGCATTGTGGGACTTTTTAGGGAGCTAACGATCCAGTGCACTGGAAGGATTCTGTGATTGAAACAGCCCTTAGAGGAACACTCCACTTTTTTTGAAAATAGGCTCATTTTCCAACTCCCCTAGAGTTAAACAGTTGAGTTTTACCGTTTTCGAATCCGTTCAGCCGATCACCGGGTCTGGCGGTACCACTTTTAGCATAGCTTAGCATAGTTCATTGAATCTGATTAGACCATTAGCATCTCGCTCAAAAATGACCAAAGAGTTTTGATATTTTTCTTATTTAAAACTTGACTCTTCTGTAGTTACATTGTGTACTAAAACCGACGGAAAATGAAAAGTTGCGATTTTCTAGGCCGATATGGCTAGGAACTATACTCTCATTCTGGCGTAATAATCAAGGAACTTTGCTGTCGTACCATGGCTGCAGCAGGCGCAATGATATTACGCAGCGTCTCTCACAAATGTCTCCATGGTTGCAAGGCACGCTCCCTGTGCAAGCAGGGGGTCACAGGCACTGCGTAATATCATTGCGCCTGCTGCAGCCATGTTACGGCAGCAAAGTTCCTTGATTATTACGCCGGAATGAGAGTATAGTTCCTAGCCATATCGGCCTAGAAAATCGCAACTTTTCATTTTCAGTTAAACACGATGTAACTACAGAAGAGTCAAGTTTTAAATAGGAAAAATATCGAAACTCTTTGGTCATTTTTGTGCGAGATGCTAACGGTCTAATCAGATTCAATGAACTATGCTAAGCTATGCTAAAAGTGGTTCCGCCAGACCCGGAGATCAGCTGAATGGATTCGAAAAAGGTAAAACTCAACTGTTTAACTCTAGGGGAGTTGGAAAATGAGCCTATTTTCAAAAAAGTGGAGTGTTCCTTTAAAATGGCCGACTCCCTGATCAGTGCCCTGACTACTATAGGGAGCTGATTGAGACGCACACATTGTCTCCATGTAAACTACAAAAATGCGAATTTGTAAAAACGGTGATGTCATGCGCATGCGTATGACATGTTCAATTTATAGGAGCATAGTGTTTCTTTACAAAGGACATCACCAACTACTGGCCTGGCCTGCACTATGCAGCGTTTTTAATCATTTTCACGGCTGGTCATGTGATTTCAACATGGCCGCCCCCATGAGGTGACCCGCTTCATGTAAAATTAAACACTTTTTATTAGGCTACTGATATGACTGCAGTCTTCATCTCATGTGAGTGTACATTGTTTTAAGTATTTTACAAAAGTACTATTCATTTCTTTCTGTGTAAAGCTTTTTAATAATAAAAATATTAAAAGAAGAAATACTATGAAGAATTTTGTGTGCAAGTCTTTTGATTAAGCAGAGAATTTAGAGAATTTTACGAACTGACACAAAATATTGTAAAATCCCTGTTTGTACTGAGAAACAGGAATAGATAGACGTGTTGTATTAAAGCCATAATATGGAAACTTGTATTTACATCTTGTTTGGGTTGCAGCTCTTGGCCTTCCTACAGGGTCTGTTCACATTCTACCACGAGGGTTATGAGCTGGCCCATGAGTTTGAGCCCTACAAACAGCAGCTACAGTTTAACCTGCAGAATGTAAGTGCACATCTCCTGTGAGTCATCCAGCTTCTCTTTCACTTTTTCCACTTAGCCTCCATTTGACCAAAATATGTTTTCACTTTTGAAAATATTTGTAAAGCGACATGGTGTTCAAAAAAAGGCTTGCACATATAAAAACCTTTTGCCCTCTGTTCTTTACACTGTAGCGTGCTCTGTGTGTCTTTGATCAATATTGGCCTGTTATAAACCACTTCCTGCTGCTCGTCAGCATCTCTGTGCCTGCGATCCATGACCTTTGACCTTTTCTTTGCATCACTGTCACAGTAAGCTCAAAGCTGATGTAGTGTCACAGAACTTCAGCTTGTTCTAAAGCACAAAAGACCTGTGCTGCAGCACTATTCCAGCACTGCGGCATATATACGCTGAATTAATACTGCTGCAAAAGCGTGAGATTTTAGCCTTAACAGTAATTCACTACCGCAGGACAAGCACCTTTAATATTGTAGGAATGTCATTGATAATTCACATTGATGTATTTGGCTGTGATGTCAGTACTCCAGAGGACAAAGAAGGATATGAAGCCATTTATTTTCCTTTCTTTCCAGCAAACTGTGACAGACAGATTTTGAATGCAATTGGTGTACACTATATATAAAGGAAAATTCATGGCTGGCTGTGCATTAAAGGGTTAGTTCACCTAAAAATGAAAATTATGTTATTTATTACTCACCCTCATGTCGTTCCACACCCTGTAAGACCTTCATTCATCTTCAGAACACAAATTAAGATGTTTTTGATAAAAGCCGATGGCTCAGTGAGGACTGCATTGCCAGCAAGATCATTTCCCTTTTAAATGCCCAGAAAGCTACTAAAGACATATTTAAAACAGTTCATGTAACTACAGTGGTTTAACCTTAATGTTATGAAGCGAAGAGAATACCTTTTTTGCGGCAAAAAAACAACAAAATAATGACTTTATTCAACAATATTTAGTGATGGGTGATTTCAAAACACTGCTTCATGAAGCTTCGAAGCTTTACGAATCTTTTGTTTCGAATCAGTGGTTCAGAGCGTGTATCAAACTGCCAAAGTCACGTGAACTATTGAAATTCGAAACACTTATGACGTAACGAAGCCTCATTTACTGAAATCACGTGATTTTCACGCTCTGAACCACTGATTCGAAACAAGATTCGTAAAGCTTCGAAGCTTCATGAAGCGGTGTTTTGAAATCACCCATCACTAGATATTGGTGAATAAAGTCGTTATTTTGTTTTTTTGGTGCACAAAAAGTATTCTCATTGCTTCATTACATTTAAGGTTGAACAACTGTAGTCACCTGAACTGTTTTAATATATTTTTATATATTTTATATTTTTAGTAGCTTTCTGGGCATTGAAAAGGAAATGATCGCGCTGGCAATGCAGGCCTCACTGAGCCATCGGATTTTATCAAAAATATCTTAATTTGTGTTCCGAAGATGAACGAAGGTCTTATAGGTGTGGAACAACATGAGGGTGAGTAATTAATGACTGAATTTTCATTTTTGGGTGAACTAATCCTTTAAGTAAGAAGTAAAGTAAATCTAGCTGGTTCTTATCGAAAAATAAACTTGGACAGGTTGATCAGGACAGGTCTTGTATCAGGGTTTATTTTGCGATAATAACTGGCTGAATGTATATAATCTAGCATATTACACGCTACTTGCCACATAAGTAAACAATTGGACACAAAATATAGATTTTTATTTGTAAAGGCCAATTCACACTGCATCGACAGACGCAGACCAATGACAAGTCACCAGATTGTCAGATTGTCGACAGTTACACTGATCCGACAAAACCCAACTAAGTGTCTGTTGCCATCTGTTGGCGCGGTGTGAATTGACCTTAAAGGTTCCGCAAAGAAAAACAGTTCGCAACAAGCAGGTTTGAGCCAAAACAAAGTTCAAAGGAGACTGGGAAAATGTACATTCATGCATCTTTTACATTACTTTTCACAAAATTAATAATTATGCAAGTATGAAATATTGATTTGAGTTTAAAATGTTTAAAAATCTATTAGAGTGTACGAAACAATCGTTGTGGCAACAAAGAAAACTCTAGTATTACAGTACTATAAAAACTGAAGCTTACCACCACAGTACTTTTGTAAAAGTCTTCTGATTATAGCTCTGTTTCATATATTAATGAGCTGCCTAGCTAGGCAATATTTTTAGGTTTCAGTGTGAAGACTATTTCACATGATAGGCAGTATAACTATGCTCCCAAAATTTTGGCCAAAATCTAAGGCAGCATTTGAAGATAATGGAATCCTATAATGCATACTGACGAGTGACTAAGATGGTCCAGTCAGGAGAAATGGCACCTATAAATATGAGAAGCATTGTTAAAAAATCCATTTCAAATTAGACTGTGTCACCCAGAATTTGTAAGGTTTGTATTTTCTGTGCTTGGAGTATTGCATCGTTAGTATAGCACCAACAACCTACTAACATCCAATACTATTAAGCACAATAGTAACTGCAGATGTTTCAGCAGTCTTTCTTCCACAATCTTTCCCATTCATTTTCCCCATGAGGATTTTTTTTTTTTTAAATCTTCGGTAATGAGTTAAGAGCTATATACTAAACCAACCAGATCTGAGATCAATTGCAACATTACAAACTTCGATTTGAAGCAAAAAAGTGTTCGAAAAGAATTAAATCAGTTTCTCTACGGAGAGCATGAATGGGATTTTTACCTCCAGAACCTGACTGTTGCTCTATATCAGGGGTGGTGAACTCCGGTCCTGGAGAGCCTCAGTCCTGCAGAGTTTAGCTCCAACCCTGGTAAAAACTCGCCTGCCTATAGCTTTCTAGCAACCGTTCAGACCTTTTGATTAGGGTTGGAGCTGAAATCTGGAGCTGATTACAATATAGAGCAGGGATGGCTAATGTCAGTCCTGGAGAGCCACAGTCCTGCAATGATTAGGCTGTACTCACACTAGGCGCTCTGAACCGTGCCCGAGCGTGTTTGACCCTCAAAGCCCGGTTCGTTTGACAAGTATGAGCGCTCTGTTCCGTGCCCTGGTGTGGTTCGTTTAGCCGTCCCTGGCCCACTTGGAAGAGGTGGGCCAGAGCGCGGTTCGGTTGGGCTCGAGCGCGGTTCGCATGCAGTGTGAGCACTAACCGTACCTGAGCACGGAACAGCTACTACTTTTGTGTGCCCTACTGTCATCATTACGACGCAATCGCGCTCCGTCTCGGTTCAAGGCAACCGTGCCTAGTGTGAGTACACCCTTAGAGAGTTGTCATGCTTTTCACTTCATACTGTTCCAAATATAGACAACATGGTGAGGCCCAGATCCGGCCCACATCTGGTACATGTGGATTACACGCGGATCAGATGTGGGCCAGATCTGGGCCGACACTATGTTGTTGTCAGGGTTAATAATACATTATGCATTATTCACATTAAGTATGAACATGTATATAGTAGTTCTTAGTAGTCCTCTGGGAGGTATGAAACATAGTAGTTATTGATTAGCTAATAGTGAACTACCTCATTCAGCTGAGCACTATTACTTACGAATTCATTAATCAGAGTTTATTGTTAGTTAACAGTAGTACTAGAGTGTTAATATTGCGTTAGTCATTTGTTCCTGTGTAGTTATTCATTAATGATTAATTCATTAATAAGTTATTCTTTAATGACTGAACAGTATTCTAAAGTGTTACCAGAAAGTCTTTATTAATCAGTAAAATGCCTCTGTAATTATAATTTGTGTGAAAAGGAATAAAAATTTGTTAGTGTCTTACCACCACTAGTGTTCATTACAGCTGGAAACTGCATTGAATTGTATGTATGTATAGGTGCGTATTTGGAGTTTTGCAAAAATGTATGTAGAGGCCAATGAGCCTAGATTGCATGTGATGCTCGTGAGCATTAGAGTGTTACAAATCAGTCACATACAGTATGTGGTATCATTTCTGTCACAATCTTTTGTGCATGTTTATATACTGTAGATGTTTTATTACTTATTTCAGTGCCATATCTGGTTTTAAATATATAATCATCTGTCAGATCAATTATGAAAGGCTATTTTAAAATGGCAGTTGCATTGCTGAGATATGGCTCCCATAATCTGTTTACATATGTGTGTTTTCTTGTTGGATGAAGACAAGAAACAACTTTTTGAGCACCAAGCAGGAAGTAGAAATGCTGATGAAGAGAGTTCGATCTGCAGATCAAGACCAGAAGCCCCCGGGCCAGTGGACTATGGAGGGATACCTCTATGTCCAGGAGAAACGTGAGTGTCATATGGACAGTCTTCAATCTTTCAGGCAAGAGCAGTGACCAAACAGAAGGACAGACAGCCTGTAGCCTTCCATGCCAGACACTTTTTCAAAACATGGTGATAACAAGTCTAGAATTTGGTTATCATGTGTTGTCATATTTATGTTTCCTAAGTGACCTCACTCTAGTCTTATCCTGTTTTTTCCTGTTCCTTCACACTGCAGAGGAAATACCAAAATAAAATTGCTTTTTACATGTAAACATATTACTTTTGTTATCATCAAATAATTTCAGATTCAACAGAGAATGACCTGCTCTAGGAAAGAAAAACATTGCCATCTTATGGACTGATACATAATACACAGTGAAGACTTTAGTGAAGTTATATACAAAATATATTGCTATGCTAATATAAAATATATAGCTTTTTTACATTTTAAAATCAAAATATGTATCATCCAAAATATGTTAAATAATTTCAGTGAAAAATGCAAAATATCAGGTAAAATACTAATTATAAATACATATTTAGTACATAGATTTTATCTTCAATTTTTAACATAAAATAAATGTTCTATTCTAAACAAAAATAAGTAAAAGTTTAAATAAAGCTACTTAACCCTTATAAAGAAGGAGTTGTAGAGTCCACACATGTTGCATTTATATCTAACATATCTAACTTAAGTTGTTGGAAATATATTTCATTGCTCGTGCTTTTTTATATTTGGGGGAACATCATTTTGTTCTATTTACAACATACATCATATTTAAAAACTATTATGTTGATTTTTGAGAGCTGCAAATGAACACTGTTTTCCCAAATACCTCAAAGCAAATATATCACATTTGCACTTTTCATGTGTGTGTTGCAGGGCCTTTGGGCTGCACATGGACACGGCATTATTGTACATATGAGAAAGATAGCAAGACCTTCAGCATGTGCAACACAGAGGCGAAGCCCACGGCTAAACAGGTACAAAGATGCTCATGTGGGAACAGAGGTGCTGTTTGCATCAGATCATCACTGTCTGTCTCTCTCTTTTCTCAGAATGGTGTCATGTCAAATCCCCCAGAGAAGTTCAGACTGAAGTCCTGTATTAGGAGGAAGACTGACTCGATTGATAAACGCTTCTGTTTTGATGTCGAGGTGGTTGAAAGGTGGGTCTCTGCACTGACAGCACAGTACAGACGTTTTAAAATTTTTAAATATTTCATCCAAAAATGAACATTTTGTCATCATTTATTCATGCCATTCTTCCATGGATCAAAAGAAGAAGAAGAAAAAAAGATTTATGGAAATTGTATTTTTATTATATTTGTGATATGGCCAGGGGGGAAATATGTTGCCAAAATAAAAAAGTCCTTATTGGTGAGCACTGACCAATCTAACAAGTCTTCAGAAGAGCTTGATTGATTGATTGATTGATTGATTGATTGATTGTGTGAAAAACAGCATGATCATTCTTCATAATACAACCTTTTGTCGTAAGAAAGTCATACAGGCTTGGAACTACTTGAGAGAGAGTAAATGATGACCGAATTTTAATTTTTGGGTGAATTTCTGTTCTTTAACATTTGCTATAGCTTCTGTTTTTCTGTGTGCTCAAATATGAAAGTTCCCTCCTTGTTTTAAGAGTGGCCTGCATTTCTGTTTTCTGCTGCTACTTAAGCCTTTTTCACACTAACTGTGTAATCTGTCTTCTATATAATCTGACTGTATAATCTTTTTTACCTGCATCTGCCTTCTTGGCACAGTCTTACGATATTAGGTGGCAAATATGTATGTATTTATGTGTATGTAAGCATTTATTACACTGTGCGCACACAGTAGAACATGCATGTTCTTCTAACACTCGGCCAGACCTGTATGTTGGTAAGTAACTGCAAATGTAACTACCTGTCTGTTCATGTACTTTGCCACCTATAGTGTAAGGTTGCACTGTTGTTTTCTGACAGTTTACCTTGTATGTGTCCATTTCCCTTGTCCCTTCTCTGTGTTTATTTCAATCTAGAAATACCATCTATCGTGGATCTCTTTTCAGACCACTGCAATTTTTCTGTAAAGCCCGGTATGTGACCAGCCCTGTGCCCTACAGCGCAAAAGCATGTTGTAGCGCATGTGTGCTGCTTGTGATCTCATGCATTCGCAATCCCACGCTGATCAAAGCTCATTTCTCACCCCAGAGGTTTTAAAGGATTGCATGTTGAAAATCCAGCACATTTTCTGCACCCATAATTGGTGGGGTAACAGTTTGATTTGATTTAACTGGCTGAGTGATTGTACCAACTCATTTTTTAACTGGAAATCAAAAACTATCACTTGACATCAAGGAGCAAAAGCATCACAACTTCAAATCAACATTATCTATACACCAGGCTGATAAACTGTTAAACTAGGCAAAATGTATTTCCAATAAGTGTTTTATTTTGATTGTTTTTATTTAAAAATTAATTATTTGAATTTTACATCTTATGATTTGATTTATTAATTGATTAGCTTTTCATCAACTCATGAACTCCCTTCATTCCCTCACAAACCCTTCTATAGTGACAAGTTCTGGGAAGAATCCAAAAAAAGAAATGTTGAGAATACCAAAACAGCAGTTTACAGCAGTTTACTTAAAATTACATCTCAAAATGTTCTGTTTCTGGAAAAGTTGGTGAAAGACGCTTCATTATAGGCAGATTCGTTTGGATGAGCCACATTCAAAGTCACTGTAAATGATCTGATATGCATACACTTCTTGATATACACAAATCTCCTCCTCATACCATCACCTTAAAACTGCACTGCAGCGTGCTTGCTCTAACAAGCAGGATGGTAATAGTCAAAGCATAACTGAGTGTATAGCTCATTCATCCATGCACAGATATTAGTGACAGCTGTTGCACAGGCATGGCTGTATATGCAGCGAGGAACCCATTAATAGCTATGAGCTCGCTCTAACGTTCACCTTACAGTTGCCATTATTGCAAATGCTGTCAAATCATGTGTGAGGAAGATCCATGGGTGATATTTATGGGTGAATTAATTGGTTCTTTGATTCTAATTGATGTGAAACCCAGAGTGCAGATATAGAATACGGTTAAATTGATGTTTATGTAAATGAAATAGTACTTTCATGCATATTTTTTCCCAAGAGTGTGTAGTGTTGCTGGAAAATTGAAATGTTTTAAGACCATCACACAACACGCTTTTTGATTTTATTCCAGACATTTAAGGGAATAGATTACCCACAAAAGCATCATGTATTCACCATCATGTCATTTCAAACCCCTGTGACTTTCTGTTTCTTTACTTTCCATGAAATACAAAATGAGATGTTTTGAAGAACATTCATGCTGCTCTTTTCCATACAACAACAGCATATAGTCATCAGGAGCTCTAAAAATGAGAAAAATTCTACAATGTGAATTATATGATATGCTTCTTAAAGGGATAGTTCACCCAAAAATGAAAATTTGTTGTTAATTTACTCACCCTCAGGCCATCCAAGATGCGTTTACATGTTTTGAGATTCAAAAAAACATATGCAGACAAAACAAAATTAATACTCGCGGCTGCTGGCGATACATTGAGAAAAGCCACCTACATCTTGGATGGCCTGAGGATAAGTAACTTAACAGCAAATTTTCATTTTTGGGTGAACTATTCCTTTAAGTAATATGATAGTTTAGTGTAAAATTGAAGCTGTTATTTACTGAAAATCTTTTCACTGAAAATTATGCCCCTTTTCACAAGATGTAATATAGGTCTCTGGTGTCCCCAGAATGTGTCTGTGAAGTTTCAGCTAAAAATACCCAACAGATCGTTTATTATAGCTTGTCAAATTTGCCCCTGTTTGGGTGTGAGCAAAAACATGCCGTTTTTGCGTGTGTCCCTTTAAATGCTCCCTGCCCGCTTTCCAGAAGAGGGCGGAGCTTTAACAGCTCGCACTTCGGTTGCTCAACAACAAAGCTGGAGAATCTCACGCAGTCAAAATGACGATTGTCAGTAAAGGTGTTCAATAAATGTACATACGTTTTTTAAAAAAAAATGAAAATATAGAAAACTTTGCAGAATTTACGATATTGATGACCGTTAAAATGCGTCATCACATCAAACAAACTTTGTTTTGGCTTGATTTTGTTCGAAATTACGTCATATCAGTTCGTTCTACGATTTCGTTTGAAGTATATCGGGGCCTTTGGAATGCAACTGGATATTTCTGAATGGTTAGTGGATAAATTTATGCAGTTGCTGTGGAGTTGATTCAACTCATCGACTAGCATGTGCCGTCATGTTAATCTTTTGTGCAAAACCCGTATGGATGCCCACTATACATAGCGGACTTTTGCCAAACAGAGCCATACGCACCAGGCCAAATTTTATGATTGCTATCAAATGCTGTGAATGGTCTAAGTTAATATTTTTTCTAAAATATCGCTCGGACAGAAACGCACCTTTTTTAGCAATCGAGCTTGCCGGGTCAACTTGCAGGCTATCCAAGCTAACAAGACTCTGTTCTGTGCTCATCTGTGCAGCCAACCACAGAACAGTTAGCATGCTTTGCTCGAGCTTTTACCATGGCCTTAGAACTGGTACACCGTTTTCGCTTGCGAAATCAAAATGGCGGAGCCATGGGTGAAAAGGTGCAGATTAAGGGGCGGTAATATTATAATTACAAGGGGAGCGAAATCTGATCGGCTTGTTTTTTCACATGCTTGCAGAGAAAGGCTTGCCAAAACAAAGTTACTAGATGCACCAGGGACCCAATTATAGCACTTAAACACGGAAAAAGTCAGATTTTCATGATAAGATTTCTTTCTTGTTCATTGTATGGAAAAGAGCAGTTTGAACATTCTGCTAAATTTTTCCTTTTGTGTTCCATGTAAAAAAATCATACAGGAAGGCTGAATTACTAATTTAGTAACCCAAAACTGTTTGGTTACCACCAGCATTATTCAAAATATCTTCTTTTATGTTCCACACAGAAAAGAAAGTCATACAGGTTTGAAGCGACATCAGGGTGAATATGACGTTGCAACATTTAGTTTGTCTAAATGTTTTCATTTAGCTACATGCTTCAGTTTCTTTAAGCATTTACGAGCAAAGGCTCTATACAGGAACTATTGTAGGTGAGCGGGATATTTCAAGAGCATGTCAGACTTTAAAGTGCTGTGTTGTCTTCAGGCATGGCATTATCACGCTACAAGCACTGTCGGAGTCCAACAGGAGACTCTGGCTGGAAGCTATGGATGGCAAAGAGCCGGTGAGTGCTGGAGAAACTTTCTCCCCTGATTTTATATAATTTTGACTTAGTTGTTATAATTGCTTCTGTATTGATTCAAGCTTCAGAAGATCCTCAAGTTCAGGTATTTTCTTCAAAACATATAAAAATGTATTATCTGCAATTTAATTGCTCAACAAGTAATTCATAATGAAATCAATACAATAAATAGAATTTTTCACTCTTTTAGATCTACAATCTTCCTGCTATTCTGAGCAAGAAAGAGGAGAGTAAGTATTTAAGTCTCTAAGCAGTGTATTGATATTTACCATGTAAAGGCTTTATTTGTTTTTACACATTTCATTACATATACATTGTATATTATGTTTTGCCTGTTTTTTTGTTTTTTGTTTTTTTGCTGTGAGCTGATTGAAAAAAAAAAAACTTTGCTTTTTTCATTGAGCTTAATGTTTGAGTCTGACCTCATGCTCTCATCAGATTAACTGTGTTTAACAAACACTTATTCAGATAATGTGTTCTGTTTCCCTTCACTACACCCTTTGTGTGTCTGCTCTCTCATTTCCTTTTACAAGGTCGATAGCATTACATTGAGTACAACCGGAGTAAGCCATATCCCCCTGAGTGTGACTTAAGCTAAATCCATCTATTGAACATGTTGTTTCTTTTCACCTGTCTTTTGTAGCGTATTTAAACGAGGCTGGCTTTAATTTTGTGAGGAAGTGTATACAGCTGGTGGAGATGAGAGGTGAGTTTTGTTTACTGGAGTACTGATTTCCTCTTACCTTATATATAGGATATTAATTGTGGATAAAGCGTTTTCTAATAATAATAATAATAACAACAATAATAATATTCCAAATCAATAGTATAAAGTATTTTTATATATATATATATATATATATATATATATATATAAAATAGTAGTTGTAATATTAACCTAAAACACACACATAGTAGGAAAAAAAATACTATGGTAGTCAATGGGGGGTAGGATCTGCTTGGTTACATTCTTCCAAATATCTTCCTTTGTGTTCAGCAGGACAAAGAAATGTGTACAGGTTTGGAACAACTTGGTGGGGGGAGTAAATGATGACAGAATTTTCATTTTTGGGTGAACTATCCCTTTAAGATGCTTTTAAAAGTGTAAAAGTCTTGTCTTACTTCAGTTGGTAAAAGGTTTTTATGTGTTGTGACAGGTAATATTAACTTCCCTTGATTGTTTATGGTTTGAGTATACCAACATTCTGTATAAAAATACCTCAGCATGATTTGGAAGATTTTGACAGACAGAAATGTACCTTAACTGACATTAGATTAATTAAATGATGTCATTTAGTTGCCCTCTCTGGGAATTTAGAGAGCAAGTGTTCATGTGTGTTGTTTATATATTTATGCATGTTCTGTGTGTGTATATTCTTCTCTCAGCAGGGCTCAACACTATGGGTTTGTACAGAGTCGGTGGAATAAACTCAAAAGTGCAGAAGCTCATGATCACAGTCTTCTGTAAGTCACTTCACTCTACACAACTAATGCCAACTCGAGATCTAGACACAGAAATGTGTGATTCAGACCAGGGTAACAAAAATCCATTGATCTGAAGCAGTCCTATCTTGCAAAAACATTGTCAAATTAATTTATTTCAGAGTTTAACTTCACATCTGGTGACTATTAATTTTGTTTTGAAAGATGTCAACAAATGCCTGGAATCAGTATGTCTGTAAACCCTAAATCAAGTATAAAACCTTCACAGGCCAACTTTAAATGTTACCATGAAACCAAAATTGACCATTCTTATTTTATTTATGGGATACTGCGTTGTTAATTATAAATGATTTATCCATGCACATTTTAATATTCATGTGCCCTCAGAATCATTTCATGAAAATATTGTCACAATGCAAAAATCTCAATGGTCCTAAAAATCACCTAAATTTTCTTGCAACATTAGTTTCTTTTATTTGTTTTGGTGTAAAATATGAAATTCAGCCAAACTACTTATATTTTGGATGAGCCATTTCCATGCGTCATAAATATTTAAAGTTTAATATCACTCCAGCATTTGCACACAATGTTGTACATGTGCCTTTGTTTCTCTTACAGCACCCAAAGCAGCATCAGATATGGATCTGGACCCAGACACATGGGACAACAAGACTATCACCAGCGGCCTCAAGAATTACCTCAGGTTAGTGTGTTCAGGCTGACATCACGGCTTCTAATGGAGTTTTAAAATGGTAGTGGAAACCGTACATTCAGGGAATTGCCCTGAAATAATGTTTACCTTTGAAAATAACCAAAAGCATTTCTGAGAGGAGATAACAAGATGTCATTCTTGTGTCTGTCCACTAGGTGTCTGTCTGAGCCGCTCATGACATACAAGCTCCACTCTGACTTCCTCATGGCTGTCAGTAAGTTAAAAAGCTATTGAATTACACGTTAAACATTTGATTCGATTTTTAACACACTCTTTTAGAAAACGGTTCAGATTTGTGTTGAGTTTGTGCTTTTGGTGTGTTGATGTGTTTGGTCTGTTTTCTTTCAGAATCTGATGATCAGAACTACAGAGTGTGTGCAGTTCATGCGCTGGTGCATAAACTACCTGACAAAAACAAAGAAATGCTGGAGATATTAATCAAACATCTACTCAAGTATATAATTTAGATTACATTTTTACTGTTGAAATGAAAACTTTCCTCAAAAATGAAAACTTTTATCTCTCTAAACTCACTTTCTTCCTAGTCTCTCTTCTTAGTAATACTTTTGTAGATTTATTTAGAACAAAATGTTATATAAAATGGTTGTTCAGCAGTGTACAGTATGTTGTTCATGGGTGCTGGTGTCTTAAAGGTGCAGTAAGCAATTTCTGAGAAACGCTGTTGAAAATTTAAATCAGTACCCATACACACAATTTTGTGAATATTTGCTGGATGTCTTCTATGGAAGCTTGTTTCCGCCACCGAATAAAAAATTAAAAAGGTAAGTGCGACTTTTTATCGCACAATTCTGACTTTTTTTTTTCTCAGAATTGCGTAAAATAAAGTTGCAATTGCGTCTTTTTTTCCTCTGAATTGGACTTTATAACAAGCAATTGCGAGTTTACATCTCACAATTCTGAGGAAAAAAGTCAGAATTGCAATTCTGACATAACTGATATGAGGAAAAAAGTCAGAATTCTGAGATAAAAAGTCGCAATTAACCCTTCGCCAGGAGTTTGATTGACAGGCAGTCTAACCAATCATAACACCGAATCTGCCATTTTGTCTGACACAGCAGTCAGGGGAGTTAGCAGATTAACGTAGGTGGACTTGAACTTGAAAAATAGTGTGTACTGACGTCTTTCCGTGATTGAAACAACATTCCTTATGATGTTCATTCCTGTTTATTTGATGCTATAAATGAACTAGTAGGAAGAGATGATCAGTTCACGAGCCGCTTGAACTGAGGCGATCTGTCACGACACATTAAAAAGCCACAAAACGGTATTTATTGTTTAAACTTCTTTAAAAATGACAAAATTTTAATTTTAATTTGTTTCATATCAAAAGTAACCTGCTCTGTCTTGCCTGTTGACGCATTGTCAGTGTCCTCTTTGCTCCATGATGTATTTTTCACTGCGTGAGAACATGATCTGTGGCATGGCTTGTCGGACATAGCAACAGTAACTAAAGGGGGCGGGTCTTTGTGAACTTTTTATTCCGTGGCTGAAATAAGCTTCCATACTTTTTCGGTGTGTGTGCAGAAAAAAAAAATACTGTGTTTGTACATAGTCCTGGCTGTGTAAATAGGAGAAAAATCAAAGTGGATAGGACCAATCAGACCAAGCATCACAACACTCTTGTAGCCAATCAGCAATAGGGGGCGTATATCCTCTCATGATGGGGGAGGAGAGAGAGTGAGCAAATTAAACATTTGTAGAAAGACTGTTAGTAAAAGACTGTTTGTCAAAGAAAGGTTACGATCAGGCAAAAGCTAGAACCCACATTAATATTGGAAAAGCTTTTCAGTGCTGGAGAGACGTTAGAGAGCGGGAATGCCTAAAAATGGACACAGAGGTTGCTTTGTTTCTGCTTGATACGTGAGTAACTTTTTCGCAAGATATGCGATTTCAAATATCAGCAGTGTTTCTCAGAAATCACTTAGTGCACCTTTAACTACTTTAACCAACAAAGCTTTCTTGTCAGTGACCTTCACCATTTGAGATTTAGTGTTAGAAAGCATGTCCACTAGGTAGCACTAACAAGCATAGCCCAGTCTGGTCCAGAAAGTATATGTTTTTGTCGGTGTAAGTAGATTTTGTGGGATAATTATTATTTGAAATTTGATATTGGTTAAAGGATTTGACTGACATGTGTCCCTGCAGTGTGTCCACTCACAGTGAGAGTAACATGATGACGGTGTCCAATCTGGGAGTGATCTTCGGCCCTACGCTCATGCGCTCACAAGAGGAAACCGTTGCCGCCATGATGAATATCAAATTTCAAAACGTTGTGGTAGAAATTCTCATTGAAAATTTTGAAAAGGTAAGTAAATTCAAAGGTAATTCGCAACAATCTCCTGTAAAAAATTATGCATTCATATCTATATATAACTGTGTAAACTACCGTTCAAAAGTAAGGGAAGAGCAATAAGATGTAAAAAAAAAAAAAAAAAAAAAGTTTATTTTGCTCACCAAGGCTGTGTTTATTTGATCATAATACAGTAAAAACAGTAATATTGTGAAATATTATAAATTTGTAATAATATTTCACAATATTACAGTTTTTACTGTTTTCTATTTGAATATATTTTAAAATGTAATTTTTTTAAATGTAATGGCAACTTTCGACATCATTATTCCAGTCTTTAGTGTCACATGATCCTTCAGAAATCATTCTAATATGCTGATTTGCTGCTCAAGAAACATTTCCTATTGTTATCATTATTTTCAGGAGTCTTTGACGAATAGAAAGA
Organism: Ctenopharyngodon idella; assembly: GCF_019924925.1. Classification (NCBI taxonomy): domain Eukaryota; kingdom Metazoa; phylum Chordata; class Actinopteri; order Cypriniformes; family Xenocyprididae; genus Ctenopharyngodon; species Ctenopharyngodon idella. Next base: position 6,711,709 of record NC_067237.1, read on the forward strand.
TTAAACAGGATAGAAATGTTGTTTTTACATGTTTTTACATTTGGCACATTTGATCAATGTAATAAATTCTTGATGAATTAAAAATATTATCTAAATATTCACATTATCTTTATTAACGGTAGAATGTGTATGTATGTTTATATGCTTTTTGGAGCTTGCATCCCACATCAAACAGAAACACTTTTCTCATTGGCTATCATCTTTCATATTTATTTGGGTGTGTCTTCACAGATATTTCATCAAGCGCCGGACCCTAATGTTCCCCTGCCGCAGCCTCAGTCTCGGCCAGGGGTCTCGCAGGAGCAGAGCCATCTGCCTCTCATCTGGACCGCGCAAACCCAAGAGCCTCTACACACCCCCAATGTGCCTGGCCGACGCGGACAGTGAGTCTCACACTACCAGTAATCCTCACATTCTCTGTTGACAGTACATTCACTCTGTACTGTGTTTCATTATTACATAAGGAATTAATTTAATATTTTGATGCCATTTAACACCATTACTTACTTTAGTGGTGTTTGCTAAGGCTCGATAAAACAGGTAGGAAAAAAATCCCATATACTTTCATTAATGGAGGGACTAAGTCCTATAGTGACCAGAATAGAGACATTTATTTTACTTTGGTCAGTAAGTAATCACCTAGCAATGCCGTAGAATAGGGTGACCAGTCCCAGTTTCTGATGTCTTGTCCCCAACTAGAGCTGTCCACGGAAATATCTGTATTATACCAATATATCCTGCTGGTTAACCTGCTTGTTAAATTAAAGTAATACTGTTTGTATGTACTATATAACAGGGCCTGAACAGGGTGTGAGATTTGCACACAATTTAAAACGTTCCAGAAAGATCCAACACCACAACGCAGTAATTTATACACACACATCAAAACACATGGGTGATATGTATGAAAAATAAAAAAGTAATAATCAACTAAACAATTACATTTGGAAAAATTGACTTACTTTGTTCTCTATAATGCAAAATAATATGCCCAATTAAACAAAAAATATAATTTGAAAAGTTGTAATTACTGGAAACCGTATATTTACAGGTTGTACAATATTAGTTATTTCAATTAGAAAATGTTCGAATTATTTGTTAAATTCAGTTTTGTTTATCATATTTTTCTCTTTTTTGTCATTTCATATTTCAATATTTGTAAAGACATAAATTTGTTATAATATATTTCTAATATATCTGTTTGCTATACTATTTATTGTTTTTCATAGCGTAATTTTTGGTGCAGGTAGGGTTTTAATACAGACATCATCATAATAATTATTAATAATAACAAATAATAATTGTTACAAAAAATGTATTGTCCCTGTTTTTTTAAATTCATGAAATTTCATGAAGTGTTAAGAACATATATAGGTCATATTTAATCTAAAATCAAAAGCAAGAAATATGAATTCATATTTACTTTTATTTTATATAGAAAAAAAATCTCATTCTTGTTACTTTTGTGTGATTTATTTTATTTATTTTTTTATTATTATTATTACTTTATTGTTGTTATACTTTGTGATAGCATTTATTTTACATCCTTATTTATGCTGATTAAAATATAAAATGGTGACAATCTAATCGCTATTAATAAGAATAATGGGATTTAGTAAAAAGATACATTACAGTAAATCTGCTTAATTGTCATGAAAATCACACATGACACAAAGTCAATACAAAGAAAAATAGGCTTAAAGACTCTTTATTTATCTTTATATTTATTTATTTTATTTTCATTTTAAAGTAGACTGTGACATGGACATTGTGACACTTTCATGTTTCACCTATAGTCGCTGTAATAAATCTTAGCTGCTGTATGTCTTCTTACTGTCCCTGCAGGCGATACGTTCAGCAGTAGTTCAGGCAGCACTCCAATCGGCAGCATGGACTCCCTCTCCTCCCACTCCTCAGAGCAGAACAGCTCCTCCAAAACCTGCTCCTCTCCACAGCCCAAAGACAAGCCCCCCTTCCCCGGCCTGCGCCAGACCCCTTCCTCCCTGTCCTCCAGCGAGCCGCAGGGCCCCACCTGCACCAGCAGTCCAGACTCCAGCTCCAAAGAGGACACGGCCCGTGTGGAATGGGACTCCTGTGGTGTGAATTCGGCTGCCAGATCTTCACCAGCACCCACAAAGGCTCCTCACTTAGCAGGAATCAGATCAGCACAGCTTAACCGCTCCAACGCCCCATCTCTAAGATCTTTACACATCATAGAAGGTAGGAGCCAAATACATACTGCTTGGAGTAATTAAGAATTTGAATCTTCAAATAAAAGTCTCTTATGTTTATCAAGGCTGCATTTATTCGATCAAAATACAGTAAAACAGTAATATTGTGAAATATTATTACAATTTCAAATAATTGTTTTGTACCGTATTATGTTTTAAAATGTAATTTATTCCTGTGATTGCAAAGCTGAATTTTCAGCAGCCATTGCTTGAGTCTTCAGTGTCACATGATCCTTCAGAAATCATTCTAATATACTGATTTGCTGCTCAAGACACATTCCTTATTATTATTATTAATGGTGAAAACAGTTTTTGCTGCTTAATATTTTTGTGGAAATTTGCATTCCCTACCATTCAAGGTTTGGGGTAAGTAAGATTTTAAAATAAAATGAAATAATCCTTAAAAAAAGGATCAGTTTCAAACATCAAAAATATTAACCAGCAAAAAACTATTTTCAACATTGATAATAAGAACTATTATCAATACTTGAGCAGCAAATCATCATATTTAGAATGATTTCTGAAGGATCATGTGACATTGAAGACTAACAAAGAAACCAGCATTTAGTAATTTTGTACTTTTCTGTTTTGGGCTATCTGGAGGTCTTAAGAGCTCTGTGGGGTCTGTACAGAGTCTAGCATGTGTGGAGCATAAAGACGGCACCAGACCCGCCACCTACCATGATCTGCCACCTAAAACGATCCTGCGTCGAAAGCTGGACAACAGCAGCTCTACAAACGGCTATCAGAGACCAGGATCGGTGTAAGTGAAACTCTTTGTCAGTATCCAAGCCACTGATGCTAAACCTCACCCTGTGAGCAAATCAAAAGTTCAGTGACAGATCCCAGACAACATTTGAGGATAAAGATGATGAAAAAAAAAAAAAAAAAACATGCCTTTGAAATGAATGTACTCTTTGTATTTATGTTGTCAAACATGACTTTTTTTTTTTTTTTTTTTTTTGCGTCCTCATCCTCAAATTTTCAGACATAATTTTTTCAGACATATCAGACATAGACTTTTTTTTTTTTTTTTAACAAATATCTTAATTTTAATATTATTATTTAATATTATATTTAATTTATAAAAATAAATTAATGTCCCATTAGTTAATGCAGTAACTAACATTAATGAGCACTATTTTTTTTTTTTACAGTATCTATTTATCTTTATTTACATTTGTTAGTAAAAATACAACTGTTCATTGTTAGTCCATTAAATAATATTAACATACATTTTTTTTATTTTAATCATGTGTTAATGAATGTTAGCATTAACATTAAGATTAATAAATGCTTAGAAGAATTTTTCATTGTTAGTTCTTGTTACAAATGGATATTTTTGTAGTGTTACCCAAAATGCCTTTCTGCATGTTGATTACACCACACTGACTTTTGAAGACATTGATTTGACAGGCAAATGTTTTTAAAAAAAAAAATACTAGTAATAATTTAAAACAAAACAAATAAAATTACGATCTCAGTGCAGTTGATTTGATCATGTAAGCTGTATATTGAACTTAATGTTTGTGTGAATTGCATTTTCAGTGTGTTTAAAATGAAATGAAACAGGGATAATTCACCTGAAAATGAAAATAATATAATTTACTCATCCTGAACGAATTTCTGCGAACACCTCAGAAGTAGATATCTGAGGAATGCTGGTGACCAAAACATGTTTCACAAAAGAAAGAAAGTCATACAGGTTTGGAATGTCATAAGGGTGAATAAATGATGACAGAATTTTGATTTTTATGTGAAAATCTCTTCAGTGAAGGATGGTTTGACCTGTCAATTCCATTACTTCATTGACAGCTTTTATGTTTCTGTCAGGTTTTAGAAAAACATTACATCATGAGAAATGTAAAAACATTTATTAAAAGTACATAGTGAGGGAACATTGCGCAGTATTTTATAGTGTAGTTGCTGGCTGGGGTGGACGCTGCTGAATGGAGATTGATTGCAGTTGTTATTTTTGGCACAAGTTTTAATTACACTGCTGAAAGGGTTGATGTGACCCAGCATTGCTTTTTAAAACCTCTCTGCAAGGAAGGATATATTGTTTTGTTTGAGTTATCATGACGGAGGAAGAAAAGAAACATCATGTCACTTAAGTGGACTATAATATTCTTTTTGCTGATATAAGCTGTACAACTTCAAGTGTTAGCAAGATGTTGATTTGAAAAATGTTTGCCCTGAGATTTGTAAGTTACTTTAACAGTTATAAATTGTACATAAATCACTGCTTTAGAGGTGATCCTCACATCTGTATACTATGCATTATGTGCATGTCTTTATTCTTTGTTTGTTGAGCTGAACTCCATATCTACCAGTACTGAATGTAGAATTTTGGCTCACACCAACATTTATTTTTATTTTTTTTACTTTTTGTGTAAATCACACTGTTGCCACCTGCCTACTTAAAATGGTTTGTTTAGCCAGCCTAATCTTGTGACGTCAAATCTTGACATCCGTAATCATCCTGAAATTTGGCATGGTTTTATGTTCCAGGGTGGCTGCCAGAGCATTGCTTTTTGAGAACCCATCAGCTTTAAAACCTCCTCCATTGGGAAGGTAAAAATGGGCACACTGCATAAAAACATAACTGTTTAATTTATATATATTTGTTGGCAATCATCTTTATAAAACAAACAAATTGTCTTTTAAAACAGTGTATGAGCACATCCATGAATTTTATCTTTTCATGATTTTAATCCACAGAGATGCCAAAGCCATATATTCCTGTGAAGCTGAACACAGCAATGAGCTGAGTTTCCCACAGGGGGCTCACTTCTCCAACGGTGAGTCTGTCTTTCTATATATCATTCTGTCATTCTGTCTGTCATTCCATTCTATCTATATCTATCTATCTATCTATCTATCTATCTATTAGGGGTGTAACGGTACACAAAAATGACGGTTCGGTACGTACCTCGGTTTTGAAGTCACGGTTCGGTATGTTTTCAGTACAGCAGAGAGGAAAAACTAAACATAAAAACGTTTTTTTTTTTTAGTAAACAGTGATTTACTGAACAAATCGTGGCTTTTAAATTCTTTAAATAAATAAATAATCAAGGTTATGAGGTGCATTATGTAAATGCTTGGCTAAAGAGATGTGTCTTTAATCTAGATTTAAACTGAAAGAGTGTGTCTAAGCCTCGGACATTATCAAGAAGGCTATTCCAGAGTTTAGGAGCCAAATGTGGAAACGCTCTCCCTCCTTTAGTGGACTTATATATCCTAGGTACTACCAAAAGTCCAGAGTTTTGTGACCTTAAAGAGAGACACTCACCCTCATGTCGTTCCAAACCCATAAGACCTTTGTTCATCTTCGGAACACAAATTAAGATATTTTTGATAAAATCTGATGGCTCAGTGAGGTCTGCATTGACAGCAAGATTATTAACACTTTCAGTTGCCCAGAAAGCTACTAAAGACATATTTAAAACTATTCATGTGACTACAGTGGTTCAACCTTAATGTTATGAAGTGACAAGAATACTTTGTGCCAAAAAAACAAAATAACGACTTTATTCAACATTATCTAGAAATGGGCGATTTCAAAACACTGCTTCATGAAGCTTCGAAGCTTTACGAATCTTTTGTTTCGAATCAGTGGTTCGGAGCGTGTATCAAACTGCCAAAGTCACGCCCCCCAGTGGTGAACCATTGAAATTTCGAAACACTTATGACGTAACGAAGAATCGTTTCCTGAAATAACATGACTTTGGCAGTTTGATAGGGAACCAGTGTAGAGATGATAAAATTGGGGTTATATGATTTGACCTGGTAAGAACTGCATCTGGGACTAAATGTAGTTTGGTTATTGAGGATGCAGGACAACGACCTAGTAGCGCATTACAGCAGTCCAGTCTAGGACGAAGTAACAGTACATCCTTCTAAGTGAAAGTGACGTGACATGTAGCCAAATATTGTTGTCCCATATTTGAAATCATTCTTGAATGAATCAGCTATTGGAATGAATAGTTTAAATGAATGACTCACTTATTAAGATGGTTACTTGACGCCACCTACTGGTGGTTTAGTTTAATTTTTAAAAGTATCATTTTCCCCCCAACATTTCTTACAATCTCATAACATTATTTAATACAGTTGTCATTTTTTTATTGTAAATTTGTAAATTATTTGATTTGATTGGTAACAGCCCTTAGTGTCTTATTCTAATTAAATTTATTGATCAAATTTAAGAATTTAAAATGAAAGATGAATCATACATTTTACATGAATCGTACAAGTGAATGAAAAGGCTTAATGTCAAGCCCTGTATGTAGTCTTAATGGGCCGCGTTTCAGTCAACATTTCATATTGTCTGACAACAAAAACAGAAAAATATATAGATGAAACAATTTTATTGGGAATTTGGCTGTATTAAAATATATTATGTGAGCAAAAAGGGTAGCACCAGAGAAGCAAACAAATGTAAAGGGCTGACACTTGGCAGAATGCGAATGCAACAATGACATGATGAATATTCTAATTGCCTTATGACGTCATCTATCGACATTTACCGACATATATATATATATATATATGGCATTAAAAAGCATTAAATTAGATCTGATGAAACCAGTAGAAACCCTGTTTTTGGTCCAATAAGTAATACCTCAGTCTCAGTCTAATTTAATAGAAGAAAATTACTGGTCATCCAATATTTTATCTTTAACAGACTCTGTCAACTTGGATAATTAAGAGATTTCATCGGGTCATGATAAAATATATATCTAAGTATCATCAGCATAACAGTGGAAACTAATTCCAATGTTTTCTAATAATATTACCAAGAGGCAGCATGTATATTGAAAATAGCAGAGGGTCTAGAACAGATCCTTGCGGCACTCCATTATTTACTGACGTTAACTTGGATAATTCCCTGTTTAAATAAACTAAATAGTAGTGGTCAGATAGGTTCAATCTAAACCACCCTAAGAGTATTTAGTCTAGGAGTATTTCATCATCTATAGTGTCGAACGCAGCACTAAGATCAAGTAAAACTAGTATTGAGATGCAGCCTGGTCATTAGCTAGAAGTAAGTAATTTGTATTTTTAATGAGCGCAGTTTCTGTGTTATGATGGGGCCTGACTGAAATTTTTCATAGATATAATTTTTTGCATGAAGGAGCACAATTTAGTGAACACAACTTTTTCTAGATTAAAACTTTGAAATGGTTCTGTAATTTGTCAATTCATTTGGATCTAGTTGTGGTTTCTTAATGAGAGGCTTAATAAATGTCAGCTTGAAAGGCCTTGGGATGCAACCCAGAGATAAAAACAAGTTAATAATATTAAGAGGCTTTTCTGCTACAGATAACAACTCTTTCAGTAATTTAGTGGGTATTGGATTTAATAAACATGTTGTTGATTAAGATGCAATGGTGAGTTTATTTGGCTCTTCCTGTCCTATAGTTGTAAATCACTGCAATTGTTCTTGAAAAAATGGACAGAATTTGAAAGATGAGACTTTGTTTCTTATTGAAAGTAGCCTAACAAAACAAAGTTTATTTGACAGGAGCGCACTATGAAATGTCTATAAGTTTTATTCACGCATCAACTAAAAGATTGATCTTGGGATTTAAGAATCGATATCGATTCGTTAAAATTAAGGTATATAAAACTAGGAGTTTTAGATGAAGTTCTTTCTATCTATGGTTCTGTCATTCCAATGTTCTATCTATTTTTCCATTGTTATATCTATTGTTCTGCCATTCTATCTATGGTTCCGTTGTTCTATCTATTGTTCTATCTATCTATCAGTCCGTCGTTCTGTCGTTCTCTCATTCCGTTGTTTTATCTGTTGATTTTAGCCAGCGCTTGTCATTTTTATGTATAACAAATGGTCAGTAAATGGACTGAGTGGTCTGTGGGTAGGCTGTCTGAGGCTCACATAATTTCTCAAGTGATCTAGAACTTCACTTCAGTTCTTGAGTGACTTTTTATGAACTGCAACTGCAATATACACCAAGAAACATGCAGCAATGTTGGTCGAATCATATATCAACTCTGGGAGGTGTATTGCTGTATTGAGAATGTGGTTTGGTGGATGTTAAAATATGTAAGTATTTTATGACTTGCAGTGACGGTTACAAAAATCAAAGAAAATTAATTATGACTGAACTGGTGCTCTTTGCTGCATACCAGGGCATTAATATTGATAGAAAATAATGTTCCTGTGTCTGTTCTGTGGAACAACCATCTGTTGTTGTTTCTCGTACATGTCAGGACTAGGAATTTATTGCTGGATGTATTTTCCGCAAGGAATCAACTTGGCTGGGCACCAGGGCATTGAAACAGGTCACAGTAACCTAGTGAAAGCAGGTCTTCCCTTCTCTAAAGCTCAGCAAACACTTAGCACAACATAAACCTCCACTTACCCATCAAGTTCTCACTGTTGACATTTGAGTGTTCTGCTTATAAAAACGATTTACAAACACTTTATTTTGCGATCCCATCTGCCTAATGCTTTAGTCTAAAAACAGATGCTTTGATATTTTAGAATATGTTGATATGAGTCATTACGGGCAAGTCATTTGTGAGGTCCTTTTGAAAGCTTTATGGGGGTGATTTCTCAATGCAAAGTGACCCGACTTTGTCTGTAATTAATTATTTGCATATGTGGTTCACTTGTGCCTCCCTTTCCTGAGGCTACTATTGTTTTGTATACAGTAGATAATGGTCAAACAAATCACTATATGAACGGTCAACTTAACTTAAGGCTGAAGAAACTAAACTAAATAAAAGTGAGACTTTAGAAGTGTTTGCTTATTTTGTTCTATAGACATGTATTTTTTCAGCTGTTTTATCCACCAAGTGAAAAAAGTACATCTGAAATAGCCTGTTAAACATAGGGCTGCACGATTTATCGCACAATACGAAAAATAACATTGAACTTAAATGCCATTATCGCTTAAATGCGATTCTTAGTGCGATTATGAAATTGCGAAGGCTGTGATTTTTTTTTTTTTTTTTTTTTTTTTTTTTTAATATGCGCAGCTTGTCAATGAAGTATGGCTCAAAATGCTAATCCATCTGAAAGCACTGCGCTGTTTTTCTCTGCGTTTGAGTTTCTTATAATGTACATTTGAAAAAGCAACACGTCAGACATCTTTCCAGACATGAGAAGCATTTATTAACATCTTGTCCAACAAAATACAACATTTAATAGCATGTTTTTACTCCAAACTCACTTCATAATGACAGTTGAGCATCCTTCTGTGAGATGATGTGGATTCTTACACAGAGTAAGGCAGTCGTGTGTTTAATAGTCATGTTTAATCAATCAAAGCGTTTCAATGTTCTGTTTATTCAGCTACAGCGATATGATGCATTTTCTTCTGCAGCAGGGCATATTTGAAGTTTCTGCGCGAGAGCGCCCTCTGGCTTTCAGATGGGGAAGCATTTACTACTGATCACTGTACAGCTCTGACAAGCTGCGCATTAAATAATCGCAGCCTTTGCCAAATCGTGTGCGGTTTAATCGCGATAAGTTGTGCAGCCCTAGTTAAACGTGAAAGTATTATGCAATAATTTAAGACATTTCTCCTTATATAGAACCTTTTGGGCGTAAATGGTTCTTTAAAATGGAGTCAAGAACCCTAGGGTTCTATATGGAACCCCATTTAACCTTTTTTTTTCTAAGAGTGGTCTTATTGACGCCTCATAAACTAAGTCATTATTTTTACTATAATAATCTTACATTGGTAACATAAAATCAAACAACATACAATTTAATATTGAATAATCAATTTAAATTCACAAAACATTCAAGGCATAATGCAAGATCAACAAATATAAGCTGCTCTGACCCAGTGATGGTTCTGTCATTTGTCCCAGAACTCTCATACTTGTTTCGTGTCACATATCCGTTGTTGTGCCCCAGTTTATTCAAACCCCCAAGTATGAGCAATAATACTATACTATTTTTATAGTATAGAAGTATTCTCCACAGCTTAAACCTTCTCATTTTCTTCTTTGTAGTGTATCCTTCAGTGGAACCAGGCTGGCTCCAGGCAACATTTGAGGGCAAAACAGGACTCATTCCTGAAAATTATGTGGTGTTCCTCTGACAGCGTCCAACCAGTAGAGGCCAAGCATTTCATGGTATCCATGGTAACATGAATTTTAGACCAAGAGCTTAAAGTATATATCAAACATTAAATGATGTGTAAGTGAACTGTATGGATTAATCAATATGACACTGAATATTAAGAAATAATGTACGGTACACAAACCTCAATGATACAGCACAAGAGTGATTAAAGCCTGAATCTCAGCTGTTATTCTAGATAAAGATTTTGCTGAGGCTGAAATGTTGAAATGGACATGATGTGCTAAACTGAAATCATTGAGTGTAGATACACAAATTTACATACACTGAGGTCAGGAGGTGCGATGTACAGCACTAAATGGTCTTTTTAGGTCTACTGTGTGGTGGAATACTGCAATGAACTTTCAGCTTATAGATCTAAGAGACAGGCTTTCTTTTATATTAGCTTAATTCTAATTGTTTTGAAATTAAGGGAAAGAATGTTAAACCTCACCATTAATTTTTTGAGCTGTGAATCATTGTCATATTTAAGTCAATTCAGCAAAATGTGCTGTGTGTGTGGTTTATCATTATAAAATGACTTACTTTTAAATCTTCAAAAGTCTGAGACCACATTTTTAGGATTTTGAACATTTTTAACAAAGAGAAACTATAAGAAAATGAACACAAAATATCTCAGATCCTGCATTATTTCCAGATTACTAGTCGATTAAGTAAATTTGTGATCTTGACCATGTGGTCAAACACTGAAACTCGAGATTTTCTTTTGGAACATTTTCAAATCATGCCAGAGAATGTGATCATAAGGTTTTATGTAGCTCAAGTGCTGTGGACATAAGTTCAGGAATTTCCTTTTCAGTTATATATTCATATACATTTATCATATTATGCTGTTTATATATTTTTTGAAAATATAAAGGAATAAAAAAATGCTAAATATTTAGTCTCAGACTTTTGGATCCCACTGTGTTATTGACAGATAGAATTCTACATGCAGTACAGAAATCAGCCATTCAAGCACAAAGTTTTGATGGAAAATTTGAGAACTTTCCAATTCTGTGCTGAAATATCAGCATCTTTGGCACACTGCTTATTTAATCGCATTAGAAGAACGGAACTAAGTGTTCTAGTTATTTATAACTGAAATATCTAATATTTTCTACTTACAATACATACAAAATTATTCCTATTCCTGAAAAGTCTGGAAACCACTGGCTTGGCATAGCAGTGAATGATGCCTCAGTTTTGCATCCAGGTCATGTCAGTCTTTACAAATACTAATGAAGCATGTCCAGCTGTAATAACTTCATCATACAAGATGTTCTGGCCGCATTATTCCTTCTGAAGTTTAAAATGACAGCAACTGTCAATGCCAACAACACCAACACGGTACGTTGGTTAGTGAACACGTCTTATTATCCCCATAATGAAACTTGTTTTATGAAGATAACTGATGAAATGCTAGATGATGGAAATTTATATATGGATGATTATTTTGCAAATCATATATTTTTCTTCTTAATTCATTTTTGGTTCTGTCAATAAATTTGTTTACAAAATGAGACCCACTTCTTGTCTTTCATTTAAGAAAAGATGCACAAGCTAAATCATCAGAAGTAAATCTCAGACATTAGTGACTTCTTTCCAAAAGACTTCTGACGCCATTTCTCCTCAGATCTCTGCAGAAAAGGAGGCGATTGCCAAGATCCCAGTGTTCTTTCCCAATTAAACACATGAGAATGCTCCGTGCCCTTGACTGCTGATGCTGAACCGATACTCCCTTCAGATAGGCCATCAAGGTCACAGGGAGGAAATTACAGGAGCTCCAAGAAATGTTTTTCTCATTTATGTTGTTGCCTTCCGATAAAACATTTAATATTCTGCTTTAAAAAACAAACCAGTCTGGATCAAATTTTAGAGTGTTCCTTTACACATACATTGTGATCTCTCACCCAATGTACAATTGAGCTCTTTGTCTTTCAAGCATTGTTATTGTATGCAATCAAAGTTTTTTATTAGATAGTTCACATGTATTTTTCATTTGACGTGAATAGAGCGGTTACTGTGTAAATGTAAGTACAATCAATGGTGGCTGGCATTGAGAGTTTATAAAATCTGACCATGAAAACTGTCCTTTTGATGCTTATCAGAGTGAGACCGATAAGTATTTCCTTTTAATCACACTTAAACATTTTCCAGAAAATCTAGGATTTAAAATAAAAAGAAAACTGAAAAAAAAAAAAAAAAAAAAGAGTATAAATTAACCATAAATGACAATCTTAACAGTCTAAAAAAAATTAACTTAGAAAATTAGTTAAATCCAAGCATCACATTTTTGCACAGTTATGTGTTCACACTTGTAGTTCGCTTCTCTTGGTTCTTTTGGTCCGGACCAAAAAAGAAAATGACACATTCTGGTTGACTTAGCATTCACACTGTCATTTTTAACTGAACCTACAGATACAAAACAAAACACAGCTTTTATAACGTATATTTTGTTACGGAACTTTGCAAACATTGTAAACAATGCTGTGTGCTGAGTTAAATGCACTATATGATGGTATTTTAACCAGCTGAGAACTCAGGAAGAGCTTATAAAATGTGTAAAGGAGTCAAAAGCTGTGCAAAAACAGTTCATTGTGCGGCTAGATGTTGTAAACTGGTATTTGTTTTTAAATTATTTTAATTTATTAATGAACTGATGAACACACTAGTTTGTAGAGCATTTTTTTCCATTTACTGCACTTTGTTAAGTGTGTCAGTCACACATCAAAAGTGAAATGCCCAGCTGCGCTGTGGCTAATAAATTAAATTCTCACACATACACAGAAAATAGTCTCTTTCCAAGAAAACTGAACTGAAAACCAGAATATAGTTGCTCATATATTGAAACAAATTAGGTTAAATATTTCAAGAGGGTTACCAACTGGTATGTTTAGATTTAGGGGTTGGTTAGGACAATATATCAATTAATTTTTTTACAATTAAACTAAATCATTCCTGAAAAATAATAATTAAAATGTGGTCCTGAAACTGTCTCCGGTACTGCAGGAATATCATTCTTGAGTAACTTGAAGTACTGAGTTACTCATACATTTTGATAGCAATTAACATAAAAGATTGTTAATTCACTTTTTTGTTTTGAGTTCTTGCAAATCAAATGAGTTATTTACTTCACTGTAAACCCTAAGTTGTCAGAACTCAAAAAAGTTGAATGAGAATTTTTTACGTTAAGAAACTCAAAGTTTAAGTTAGAATTTTATTTTGTACTCATACATTTTTATTCTAAAACTTGAAATATTTGAGTACACTAATTTATACATTTAACTTAAAATGATCAGGTTCTCAACGTAAATATTTTGCTAGTTATAACAAACTAATTCAGAAAATGCCAACATGCTAATTTGCTAACATGTTAACAATAGCATGGTATAATACTTAGTGAATGAGTACAGCAACTTAAAACATGTAACTTACCTGCTCTCAAACCAAGCTGCATGCACCACTTGTCACCATGATAATAACTCTCCAAAAACCCACATTAAAGGGTTAGTTCACCCAAAAATGAAAATAATGTCATTTATTACTCACCCTCATGTCGTTCCACACCCGTAAGGCCTTCATTCATCTTCGGAACACAAATTAAGATATTTTTTATTAAATCCGATGGCTCAGTGAGGCCTGCATTCAAAGCAATGAGATTTCCTCTCTCAAGATTCATAAAGGTACTAAAAACATTTAAAACAGTTCATGTGAGTTCAGTGGTTGTACCTTAATATTATAAAGCGACGAGAATACTTTTTGTGTGCCAAAAAAACAAAATAACGACTTTTCAACAATATAGTGATGGGCGATTACAAAACACTGCTTTGGTGTCAGTGATTCAGATCTCCTATCAAACGGCTAAACTGCTGACATCACATGACTTTGGCGCTCCGAGTCACTGATTCGATTCGTAAAGCTCCGAAGTAGTGTTTTGAAATCGGCCCATCACTATATTGTTGAAAAGTCGTTATTTTGTTTTTTTGGTGCACAAAAAGTATTCTCTTCGCTTTATAATATTAAGGTACAACCACTGAACTCACATGAACTGTTTTAAGTATGTTTTTAGTACCTTTATGAATCTTGAGAGAGGAAATGTCATTGCTTTGAATGCAGGCCTCACTGAGCCATCGGATTTAATCAAAATATCTTAATTTGTGTTTCGAAGATGAATGAAGGTCTTACAGGTGTAGAACGACATGAGGGTGAGTAATAAATGACATTTTCATTTTTGGGTGAACTAACCCTTTAACACAAACTCTTCTAAATTAGCATAACAAAACATTAATCACTACTAAATCTCCCTTATCCATTTTAATTTTATCATTCACTCTCCCTTTCGAGTGCCATGGGCAAAGCATGCTGGGAAATAGAAATCCCAGCCCAGTTTCAGTTAAACTTAAGTTAGTCTAAATTAAAAGAAATGAGTTCATACAACTCAAAACAATGAAACAATTCAGTTTACTTGAAATATGTCAGTGGTGTGAACTCAAAAGAAAAAGAAAGTTCTAAATACTCAACAGTTAATTTAACTGAACTTTTTTGTTTAATTTAAGTTTGTCCTACTCAAACCAATTAAGTATTTTGAGCATTAGGGTTTACAGTGTGTTTTGGTGTGCACCAGAGTTCAAATGGCAGTGTTCAAAATTCAAATGAACCGCACTAACAGAGCAATCGCACCAGAGTTCATTTTAATTTATCCAAACTGCCAAGTGTGAACACAATCTTAAGTTATATGCTGTGTATTTATCATAACAATGCTCAGAAAGATTGTCATGTTTTGTAAAATGCAATAGCAGGTTTAATAATATAGCAGAGTATATTCTTTCTTTACCATTCGACTGTGAAAGATTGTTTTCTGTTTTGTTTTTCTCCTATTGAAAAAATTGTTGATTTTCAAATAACACATCAGATCAGAACTTATGACTATTAAAAGCAGAGGAATTGTATATGGAAAGATGTGTGTCTACTTTAACTAGATGTGATACACGTACACCAGAGCCACGAGGAGTCACAGACCCAAGCCTACTGTCTGGATCACATGGCTTCACTTGTTGTGAAACAGGAGGGGTCTGACCATGCCCGCCAGGACTTTTGGCAGCTGTGATGCAATGACCTCTGACATCATCTCTGGAAACTCCACCTTCATGGCGTCCGCCTGGATGTATGTGCTCAGACAGTAGAGATTGACCTTCTTCGCAATCTACACAAAGATAAAGTCAACGTCACACTTCAAACTCCCCTATCACGTTTTGCGCATTCTGATATATAACAAGTGATGGCGTGAATAAAGCCGCTTCATTAGTGACCTATTTCATATCGTGTATTGCGCTTGTGCAATGAACTATTTATTTGATGTATTTTACGCACTGACATCACACTGTTATCTGTGTGTTCTGAAACAACAGATTAACCCTATAAAGCGTACTGTACACAAGGCCTCTAAATTATGAACATGATCGAAACTGCTCTGAAAAATCTGTCGTACACAATCTTTTACATGCCTTCTGCCATCTGATTGATAGTTTATACTTTTTTAGGAAGTAAAAGGCCTTTTAGTAATTCTAAACTTGGCACACGTGTCTTTTTGCTGTGAAATCTTTACTGATTTTTAGGTAAGTAAGCATAAGAATTACTTTTCTATTGTTGGTAATATTTCAAGATGAACACTTATTGGACTGAAGAAACGTGGGTTTACTTGACTATCCATACATAATTTGTTAAAATGAAAAATAAATTATCGGACCTTTAAAGGATTGTTTCACTTTAAAATGAAAATTACCCCAAGCTTTACTCACCCTCAAGCCATCCTAGGTGTATAAGACTTTCTTCTTTCTGATGAACACAATCGGAGTTATATTAATAAATATCCTGATGCATCCGAGCTTTATAATGGCAGTGAACAGGTCCAACGAGTATGAAGCTCAAGAAAGTGCATCCATCCATCATAAACATCCATCCATCATAAACGTACTCCACAACATACTTTTTGGCCATATAAACTTGTGAAACATTTTTCGTAAATTGAATACGGAAGGCGCAGGGCGTAGCGTTACACTTTCTTTCTAAGTTGAATACGGAAGGCGGCCTGGTGGAAGCTTTACATTATAACTTGTTAAATATAGATATTTTTCTTACACAAATGCATCGCTTCACTTCAGAACTTTATTAACCCCTTTATTAAAGTTTATATGGCCAAAAAGTACGTTGTGGAGTACGTTTATGATGGATGGATGTTTGGATGGATGCACTTTCTTGAGCTTCATACTCGTTGGTCCCGTTCACTGCCATTATAAAGCTTGGATGCATCAGGATATTTATTAATATAACTCCGATTGTGTTCATCAGAAAGAAGAAAGTCATATACACCTAGGATGGCTTGAGGGTGAGTAAATCATGGGGTAATTTTCATTTTAAAGTGAACTAATCCTTTAATTGTACATCTCTCAGTCATCATTGTATTGCATTATATGTTTTACCTCCCATAATAAAAACTACAGAGCTTTGATCACAAAACTAAGCATTTAAATATCATCTTACTATTATTATTACTATCTGTTATTGGGAGATACAGAGTGACAAATTATATTTATATGCAATTTATGTAAGTAGTCTGCTATTCTGTTATAAAATGTAATTGATTTACATTACAAGCTATCAGAATTTCATCTTACTTTTTGGCCATATAAATATCAGCATTGGGCCTGAGAATATTTGCACATTGGGAAATAGGAAAATAGGAAAATAGGATTGTATGAGAAAGCTCAGCAGCTACCTTTTCAAATGATTTTTTTTTTTTTTTGTCCTGAAACTTAAGCATTTCTTGAGAATGACCCATGTATATTAAGTCTATAACTCCTGCTGTACCTCATGCATGGCGTCCATGAGTTTGGTCAGGTGGTAGAATCTCTGTGAGCTGGCCACCACTCCTTTCTCCTTCAGCTGGATGGCTTTCACCAACTCACAGATGTAGCTCTGTCTCATTTCGTCAAACTGCGATTGACTCTTCAGGCCCTCCAGAGGAACTGTCACAAACACATCGATGTTAAAACATAATCGATAAACTACTGCTAAGAGTCATATTCGAATTTACAACAGCATTAGTGTCACAAATAAATCAAAGCTTCTGTAAGCTATTTCACGATGCATAAAATGTCCCTTCTACTGTAAATCAGTGAAATGACAGCTCTGTAAACGGTAAAAAAAATCTCTTCAGTGATGACAGCCTGCATTTGTGGCAGTTTCACAGTGTTCTATTAATACAATAATGTTGCAGTCAGCACAATTTAAAAAGCTTCTTTGGCATTAATGTTAATCTAATTTGAAAAATGTTAGCTTGGAATTGAAACTTAGTTTGGATTTTCAAGGTCTCACAGTCTGCCAAACACATATCTCTGTCTATCCATGTGGACTGGCATGAAGCCATTGGTTTAAAATTGTCCAGATTGTTAATATTCCATTCTGGAACACCGATCTGACCTGTAGAGGGTCAGACAGTAAGAGTTCTATGGGTCCCAGAGAAAACACAGAGGAATTATTACCAGTGTTGAGGAGCATCAAAGCCTTCATGCACAGAAACTCTTCCTTGGTCACTTGCAAGTTAGCGAATTCTTGTGGAACAAACTGCATAGCCAAGCACAAGTCATAGATCGGAGACCTCCTCATTTGATCCCTAAAATTTAAAGAGCTCTACTGAGTACATGCATATTTCAATGTCTGTCAGTTAATGCATATATACTGTATATACACCTGTTTACTGAATGTAGCTATTAAATCTGGCAGGCACTTTCCACAAATAGGGTATGAAATAGTTCTCTTATTAGTGAAAGGAGGTACATAAACATCAGAAAATGTTGTATGTTGTTACAGTGCTCGGCGTAAATGAGTACACCCCCTTTGAAAAGTAACATTTTAAACAATATCTCAATGAACACAAAAACAATTTCCAAAATGTTGACAAGACTAAGTTTTATAAAACATCTGTTTAACTTATAACATGAATGTAAGGTTAATAATATAACTTAGAGAACAAAATTTTCAGTTTTACTCCAATTAGGGTGATGCAAAAATGAGTACACCCCACTGAAAGTCTCTGGAGCAAAGCTAAATTTTAGACTACAGATATCTAATTTAACAAGAATTCAACCAC
The DNA here is from genome assembly GCF_019924925.1 of Ctenopharyngodon idella. Lineage (NCBI taxonomy): Eukaryota > Metazoa > Chordata > Actinopteri > Cypriniformes > Xenocyprididae > Ctenopharyngodon > Ctenopharyngodon idella. Next base: position 6,730,193 of record NC_067237.1, read on the forward strand.
AGGTGAGTCTAATTATTCATTACACAGGTGTTCAGCAGACAGTTGACTATAAAAGGGTGTTAAAACCCCTTCCCATTTCATGCTGTCAGCAATGGCACCACATGGAAGAGAAATGTCACAAGACCTGAGAAAGAAAATAATTTCTTTACACCAGAAAGGTGAAGGCTACAAGAAGATCAGAAAAGCTTTACTTATCAGTCAGAATACTGTGGCAAAAGTGGTACAAAAAAAAAAAAAAAAAAAAGATGGAACCGCAACCATCTCACAGAGACGTCCAGGTCGTCCACGGAAGTTAAGACCTCGACAGGAGCATCTTCTGATGAGAAGGGTTGAAGAAAATCAGCATGCAAGTTCACTGCAGTTATCTAAAGAAGTAGAAAGCCAAACTATGGTGACTATTTCCCGTGACACAATATGGCGTACACTGCAGATGAATGGCATGCATGGGTGCTGTCCACGAAAGAAGCCTTTCCTAAAGTCCAGGCACAAAAAAGTCTGCCTAGAGTTTGCCAGGGCCCATGCTGACAAAGATGAAGACTACTGGGACTCTATACTCTGGAGTGATGAGACCAAGATAAATGTTTTTGGAACTGATGGCTCCAAAACTGTATGGCGTCGGAAAGGTGAGGAATACAAAGAAAGATGCATGGTGCCTACAGTGAAACATGGTGGTGGCAGTGTCCTTATGTGGGGCTGCATGAGTGGAGCTGCATTTCATTGATGGCATCATGAATTCACAGATGTATTGCTCTATACTGAAAGAGAAGATGCTACCATCACTCTGTGCCCTTGGTCGTCGTGCACTTTTCCAACATGACAATGATCCTAAACACACATCTAAGGCCACTGTTGGATTTCTGAAGAAGAACAGGCTGAAAGTGATTCAGTGGCTCCTGATCTGAACCCAATCGAGCACCTATGGGGAATTCTGAAGAGACAAGTTGAGCATCACTCTCCATCCAGCATCCAGTCTCTAAAAGAGCTCATTCTTGAAGAATGGAAAAAGATAGATGTTGCAAAATGTCGCCAACTTGTTAATTCCATGACTAGAAGACTTGGTGCTGTCATTAAAAATCATGGAGGCCATACAAAGTACTAGATGTAGTAGTTTTTGTTGTGGGGTGTACTCATTTTTGCATCACCCTAATTTGAGTAAAACTGAAAAATGTGTAATCTAAGTTATATTATTAACCTTACTTTCATGTTATAAGTTAAACAGATGTTATATTAAACTTAGTCTTGTCAACATTTTGGAAATTGTTTTTGTGTTCATTGAGAAATGGGTGTGTCAGACAAAGCTGCTTTGAACTCTCAAATGAAATTTGTTTTGGCCTGATTTTGTTCGAAATGACATCACTCCAGTTCATTCTTCAGTTTAGCTTGAAGTATATCAGGGCCTTAGCATTTGAACAGATTTTAAAACAATTGTTTTTAATGTTACTTACTGGCTCAAGACAAGATCGGGTGCAAAGTACAGGTAATCAGGGGTGACGTTCTGGAATGTTCTCCAACCCAGCGAGAACAACATTAAACCCATCCAGGAGTACTGGATTAGCGTCATCTGGTCGTTGATGTGCAAATTGCGAAAACCTTTTAAACACAGATGAACAAGAAAAGTCTTTAGTGAAGCCTTAGAACTCATTGTAGCATTGTACGATTATGAAGAGCTCCATTGTTTGTGCTTTGGTTTGATCTCATAGTCATTCAGTAGGTAATGACTCATGAACGCTAGTCTCTCTTAGCCTAAAATGTTTGTTAGGCTGATTGCAGTGGTGTTACCTGGAAGAGACTTGGACCATCTGACAATCCAGAGCAGCTGCCTCTCACAGAGTCTGTTGAGACTGTTGAGGAGAAGGTGGGGAAGCTCTGGTTGCGAGCTGTCGTAGCCAGAGTAGACCACCTGTGGCTCAATGCCCTCCAGAATGCTGATCATCTGCGGGGACAGCTGCAGCTCACGGATGGCTGGTATACCGGGCAGGGAGGACACAGTTTGAACATCAGCCAGTAGGGTTAACGGACCCTGAAACATCAGTGATGGACTCAACCCTGTGACCTTCAAACTTGCAAACCGCTTCATCTTACGGCCTGAAACACACAAATGCACTTTAATGGGGGTTCATCTTGATCATCTTGTTGCTCTTATTGAACTTCGATATGCTACTGCACATTAAAATACTAATTACTTCTTGTGATTTTTTAGGGTGGAAGCCAGTGTCTTGCTTAATGATCTTTAAGACGGTCACTATTTCAATTTATTTTTCTTCAAATTAAGGTATAGTTTACCCAAAGATATCCTTTACTCTTCTGATTTTTTTTAACTAATATTAAAAAATACATCTTCTGATTTTAGTGATGTATTAGTAGATGCTTAGTTAACATTGCATTACCTAAGATTAATAAATTATTTAGAAGTATTTTGCATTGTTAATTCATGTTAACTAATGTCATTAACTAATGTTCACAAATGAAACCTTATTGCAAAGTGTTACCAACTATACTTAAGATTGGCCCTTTAGAAAATATTCAACATTTTAACATATAATGACTGTCCATTAAGTCTAAGAAGCTTGAGAAATTATGTTTTTAATATATAAATACAAAGCTTATATACAAAAAGTAATACCTCCAAGCATCATCCCTGCCTGGTAGCACTTTCTAAGGCGACATGCGGGACAATTTTTTCTCCTGATTTTATCAACAATGCAGTCATTTCGTCCCGCACACAGGTAGTTATGGTGACCTAGACAAAAGAAAAAAAAATGATTAAACTTATGAACTTTTTTTTTTTTTTTTTAAGGAAGATGATTTGGAGAGTACAGCGAGAGAAAAAAGAAAAAGACACAGAGCGAATTGGTTTGAAGCAAGGCTGACAGGGCATAGTGACATGGCCATGGTCAGACATAGTGGCTCTTACATATCTGTCCTCAGAGATAAGAATAACAAGAAAGAACACTGTGAACATTGGTCCAAATGATAATTACCATCTTCTGGGACACTGTATACACCCTGACTCACGCTCTTCGAAACATGAAATAAAAATTTCTGTTTGCAACAACACTACAAAAAACTGATATTAAAATAATAATAATAATAATAATAATAATAATAACAACATGCTAAAACCTTTTGTGTGGTTGTTTTGTGGTTTGTAGTCCACATTGGTTTACTTCCAGGCATTCTACTATATTCTAGTGTATGCCTTAAAAATGCCAAAACTAACATTTAGAAAATTTGCACATAGTCTTTCTCTACTGGAAAAATACTTAATTCAATCAAATTTTTCAATTAAAATTGCTCTCAAGAATGAGATTGTCCCACTCCCGATACCATCTGCTGTCAGCTAGCAAGTAACAAATCGTGCTCATGGCTGTGACATACCTAAAGCCTATTGGCTAGCCCTTAGATATGTCCCGCCTACACTTCCTGTTTAGGAAGTTTCCCATTTACGAAATACATCAACACAGAAGAGAAACTGCAGTCTGCAGAGATTATGGGGTCTTCAGTATACTATTTGGTAACACTTTATTTTAAGGTGACGTAGTTACACGTTACTACATGTACTTACTATAGTAATAACGTAAATAATGCATAATTACAAGTAACTAACCCTAAACCAAACCCTAACCGTAACTCTACAGTAAGTACATGTAGTTAATTAATATTACTCAGTACTTATTTGAGTAAGTATACTATAACTACGTCATCTTTAAATAGAGTGTAACCTACTATTTTGACAAAATTATAACAGTTTTAGCACAATGTTGCTCACCCTCAACAGCTCTCTTGAAAAACACCTTGCAGCTTCCACAGGTAAGAACTCCATAGTGACAACCCGAAGCCTCGTCTCCACATATAACACACAGTCTTTGAGATGGAACCCTGAATATAAGCAAGACACAATGTTCTCTGGATGGTATAACCAAAACACATCCTAAATGACAGTGGCTTAAACATATATTTAGACCAGATGGTTTAAAATAATTCAAAATGTAATTCCAAATAGCTGTAGATTTGTTTTTGTCTAATACAATAACATTTCCGCAAGTGTCCACTAAGATAGGCCACTGTACAGTATGTTCTGACTTTTGACCTTCTGATTAATGATCTTTAATGAATCTTTAATGGTTCGCTCATTCAGTGCTAAATTATGCGCTCAGGTTCCAGCTCACTTCAAGTGGATCCCAAAATCTTGATGTGCTGGTTCTGATGTGATGTAAAATGTGCAAGAAGAAGGCAGTTTTTAGGAGCAGAATTAAGCACCCTTGATTTAGAGAATAACTAAAATATGATACCATATTTTTTTAATCATTTCCCATTGAATAATACATAAGAGGAATTCAAACTGAATTGGCAACATCCCATGTCTTAATATAATACATTTAAAAAATGACTTCTTAAATCTTCTGTCTCCATCTTGTAAACGTGCGTCATGTTAGACTCCATTTTGAATAATTTGGGGTGAAATAGAGCATTCTAGGACATGTTGTTCCATCATGTGCCATAAAATTAGTTAATGAATTTATTAAATATAATGAAATATATAATATATATATATATATATATATATATATATATATATATATATATATATACACACATACACACACACACACACACACACACACACATTTCACCCAAAATTTTATGAAAAACTTTTTGTTACCAATTATTAATTTTTTAATGATAAAATTCAATCTACACACATCATTTCATTTCGACTTCTTTTAATTAATGCACTTCTGCGTCATGTTGCTTAAATTCAATTCTGAATGGCGCACAACATCGTTCTTACCCTGAGAAAGCCGAGTAGACCGTCTGTGAGCGCGGGATGACGCCCTCTGCTGAAGAGTATCCAGCGTGCTCGTCATTCACATTAGTGGACTGATACCAGAACGGGGAGCTCGCGGGGGAAACCCATTTAGAAATGTCCGATTTGTACATCATGGGAGCTGCGCTTGTTCCATCGAAATTCAGCATACCCCTGCCTAAAGAAGGTGATACTCTTCTCGGAGGTGGCAAAACCAATGTAGATTGATTCATGTCCAACTGAAAGTTAGAGGAACTGTCCACAACTACCTGTTGGGCAGCTTGAGATGAAAGCAAAGCTGAATACTCTTCAGTAAACCCACACTGCTGTTTCATTTCGGTAGAGTCGTAGCAGCTTTCCAAGGCGCTTATGTCGAAATCAGTGTTGGGTGGCTCCATAATGAGAGATTGTTCTTTCTCATCTTTGATAAACGAACTCTCCGGAACATCTGTCTCCTTCGGCAGAAGCGCTTTTGCGCTCCACTGTCCGGTTTCGACTTTAAGAAATTCATCCATTTGATCAGTATACGTTTTGGTCCCGAGAGGCAAGTCAAGCATAGATAGTTGATCCAGAGCGTCGGTGCTTGTTCCAGGCGCGCAGCCGAGTAAAGACTCCGCGTGTCCAAAATTACGCACGGAGAACCTGCCGTGCCCAAAACACTTGTCCGTATATTTCTCCATTAAATTACTTACTTCCGTCCTCATCTCTGTGGAATCAGCGAGAGAAGTGTTCACAGTGTCCATTCTACTATTAGTTTTGGTTTCCATAATCAGAAATCTGGAGATGCGTCCTCTCTGTTTGGTTGGAAGTTGTGATCTGTGGCGTATAACGGTCTCTGTGTATTACTCCTTGTGGTGAGAGGCTGTACAAAAATGTCCCAGCAACTTATTCCTAAATATGAAACAACAACCACTCTAAAAAAATATATACTTTATTAATTATAATGTTTATTTTATAATATCTGTAATATAAAATATATGCTATTTGATATTGCCTTGATGTAGAAATCATACTATATTTAATTAAACTATGCTAACAAAATGCATTTGAACTGTGCTGCCTCTTATTTTTAATTTGAGTTTTTGAGTAAAGACTGTCTATATCAAAACAAATTAAAAGTTAATTTCTTACCTTTTGAGTACAAGTCAATGACTTAAAATTAAATATAGTCTCATGTAAAAGTGTGATGGCTGAAGACACCGAAATATCATGGTAGTGACCTGGTAGTCATGGATGATGTAATGAAATAAAATGCTGAAATATTATCCAACATGCTCCAGCTACATGCTCCAGAGAATGTGTTCAGCACGAACTGGAAGAAAGACGATGTCCTTCTAATTGATCTCAGCAGAAGTTACACATGGAGTGGGTTTGACAAGCAATTTGTTTCCAGACTGAATATGAAAACTATGTACTAAAGTATCTGTCTGCTTCATAATTCAACTAAAACTCTCTGTGATGTCTGAACTTCAAAAGAAGAAGAAAAAACAGACTAAGAATATAGGCTGGTTTTATATTGTAAATCATCTTTGTTTTGCGGTGACTCATTAATGTGATGTGATGTGAACATCCTGTACTTGTGTGCTTGGTTCCAGAAGGCCGGTTAAAAGCTCTCTTTGAAGCTCATTTCCTCACAGCAAAGCATTATTTACTAATTTTCTCACCAAATGATTTTCCGCTAAAGCATTATTTAGTCCAGGTGTCTAATGCTGCAGGAATAAAGTTTAATTATCTTTTCAAAGTGTAATTTTCATAATATTCTTTTTTTTTTTAATGTTTAACTAATAAAAACAATGTTCTGTGACATCCTGGTTTTCAATTTACTTAAAAGAGTGAATAATTGACAAGTGCCAAACATATCAAAGTTTGTTCAAATCCTTAATCTTAGTCACCATGACATCAAAATGTAATTCTGATTTTTTATGGAACATTGCAGAATTTATTATAAATGATTTATCTGATTTATCTATCATTATTTTTTTTAATTCATGCACCCTCATAATCTTTAATCAAAAAACGTCTCGGGTTACGACTGTAACCCTGGTTCCCTGACAACAGGGAACGAGACACTGCGTCCTAGAACGCATATGGGGAAACGCCCTCACGTGACAGGTGTCTGAAGTGAAAGTAGAATCACGCCAATCCTATTGGCCGGCGACAGCCTGTGACGTCATACTAATGCGACCAGACAGTATATAAGGGGCACCTAGAGAACATGTCGTCCACTATTCATCTGAAGTGACTGTAGCAGGCAGCCCAGAGGCATGGCAACGAGACGCAGTGTCTCGTTCCCTGTTCTCAGGGAACCAGGGTTACAGTTGTAACCCCAGACGTTCCCTTTCGAAAGGGAACTCGCACTGCGCCCTAGAACGCATATGGGGAACGGAATACCCACGCCACCATGCTGAGGGGAGTGCATGCCAAAATTGCTGAGAAGAGAGCAAAGCACTCAACCCCTGGTCACAGGCTGTCAGTGACATAACTCCCTACGGCCATTGCCCAAGCTAAAAAGCCTCAAAGAGGCCTCCACAGAGTGAAGGCCTGCCAAGGCCGCTCAAAGGCTTGGAACCAACAACTTCAAAGGAAGGGGTTCCTTTAAGGGAGAATGGCCAGTGGCCTGGGAGGACTCAACAACCATCGTCTGCTCTTTAGTGTGGCTTGAAGCCAAAAGAGCACTGTCTGCTGAACCAGAGGATGCCAGAGAAATGGCATCCTCGTCGAGCAGATCGCTCTCGTGAGCCGCCGAATTGCAAGAAAGAGAAACGCCTTTCTCAAACTTTTCAGCGAGCTCCACCTGCGAGCCCCATGACTTGAGTCTCCTCTAGGCCTCAGCACAAGAAGGACCCGAGCCGCCAGGTGCAGATGCCTGTCCCTCTCCCCTCGAGAAGATTGACAGGCGAGAGCGGAGCGTCCGCATAGGCATACGCTCACAATGAATGCAAACAGATCCCTCGAGAACTGAACGCGCGTGCTCCTCACCCAGGCAGTGAACGCACAAGTCGTGTGTGTCATCTGGTGTCAGATATCTCGGACACGGATTGGCACAACGCTTGAAACGCTTCTCAGACATGATCAAGAAAGTTCTTACCTTGAAACAATCGCAAAAGACAAAACAGTCACTGAAGATGAAAAGAGGACGACATGTTCTCTAGGCGCCCCTTATACACTGTCTGGTCGCACTAGTATGACGTCATAGGCTGTCGCCGGCCAATAGGATTGGCGTGATTCGACTTTCACTTCAGACACCTGTCACGCGAGGGCGTTCCCCATATGCGTTCTAGGACGCAGTGCGAGTTCCTTTTCGAAAGGGAACTTCCCCTCCCTCTTGCAGTGACATCTCTTCGCTTCTCTGATGACATGTTTACTGGCTCGAGGGTGGGGCAACCTGTCACTCACATGAGATTGATCAATAGCAAACCACAACGATCCAATCAATTCCTGATGGACAAAAATCCTAAATTTTTTTCTTGTTTGAGAAGCAGTTTCACTCGGATACACACTGCTCAAAAAATTAAAGGAACACATCAGATCTCAATGGGGAAAAATATGCTGGATATCTATACTGATATGGACTGGGTAATGTGTTAGGAACGTAAGAATGCCACATCGTTTTATGGAAATAAAAATGATCAACCTACAGAGGACTGAATTCAAAGACACCCTGAAAATCAAAGTGAAAAAATGATGCAGCAGGCTAGTCCATTTTGCTGAAATTTCATTGCAGCAACTTAAAATGGTACTCAGTAGTTTGTATGGCCTCCAGGTGCTTGTATGCATGCCTGACAACGTCAGGGCATGCTCCTAATGAGACGATGGATGGTGTCCTGGGGTATGTCCTCCCAGATCTGGACCAGGGCATCACTGAGCTCCTGGACAGTCTGAGGTGCAACCTGGCTGCGTCGGATGGACCGAAACATAATGTCCCAGAGGTGTTCTATTGGATGTAGGTCAGGCGAGCGTATCAATTCCTTCATCCTCCAGGAACTGCCTGTATACTTTCGCCACATGAGGTCGGCATTGTCGTGCACCAGGAGGAACCCAGGACCCGCTGCACCAGCGTAGGGTCTGACAATGGGTCCAAAGATTTCATCCCCATACCTGATGGCAGTCAATGTGCCATTGTCTAGCCTGTAGAGATCTGTGCGTCCCTCCATGGATATGCCCCCCCAGACCATCACTGATCACACCACCAAACGGGTCATGCTGAACGATGTTACAGGCAGCATAACGTTCTCCACGGCTTCTCCAGACCCTTTCACGTCTGTCACATGTGCTCAGGGTGAACCTGCTCTCATCTGTGAAAAGCACAGGGCGCCAGTGGCGGACCTGCCAATTCTGGTGTACAATGGCAAACGCCAACCCAGCTCCACGGTGCCGGGCAGTGAGCACAAGGCCCACTAGAGGACGTTGGGCCCTCAGGCCACCCTCATGTAGTCTGTTTCTGATTGTTTGGTCAGAGACATTCACACCAGTGGCCTACTGGAGGTCATTTTGTAGGGCTCTGGCAATGCTCATCCTGTTTCTCCTTGCACAAAGGAGCAGATACCAGTCCTGCTGATGGGTTGAGGACCTTCTACGGCCCTGTCCAGCTCTCCTAGAGTCTCCTGGAATCTCATGAGACTGTGCTGGGAGACGCAAACCTTCTGGCAATGGCACGTATTGATGTGCCACCCTGGAGGAGTTGGACTGCCTTTGCAACCTCTGTAGGGTCCAGGTATCACCTCATGCTAGCATTAGTGACAGTGACCCTAGCCAAATGCAAAACTAGTGAAAAACAGTCAGAAAAGATGAGTAGGGAAAAAAATGTCAGTGGCCTCCACCTGTAAAACCATTCCTGTTTTGGGAGTCGTCTCATTGTTGCCCATCTAGTGCACCTGTTGTTAATTTCATTAACACCAAAGCAGCTGAAACTGATTAACAACCCCCTCTGCTACTTAACTGACCAGATCAATATCCCAGGAGTTTAACTGACTTGATGCTATTCTCTGATTAAAAAGTGTTCCTTTAATTTTTTTTAGCAGTGTACTTCACAAGAAAAGATTATCGCAACTTAGGTTTCATGCCGACTTTAAGTATAAGCAATAGTGATGCTTTTCTAAATACCACTAATTAAATCATGTTCCATTTTTCAGTTGTCACTGATAACAGTTGAATAGCCTTGGCTGTATGATATCACCCACGTCACAAGCACAATCACTGTGGCTGTCAGACACAATAACTGAATCTTTCAGCAGATTTCTAATAGCAACAGCCCAATCTAGATAAAACTTTCATGTTCCCCAAATCTAATTCAAAGCTCTTTTCTCACACACTTCTTATAGAGTTCTCGGTTGAGAGGGTCAAAGTGACCAAGCTGGTTTTATTCTTCCCTTTCCTGCATCTGAGGCATTATTTTTTTATCACCTTGGCAACCATGCTTCAGTGAGCTGTGACAGTCGTGTGATACCGCAAACTCACCATTAAAAACACCCAAATTTGATCTTGTGCTACCATAATTAGAATGATTAAAGTATGATAATGTATTGCATGTATCTCTGGAATACTTCATTCTGATTGGTGAACCTTTTTTTGCATAATGACTGGCTTACATTTTTTTGCATAAACATTGTGAAATAGTTGTCCCTGGCTATCGTTCTACTACACTGATATGCAAATTTTGTGTCGCTTTTCTTACAAAATAATTCTTCTTTAATATCCTTTTATTTACTTATTTGGTCATACAAATATTTTACTGCTCAATGCTGTGATTGGCCAAACAAAATCAAGTATCCTGGAATATTCATACATTATTAGAAAGTTATGTATGAGATTCATCAACCTTTTTGCATAATGGCTGTGAGAATGGCCCTGGCTATCAATCTACTTTAGATATGCTAATTTTGTGTTGTTGTTCTTTTACAAAATAATTTTAACTTAAATCAACATTTCATGTCCTTGTATTTACTTATTTGGTCATTATACAAAAATATTTGACTGTTCAATGCTGTGATTAGCCATTCAAAATCAAGTTTTCCAGAATAATATGCAAAAACTGGAACACTTGCTTCTGATTAGTCAATAATTGGTAACACTTTATTTCGATGGTCCACTTTAGCTACTCTACTAACTATAAGTAATTGCAACTACATGTCAACAAACTTTCATTCGACTATTTGTAGACTGTTTGCTTAATATCTGCTATCACTTTATTTTGATGGTCCCCCAACAGACATTCTACTGACTATAAGTAGCTTTTCAAGTACGTCAACTTATTCTACTAACCCTAATGCTGAGTTCACACTGCACGATTTTAGGCCCGATTTTCACTCGCCAACAGATTTTGTGAAATCACCGACCAATGCCCGAAATCGGAGGCAAATCGGTGCTCATTCTTGCGAGTGACAATCACACAATTTTGAATTATAAAAACGCAATCTAAGAGCATCGACAATGCGTCGTTGACGCCCGTGAGATATTTGGCATGCTAAATATCTGGACCTGTCTGCGATTCAAAATCCTGCTGTGTGAAATGTGTTCTGACTGAAAATGACATCGGCGATGACCTACAGCCAATGAGAGAGCAAGATACAGGGCAGCGAGAAGTTCGGGGAGGAGTAATAGACCCGCGTCCCCGCAAATTAACTCGGCATGACCTTAACCTAACCGTCTACTAAAACTCTATTGAGAGTTATTTAGTTGAAAATTTAATGAGAGTTTGTTGACATGTAGTTGCAAAGTTACTTATAGTTAGTAGAGTGTCTAAAGTAGACTATCAAAATAAAGTGTAACCAAATAATTGAATTAAAAAAAAAAATGTCAAAATCAATCAATATTTCCACGTATTTATGTTTTTGGTTAAAGGGTTAGTTCACACAAAAATGAAAATTCTGTCAAAATTCAGTCATGCCCCCCAGTGGTGAACCATTGAAAGTTTGAAACACTTATGACATAACGAAGCCTCGTTTACTGAAATCACGTGACTTTGGCAGTTTGATAGACGCTCCGAACCACTGATTCAAAACGAAAGATTCGTAAATCTTCGAAGCTTTATGAAGCAGTGCTTTAAGATCGCCCATCACTAGATATTGTTGAATAAAGTAGTTATTTTGTTTTTTTGGTGCACAAAAAGTATTCTCGTCGCTTCATATCATTAAGTTTGAACCATGTAGTCACATGAACTGTTTTAAATACATCTTTAGTAGCTTTCTGGGCATCTGAAAGTGATAATTATCTAATTATCTGAGCCATCGGATTTTATCAAAAACATCTTAATTTGTGTTCCGAGAATGAACGAAGTTCTTACAGGTGTGGAACGACATGAGGGTGAGTAATTAATGACAGAATTTTCTTTTTTTGGTGAACTAACCCTTTAAGTAGCAGCGTAATAATAAGCTGGATAATGTAAAATGAGACGGACTGTAATGGAAATAAAGTCATTATGCATTAAAACACAATTATGCAAAACCTCTACGCTCCATGTTGGGATATAATTTAATTGATGAAGCTAAACAGGCTGTTACTGAGGTCAGAGCACTGGTAGTCAAGTCAACCAATGCTAATAAAAGCTTTTCACTTCAGCTCTCTATTTCTGACTCACTTCCAGGCAGAGTAGCACCTGGTGAATTATATCTGTATGGGCCGCACTCATGCAGCTGGTAGGAATAAAGGTTTACTGAGTCTCCTGAGAGGTCAGGTTGAACTATGGAAGAAACATCCGTACCTGTTACTGTGAGACCTGAGTTTAAAATATGTGTAAAATATCTATAATTAGACGTCTATTACAGAAACCTCTAGGATGAATAGCATAACAGAATTGTTTTGTGTGTAAACTACCTGTAAAGCCTGTAAAACCTGACATGAAGCATGAAAGAGACAAATTAGGGCAAATTAGTTTAAAGCTCAACTTACCACTAATTTATTTTTACATGTCCATTTTTTTTATTATAAATATACCATTGACTGACACTGTCAGACTTCACAAAATGTATAATTAATAATTAGGGTTAATAAAGCATGTTTCAAGGGGTTGCAACATATTTGTAGTGTACCCTGATTCTCAAACATAAAATCATGACATGCTAAAATATGACACATTTCCACATTCATTAACATCAATACCACCATGCAAAACAGTAACTACACATTTACAGTGGTCAAAAATTAGAAACATTTGGTCTCAGACTGTTCTGCTCTGTGACATAAGTTTGGCTCCACTACGCTCAGCTTCACTGAAAACAGTGTAACGAAATAAATGAAAAATTACCATAAATAAAAAAAAAAAACTTTGAAGCATTTTTCTTAGTCTGGCTGTTACTGTGTTTTATATGTGTAACATTGCATATTTAGAATATGATACGGCATGGCAACACAATGGCAAACAGCAGCATTATTAGCATTTTCAGAAGCAAAAACGTGACTTTCAAAAAAAAAAAAAAAAAAAAGTATTCTGAAATATAATAAAATATTTAATTTAATTTCAGCTTTTTTTTTTGTTAGTTTTTTCCACAGAATTTAATTGGTGCTCTCCAGAGGAAATGTTGCTTATAAAACAAGCAACTATGGTTTAGAGAAAAGAGCCTGTTAAAAAACATGTTCCAGGGCCAGTTGCATGATCTGCTTAGACTATTGACTTAGGCTGTGTCTGAAATCTCCCCCATACCCTACATTACTCCACTAATATAGTCCACTTGAGGGAGAGAATGAAAGCGAGTGAGTGAATTCAGACACTGAGTGCGCCGGAAGGACTGCCACTTTTGCATAGTTTGTTCTTGCTGTTTAATAATAATTTGAAACTTAGCAAACTGGCATCTCCAGTAGTAATTAAAAGATTTATCTTAAAATCTTTAATGGAAACTAGCTTGTATAAAGCTTAATTAAACAATTTAATAATCAATTAAAAAGGAATTTATACCTATATGATATTACACTGTACCCACATTGGACCAGCGGTTTAAAAATGGATGGATGGATGATTCAGCTGCGGGCGCCATCTTCTGGCAAGATGCAGGGAATTCATTTAGCACTCAAGTCTCACAGTGCATTATGGGTATTCTCATCAGTTGACAACTTGTTCCTGCAGTGCATTGTGGGATTGAATCAGTGCACTTGATAACATCCGCTATGGTTTCGGACACCACTACAAATGGCTGTGCCCTCAAATAGTGCCCTATATAATGGTATGGGGCGATTTTGGACACAGCCTTAGTCTTTTTTTTTTTTTTTTTTCTGTAAAGGTTTATTTAGGTCATTTGCATAAAAACTTTGATCGGTCTAATTAAAAAACAAAAAGTAAAACTTGGCTATCTGCTAGTTGGTCAGAGTATTTCTTAAGACAAAGGGTTTTCAATTTTTAGATGCCACGTACCTCTAAATATGAAACATGAGGGGGACACCCATCCTAAATATTAAGAAGCATCTAAATAGTTTCTTGTATAAAGAACCAATTTGTACTGTGAAAAAAAAATCATATTAATAATGTCAAAATATAATGTGGAAAATATTTAGTTTCTATTAAGTTACATTATTATATTTTGTACTCATGATGGTACTGTACTCACTCATTTACTGTACTGTACTTTACTCATTTACTTATTTTAATCGAATATTAAAATAATATTTAATATCAGTTTAGTACTATTAAAACTTTTACAGTATGATATTTTCATGAATTTAGCACGGTCTGATATGTTTTTAATTAGCAGGTGATTGTGTTTTTAAATTATATTATTTAAACTGTACTTTTCAAGTATTTATGTCATAGTATTTGTTGTACTACCTTTAATACATTATATTTTAAATAGAAAATCATAGAACTCATTTTGTATTACACTATTGACTATCTAATAAGAATCCTTTGAGAAAAGAGAAAAGAGTGTTCCTGTTGAGAAAAACTACAGTTTCTGTTGACTGGCGAGCCTCTCTCCCAGTCTCCTGACCAGTTCTGCTAGCTCCTCTGTCTGACGGGACTTCTCTTCCAGGAGCTCATAGCGTAAACTTGAGATGTCCTGCTTTATCTCCTTTAGTTCCCCTTTAAGACACAAAGTCAAGAGAGTGATGAAGACCTTCTATGATCAGTGACATGCTCACATAACTGGATCATTACATGACCAACACGTAACCAGAAGTTCATCCACCTAGAAAGGTAGTTCCATCTGAAACCACTTTTTTTTTTTTTTTTTTGGCTAAGTGCAAACTAAGGCTTTCATGCAAAGTTGCCATGCATTTCCCCATAGGTTTATTTCCTTTCAAGGACAAGATCTCTCACCAAGTGCTGTGATCTGTTTAATTAACGTATCATATGAGGGTGAGCAAATGATAGCATAATTGTAATTTTTGAGAAAATAAACAGGGTCAGTTTTGATTTCATGTTGACTTCAAGAGCAAAGCTTAAAGTGCCCCATTATGCTTTTTCGAATATTACCTTTCATGTAGAGTGTAATATAGCTGTTTGTGAATGTAAAAGGTCTGCAAAGTTTCAAAGATCAAAGAGCATGATAAATTAAGTTATTGTCTCCCAAAAGAAAGAACCGATTCTGAACTGCCTGAATCGAGTAATCCCAGTCTTACTTCCTGCACAAGCCTACAAAGGTTTGTAACAAATTTGCATAATGCCAGCCTGTAGTCTTCACTGGCTGTCCATGAACAATGTCTTCTTTGACCCACCCTCAAACACTGTAGTTGTAGCTGAAGCCTGGAAGAGTGTGGTTTGTGTTGTTGACATGTCGTTTGCAGCTTTCATTAGCCAAGGACCGACCAAGAGACTGTCTGACTGACATGTAAAGCAACCAGTCACAGTTTGTTGTTTGTGTCGATGTCCCTATGATATCAGATCTAATATCTAATAAATCTAATAAATGATTCATTCAAGAATGTTGTGCAAGTTTACAGCAACAATGGTGCAGCGAACTTCACATACTTTTGAAAATCCAGCTCTTAGTTGATCCTGATAAGTGCTCATTGTCACAGTTGTAAACACGACAGCTTTCTTTTTCCATGAGGGGGTTTGGCTTTATGACGGCTTTGTTTCCAGGCGGACCAATAAAAAAAAAAAAAAGCGACACACACGTCTCTCAGAAATCCAGTAGAATTCAACCAATCAGATGATGACTTCGAAACTGTAGTAACCAGAAGTGTTTCCCATTTTGTGTGCCTTATGCATCAGACGTTCAGCCAACAGTCCGTGGACAAAACGTCTGAGGCTGAGACTACGCTAAAACTGACGTCATCGTTAGTGTCCATTTTACTCTGTATACAAGTGCTGAGAAAGCTGAAATTTAGATATGGTAATGGGCGTTGCGTTTCCGATACACGCTGTATTTGGTAGACCAATCACAACAGACTGGGCCATCTGACCAATCAGAGCAGTGTAGGCTCACGTAAAGAAGGGGTTTAGTGAGACTGAGTCCTTGAAAAGCCCCAAAAGTTTCAAACACTGTGAGAAAAGAAGTGATGCTGTAATGTATATTGTGAGAAAATTTAAGTGTTTTTTGACCTCGGATGCATGTAAGCCTATTGTAGAACTCTAAAACAAAATTAGGAACTTTTAATACAGCACAAAATAGGGGCAATTTAAACATCAAAATGAATCAATTTTCTCTTTCTGAACTCAAACCCCAATTAACTAGCTATACTCAGTGATTAACATTCTCACTCACAATGTTTCCTGTTTGATTCATTTTGCAACAATCTCAATGACTTTGTGTGGATGTGTGCTGAAACACAGATGTCTAGTGCATCATCAATACAACAGAAATTCACACTGTACCTTCATTAACTTCATCTCCCTCTTTGTCAGTCTGTGCTTTGATAACATATCGTTTGATTAGCCGTTTCATGATCCTCTGTGGATACAAGAAAAAAAAAAAAAAAAAAATAGCAGGAACTCTACACAGTTGTGCTAGATTCTTGTCTCTCATATTGCTTACTTATTTTAGTAAGTAGCTATGTAATAATCAGGCTAGTGTACAGGTATCACAAAATAAACCCCTTCAGCATAAAATAAGACTGGTCAGAACTGTGTGTATTACCTGGTAGCGACTTGTATGAGGCGAATTCTTCTCACTGGACTCTTTTTGTTTACCCGACTGGGGGAAAAAAATATTTTTTTGTGAATATTTAACCAAACATATTTTGTTCTTTCAATAAATGAAAAGCTCTTCATGTTGTCTGGCCATTAGAGGGCACCAAATACCAATAAAAGGATATCATTTTCACTGAGAACCCCACAGACAGACCATCATTATATAAATAAAACTGAAAGAAATGTTGTGAGAAAACTCTCAAACATCAGTTGCATTTTGAGTAATTTAAAGAGTCTCCCCTTCATCTCACCACATTGAGCTCTGTGTCCTCTTTCAGGTCCTCTTTGTGTCTGTGAAGGGGTATTAGCAGGAGCTGTTTGAGTTTTATAGCCAGGCTGATGACTGATTTGGGGCTGGGGATGAGGTTAAATGGCACAGGCAGCGTCCCTCCTTCCTCAAAGTAAGAGAACCACAGCTTAGCCCTGGCAAACTTCCACTCCACATCTGCATCATCCTGTCAAAAAGACATATTTTATGGTTTCATTGGAAACGGCATACACTTTGTCACAATAATATCAGTGTATTTCCATGTAGATACATATAGAGTGGCCCCAAAAATGATGTGGACATAATTAGGGGTCCAAGCACCGGAGGTGCTGGAACCCTGTTGTGTTTGTACTGATTTTCTTCTTCCCTGTTTTTCTGCCCTAAAAGTGTATGGGTGTCAGAGACCGTAAATCATAGAGACTCCACAATTGGCAGGATAGTCCCAATCATGCACCGCTACGCAGGCGCACATGCACACATCCGTCCGACACTACATGGTGCTGTAAGGCAATTTGCATTTTTGATCACTTTAGAAACTAAGGACTAGAAACTACATTCGTTTCTCCCAGAGTCAATTTTCCTAAAAACGTACTTTTTCGAATTCCTCCTAGAAAAAAGAATTCTGATTCGTCAAAGCATTGCAAAGTTATAATTTAATTAATTGGTCAGGCAATGCCCATTTTTACAAGTTAACCTATAGCTGCTGAAAGCAATGTCCAAGCTTAACAAAACTTGACACAAAGACAACAGGACATTCTGAGGATGCACACAAAGTTTCATAAAATTTTGCCCATAGGGGGCGCTACAACTAAATGCACTAAAGAAAACAAATCAAGTAGTATTTATAAAGATAAAGACGGCACAAACACACTTTTAAGTAAACCATTTTACAAAAATAAGTTTAAAATTTAGATTTAAAATGATAAAACAAAGGTTTTATAATATTGAGATTTTAGTTTGGATGACAGAAATCACAAAAACAATCTTAATTTTCAACTAGGTGTTTGAAACCAACATACAAATACACTGCTAGAGAAAGCATTTGTGTAACTGGATTTTTGACTCAAAACTGTCACTGATATATAGAACTTCCCCATGTGACCACTAGCCCCAGTCTCCCTGTATACGTAAGAAATAAATGACATGGAACTGGAATTTGTAGCTTCTGTAAATGCACTGATAAAACCATAGCATGCTAAAACAGTAAGGGGCAGTATGATTTGAACAGTTAAGTGTGTTGGCATATTAGTAATGGTCAAATAACGAGATCCCCAGATGGCAATAAAATGCATCAAAAATAACTTCCTCTGTTTCCTGTTGCCTGATCAGTCCTCCCTCCCTCTTATTATTAATCACGTTCTTACTTTGCAGCTATGTTTCATTCAATGCATGAGCAATTTATATTTCACTGTTGGATGCTATTGTAATACATTGTGAACAGCCAGTTTTGACAAGTTTTTTCTGCACAGTGTACACAAACAGGCTGCAATTTATTTCTACTGTGACCAGAAAGGACATCCCATTGCATTTTAACAAATGTAACAGTAATATAAAGGATCTGTATCTCATTTGAAAAGGACTATGAATGGGAAATGATGGGGTCTGGACATTTACCCTTGGCCTGTACTATCCTATCCTAACGTCTGGTCGTTTCACAGATCTCATTTCATAATATGATTACCTCAATTTCCTGGAATGAGTTGTTGATCATGGCGATGAGCATGTTGAGTAAGACGATAACCATGGTAACGTTGTAGACTCCATAAAGTACATAGCCAATATTCTCAATGAATTTGTGCCCGTTGTTGATGACGACAGACTTGACCTCAGAAAGTCCAAAAATAGCCCAGAATAAAGTTTTAAAGCTCTCCTCCACACTGGAGAAGAAGAAGAAGAAGAAACAGATGACTTCCTTTAGGTCTGGGGTGTTATATAATAGTATTTCATTCATCAATGTCAATTAAAAAAAAAAAATCAATAAAAGATTTGCTGTTGTAAGGATAATTATTGCATACACATAAACATATGAATGTTTAAGAACATATACAGTATGTTTATGCCAATTTACTTCAATCAAAATTTGGTAACACTCTACAATAAGGTTCCATTTGTTAACATTAGTTAACTGTCATAACCAATGAAAAAATAGTTCTAAAGTGTTTACTAATCATAGTTAATATTAATTTTAGCATTTACTAATACATTATTAAAATCAAAAGTTGTATCTGTTAATATTATTTAATGGAACTGAGTTAACAAACTAACAAAAAACAGTTAATGTTAGTGCATTAATGTTAACTAACAGAATAGAATAGAAATGCTTCTGCTAAAGACGTCAGCCCACAAGATTTCAGATTACTTTTATATATAAAAATAAGCTTATTCAGCATATTTTTATAAAATATATATATATATATATATATATATATATATATATATATATATATATAAGAACTACAATCCCATGAAGCATAATCGAACAGCATAATCAAATTAAAAATGTAAAACTACCCATATATATTTGTAAATGGGTAGTTTTACGTTTTTAATTTGATTATGCTGTTTGATTATGCTTCATGGGATTGTAGTTCTTTCCCTCAGTAAAGCCATTAAGTACACAGTCTTGTACCTTTGCATTTTTGTCCGATTTTTCAAATACTTTTTTGCTTCAAATCAAATTTTGTAGTATTCTCCTCATAGCTGATTGTCTTGGTTCATGGCTTATAACGCTTTAACGAAGACTTTTTTAAAGTCCCTTAAGGAAAAATGAATGGAAAAAAAACAAAAATTCTGGAACCAGCGCTGCTGAAAAAGGGGCCAGGCGCTAATGCACTCTGTCTGTAAGCTTCAAGAACAACTCTTATAAGTTGAGAAAATACTTTTAGCAAATGTACTATATGCTTTCTCATCTGGGGAATTTTTTGATGACTCATCTTGCAGTCACAGTGGTATTTTGACTAAATCAAATGCCCTCTCAAATGAACCTACTTGTAATATTTTGACCAAAACAAATGCTCTCTCAAATTAACCTACCTGTAATATCAGTTGCCTTTGACTAGGAATAGAAAGTAACAAATGGTTCATGGCTCTAACTAAAGACTACAGTATGTTTTTCTTTTTTTTCTTTTCTTGTTTTTTAAAGTCCTGCCCAAATGTGATGTTTTTAATAGAAAATACTGGTGATAGAGAGTCCAGAAGTGCAGTAAACGGAAAAACTATTTGCTCTATTTGGGAATTCATTCTTGAGAGCCCCAATCACCTCTGAGAGTATCAGAAAAGACCAATAAAATTGGTGTGCAGAATTTGCATGCCAGGCCACGCCCGTTCATATGGGTATATAAGGCCGGCAGCATGCAAGCTGCACTTCAGCTTTGCTCTTCGGAGCCTAAGCAGCACGTCTCTTTGTGAGAAGCAGCATACCAGTCACCTCTACTGAAAATCCACTGGATATATGGCACGTTCAGCAGTCTTCTCCTGTGTGTACGGATAAGTTTGAGACAATCCCCTGGGTGCTTCAGTGATTTCTGAGTAAAATTTCCTATCTGGAAAAAGCTAATTTCCTCTAAAAGAGCTTACACGGTGGTTCGCATCTTTTTAAAGATGCCATTCCGTACATGGCCTACTGGATGCGGGCGATTCCTCTCTCCCTCTGACGAGCATGATTGCTGTGTTCAGTGCTTGTGCCGTGCCCATGCTGAAGCAGCGTTTGTGGGTGGCTCATGATCTCACTGCTAGAGCATAACCATCGGAATGTTGCGGTCGCGGCTCTCTTGTGTCTTTAAAAGACAGAGAGTCTCTTCAGCCGCTTCCCGTCCTGGTCATTCTACCTCCGGGTATGAGGCCTTGGCAGCAAGCATCGAGGGTGAGCAGGGGAGCAAAATGGTAGTGCTTTCGCCGGGTAAATTCCCACGAACCTCCCATTCCCCAGCACGTTCAGTTCCCCCAGTCGAGTTCCTGGATGAGTTTGATGCTGCATCACTCGACGTTGCATATCATCATGTTGCGTCGCAGGGTGCATGCGCCATCTCATTCGAGGCTTGCAGAGATGATGAAGTTTTGCTTGCAGCATCAGAGGGCAGGTTTATGCTTTCAGGCACTTAAGACTCAGCTGGACTTTGGGTGTGTTGCCTCATTCGGAGTCTGACGCTGAGTAGCGCTGTCACCTGGCGAAATAGCCCACGTCTTCCGTCCAAGGGGTGTAAGTTTACCTTGTCCCTGACGGCGAAGGCTTACACAGCTGTCCTGCGGCAGGAGATCACGAAACTTCTAGCAAAGGACGCGGTCGAGCCTGTCCCCTCCGGCCGAGATGAAGAAGGATATTTACAGCCCTTACCATTTATTCGGTTTGCTTTCGAAGGACGAGCATACCAGTACAAGGTCCTCCCTTTCAGGCTGTCCCTGTCTCCTTGCATCTTCATGAAGGTTGCGAAGGCTGCCCTTGCTCCTTTGCGGGCATTCACATTCTCAACTACCTCGACGACTGGCTTGATCGACTACTGGACTCGGTCACTATGACTGCGCAGCTCTCTCTGGACCGCGCTCAGTTAATGCTGCATTTCCTGAAATACTTTCAGAGGCTCCTGGGGCATATAGCATCTACAACCGCAGTCATGCTGCTCAGATTGTTACATCTGAGACCGCTGCAGCATTGGCTTCAGTCTTGAGTCCCGAGATAGGCATGGCACCACGGCATACATTGCGTAGCCATCAGGACAGGAGTTCTCCTAGGTCAAGTGTCCAGGCGTGTTTTGTCACAACCAACACCTCCAAGACAGCCTGGGATGCCGTGTGCAATGGGAATGAAGTTTTGGGCCCCTGGAGAGGACCCCATCTGCATTGGCACATCAACTGCCTAGAATTGTTAGCTGTGCTATTGGCCCTGAGGAGGCTTTGGCCATTGATTCAAGGGAAGCATGTGTTGGTCCACACGGACAACACAGCGACGGTGGTGTATATAAATCGCCAGGGCGGGATCCGCTCTCATCGCATGTCACAACTCGCCCGCCATCTCCTCCTCTGGAGTCAGTAATGACTGAAGTCGCTGCGTGCCATTCATATCCCGGGAAACCTCGATTGCACAGCCAATGCGCTCTCGCGACAGGTCACGCACTGCGGAGAATGGAGACTCCATCCCCAGACGGTCCAGCTGATATGGAGATGATTCAGAAAGGCACAGGTCGGACCTGTTTGCCTCCCACAAATTCTTCCATTGTGCTCTGTTGTACTCCCTGACCGAGTCCCCTCACCTATATGGCCTAAAAGCTACTGTATGTACTAAATGGCAGTCCAATTTTGATTTCACATTCTTTAATGAATTCATTTTGAATTTAAATGAATTACTTATCAATTTCATATCGACCTGAGGCTTTTTAAATATCAAGAGCATGAAGAGTCCAAGACTCTTATTCACTCTCATGTCCACATGGACATGGTCGTGGTATGGCAGTCATGATAATTGAATTTGCCAAACGCCTACTTCCAGTATGTCCTAGTGCATTGCTGCCAAGGCTCTGGGCATTTTGTAATTTTATAACAAATAAAGACATTGATGTGATACCATTACCAAGGAAGAGATAAACAATCATCAAAGGAATTAATGTTAATCAAACAGATATGTTCATTGCTTACGTTGTGAAAGCACCGTTTTGCTTTGCTCCACGATAGTATGAGTAGAGGTTAAACATTCCAATCATGAAGGCCACAAACACCATTATAAAGATCACCATGAATTTAAATATGTCTTTCACAGTCCTGCCCAGGGAGATCTGCAAGGGCCCAAAGCTTTCATTGGCCGGCAGGATGTACGCAATCCGAGAGAAGCTCAGAACCACTGCGATGGCATAAAGGCCCTCGGAGATCAGCTGAGGGTCTGAAGGAACCCAGTGGACACGAGCTGAAATATATAAAAAGGAAACTTGTAAAGGCTAAGAATCTGGTCTTTTCTACAGGTCTTTCAAAAGTCCAGCCGAAGGTATTCAACATGGAAAGTCACTGGTAGAAAAAGTGTGATCTGCTACATTTAAGTTCCCACTTGTCTCCCATTTCATTAAAGGAATACTTCAACCAAAAATGAAAATTCTGTCATCATTTACTCACCCTCAAGTTGTTCCAAACCTGTATGTATTTTCTTCTGCTGAACACAAAAGAAGATATTTTGAAGAATATGGGTAACCAAACAGTTGATAGGCCCCACTGACTTCCATAGTATTTTTTCTTTCTATACTATGTAAGTCAATGTGGTCCATCAACTGTTTAGTTACCAACATTCTTCAAAATATCTTCTTTTGTACTAAGCAGAAGAAAGAAATTCATACAGGTTTTGAACAACCTGAGGGTAAGTAAATGATGACTGAATATTTGGGTGAACTATCCCTTTAACTTTTTCCCCGCCAGCATTTAAAAAAAAAAAAAAAAAAAAAAAAAAGCATTTTTAATCATTTTTACAAACATTTCATGGACCCCAGAATATTTTGCTGAATGAATGTCAACAAAAGAAAGAACAGTGCTTCTGCTTTAAAAAAAAAAAAAAAAAAAAACTCTTTTATTCTAGCTTCATGCATTCTTTTTTTTATCAACACTTAAATGTGGACAAGTTTTATAAAAAAAAAAAGAACATAGATTGAGTAGATCGAGTCCATCAACACCCCCCAAAGCTTCAGTCTTATACCTCTTTGTAGGTTGACATTTCATTCAATAATGAGAGGCAGTTTTGATATGCTGTTCAGTTTAAATGCCCATTCATAATAAGGAGGCCAAGATAGATAGTGAAAGAAGCTGCATGTGCCACAAATTTTAGGAAAGACATTGCATAAAACAAAAAATAATCTTTTGCAAAACTAGTTTTTACACTGTTGAAGTAATGTTGTAGAAATTATAATCGTCATTTATTTATTTATTTGGCAGTTTTGATGCTCCATAGACCACATTCTTGAGATAATGTCAAAACAAAGTGATTTTAAAAGGGTTGCTATTGTTGTTGTTGTTGTAGTTTTTTTGTTGGGGTTTTTTTTTTTTTGACATTTTCAATTTTCTTTAGTGTGTAATGTTGCTGTTTGAGCATGAAAAAGTTTTAGTGAGTTGTGTTGGTAGTGTGTTGAAACTTGACCAATGAGAGCACATTGCACTTTTTGGAAGGAGGGGCTTCTTAGAGACAGGAATTAAACAGAGCATTACAGACAGACTTGGAAGAGAGGTGCTGCAATAAAGTAAAATATGTGAAAAATAATGTGTTTTTTCAACATTCAAGCATGAAATCCTAGTTAAGACCCCAAAAACAAAATCAAGACTTTGAAAAAGGGCATAATAGGTCCCCTTTAAATGGACAAAGCATTTTTTCTTCAGTAAAGCTTGACAGCAGTACTCACCAAGACGATAGTATTCTATCTCAAGGGGCAAGGTAATGTTTGATAGATCTGTGTAGTGCTTGTCGACGTAACTCTGAGCAACATTTGCATGCCAAAATGCCATAAATCTGGCAATGAAGGAAGTAACAAAAAGGGCCAGCATTCCAAAGTCCAGCAAATTCCAAGGCTCCAGCAGATATTCCCGAGGACCCTGAGACCATATTTCTTTACATTCAGCCCAAATCATTCCTTTAATCAGAAGAGACAGATAATTAGTTTTATTATAAATATATTCATGCACCCACAGTCATTCAGTGTTTGATATTTTTAAGCAAATGGCTTGAGTCTGTAGTGAAATTATTTTTTTCTTTTCTAATTGAACAATATCACTTTTACAGATCATTTTTACAAATATTTCTAATATATTTTCATAGGGCAGATGTGACAGATGTTAGACAGCTTGAAGAGTTGCGACCCTTCTGTGGATCATTGTGTTCTTGCAGCAGTCATTTGGGATTTATTTTAGTACATAGCTGTGGGAACTTTCCTTAAACTTGATGTCTAATGTGTCATCTTTTACTCACCCTCATGTCATTCCAAACCCATATGTACTGGTCATATGGACTACTTTCATAGTGCTTTTATGATGCTTTATTGTCTTTTTTGGAACTTACTCACCAATTGTTATTCTGCAAAAGTTCTCCTGTTGTGTTCCAAAAAAAAAAAAAAATATATATATATATATATATATATAGGTTGGGAATGTTATGTGAGCAAGTAAATTATCTGATTTAGAATAAATGTCTGATTTGTTATTGCATAACACAGTGAGAGGTGTCCGACCTATGACCCAGGAAATGATCAACATTTCCATCCAGGTAAAAGGTGTGGTCTTCATACGGAACAATTGGGAGGGGTGGTCGTGGATGGTCATATTTGGTAAGAGAGTTGTCCCTTCAAAACGGTCAGCAGCGTTCATGATGAGAAGTCCAAGAAAGATTGTGAAGGAAGCTGCATGTGCCACAAATTTTAGGAAAGGACCACGTATGATCTTCCCCAACTTGAATTAAAAACATTGCACAAAACAAATAAAAAGTTGCATTGTTGAAGGAGTTATTGTAGTAAGTCAGAAACAGCACAGTTAATAATAAGAATAAATCCATACACAACATTGTTTTCTTTTCTTACATACAATATTACATAAGCATAACAGAAATTTAGTGCCATGGCTGGATTCACATTAGCTAAAGGTTGAGGTTACTGCAGTCTGACCTTGCTTGAGGGTGCTATCCAGTACAGTAAGGCCAGGATGGGAAGTCCAACCACCACCCCCAGAACCACAAGTAACTTGACAGCTGTGGTCTGCTGCCTGAGCCCAGACAGATTCTCATACCATATGGACAAAAGCTGCTGTTGGCAGTTTGGATGGGCTACAAACTGTGTAGGAGGCATAAGAGCAGGCAGAGATACAGTAAACAGATATGTTAATATTACTGTACTATTATCCACAGTAATGAAGCATTTGTATTTCAGCACTTAAGGCTACTTAGTTGAATCAATTTGCCTAACAACTATATCACTTACTGAAAACATTGTGTGCATTATTAATGTTTATTATGAGAAAAACCCACCTTTTTCAGCTCATATTTGATGGCCAGTTTTAATCGAACTAGATTAGGTCTGCCGCTCTTGTCAAAGTGGCCACTTGTCTCTGTGTCTCCATTTAAAATGGCTTCCACCTCCTCTGTATTCCGACACAGATCCAGAAGTCCAACTACAAAATCCTTACATTGCATAGACAGCTTCTTATAATCATTCTGTGAATGGAAATTAGCATAGATCTGTTGAAAATATGCACACAAGTATGATGAAAATGATTCCATTTTGAGCCTAAACCTAAAGTATACCATAAAATAAAAGTTACAAAGAGCCTTGAATTAAGAATTCGTTCCCACGACTTAAGAATTCTTTTTCTCATTTTAGTAAAACAATTATCACAACATGGCCACAACTTAGTAAACGAGAGAACAAATTCTTAACTCATGGCCACGATTTAACTAAAAAGAGGGGCCGAATTAGTAAACATGGCCACAATTTGCTAGGTACATCTTGCTAGTGCCGGGTTGGAGCCCCTTTTGCCTTCAGAACTGCCTTAATTATTTGTGGCATAAAAATTCCTCAGAGACTTTGGTCCATATTGACATGACAGCATCACACAGTTGCTGCAGATTTGTCTGCTGCACATCCATGATGCGAATCTCCCGTTCACCAAATCATAATAGTGCTCTATTGAGATCTGGTGGCTGTGGAGGTCATTTGAGTATAGTGAACTCATTGTCATGTTCAAGAAACCAGTTTGAGATGATTTAAGCTTTTTGACATGGTGCGTTTTCCTGCTGGAAGTAGACATGAGTACACTGTTGTCATAAAAGGATGAACATGGGCAGCAACAATACTCAATCTGTGGCATTTAAATGATGCTCAATTGGGCCCAAAGTATGCCAAGAAAATATCCCCCACATCATTACACCACCAGCAGCAGCCTAAACCGTTGATACAAGGCAGGTTGGATCCATGCTTTTGTGTTGTTTACAGCTAATTCTGCCCCTACCATCTGAATGTCAAAGCAGAAATCGAAACTCATCAGATCAGGCAATGAATTTTCAATTTTAGTGAACTATCCCTTTAGCATTATTGGTGGTGTGCCAAGACAAGATTCACTATTAATACTGTTAATACTCAGGGTTAAGCAATCTCCCAGAACAGCAACAACCTGACAACACCAAACACCCAGGACACCCTAGCCCTGCAACCATCCAAATCACACTAGAAACTGTCCTCTAATGTGCGACAAATAGATTTTGGCATAGGTGAGCACCACTCACTTAAATGACTTAATGAAAGATATTGTAAAGTGTTACAAAAACATTTCGTGCCAGAATTACGGTCACAGCCAGAGATTACCACCTTAATGGTTGGAAATTGAATGCAACTGGCATGTGATTATGCACATATCACTGCAGATAATAGTTAGGTTTTTTATTTCTTTCTAGAGAACCATCTTACCATCTGTTTAAGACTGAATCTGCATACAAAACCTTACACCCATCAATAATAATATAAGCAAGAGGAGCAAATCCACCCACTCTATGGCAAAGGCTGCAGACTCACTAACTACCAGGCACGACTGCACACCCACATCCATATGCACTCTGCATAAAAAGTTAAAAGTAAAAAAGCTGAATCATATTTCTTAAACCCATTAGTTGCTTGTCTTTTTACTAATGTACTTCCTGCCTGATATTGATAATACAGTATATCTATTGTTTTTATCCAATGAAATGTTTGGACAAAACCCTTCTTTACTGTGTTGACAATGACATATAACCTATTGAAACAGTAAGTTGGGATGGGAAATATCACATTCTTCCATGTTCCATTATTTAAAGAGGACCTATTATGCTTTTTTTTACCTTTCCTTTAGCATGTAGCTGTTTCTGCATGTAAACAATCTGCAAAGTTACAAGCCACAAAGTCCACGCGTAAACGGCTCCAACAGAAAACACTCACCTGAAACACCTTGTTCGCAATCCTGCCATTATTTCCATGACACGGTTACGTCACCATGTAACACATTTGCATAAGGAATTTATAAGGCCAGGAAGAGTTTACGACATGTTGAGGAAACTGTTTTGTTTTTTTGCGTTTTACTTAGAGGATAAAACATTTACCTGGACTTCCAAAGGCAGAGGAATCGAAGAATCAGTGGTCTAAATTTATTTTTAACACTATTGCTCAACAGTACAACATTTTACAACTACTGCTTCTTGAACCGCGCAGTTGAATGCAGTGTTAACGGACATACAGTTTTTACTGTGATTTAGAGAAATGACAGTTTGACAGATTTTAGACAAATCACATCTTAAATGTAAGAGATGTATAAAATAAAATAAAAAACTTCCACTTTTAAATGTTGTGCTAGCGAAGGTGGTTTGGGACTGTCATTATCAGACTTGGCTGAAATTGATAACGTAACTCCCCTTACTGGTTATGTACCAACGTAAATTATAAGAAAAAGAATAATTTTTTTGAACATTAAATCGTGTTAACCTATTCTAGTAGACCCGCTGAACAAAATTATGAACCTGTCAATGAGAATAATAGGAGCTCTTTAATAATTGGATCTATATTTTCTCTTCCTATATGCTATTATGCCTACCTTAAACTCTTTTTCTATGTTGGCCAGTACAGCCAGTTCATTGCTGAGCTCTAGAGCCGTCAGTACTGGGTCCTCACTGGACAGGGATAGGTAGGCGGGGCTAGCCAGCCCTTTGTAGGCATTGATTCTGGAACGTGAATGGCTAAAAGAGTCATGCCTCTGGTGATAAAGACAGCTGTTACATTTGCAAAAGTAGTCATGTGGGCGCGCAATGCGGGCACCCTTCCTTAGCAGAATGTGCACAATCTCGTATTCGTGGCAATGAGAAGCTAGTATAATGGGTGTAATATCATGGGAAAACCGAGTGCCATCCTCATCATAGGCGAAGAAGTCGTCTTGTGTCGCTGCCTGGAGGGGGCTGCTAGTGAGTTTGGTTGTGTCTGCGAAAGCCTGGTGGCCCAAAATGGCCTCCACAATACGAATGTATCCTTTACTTATGGCTAAAAGCAAAGCGTCACCTATCCTGGCCAGGTTCTCTTTTTTCAGCAAGAGTTCTGTCACTTCTAGGTGCTCACTGGCAACCGCAAGCTGCAATGCACTCTGGCCCATGTAGTCCACACAGTTGACATTAAGTTCAGAAGTTCTTCTAGCATCCTACGGATGACAGGGATATTTCCATACTCAGCCGCCTCTAGAAAACGCTCTTCAGTTGAGGACAGACTATTGTAACGGGCATTAAACATGTAGGCCGGTCTTCGCGTAGCCATGCGCCGGCTCTTAGCCAATGCGTGCCTCTGAATGTCATCATTGCTCCACCTATTCCGCCAGAGAGAAAATCAAAATCACAAACTTGTTTAAAACAAAGTATTGGTAAGTGAACAGTGCAGTCACATTAGAGAAATTTTGTGGAGGAAAAAAGGGTCCATTATCTACTGTCAAACAGTGCAGCAAAGTATGAAGTACAGTTCACGCAGAAGTCACTTTCAAACCAAATCATGTAGTTATAAGAAGTCACTCCTCTTGCATTTAGCCCACATTTTACAAACCCGATTCCAAAAAAGTTGGGACACTGTACAAATTGTGAATAAAAAAAGGAATGCAATGATGTGGAAGTTTCAAATTTCAATATTTTATTCAGAATACAACATAGATGACATATCAAATGTTTAAACTGAGAAAATGTATAATTTTAAGGGAAAAATAAGTTGATTTTAAATTTCATGGCATCAACACATCTCAAAAAAGTTGGGACAAGGCCATGTTTACCACTGTGTGGCATCCCCTCTTCTTTTTATAACAGTCTGCAAACGTCTGGGGACTGAGGAGACAAGTTGCTCAAGTTTAGGAATAGGAATGTTGTCCCATTCTTGTCTAATACAGGCTTCTAGTTGCTCAACTGTCTTAGGTCTTCTTTGTCGCATCTTCCTCTTTATGATGCGCCAAATGTTTTTATGGGTGAAAGATCTGGACTGCATGCTGGCCATTTCAGTACCCGGATCCTCCTTCTACGCAGCCATGATGTTGTAATTGATGCAGTATGTGGTCTGGCATTGTCATGTTGGAAAATGCAAGATTTTCCCTGAAAGAGACAGCGTGAACTTGGATATACCTTTCAGCATTGATGGTGCCTTTCCAGATGTGAAAGCTGCCCATGCCACATTCACTCATGCAACCCCATACCATCAGAGATGCAGGCTTCTGAACTGAGCGCTGATAACAACTTGGGTTGTCCTTGTCCTCTTTAGTCCGGATGACATGGCGTCCCAGTTTTCCAAAAAGAACTTCAAATTTTGATTCGTCTGACCACAGAACAGTTTTCCACTTTGCCACAGTCCATTTTAAATGAGCCTTGGCCCAGAGAAAATGCCTGCGCTTCTGGATCATGTTTAGATATGGCTTCTTTTTTGACCTATAGAGTTTTAGCCAGCAACGGCGAATGGCACGGTGGATTGTGTTCACCGACAATGTTTTCTGGAAGTATTCCTGAGCCCATGTTGTGATTTCCATTACAGTAGCATTCCTGTATGTGATGCAGTGCCGTCTAAGGGCCTGAAGATCACGGGCATCCATATGGTTTTCCGGCCTTGACCCTTACGCACAGAGATTGTTCCAGATTCTCTGAATCTTTGAATGATATTATGCACTGTAGGTGATGATAACTTCAAACTCTTTGCAAGTTTTCTCTGAGAAACTCCTTTCTGATATTGCTCCACTATTTTTTGCCGCAGCATTGGGGGAATTGGTGATCCTCTGCCCATCTTGACTTCTGAGAGACACTGCCACTCTGAGAGGCTCTTTTTATACCAAATCATCTTGCCAATTGACCTAAAAAGTTGCAAATTGGTCCTCCAGCTGTTCCTTATATGTACATTTAACTTTTCCGGCCTCTTATTGCTACCTGTCCCAACTTTTTTGGAATGTGTAGCTCTCATGAAATCCAAAATGAGCCAATATTTGGCATGACATTTCAAAATGTCTCACTTTCAACATTTGATATGTTATATATATTCTATTATGAATAAAATATAAGTTTATGAGATTTGTAAATTATTGCATTCCTTTTTTATTCACAATTTGTACAGTGTCCCAACTTTTTTGGAATCGGGTTTGTAGATATTTTGTATAAATCACTGGATCATAGTGTCAGGGTTTGGGGTAAAGGGATGGGGCGAGGACTCAAGAATGCAGATATAGGCTTTTATTAATCAAAAAATAAAACAAAACGAACATAAACTACCCATTGGTGGAAAACATGCAGGGCAGGGCAACAGGGAGCAGATAAACATGATGCACATACAACAACAATCTGGCACAGGACTGTAAACACAAGGAAAATAAAAAGGGAGAGCAAACAAAGCAGGTAACAAGGGAGGACAGGTGGGGCAAATAAACCAATAATCAGATAACAAGAAGGATGGGGTTAGACAATAGAAAGGAGAGCACATGGCACATAGAAACAAACATGACAAGCCATGAGCTCAAACAAAACATGACACAAATACGCAGCCAATGAGAGCTCTCATCGACTGCGTGTCCACACAGAACATGACAACACGCGGACAGAAGAGTGTATAGCCCAAGCAAACTCAAAACTTCCACAAAAAGACAGAGTGCACGGAGAATGAGCAAATGCTCATCCTGTGCAATCACAACAGAAGACAAACACACAAAGCATGAATGTCCGAACCCCAATCACAGAACCAAAACCAAACTGGACCGAAGTGCCAGGATCCGAACACCACGCACCGCAGCACAAAAAACAACTCACGTGGACAAAACCCACACACTCACAACCAGTTTAGGGGGTGACACAAAATAAACAGACCGAAGTGACAGAACCCTGACACATAGTCTTTGTGAACTGCTGTTGTATGGAAAGATCTAAATAAAGATTCTTCAAAACATGCATCAACCTAATCAACACCCTGTGTTTGAGATAAGCTACCCAGCCTGATTGGAAAATCGTGCCTGTAGCGACTTTGCATGTTGCATGTTTTGCAACACTTTCAAAGTGAAATGTCCAGTGAGTGGTGCTAAAAGTTTGTTCAGTTTTATCTAAAACTGATGAATGTAGCAACATTTTATCATGTTGGCTGTTGTACGTATCATGGCAGTTTGGAAATGAATTGTCCAGTGAGTGACTTTAAAAGGTTAATCACATTTGAAAACAATGTACCACCTACAGTGAAATACCCTAAACCTAATCGATAGTGTTAACAAATGTAATTGTAAGAAAAAAACACATTTGCTATCGTGATTCATGTTTCATACCCAAGCACTTCACATCGCAAGTGCCATGCTGTACCAGGTGAGCTACTGAGCAAGTTTACTACACCAGAAAATCCATATGGAGCTATTTATGTGATGCAAATGTCAAAATGTATTAGTTTACAAATCATAAACTATGGTAAAAGTGTTTATGTCGTCAATATTTTGCCAGGAACCAATATATAATATTTTATATTATTTATAATACACAGGTGTATCTCAATAAATTAGAATGTTGTGGAAAAGGTCACTTATTTCAGTAATTCAACTCAAATTGTGGAACTTGTGTATTAAATAAATTCAATACACACAGACTGAAGTACTTTAAGTCTTTGGTTCTTTTAATTGTGATGATTTTGGCTCACATTTAACAAAAACCCACCAATTCACTATCTTAATAAATTAGAATACTTCATAAGATCAATAAAAAAGGATATTTTAAACAGAAATGTCAGGCTTTCTGAAAAGTATGTTCATTTCTATGCACTCAATACTTGGTTGGGCCTCCTTTCACATGAATTACTGCATCAATGCGGCGTGGCATAGAGGCAATCAGCCTGTGGCACTGTTCAGGTGTAATGGAAGCCCAGGTTGCTTTGATAGCGGTCTTCAGGTCATCTGCATTGTTGGGTCTGGTGTCTACCATCTTCCTCTTGACAATACTCCATAGATTCTCTATGGGGTTCAGGTCAGGCGAGTTTGCTGGCCAATCAAGCGCAGTAACATCATGGTCATTGAACCAGCTTTTGGTACCTTTGGAAGTGCGGGCAGGTGCCAAATCCTGCTGGAAAATGAAATCAGCATCTCCATAAAGCTTGTCAGCAGAAGAAAGCATGAAGTGCTTTAAAATTTCCTGGTAGATGGCTGTGTTGACTGTGGACTTCAGAAAACACAGTGGACCAACAACAGCAGATGACATGGCAGCCCAAATCATCCCTGACTGTGGAAACTTTACACTGGACCTCAAGCAACATGGTTTCTGTGCCTCTCCACTCTTCCTCCAGACTCTGGGACCTTGATTTCCAAATGAAATGCAAAATTTACTTTCATCTGAAAAGAGGACTTTGGACCACTGAGCAACAGTCCAGTTCTTTTTCTCCTTAGCCCAGGTAAGACGCTTCTGACGTTGTCTTTGGTTGAGAAGCAATACCCTCTGTGTGGCTTACCCTCATTGTAGAGGGTCTTGATGATCGTCTTCTGGACAACTGTCAAGTCAGCAGACTTCCCCATGACTGCTGTTGGGATTACTGACCTAAACCCAGTATTTATACCCTGAGAATGGTAATTTAATAGAACTTGAAATTAA
Organism: Ctenopharyngodon idella; assembly: GCF_019924925.1. Lineage (NCBI taxonomy): Eukaryota > Metazoa > Chordata > Actinopteri > Cypriniformes > Xenocyprididae > Ctenopharyngodon > Ctenopharyngodon idella. The sequence goes on from NC_067237.1 coordinate 6,763,902, forward strand.
ATATTCTAATAATTTGAGATACTGATTTTTTGATTTTGATGAGCAGCAAGCTGTAATCATCAAAATGAAAACAAAAAAGTCTAGAAATATTTTACTTTATGTCTAATAAATCTAGAATATATTTAAGTTTTACTTTTTGAATTAAATTACAGAAAAAAAAATAACTTTTTCATGATATTCTAATTTATTGAGATGCACCTATATAAAGTAGCTATTTAAGGGGGAATATATATATATTCCCCCTTAAATAACTACTTTGGCCACTATCATGCTATCATGAACTTTTTTCACTAATGTAATGTTTAGCTGTATATCATCCTCACGGGTTTCCGAGGCTGAGTGTTCAGAATGAAGAGGTTTCTTTCAGACCAAAAATACTTAGACATCTGGTGGTTGACAAAAATTAATGGATCATGTTCATATCAGCAGCATATGTTTGCAGATCACACTTGGTTCATGATATTTTGGTATTGCTATGAAATCCTTATATTTTCAGTGTTCAAACACTCTGGGATGACTGTTCACTGTACACAGATGAGATGTTTATAATCTCTTTTTCAGACTATACTTGAATCAAGGTTAATGGATCTAAAATGCTTATTAAAACATTTGAAACATCTGAGATTTGCAAAATTACTGAGTTTTTAAAAATGTTTAAAAAACTGGGTAACAGAGTATATGTTGACAAAGAATACAGGATGAAAATGTGCCTGAATGATTGCATTTAAATTGCCTAATTTTGTTTGAAATAATTTGTTTCCGTAGCAATAACGGCTCTGAATAAGAGAATGATGAGCCCTCCCACACTAATGCTGTCTTGGATAATCAAGAAAAAAATCATTTCAGAAGTCAAGGGGCATCTAACTACTGTTAGATAAATCAGTGTCAATGTTCTCCTCTTTACACCTAAATCTGTATATTCCCTTTAAAATTCAAGAACAAGAACAACTACAACTTCATCTTAGTATTTTGAATGATATTAATCCTAAAAAAAAAAAAAAAGACCCTAAAGTAGGACAGGCCAGAGTAGACAGTATATGAGATGGCTAAATCTTTTTTTTATCTTGGATCAAATTTGTCATAGATTTACAAAAATCCATAACATGCTGAAAACCTAACCAATTCTTCAAATACAAACCACATAAAGACAGATGAAAGAGAGAGAGATAAAAAAAAAAAAAAAACCTTTGAACCTTTGTGACAACAGAGTTATTACTTATGTCATTTCTTTATAATATCAATGTTTTAAGATCAATACATCTGTACATGTAACATGTCAGAGTTTGTCAGAGAGGGTGGTAATCATTTATCTTATATTACGTGCAGCTGGATCATTAACAAAAATCAGGAAAACAATGAAAGGTTATGAAAAAAATTTTGGTAAAACTTTGCTTAACTTTGTTAATGTTGCAACATTTCTATGTATCTCCAAAATGTACAAAATAAACAGAACTCACCTCTTGCAATACCGTGGCAAAGGATACTTTTCAAAGTCGGTGTTCATCCGTTGATGAACAGAAGTGTGTTTGACAGAAGTGTGATCACTGGACATCGGTTTGCTGTCTTCATGAATCTCTCACCTTTACTGATGCGCACGAAAGAGCCGCTCACATCAGGAATCGATGTGATCCTGCAAAGTTAAGCAAAATTCTCCTCACTACCCGCGCGTTCCTGGGAAGCTTATTGAGCGTGTTAAACAAATCGACTGTGTGATGATGTCACGGCCACATCATTATACTAGTCGTTCAAAGAAACCTTTTTCAGTTTCATTATGTGATTTTATTGTAAGATTTTAGAAACTGTATGCGGAAATAAATTGCAAAAAAATAAAACAGTACTTATAAGAAATATCATTAAAATGATCACAAACTGTACATGAGGTGAAGAATCCATCCAGCCTACAAAAAAAGCTGTTTTATTCCAAGTGGAGCGAGTCGCCCCCTCATGGGCGCTGGCATATCTGCAATTGTCAGAGTTAACAATAACACAATGATAATACATTTACTTTACATAATAATTTCCAGCAGCAACATAAAAGTACAAGAAAAACAATAAAAACGAACGCAATCTACATATTAGCCTATACAGACAAACATAACATTGGAACCTGCATAAACAGTAGGCCTAGCCTATAGGCTTTATGGATTAGCATGATCTAATACTGAATATCTGTGTTGTATGAGACAGAGAAAAATGTAGACAGGAAAATATAATACATATTAAGTTTAAATAACTGTGTCTTTAGAAAGGTTTTTATTTTTTAAATCGTTATATCCAGACCAAATTTTTCAAATGTAGTCAAAATCATGGTAGGCTAACAGGGTTGACAGGGTGTCTTTATAAAATGTACTGTAACCTTAAAGAGATTGCTTCCTAAAAGGATGGTAATTTCATATGTAACTTTGTCAGTATTAATGTCAATGTATTTAGCACTCTGAATGTACTTTTATGTCTCAATACATCATCATTATACAGAATTTTATATATAAAAAAGCAGACATGTTGACATTTTTATTGACCAGATTTTAAAAATCGGCACACTTCATTCCAATTTTCAAGATTTATCTTTTAGAGTTTGAAAGCTTTCCAAATCCTCTGTAAACATTATTTTGTATGGATGTATAAACGTTATTTTGTATAGATTCTATATTCTTATACCTTGTTTTCCTGACAGTAATAATATTTTATAGGCCTATTATACTGATGTAATGCCACAATTGCATCATAACCAGTGGAGAAAGGGGGATAGTGATCAATCACTATAGCACTTTTGGCATGGCTGTGGTTTAGTGGCATGAACTTAGGCAATCATAGCCATGTCAAAATTCACAACAACAGCACTCTTGTAAATGCTGCATGTGATATTGCTTAAATGAAGCATGCCATTTTCAGTATTTTTATTTGCAAAATAATAATGCTTGCATGTAGAACCAAGTGAATAATTTTTTTTTTTCTAACATTTTTTTTTTTTTTTTTTTTGTGAGCAAAACCTACATTTCTCCACATTTAATAATAAAATGTGTGGAGGTTAAAAGAAGACATTAAATAAGGAGAGGTGAAAAATAATTAATGAAAAAATATATGAATGTCCATCACAGATGCAGAAAAGTGAAAACAAAAACTACAGAAGACTACTTAAGAACTATAGTATATATATATATATATATATATATATATACAATTTATATATCAAATAAATACATGAATGAAGTGAAATCATACAGTACAAGTGCATACAAAATCATTCAATGGATTTAAAAAAAAAACAAACAAAAAAAAAAAAAAAACATAATTTGTTTATCTTGCTCTTTTCATTTTTCTTGTTTCAAGACGGAAAGTTTTTAGTTTTTTTTTTAGAGGAAATGTTTAGGAGAAACTAGGGCAAATGGTAAAAATGAACTTTAATGCGTGTTTAAAATATAGTTGCCAGTGTTTCAAGACATCCAGCCAGGGGCCTGTTTACAGGCAACTCCACTGAGAGACCGATCTGCGTGTCTGCAGACCTGCCTATCTCAGCCATTTTGTTTCTGCGCCTCTTCGCCATGGCGGAGATGGACGATGGTGATGAGCCGGGTTTAGTGCACACTCACAGCGGTTCTTCTGGATCCAAATCAGGGGGAGACAAGATGTTCTCCCTCAAGAAGTGGAATGCGGTGGCAATGTGGAGTTGGGATGTGGAGTGTGACACCTGCGCTATTTGTCGTGTTCAAGTAATGGGTAAGTGTTTCTCTAGCTAACAGGCTACCTGAGATAGCATTTATGTGATTGTTAGCTGGTTTACCTCAAAAGACCATAAATGTAGAAAGCGTTCGCCTGTCACAGTAGTAACAGTTTAAAGTGAATGACATACTGCTGCCTACACAGACAATATTTGTGGAAATCATAAGTGGTGGTCGTATAAATGCAGATACAAACGTTGGAATGTCCTATTATTATGCCCAAAATGTTTTGAATATGACAATCAAACGCACCTAGTTAAAAAATAAAAAAAAAAATGCGAAAATCGAATCTTGAACCATTCCGGCTCAAAATATGCTCAAATGTTTTAAACGCGCATATGACGATCAAATTACTGAATATGATCGAAGAATCATGTGCATCGAGTGTTCGAATGCACATATGTTCAAAATGCTGAATGATCGAACATTTAAATGCTGCTTTGTGATAATGCTCAAAAATATGCATCAGCGTTTTTTTAAATCAAACTTATGATGCTACAAAAAACGCCAAACTAAACGTGCTAACAACAATATGATGCTCTAACCCTCTGAATCAAATGTGTACGATGTTTATCAATATTACAGCGAATGTATGAACACTGTGACTCTCAGAAATGCTGCATAAAAAAACAAAAATGCAAATACATCTGCGCAGACGTCAAAAACAACTTGAACAATGTCCAAAAACGCTGCATTGAACATTCAAATGCATAATATAAACAATATACCAAAATGTTCAGGCTTTGAGACAAACCTGTTTTGTATTTTACTGGTCCAAGACAAGCAAATGTAGTTACCATGAAAAACATCTTAATCAAACAATAACCGCACAGAGTCCTACTGTGACTTCATGACTTTAGCAAGTCTGTTCTCTGAAAGTGTTTTAACATGATTTAGATTTCAACTTATTTCTGTCATAAATGAACATAAAGAACTAGGTATGTTTTTGAATGGTGTGTATTTTTAAATGTATTTCAGATGCATGCTTGAGATGCCAGGCTGAAAACAAACAAGAGGACTGTGTTGGTAAGTCAACTGTAACATCACTAATTACCTACCTAATTAATCAATTACATTAAGCCCCTGGAAGCAGATGGCAACACAGTACATTGCCATTACAGTTTGCCCTTCACTAATATTTTCTGTCATTTCTCTCGTTTTGAATACACAATAATAATAATAATAATAATAAACAAAATAATGTACTTTAGTCATTTATCAGATGATTGTATCCAAAGTGACTTACAGAACACTTATTAGGGGCAATCCAACTGAAGCAACCAGAGGTTAAGTACCTTGACCAAGTGCACAATCCATAGTATTCATTTGCGTCATCAGACGCACCCTGCCTCCACACTGGTAGGTTAGACTACTGGTAAAATCAAAGGACAGTCTCACACTGTGATATTTAAAGACTTAAAGAGATACTTCGTCCATAAATGAAAATTGTCATCATACTGTATATTCACCCTCACATATTTCTTTCGTCTGCGGAACATGAAGGAAGATATTTTGAGGAATGTCTCAGTGCTTTTTTTTTTTTTTTTTTTTTGACCATACAATAAAAGTCAGTGGGGTACAAAACGTCACTTTCTCTTATTCTTTCTTTCTCTCAGTGGTATGGGGAGAGTGCAACCACTCCTTCCACAATTGCTGCATGTCCCTCTGGGTCAAGCAGAACAATAGATGCCCACTATGCCAACAGGACTGGGTGGTGCAGAGGATCGGCAAGTGAAGATTGGAGCTTTGTACCCACATTTCCTCCGTCCACTTTGGCACTACTCCACTTAGGGAGACAAGACTGATTATCAGAGCATCTGCAGCCACTGAATGTGTAGGAATACCTGTCTGCATGTATGTGACTGTCAGTGTGAAACCATGGATGTAGGCAGAAATCCATGTGACACTGGTTAGCTTTATCTTTCTGTCACCTCATACAGCATTAACAAGAACCAGCCAGAAGAGCTCCAGGAAACGGCAGATTCACTTGGGTGTTTGTGGCAGTATGTGTGACATTCTAACTGAAGCTGTACTATGAATGTGTGTTTTAAGTGTGCTAGAAATAAATTAAAAAAATAACTTTTATAAGTGTGTGATGATATATATGTTTAAATTATTGTTCATTATATAAGTGTACACGTCTCTCAAAATCCCTCAATGGACTGAAAATTTCAAAATCAAAATGAAAATTGTCATCATTCAACTTCAATATTTTGCAAGCAGGTAAATTTTACTTTTACTTGAGTACTTACAAAGAGAGAAATATGAAATATCTATGAAATATTTTACAGCACAAAACTAGAAAAAAACAAATCCTTGACTTTTCCTAAGCTTATGCAACATTTAGACCTCATTGAAAAGGCATTTTGTAAGTCTTCCACCAGTACGTTGCTTATTGCTCCATCCCCTGCTAATTCTAGTGAAATACTTAGCTCAGGATTTGAGTGCTTATAATTAATCCGGAACCCATAAGGACAATTTCCAAGACAAAGATTTTGTTACTAGTAATTTGACGCAGGCTTTTCAGCCAGCGGCACTGTAAACTATTTGTTCTGATATCCCCCCTGGTGCATTCTGGGGTTAAGGGGTTTTCTCAAGAGTGCAATCAAGACTTAATATTATGCACTAAATTGTATTTGGGTAGTTGACATGACATGTTTAGCAGTGTGACAAATGTCCTGCTATACTTTACATATTGTTTATAGTAATTTTAAATAATGTAATAACTTGTGAAAATGCTTGAGGCTGTGCATGCTATTGAATAATGTTAACCAAGAATAAAGCTACTTAGACATTGTTTTAGGGAGTTCACATTCAGGTCTGGCAGCATTCTGGTACATAACACCCACTTGTTATGATCCACTGGGTTCCTGATGGATATAATCAAGGCTTTTTTCATTGAATATTATGTATGCAGTCTATACCTATCACATGCAAGAACGTACAACTTTATATAATTACACAAATATATGTAGAAAAAGATTTCCACACTCTTAACAAGCAGGGCAGAAAACCATCTTCACTGACTGTTGTGTTTTCTAGAACTATGGTGAATGCATATCTGCTGTTAAATACTATTCCTAATGCACATTTTAAATACAAAACACGTAAGTGTAAACTTTGTTTATGGGTGAATTTCAGGCGAAGGAAACAGGTGAAGTTTATTTCTAAATTGGGCATATTTGATTTCTAAAATGCTAAAGAATATAATCTTGCGTGGCATAGTGCTGGGTAAAAAAATATCGATTTCTCGATTTTAATCGATTCTCATTTTTACGAACTGATATCGATTCTTAAATCCCAAGAATCGATTAGTCTAGTCTGTTTTCAGTTGATGAATGAACAGAACATGTAGCGCGCCTCCCATCCAATAAATCACAATAATCTTTGTGCTTTGTTACTTTTGATACGAAACAAAGTCTCAGATTTCAAATGACGTCCATCTTATTATGAGATTCAAAAAATAAATACCGTTTTGGCGCTGTTTAATGTGACGTGACAGATCGCTTTAGCGCCTCAGTTAAAGAGAAGCGGCAGCACGGAGCGCATGTGAACATCCTTTACTCCGCTTTAGTACCAGTTACAGCGCGAAATAAACATGACTAAACATCTGAAGGTATGTTAAAATATACAGTACAAATTACCGAAATCCGTATCCTGTCTCGTGTAATAGCTCAATCAGTGTTTCAGCCTCGGAAAGACGTCAATAAAACAGCTAGTAAACAATGTCACGTAACGTCAGAAATACATTTACCTCAGAAAAACATATTCAGTGACCATAAACTCATTAGTCAGCTAGAAAAGTGATCTCTAGAAAGCAACATTCTGATAAATATAGCTATGCACCGTTAAATATACATTATAATTTTTAATGTTCAATATTTAATGCATGTTTGAATAAATCAGCTATGACAGCCGCGATTTAAATGTTTATATTTAAAAAAAAAAAAAACGAATCGGAGTAGAAATATGATTATGTAATTATAAACTTTATTTATAATAAAAGCATCATTGAGTGTAATTTAAGTGTTTGTATAAATAAGTTAATTTAACCTTCAAAATGATAGTAATGTAGTACCAACTGACTCCCATGTGTAGTTTACAGCATTAGTTGAGATTTTTTTTTTCCTCTAGAAAATTTGCCATGTACTGTAGGCCTATCTGATATACTACATCCAAAATTATCCTGCTGAAAGAGCTCACAGCCACCAGGGAACACCGTTTCCATGAAAGAGTGTACATGGTCTGCAACAGTGCTTAGGTAGGTGGTATGTCAAAGTAACATTCACATGGATGGCAGGACCCAAGGTTTCCCAGCAGAACATTGCCCAAAGCATCACACTGCCTCTGTCGGCTTGCCTTCTTCCAATAGTGCATCCTGGTGCCATGTGTTCCACAGGTAAGCGACTTGCATGCACCCGGCCATCCACGTGATGTAAAAGAAAATGTGTTTCATCAGACCAGGCCACCGTCTTCCATTGCACCGTGGTCCAGTTCTGATGCTCACATGCCCACTGTTGGCACTTTCGGCGGTAGAGAGGTCAGCATGGGCACCCTGACTGGTCTGCGGCTATGCAGCCTCATACGCAACAAACTTTGATGCACTGTGCATTCTGACACCTTTCTATCAGAACCAGCATTAACTTCTTGAGCAATCTGAGCTACAGTAGCTCGTCTGTTGGATCGGACCACACAGGCTTGATTAAAAACAGCCAAGAGGACAGATTTTATTATAATGTTTACACCTAATGAAGGCTTATTCTCATTCTACTGTCATAATGAACTCTAAATCTGTTTTTGTAAGATTCTAAAGTCTTCAAACTCTCAAAAGAGCTTATAACAGCATCAAGGATACAATGTAATTGGTGGTTAGCTAAGGCAAGCATCACTAATATGGCTCATACGTGGGGTTCAAAATTTGAATAGACCTCTAAGGCCCGGTTTCACAGACAGGGCTTAGATTAAGCCAGGATTAGGCCTTAGTTCAATTAGGACATTTAAGCAGCTATTATAAATATGCCTTAGCAAAAAACATTACAGGTGTGCATCTTGAGACATAACAGTGGCACTGAAATATTTTAAGATATGTTGGTGCAAGTTGCTTTCAGTTAAAACAGCTCAAACATGCATTTTATTCTGGGATTAGGCCTGTCTGTGAAACTGGGGGTACAAGTATTAAACTTTCAAACAAAACAAGTGCTATTATTTCACTATCACCTGGCAGACACAATGAAGTGGGCATCATTAAGGTTGGTTCACACTGAATGACAAGGTGAACTGGCACTAACATTGAAGAAAGAAGAATGTCATTTTTTACTTGGTCTAGTAAAAAAAATACCAAGAACCTTACAGGTGTGGGAAAAATTAAAGAGGGCTTGACCAAAAAAGTTTGAGAACCACTGCTTTAACAACTGGATAGCAACACCCTATAGTATTAAAGCAGCAAATTTTGCATGGGCAAGCACCACTCAAAGTTTCTTCAGAAACCCATCTAATTCTATTTATTTTCTTGAGCTGAAGTTGACTGTAGAGGACTGAGCGCGTCAGAGGCAACAATTGCATTGTCTATCCCTTAGCATTGTGGCTAAACATAGTACAAAGCCTCTTAAGTTACGAACGCATAAGTTCATTTCCGTGAGAGCAGTATCCACGAATTAGCATACAAAGACACTTACTTAAGAGAAAATCCTTATTGAGGTTTTTAATTCTGACTGAGCAATTACATGAGTGGCACAGGGAGGACTTGGACTTGAGGCACTGAAGCCTCATTCTTTTTGACTCATCTTGCTTGCCACTGTGCTGCCTACATTTCAGTCCTTTTCCATTGTTACCTGCAGCGTCACATAGTTGACCCCTCACCTCACCACAGCCATGTGTGACATGGGTGGACTGGACAATCTGGTGGCCAACACTGCCTACCTGAAAGCACAGAGTCTAGATGACAAGGAGATGAGGAAACGCAGACGTAGCCTAATTCTTCCCAAACTTGAAAACTGTACAAAGGTGCGTGCAGCTATTCCCAAGGACTTTGAGGACATCTGTGAGCAGCAGCCCATTGGGAAAACATGCTTCCGACAGTTCCTCTTAGCCTCCAATCCAGAATACCTTGCTGCTGCAGAGTTCCTGGAGGAGTTGAATGACTGGAATTTGGCAGAGGCAGGTGCTAAAGAAAAAGCCAGGCAGAATATCATTAACAAATTCTGCAAAGCTGACTCCAAAAGTTTCCTGGCTTATCTGACAGAGGACATGGCGGAGAAGTGTAAAGCCGTTTCTGAGAAGGACTTTGAGGAGGTGATGATGGGACAGGTGAAAGAAGCCACACAAGAGTTTCTGAGAGGAATACCTTTCAATGAGTATCACACCAGCCCCTTCTTTGATAGATTTGTGCAGTGGAAGGAATTCGAGAAGCAGTCCATCTCTGATAAATACTTCTACGAGTTCAGGACTTTGGGGAAAGGAGGATTTGGAGAGGTGAGTGTTTGCACCTCTTACCCTGTCACAAACAATTTACAGATTAAATATATTAAAAATTAATTGTTTTAGAAGTTGTCTGTTTAAGCTGCGGATTCTTGGTTTGGGTATCAACCTTTGGTTGATAGCTTGTATAAATCGATAGTTTTTGTTCAGTTTAACTCTAGTTATAGTATATCATGTATTATGAATGTAGGTTAACAAATTCTGGTTTATTAGGAAACTATATTGCTTTCTATTATCCTTTTGTTAGAGCTAAAGTGTGTAATTTTATGTTATGTTAAAGTCTGTGTGGATTGCTGTTTGCAACCCATTGTACTTCCTTAATTTGGCTATATTTCAACAGTATTTCAGAGGGAAGCAGGATATTAAATGAGAAAAAAAAAAGTAGAACAGTACATGATCCATTAGGAATGGATTAGATCATATCCAGTAGCCCATGCAGTGACGTCAACAGAAAAGGCAAGTGATTTTAAATGAACAATAAGTTATTACATTTTCATTAATATTAAAAAGACAAACTATGATTTTTTTTTTCATTCAGATGTTGTCATGCAGAACAAGACCAAGAATGTGCATTAAAGTTGCCATGAAATCAAAATGGAAAATTCAGATTTTTTTTTATTTTATTATTATTAAATGTACACACTCTAAAAAATGCCGGGTTAAACACAATTAAAAGTGAGTTTGGGTTGTTTTAACTCACGCTTGGGTTAAATCTCCTATCCCAGTTCAATATGCAGATACAGCTAAGTAAGCCATTCATAGGTTGATTTCACTAAATATTTAATTATTGTGGTACTATCAAACACTGCTGTGTTAGTTTCAGAAGCTGGGACGTCCACTGTCACCACACTCACCTGTGGTGAGAGTTTAGGGGAGGAACAGTTATTCCAACCAATGGACGTTGGGGAGAGTGTTCTGGAACCCATTCGAAAACAATCACAATTTTGCAGATTGCTTCACCTTTAAGACAAAACTAAAGAGACAATATGCAAGGTGAACATCATTTGATGAAATACACTGGCTGAGTCCCAAATGCCAACTGGAATAAAATCCTCTGGAAATAATACTCCTAATACATTTCACATAATATTCAGTGCACATAATCAAATAATTCCTTCATCTGAATAGATTTTCAAGTGCGTAATATTACTGATGCCATGTTTTACAGCATATTTCAGCATCAAAACAAAGAAAGAGTATTGCTTTGTATAAAATCTAGAATCCAGCTCAAATCCAGCCCATCTTTACCTCACAGCAATGTTTCTCTTTTAATGTTTTTTTAAACCGCTGTCTGTACAGGTGTGTGCTGTTCAGGTCAAAAGCACGGGTCAGATGTATGCCTGCAAGAAGCTGGACAAGAAACGCTTGAAGAAAAAGGGTGGGGAAAAGATGGCTCTTCTGGAGAAAAAAATCTTGGAGAAGGTAAACAGCCTTTTTCTGGTGAACCTGGCCTACGCATTTGACACAAAGACCCACCTGTGTCTGGTCATGACTCTGATGAATGGAGGGGATCTGAAGTACCATATTTACCACATTGGGGAGCATGGCATTGAGATGGAGCGAATCATTCACTACACAGCTCAGATCACCACTGGTATCTTGCACCTACATGCTATGGATATTGTGTACCGTGACATGAAGCCAGAGAACGTCCTACTGGACAGTCAGGGCCAGTGCAGGTTGTCAGACCTGGGTCTAGCTGTGGAACTACCGAATGGGAAAACTATCTCTCAGAAGGTAAGGACAAGTAGACATGACATGCTTTATGAAGATAAAAAAAAAATATCTCCTTGCAAATGTTCTGTTTAACATTCTGGGGGTAGACTAGTGCTTAATCTGGCCTGGTAGATGAAAAGTTTGAGGATTGAACTCCACATACATAGAGTGTGAGCACTTGAAAAGGTACGAAAAGGTGCTGAATGCCTGAGTCCTACTACCCCCAATCATGCAAAGTACTCATTAATACTAACCCTTAAGCAGGGCTAGACAACCCTGCTCCTGGAGAGCTACCTTTCTGCAGACTTTAGCTCCAACCCTGCTTCAACAGCCCTGCCTTTCATTTTCAGTAACCCTGAACACCTTAATTAGCTGGATCAGTTGTGTTTGATTGGGGTTGGAGCTGAACTCCAGGGGCCCGTTCTTTGTACGTGGATTACTCAGTTATCTGGATTTTACTGTTGAGGATTTGATATGATCCAGGATTGTTATAATAATTATAATAATTCGTTACATTTATATTGCGCTTTTCTGGGTACTCAAAGCGCTTTTACATATGGAAGGGGGAATCTCCTCAACAACCACCAATGTTCAGCACCCACCTGGATGATGCGACGGCAGCCATATTGTGCCAGAACGCCCACCGCACACCAGCTGTTAGGTTCTTTGAAGCTCATCCCAGAGTTGCTGTCATAGCAACAGGTCCGTAAGCTCAAACCTTGCTCGGGAGCAGGCTTCCCCAGGTGAAAAAAAAAGTGCACTAAAATACACTTTATTTCAGTACACTTAGTACACTTCCATAATATACTTACTAATGTACATAAAGTGCTCTATTTTCGTGGACTAATTTTGTACTCAATATACTAAAAATTCTTTTTAGTACTTCTTAAGATAATCTTAAGAACATCTAAGTGTAGTCAACTGTGCTATTTTGAGATGAATAACATGCTTTTAACATACTATCTCTGTATTAAAAATGTATTTAGTTACAACTTGTAGTACACTTGAACCCATCTTTCATACAGTGTAATGCGAATAGTATAGGACGTAGCGTAAGCTTTTTGAACTGCGAGAGTTTTATACTTTCTTCGTAAGTTGAATACAGAAGGCGGTCTGGCGGAAGCTACATATTTTACTTCATGTTAAATATGGATATTTTTTACACAAACCCATCGCTTCGCTTCAGAAGGCCTTTATTAACCACCCGGAGCCATGTGGAGTATGTTTATGATGGATGGATGTGGATGGAGGCACTTTCTTCAGCTCATACTCGTTGATCCCACTCACTGCCATTATAAAGCTCGGATGCATCAGGATATTTATTAATATATCTCTGATTGTGTTCATCAGAAAGAAGAAAGTCATATACACCTAGGATGGCTTCAGGGTGAATAAAGCTTGGGGTAATTTTCGTTTGAAAGTGAACTAATCCTTTAAGCGAGGTACGAAGAACGGACCCCTGGATAGCTCTCCATGAGCGGAGTTGCCTACACCGGCCCTAAAGAAATATTTTCCAACCCTGTTCCTGGAGGCACACCCGCTCTTACTTAAACCATTTTGAGCAGGATTTGAACCAGAATCAACTGGCATGAGAGACTAACAAGGACACTAAAGACTGCAGCCACTAGCATCATTTGCTAGCGCGCCTTGACGTCAGAGAAGTGAGGTTAACCTACACAGCTCTTACTAGCTGGCCTCCGTTACACCAGCAGTAGACATTTTGGATGACTCCTTTGTCTGACCCAAGACTCCACTAACAAACTGATGAGTTGCATCAGATGTGCTTGATTAGAAAGAGTGTGAAAATTTGTTAGCTGTATCCAAAATCAAATTTGAAAATTTGCTGATATTCCTATGACAAATAAACATTTAAAATGAAATCAGTGTTTTATTTTAAAAGGTAATTCTATTAGACATTTAAATCTACCAAATAAGTTCAGTATCCTGTTAACTGTATCATGATGACAGATAAAACTTAGAATGACTCTAATACTTAAAACACTAAACTCATTTTTCCAAGTGGCAAAATAAGGAAATTTTGGACTATTTCATTATTAACAAATATTTTAGCCAGGAGTACCACAAAACCTTGAATAAGACCTTTCAAACGCTAATTACAGTATTACCCAAAGCTGACATCTGGGTTGGCAAAGCATGCCCTTACAAAGAGTCCCTGGAGATACTGATGAAATTGGAAGAGACTGTTTTTGTGTCTTTAACTTGTTTCAGGAATCTCTTCTGAAATGGGATTTTAGTGGGGATGAAGAAAAGGTTAAAGAGTTTGTACCATGATTGATGTTTTTAAATATGATTGGAACTGCTTTTTCAGGTGGCTTCAAGAAGGCCGAATGGTTTTTCTCATATCCCCTCTTGTTGTCTTTTCCATCGTAGGCTGGCACTAAGGGGTATATGGCGCCAGAGATCCTGAAGCAGGAACCATACCGTACGTCAGTGGACTGGTGGGCTTTGGGCTGTAGCATCTATGAGATGGTGGCCGGCCGTTTGCCCTTTAGAGATCACAAAGAGAAGGTTACTAAAGAAGAGATAGTAAGGAGAACTCTAGAAGATGAGTGCAAATTTGAACACAAAAATTTTGACGCACCCTCCAAGGACATCATCAGTCTTTTTCTGAAAAAGAATGTTGAAGACCGCCTCGGCTGCAAGTAAGTGGCAGCATTTATGTGTTTTATGGCAAGAGGACACTGTTTCCACTGGTCATTATTAGGACATGGTCAATCCAACTCTGCCCTCCGTTTGCCAACAGAGAAGCAGAAGCTTTACTTTGTCAGCAAAATCAAGCCAGTGTGGCAGCAAATCGAAGAAACAGGCCATTTCTGTCAGCCTTTCTCAGTGAGAGCAGTGGGTTTGGAGCCTCAGCACTGGGTTTGGATGGAGTAAAGCATGAATGTTAAAACAAAATAGCTTTGGGTCTTTTTTCATTCTGTGGGTGAAGACACCAAGAGATTTAATACCAGCTTCATTGCTCATAGGTTTAAATTACATATTAACATATAATACTATTCCCAATGTCAGTTGCTGAAACTATTTCAACCTATTAAAATTTTTATATGAATCCTGTTAAAGGAACAGTTTCACCCAAAAGTGAAAATTTTGTCATTATTTGCTCACCCTTATGGTGATCCAAATCCAATTTTTGCCACGGAACACAGAAGAATTTTTAAAGAATCTTTTTGCAGCTTCTTTCACATCTGTCAAAAATGGCCAAAAACCATAAAAAATAAGTAGTCAATATGACTCATACGCTTTTGAGTCTTCTGAAGTCATTTCATAGTTTTGAGTGAGGAACAGACTGAAATTTTAAGTTATTATTCACTGACAGTCTTTTAATGTCAATAGCGTTTAGTCACAAGACCTGCAAAACCCAATGACCTTTTATCGACATCCAACCTGCAGTATTGGCTCCACGTTTGATTTGATTTGCGACAGAGGGGAAGATTGTCAGTATATAATGACTTTGGTCTGTTTATCACAATGCAGTTGCAAGGCTTCAAAAGGCTCATATATTGGGGTGGATAGGTGGCTCAGTAGTTAGCGCCTCCGCACCCACAACATGAGGACTCGAGTTCAAGACCTCTCTGTGTGGAGCTTGTGTTTTGGGCGTCTGATGTTCTATGTCCCCTACATGAAAAATGACAAAGACAAAAAAAGAGTCCTGAGAGAATGTTATTAGGATGTTTGGATAATGATAAAATTGAATGTTCTGTTAACTTTTTCAAGAAAATTTCCCATAACTAAGGAAAAAGTTGTACGTTCTCAGGACTTTTGGAAATAACATTTGCATAATTTAATGGGGACGTTGAGAAAACATTTTTACCACAAATTTTACCACCTCGTGTCCCAAATTATATATATCAGCATACAATTTTGTAATCACATGATAGTCAGTAAATATGGGTGAATTACTGCTTTAATACAGGGGTGTCAAACTGCATTAAACTGTATTGTCCTTCAGGGTTTAGTTCCAACCCTAAGTAAACACACCTGAACCAGCTAATCAAGGTCTTCAGGGTTACTAGAAACTTCCAGGCAGGTGTTTTGGAGCCAGTAACAGCTACAATCTGCAGGACAGTGGCCCTCCAGGAGTTTAGTTAGTGCTTTAATATTTTGGCTAAAATAATTGTGGGTAAACTTAATGCCATAACCATACTTTTATCCAAATATGCCATATTTCTGATTGTAAACTGTTTTTTGCCCACAGGGATGACCCTCGGAAACATGAGTTCTTCAAATCCATCAATATTCCTCGGCTGGAGGCGGGTCTTATTCCACCTCCATGGGTGCCCAAACCCAACGTTGTGTACGCTAAAGACACAGGTGATATCAGGGACTTCTCTGAGGTTAAGGGGGTTGAATTTGATGCCAATGATGAGAAGTTTTTTAAGGAATTCAGTACAGGAGCAGTGCCAATTCCATGGCAACAGGAGATGATTGACAGTGGACTCTTTGATGAGCTTAACGACCCAAACAGGAAGAAATTGTCAGCGGGACTGGATGATGATGAGCAAAAATCCAAATCTTGCACTCTTCTGTGACAAACATGAGAACATACTGCACAACAATACAAACAAATCACATTTTTGAAGAAAAGAGCTTACAGTGGTTGTACTTTTAAGTTTTTTTTTTTTTTTTATAATAATACATATTATTATTATTATTATTACTACTACTAGTTTATAGTGTTATTTCTTTTAATACCAAGTGCTTTTATTGAGCATTTGTATGAAAGATTATGAATTTTGTGTTCGGCTCATGGTTGATGGATTGGCAAAGTCATGTGCTGTTGCTGTGCTGTTAATAGACATGTTAATATTTTTTTTCTGAAAATAATGTTAATTTTTAAAAATTTGTTATATTGCTAATTTAATTTACAATAAATTAAAATGTAGGATCTCTAACCAGATATTTTTACAGGTGGTCTCAAACTTTTTGACCTAAATGTATACTTTTTACAGTCACAGGTCTTAGTGACTGATGCTTTACTGATGCCTGAACTTTATGTTTGCTGGGTAGCCTACATCTTAAACAGTTTGACATGAGACATTATTAGTCTCTTAAAGGGATAGTTCACCCAAAAATGAAAATTCTGTCATCATTTACTCCCCCTCAAAAATCTTCCTGTGTGTACAGCAGAACAATGAAATTTATAAAGATTTGGAACAACTTGAGGGTGAGTATGACAGAATTTTCATTTTGGGGTAAACTATCCCTTTAATATTTATCTGTATGCTCTGTTATTAAACGGTTAGTTCACCCAAAAATTAAAATAATGTAATTTATTACTCACCCTCATGGCGTTCCACACCCGTAAGACCTTCGTTAATCTTCGGAACACAAATTAAGATATTTTTTATTAAATCCGATGGCTCAATAAGGCCTCATAGCCAGCAATGACATTTCCTCTCTCAAGATCCATTAATGTACTAAAAGCATATTTAAATCAGTTCATGTGAGTACAGTGGTTCAATATTAATATTATAAAGCGACGAGAATATTTTTTGTGCGCCAAAAAAAACAAAATAACGACTTCTATAGTGATGGCCGATTTCAAAACACTGCTTCAGGATGCTTCAGAGCATTATGAATTAGCGTGTCGAATCAGCGGTTCGGAGCGCCAAAGTCACGTGATTTCAGCAGTTAGCCGTTTGACACGCGATCCAAATCATGATTCGATACGCTGATTCATAACGCTCCGAACGCTTACTATAAGTCGTTATTTTGTTTTTGTTTTTTGGCGCACCAAAAATATTCTCGTCGCTTTATAATATTAATATTGAGCCACTGTACTCACATGAACTGATTTAAATATGTTTTTAGTACATTTATGGATCTTGAGAGAGGAAATGTCATTGCTGGCTATGGAAGCCTCACTGAGCCATCGGATTTCAACAAAAATATCTTAATTTGTGTTCCGAACGGCATGAGGGTGAGTAATAAATGACATTATTTTAATTTTTGGGTGAACTAACCCTTTAATTTCATCATCTTAGTTTTTTACCATGTCTATATATATATATATTTTTTTTTTTTCCACATTTTCAGAAGTTTGATTGAAGTCTAAAAGAAACATCTAATGGCCAAAGTGAACTTTTAAATGCGTTAAAAAATAAATATTTAATGTCTTTTAATGTCTGTGTGAATTGCTGTGTCAGTTGTGACAAGGTCCCTTTAGTAATAAACCGGCCATTAAAACAACACCAGAGCTCAGTGGAAAGTTCTAACACTGGCTTGCATGCAGTGCCGACACGCTTGTCAAACAGTGGACATTTCCAAACGCTCTTCAAATGTAGAATCTACTGACTGCTATACGACCAGCAGAGGTCACTGTTCACAATGAGATACTGCTTTATATTAGGCGGGAAAACGACTTAGATGAGGAACAACACTGATAAACCCATCCATGGTGAAGAAAGTTTATCCATTTCAAAGGAATAAAATTTTTATGTGAGCTGTTAAATATTTCTGCCGTGTTCGTAAGTAGATTATCATAAATCCAGTTCTTGTCATGGGGGATTATTAATGAAATATGATGAAGGATGGGGTCAGGCACGGCATGGGAAAGAGAGGCTTGTGGTTTTGGACAGGGTGCAGATATTTGCCCTTCTCCTCCACGTTCCTGGATGACACCTCAGCTGTGATAAACAAGCTCTCCCAAGGCGGGTGGAAATCTCTGGGTGTGGCCCGGCCAGACAGGCACGGTCTCAGCTCTCAGACCCACTACGCTGCACCCTGCGCCACATGCTCAAGTGTTTTGTCCACAGCTAACGGGAACCGACTAAAATAGCAAGTGGTTTCATTAAGAAAACAAGCCCCGTCTGTTTGTATTATGGGCAAAGGTTGACATTATTAAATGTGAATATTTTTATGCTGCTTTGCTCTTCATAATCCCACAGACTGTTCCGTTATTGGAATGTGTGCCTGAATGTGTCTGGGTCTCTTTTAGACTATTTTAAAGGATGGTTTGGCTTAAAGTCACCATGAATCAAAATTGACAATCCTTTTTTTTTAAATGGAACATTGCTGTATCTATTACAAATTATTTATCCGTGCACATCATTATTTTTTTTTTAAAATTACGTGCCCTCAATCTTTAATCAAAATAACTCCCTCGGAATTCACATAAGATCATCACAGCAATAGCAAACCACACAAACTATTTCTGATGAATTCCAATTAATTCCTGATGGAAAAAAGTGAGGTCCCATCCTGCATTTTATTATATTTTGACCATTGAAATAGGAAATGTCCCTTGTTTCCATTTCAGAAATCTGCTCACATGAAGACAGCAAGAAATGGAAGTTGCGATAGTCCCTTTTGGGACTTATATTCGAGTGAAACTGCTTCTCTAACAAGAAAAAAATGTAGGGTGGGGCTTGATTTTGTCCATCAGAAATTGATTGGATCGTTAGATGCATGGCTGTAGTTTATTATTGCTTTCATGTGAGTGACAGGTTGCCCCACCCTCACGCCAGTAAACACGTCATCAGAGAAGAGAAGAAATGTCGCTGCAAGAGGGAGGGGAAGTTATTTTGATTAAGGACACATGAATTTAAAAAATAATGATATGCACAGATAAATCAATTATAATAAACACTTCGATATTCAATAAAATAATAAGAATAGTCAATTTTGATTTCATGCAGCGGCATATGATTAAGGAATCAGTGTGATTTGCAGCCCCCTCTGTTGGTGAAAATAATCACTAGACGATTGTTCTGGTAACCAGCAAGCTATAGTCAGGCTTTTTTTGTAGTGTAGCCTATTCGCAGGCTGTTTTGAACATAAAATGGGGACATTTCCGGGGACAACTCCAGATGGACAAGATACCAAAAACAGGTCTATACCTGGAAAACAGGGACGTATGGTTCAACAGAAGTGAAGCTCTGTAAACAGCATCTGTGACATGCTGTTGATTACAGAAAATAATTTAAACTCATCCCTCAGTTAAAATTAATATTAACTTGACCTATACTGTTTAGTGCGATTTTTTTTTTTTTTTTTTTTTTTTTTTTTTTACCCATTCCTCATGAAATTTTCTTCTTATAGCATGTGAAGAGACTGATGGGCAGACACTTATCCTACTTCTACGTAGTCTCAGCTGAACATGTGATGCATATGCTACACAAAATGGGAAACACTTTGGGAATTTTGAAGTCATCATCTGATTGGTTGAATCCTACAGGATTTCCATTAAATGTGTGTAGGACTCTTCAATTGTCCGCCTGGAAACAAAGCCGTCGTGACAAACAAAGCCAAACCCTCTCGTGGAGGAAGAAAGCTGTTGCGTTTACAGCTGTGACAATAAATGCATATCAGGATTAACTAAACACTGGATTTTCAAAAGTATGTGAAGTTCACAGCTATTGTAGCGCCATAGTTGCAGTAAACTTTCATGACATTCTTGAATGAAATGCATGCCGGCCTGTTATTGTGGAGACATCGGGCCTCATTTATAAAAAGTGCGTATACGCACAGATTTGAGAGTAGAATTTGTGTACGCTAAAATCCACACCAACGTTCATATTTATAAAAACGGTCTTTGACGTGGAAAAGTGCTTGGCGCTACGTCAGGGTCTAAGCAGACGTACACACTTTACCTTGTGGCAGAGAGTCGGGGTACTGCAGATATTTGGAAATCTGAGCAATTCTTTCCGCTTACTGTTCTCAAGTAAAGGATTTGGACGTTGACTGGTGCTCTTATATGTTAATGACATTAATTTGGCGGCATTTACAAGGATGAGATCTGAAACCATTCAGCTGTGCAAAAAAGAGAGGTGTACGCGTACGCGATTCAGAAAACGCACGTTTTTTTTGTGTGTACGTTCGTTTTCTGAATCGCACGTACGCACATTTGAGAAATGATCGTAAGATCAAATGGGTTCTGTAAAACATTTTATATAGAAGGCCCTTCAACTTTACATTTTCACCCCCTAAACATGACGCTGAACAAAACAAACTGTGATTGGTTGCTTTACATGTTGGTCAGACATCCTCTTGGGTGGTCCTTGGCCAGTGAAAGTTGCTATGAGGTCCAGACCTTCTGCTGTCAGTCTGAAGGCTTGGCTACGCAAGACTAATTTCTACATTACAGACAACGACAGCAGCTGAAGGACAATTGGGCTTCACAGCTCAAATAACACACATTTTTTAATGTTAAATAATCAATATAAGCACTTTAAAGGGGTCATATAATGCCACTTTTACAAGATGTAAAATAAGTCTCTGATGTCTCCAGAGTGTGTATGTGAAGTTTTAGCTCAAAATACACCACAGATCATTTTTTATAGCATGTTAAATTTGTCACTTTTTGTTTTGTTTTGTTTTTTTGTTTTTTGTGTCCCTTTAAATGCAAATGAGCTGCTGCTCATATGAAGAGGGCGGAGTTTAAAGAGCTCATGTTAGCAGCACCGATTACCTCAGACTCACTGAAAATGTCAGAAACTGTTCAGCCTTTTATGTTCAAACGGGAGTCGGACAATGATGGAGAAACTCAAGAAGAAGTGACAACATGTAGAATGCAACAGGACGTTTCTGAATGGTTAGTTGATGAATTTATGTAGCTGATGTGGAGTTAACTTAAAGTTATTGATTGCAAATTCTGTCATGATAATCTATAAATCGCTCGTGTGGGAACTGTTGTAAGATGCCTACAGAGAATATATGCTGCATGAAGATAGAACAGGTATAGTTTAGTTTAATTACGGTTATAATTTGTCATGTTGTCGTCTTGCTTTTATGACATGCTATTGCATTTGTGTTACGTACTGTATTGCAATAACATGGCCTCACCGCTTTGTTGTGTGTTCTCGGGGGCAGGGTTTATGTAAATTTTAGGGTTAGTGATGTCACCAACCCGGGAAGAAGTGTGTTGTAGTCCCTACCAGCCGTTTGTTGTAGTCCTTAAACCGAGAATTCTTTAAAAGAAAATATCTCCCTTTGCATTGAACTTTGAGTGTCCTAACTTTGCAGACGTTTATGCTCTAAGAGCAACATTACACACTAACTAAAGTTAAAAAAGTGAAATCATAATGAACCACCCCTTTAACATATATGTGAGGTGCACATCACTGCTGTTTAACCATCTGGTATGCTTTGCATCATAGACTTTCATTGTAAGGGCATTACTGGAAACTATTTTTGTTTTAGCATACCAATATGCCAGTTTGAAATGAATCTCGTTATTAAGCTGGCAAATACACAAGAATGCTTTATATGAATGAGGAGATTCTCTTCTTAGCTTGACGACACATGTTACTTTCCAGAGGACTTTATGTGGTGTCAGCACCTCTTACAAATGATCTTGTCTGTTCTAATGCTGGTCGAAAGAGCATTTATAGCAATTGATCATGCTTTTTAATACAACAGGAATAATTGCTTAGAGATTTTGCTTGTGTTGGACTAATTTGCTGTTCTTAAGTGTTTAGCGGTGGATATTAAGCTGTTTTATCCAAACCGCCATCTAAAGGCCCCCTCTTCGGGTATCTTCTTTTACATTGAAATTATTAGGTTCAGATTTCACCACAGCGGCACTGACAGTGCTCTATAATCTCATTTAACAAGCTGACATATGGCTGTTAACACAATACTCTCATGAAACCCTCCACTTCAGCCTTCTGCTTCACACTTTAACAGACTGCGGTCAGCCCTACAACATTTCAGAGGGGTTAATGTCATTTTAAATGTGCTTGTACATATGCATAGACATAAATGCAGGTTGAGACACTTCCATTTTAGAATTATTTAATAAAGGACAAAGGCAAGCATCACTATCTATTGCTCTAGTTTTTCAAGACCTCTAACCAAAGTATTAAACTTTTGTGTGTAATTCATCTTGCACAAATGAATGACATCTCAAATTGTACAGCTTGTTATTGAGAGAAGTGCTATCACTTTTCTAAGACTATTTTCACCTGACAAACAATAAAATGTCTTAAAATCCTGTATACCTAAATTGTAGAATCAATAGGATTGTGGATTGGGCAACCATACAGAACACCTCAGCAACCGCATTCACAGTGCACTGGAAAAAACCCACTAGGATTTGTGGTGAGTTTTGCATGGGCACCAGTTTTGGGGGGTAATGCATTAAGCCCGGAACACACCAAGCCAATGGTTGGCTGTCGGGCAGATTTTGTTCATCAGCCGGCTAAGTTTTCTCAGTGTTCCGCACCGTCGGCTGAAGTTGGTCCTCGTAGGCTTTTTTTCGGCCAATTTGACATGTTGAATCGGCGTCGGAGCTTGTCGGTCAGCCGGGCCATCTGATCATTCTGATTGGCTGTTCAGCTACTGCCACCTGCTGGTACGGAAAGGCATTTCTTCTTACGCAGGCGCAGAACGGACGTGCTACTTGGCGTCGGTTTGGTGTGTCAGGGCAACTTTGGACCCAGACGCTGCCGACATGAGCCAACCCCGCAGTCTGCTTTCATCACCACTAGTTCATCAGTGTCGGTTTGGTGTGTTCCAGGCTTTACAAGTAACGCATGTTAAGTGATGTAACGTGTGGCCAAGCATGTTGTCCCATACTCGGAATTTGTGCTCTGCATTTCACCCATCCAAGTGCACACAATAGTGAACACACACCATGAACACACAATTCAGCTGTTTTTGCTGCGGCGCCCGGGGAGTGACTGGGGGACCCCTCAAGGACCCCTCAGTTGTGGTAATGAGAGTGGAAGACAGCGCTGTTCATTCACTGCCCCCACCTACATTTCCTGCCGGTACTGAGACTTGAACCCGTAACCTTCGGGATACAAGTCCGACTAACCATTAGACTACAACTGCCCCAGAAAAGTATGTAACACATTACTTTTAAATTTACAACAAAACATCTGAGTTATTTTTTTTAAATAAGTAATGCAAGTTACTTTGTTCTTCCCTTTATTGACTGATACCTCTTCTGTCCCCATGTTGAGAGAAATCAGGAGTAAGTGCAGAGGTGTTGTGTGCGTGCATTGTTTTGTGTTAAAGTTATGTTTTATTTTGTAAGATATCGCTGTTTATGCGATAAATTTGTCTACAAAATTAATTTCAGCAAATTAAGCTTTTATCATGTAATGTATTTCCAAATGTTTGAATGGTACTACATTAACTATTTTATTTTTAGTTTTAACTTATGGTGCACCAACAGAGACAGATCATATGCTTAGAGGTTTTTAATGCAGGCATGCACTGAGAGATTAGTTCCTGATTAAGGTTAATGGGGTCAGAATGGCATGCCCTATGAAGTGTGCTAGAGAACAAGAGTGCTGAGATTCACACCAACGTGTAGTTGGAAATTCAAGATGCTCCATGATTGCGGCTGTAGGCTACATAACCAGAGTGACATCTGTGGCTGCCGCAGTGACAGCTGGAACTCCATGGAAGATCTCAGAACATGTTTTTCCCAGGCTGGTCTGTCAGTGTGAAACTGTGATACTCTTACAAAGACTATCTCTTGGTAATGGAAGTTGTTTATCAAGTCACCCAAAGAAAGCCGCCATCCTCCTCACAAAACACACACACACACACCCTCAAACACACATTCACACCTACTTGTATAGACACTAAATATTTACTGTCTCAGCACACACTCTCAAATGTGCAAAAACCATAAACACATGCACACTTTTAGCGCTTGTGCAGGCAGTTAGGGTGTGAGATCAAAGTGACAGTGACGGCAATTTGGAAGTCATGTTTGAGATATGATCTGGCTCTGCTTCACAGGGTGGAATAGTGTAAAAAATCCTGCTCAGGTGATGCGATTTTTTTCACCTATTTCAGTGATTTCTGCCAAGTAGGATATTTTATACATGGCACCTTTAGAGTTGAAGTGTGCCCTTTTTTTAATGTTAATATATTCTTTCCTTTCCTATCCTAAAGTGCCCCTATTATGCTATTTTAAATGTTCATATTTTAATGGTTTACATGCATCCAAGGTCAAAAAAACACTTGAAGTACCAACTGTCGTACGCAAGAACATCCTTCGAGGACCACACATGACTTTTTAAAACTGGCCTGCCTCACTTACTTCCCTGATTGCTCCCAATGTATCTTTTTTTTTTTGATGAGCTTGAACAAGCGGATGAAGGCATGCCTGCCCGGTGATGGTACTTGGGCAACATTTGCCGGATTCGTGGAGTGAGTACTGGCTAACAACAACTCCCATCTGACCATCTGCCTTGCAGATGAGACCAACGCCAACCCCACTCCGGACCCAGAGCCCAGTCAGCAACCTCCCACGTCCTGCATGGAGCATATGCCAGGATCCACCACAGAGCCCAAGCCTGCCACGATGCAAGCACCAGAGCCAATCATCACCCCGAAGCCCAAGCCCAACCGAAAGTCTGACTAGGTGCATGAGCCGGTAACATCGGCCATCCCAGTGGGTGTGCTCATGGCATACAAGGGCATGGGGGGAAGCCCTGCCTACACTCTCGCTGCTGAGGGTGAGCTGTGCCTGGCCTCTGTATTATTTGATGAAGAAGTGATTCCCCAGAGTCTCCCTTCTCCGCTGGCTTCAAGTCTTCTTTGTCTCTGCTGATCCCACCCAGCTCCAAGTCTCCAACATCTCCGCTGATCCCACCCAGCTCCAAGTCTCCTACATCTCCGATGGTCCCACCCAGCCTCCCTTTCCCACATCCTCTACCTAAGCAAGCCAGTCCTCCGGCCCTGCCTCTGCAGGTTCCCATCAGTTCCTCGGCTCCTCCTCTGTTTGCTTAACTATGCTGTGCGGATGCACCTCTGGTGTTCCGGTCTCCAGCTCGGCCTTGGCACATGGATCCCCTGTCTTCGCCTCGCCGTCTCTCCACCTCGGCCCATCAACCAGTCAGCTCCACTATGGCTACTCCCTCACTCGGCTCTGTCGGGCTCTGCCTTCCCTCTGGCTCTGCCCGGTCTTTGTGTCTCTGTGTCTCCACCAGGATCTCCGGCTCTCCTGGTTCCACCACTGGTTGTCAGACCTCTGACTTCACCCTGGCTCCTCCTACCATCAGTTTCGCAATGGGCCTTTCGCAATGGACCTCCCTCTCCCACCCTCCCTCCTCTGTTGGACTTTGTTAGTTGTTTATTATGCTAGTTTCTATGGATGTTAACTCCCTCGCGTCGGTGGTCACGCCGGCGATACCACCTCGGTTTTTTTCTTACCAGTGTGAAAGAGACTCAAAATACTCCGTCAATGTTGCACATACAATTAAGAGTTATACACCATTTTAATCTGTGGAATATCTTCTTTTATTTGTGTACACTCAGAGTAAAAACAAAATGTTGTGCTTTTTGCAAAATAAAGAAAACTAACATGATGCGTGATCTGTCGTCTCCCTCTGAACGAAGTTTAATCTGATAGTTCTCAGAAAATGAACTGTAACTTAGTGAATACTAATCACAAAAAAATTAGACTTATGTCTAAAGAAACATTGAAATGTCAGGTTTTAAATTGTGTAAGTCAAATCGAAAACAAAAATTCTGTAATCTGTAATTCTGTAATCTGTATGAAAAGAGACACATGTCAGAAGTCTGTGATTCAGCTCATTATCTACTAATGCGGCCACGCCCACGGAGCGAGCGCTATTCAGACGCAAATTCTGAGGCAATACATGTATACATCGTCTCAATCGTGTATTTATTGTCTTGAAAAGTGTTTATCTGTATGTTAAAGCCATGGTTAGAGACCTCTAGAAGACATGCCGTTAGTTCCTGGAATGTCCTGTTCTTCTTTAGATTAATTTGTGGACTAAATGTGCACAGAGCGCCCTCCGGCTGCAAGTATGAATTGAAAACACAGTATCCAGCGTTCATAGTGATGACAATAAATATTGAATAAATATTACTTCTCTGTATAGAAAATTGACATAAACATATGAGAATCCATCAATATTTCTCCAAATGTGCATGCTTTTAAGCTAAAAGGCTATATGAAATGCCATAGAGGTAACATGAATGTTCAGACGCTTTGCATCACAGAAATACATTATATTTTAAAGTATATAATAGAATACCATTATTTTAAATTGTAATAATATTTCACAGTATTGCTGTTTTTTTGTATGTTTGATATACACCATGATGAGCTTGAG
This sequence comes from Ctenopharyngodon idella, assembly GCF_019924925.1. NCBI lineage: Eukaryota > Metazoa > Chordata > Actinopteri > Cypriniformes > Xenocyprididae > Ctenopharyngodon > Ctenopharyngodon idella. Next base: position 6,790,882 of record NC_067237.1, read on the forward strand.
ACATGATCACAGAGGGTTTTTTCACAGCCTACCTGACTGAAAGGCCTCATTATTATCCAGGTCATTAGAGGTCTTTATGCGATTCTTTTGTCTTCTCAGGTGTGAATTACCTCATTATTCATGATGATTCACGCCTCCACGCATACTGTGTTTCTTGACAAAAAGTGTCTTTCAAAAACTAAATCAATATATTGTTTTATATGAACAAGTAGGCAGGATAATTTTAACATCATTTTGAAGCAAAAACTCTAGTCTACAACCTCCAATACCCAGAAGTCTTGTGAACACAGATTTAATATATTTTTTTTGGCTTTATTTCAGTGACTTAAGTTTTTTGTTTTTTCAATAACCACGCATAAATGTTATTCCTTCAAAAACACAAACATGTACATACATGTTCCTCACATATTATTGTAGCCTTAGTTTGTGCTGAATACAGTGTAATGACACTTTTTCCATTAATATGTTTATGAACAACTGAAAAAAGCACAAATGTCAGGGCATGTCAAAACTTCTCCAGGGCCCTGAAAATCCTCAGACCCCAGAAGGTTAATTGAGTTCCGCACCTGTTCCCTGTTGTGTTGATTGTCCTCTCTTGTGTATATAAGCCTTCAGTTTATCTCCTAGCCTTGTGGTTTATCTCCTGTGTACTCCTAGTGATCTCCTGCGTTTATCATTAAAGACTATTCAAAGTATTCCTTCTTCATTCATGTTGCTTACCAATCTACGTGTGATAATATGAACTTTTCTTGAGGTTATTTCTTTTGATATGTGAACGTGAACCAACCTTGCTATGTAATATTCTTGTCAATGACAACAGCTTTCTCTATGTTGGATTATAAAGAATATATAGATGATTTATAGGTATATAGAATATGTATAAATGGAAGAAGTCTCTTATATTCACCAAGGCTGCATTTATTTGATCAAAGATACAGGTAAAATGAGAGAGAAGAGAAGATCGTTCACATGTCTGGTTGTCATGGTTCCTCATATGCTGAGCAATGCAGTTATTTTTCTGTGTTTGACTGTGTTTAGTAGGGCCCATTATTTGAATTCTTAACATTTCCACAAATAAGTGAATTCCATTGAGGAGGCCAAAGGAAACACAAACCTCAAACACTGGCATGTTTCTCTCTCGTTCTCCCCTTCTCTCTACTAATGTGCACATTTGTCATGCCCCAGTGTTATAATAAAGAAATAAATGTAGCTTATCGAATTCAGTTCTATCCATAGACCCACTGACCACCACAACCACCATTGTCATCTTACAATTGGAGCAAAACAAAGTCAACAAGATACTTTCACATTCAGACTTTTTCTGATCAGGGAACAAACTTTTGATTTATTCCTGTTTACTGTAAGCAGGTCAAGTATGAAGAATCATTTGGTGAGTTTTATAGGGACAGTCATCTAAAAAAAAACAGATGCTCTCATTGTTTCTGTGGTCAGACTGCTTACATCAGTTAAAAATATTCTAGGAATATATTTAAGTAAACTTTGGTATTATCTGTGACCAGTGGTGAAATCTTGTAATTTAAACCTGGAGAATATTTTTTTTTTCTCTCTATTTCTGTCTCTGTCTATTTGTCTCTTTTTGTATTTTTAGATTGTTTTTTCTTCTCAATGCCTGTTTTTTTCTATAGAGAATTTTTCTATACAATTGCTTATTGTCGAGTTCTCAGTTGTTATACAACTAAAATGCAATTTATGTGCAATTTATGGGAACCTTATGGCACAAATGTACAAATGAGCATGCCATTCAGCCAAACATATCGAAAGGTGAAAGAATCACTTTGAAATTACAAATATGTAAATACATGACCTTAAGTGGGTCAAAAAAGTACTCTTAATTTAAATTATAACACATTTTCATTTAATTGTTTAAGTGTCTGATAACATTACATTGAGTTCATCCTTAGGTAAATCCTATTAAAGTATATTATTTCCATAATAAGTACTCTTTTTAAAAGTATGCTAAAGTGTGCTTTTTTATCACAAGGGTTATTACTCATTTGTATGGACTTCTGAATGAATAAATGGATAAGAGCTTTTCTCAGGGGCAACTGAGTCCCACTGTAGTGCTGTTTGGTATAATCTACTCAATGGAGCTATGGCAGGCCTTCATAAACATGTTGTCCTGGCCCCCAAGATTCTAAGTGATCACCCTGATGGGAATATATTCCTGCAAACCTCGAACAATAATTACACGCTGCTGCACACTGTCAGACCTAACATAGAGATATCATTACATGTGCAAATTTACTTAAAACAAACTGCAATTCCCCGCTTATGTGGTCCAGAGGTTTGGCTCAGGCATCTTTGCATGAGTGTTAGGAAGCGAGGGAGTGAAAAGTGAGAATAGATGGAAAGAGAAAAATGGACATGGTAATAAAACTTGATTTAACAATAGTAAAAGTAAAGAGTGAAATACTGTATTAATGAAGAAGAATAGAAAATCTTTGAAGGCATCAGAGAAACAATATAAAAACTATGACAGCCAGGCGAGATCGCTCTTCAGGTGTGGAAAATGAGGTATCAGATTCAAAGCTGATCATGAAACACTTATTACATTCCCTCTCAGTGATGTAATTTGGTGAGTTGGCACAGTGGCAAGCTGGAAACGTCCCAAAGCCATTATTATCACTGCTGTCATCTGTATCTCTGTCTGATTTAAATTTATTGTTCATTCTCTCCATGTGATATATTATGTCTGTCATTATTAGATTTAACGGTGTAATATATCTCTTCTGTCTGTCTCTCATATCTTTCTTCTCCTCTCTCCCACTTTCAGCTCTCATACACATTAAATATTCCATGTAAACTGTAAATAAAAAAACTGTATTTTATTAAAAACTGTGTTTGGACACACTTTATATTAGGTGTGTTTAATTACTATGTACTTACATCAATAAAAAATGTTAGGTATAATGCATTTATTGTGTTCATGATGTATTGCAAAATACTTTTGCTGCTATTGAGGTAGGATACGGGTGGTTATAGGGACAGGTTTGGTGGCATGCGTAGGTTTAAGGGTGGGTTAAGGTGAAAGTGAAGGGTCAATAGTGTAATTATTGATGTAATTACAGAAATTACAGCTGTAATCACATGCAGGTATTTTTTAAATATAAAAATTTGCATTGTATCTAATGATTCATTTAAATGTTTACATAGTTGTTAAAGACACTTAATATAAAGCGAGACAGTATTTCTAATTTAGCTGACCCCTTAATTGTATTGAAATACTAAAGCACAAGTACTTGCTTATAATTTTAACTGTAGTATGTTATTCGAATGGCAAGTTTCAAATGGCATTAAAGTATATTTTAGTTTACCATAATGATTGCAGTACATTCAGCAGTACACTTTTAACCATATTTTAAAGACAATAGAAGTAATTATAAAATGTACGTATAAAAATGTTCTTATGTTTTACATAAGTGGGTGAAAAAAGCACTCTAAAGTTAATTTCATATAAAGGGAAATAATACATTTTTATTTAATTGCAATTACTGTAACATGCAATGAAGTGTCCAAAAACATTACTTTCTGTTAGCACTTAAGTATATTCTTTTCAAATTATTTATGTAACAATTACTCTTTTTAAAAGTATGCTAAAGTGTACTAATTTTTCACCCTCATGTATGACTTTATTTTTGAAGATATTTTTGAGATTTTTCTTTTTTCTTTTTCTTTTTTCATACAATGGAAGTCAATGGTTACTAAAACTAATTGGTTACCAACATTATTCAAAATATCTTCTTTTATGTTCTGCTAAAGAAAGAAAGTCAAACAGGTTTGGAACCACATGAGGGTGGGTAAATGATGACAATTTTCATTTTTAGTTGAACTATCCTTTTAAGTCTTTGATATTATGATATTTTGGTCACTATAAGGGATATTGGATTTTCTATTTTCTATGTCCATAGAACAGTTGCAATTTGTAATTATGCAGAAATTGTCTGTTTTTTGTTGTTGTTGTTGTTGTTGTTGTTTATATATTTTTTTATTTTGTGTGTGTGTGTGTGTTTCCTTTTGTGTTTTATGTTTATGAATGCTGTTTTGATATGCTGCCCATGCCTTGTAATTGCTGCTTGTGGGATTAATAAAGTGGTTAACTTAACAGTTCAAGACAAGTTACACGCTTATATCAGCCTAAAAATCAATATACTAAGGAATACTGAATCCACATTTTCTATGATTAGAGAAAATTGGGATTCATAGCTTATATTTGGTACATTTGAACCCTTCAGGTTCTTTTAGTGTCTTGTGGTTTGCTGGCCCGGTATGCCATTCGCATGTCCAGACTCCCATGTGCCTTTTGAAAATGCCTTGGTGATGAGTCCTATGTTTAGAACTCCTGTAAGTTAATATGTTAGTCATATTTTTAGGTTTGTCTGACATGTGCTCATCATTGGCTTTGCACTTTCATTGCACTTTATAGTTTCTGTCTGCTTTTTTGGCCCCTGTTTGACCTTTGGCATTCAAATGAAATAAGACCCATTGTAATTTAGTTGTTTACATTATAAAATATATTTGAAGAGAGGTTTACCTAAACTGGAACAAAATAAACAGAATACTGAAATTAAATTACATTGAAATGAAATATCATGAAACAATGTCATTGCATTCCAGAGGTTTTTTTTTTTTTTTTTTTCACTCTCAAGATCCCAGACACTGTTTGTGCATAAAAAAATGTCCATCAAAACCAACACATGTTGAACGATGTTCACTAACCCGGCGAAGTTTTTCAATTCAATTGGCGTTTATTCTCTTTAGCATGCAGTGTGAAGTATGTCACTCATCATTCTGATTCATTTTCAGCAAGTGAAGAACAAATGTATACTCACGTGCATTATGTATTAGGTACATTATCGTCTCACACACACACATTGTACCCAGATGTTGCCCTGGGTCTGTCTGACAGTAGTGTATTTCTCTTTTCATGACCAAAGATGTTCCCTGTTCTAAACACAATTCCTGTGTGTCCACTTTTCCATTTTTCTAGACCACATCATGGTGAAGACATTGCATCGTCTTCAATTGTTTTTATATTAAATTATACAGTCTATACTCTACCCCTAACTCTCACACAAACAGATTTACATGTTTAGATTTATTTATTTAATTATTCGTTCATAAATTTTAGTAGTGATGTGCCACAACAAAGCTACAACAATGTCATTATACAAAGCTGTGTACACTGTAAAGTTCTGTACACATGGCAGAATGTAAATATTCAGTGTCTTTTAGAAGGTGTTTCAACTAGGCTGTTTTAACGTTGGGCTGCACAACTAGCTGTACTGTCAGTATATGTTAAAAAAACAAAACCGATTTTAGTAACAGCATGGCCTTGCCAATTTAGCAGAAAAGGGCTGTTGGATTTACCAGTTAAAATTTACAGGTTGTTATTTAAATATGTTTACATTTTTACTGTATTTTACAGAGCTGAAACGTTTTTTTGGAAAATGCTGTTGTAGTGTTTTTCATATTATAAAGATACTAATATATATATATATATATATATATATATATATATATAACTCTTTCTTATGACTTCCCCAAGGGGCTTAAAGCCCACCCCAAACTCTCCTGTACGTCACATCTTAGTTGCAAGTATAGACAGCGCTATCTTATTTTAAAATGCTCTCATTGTTTTGCCTATTTAGTTGTACAGAATGAATTAAAGGTGAAACATATAAAGCTTGTTTCAGGAGGAACTTCTGTTAAAGCGGAGCTACTGTCAAAGCTCACTTCACCTGGACTTTTAGTTTTTTGGCAAGTCCACAACTCTCTGGAGGCTAATGTCAGAAGATTAAAGGGTAAATTATACAGTATAGGTCTGTGGTTTGAAATGAATCCACCTAGAGATACGGATCTTTGACTGTATGAGTTTTTAGTATCTCAAATGAAACACTGTGGTGAATTGGACTGAAATAGCACATCCTGCGGTAACACTTTAGAATACTGTTCCGACATTAATGACTACACAGGAAATGTCACGATTGGCTGTAACTAGGAATGATGCACATGATGCAGGAGAATATAATACAAATAGCCTTTAATCCAAAAACTAACAGGAACACTCAGGGATACAGAACTAACAACCATGTCATGCCGTAACAGTCCAACTGAGGAGGGAGGGAGAGGGCTCAGGTGGAGGATGTGGAGCTGGAGAGGGTTGATACAAAACCAAACTGAGAAACAGACCATGGGGGAGTGGAGGGTGGGATGAGCCAGGCAGGGACCCAGGCCACAGCCAGAAAGATGATCCAAGGAGGAGTTATAGGTGGGAGGAGGTGGAGGCCTAGGAGGAGGGACCAGGGATCTCCTGTAACAGAGCCGTTGTGGAGATCCAGATAGAGCCGAGTAGACACAGAGCCAGGGTGACACCGTAGGTCTGGATGGCCGAGGTAGAGTATATGGCTCTTGGGACAGAGGCAGAGGCAGGGATTCAGAAGGACGTGGTAGAGCTAGAATGAACTAGTACAGCGGCAGAGTCGGAGGGAAGGTGGAGCCCGGTGGAGCCAAACGGATGGAGGTCAGATGCACAGCTGGAGGCCAGGAATTCCATGGTGGAAATGGTGATGCCTGACCAAGGTGGAGACAGAGGGACAAGGGAGCACAGCAGAGCCAGTTGGATGAGGGGCCATGGTGGAGACGAGGGAGCAATGAACCAAGGCGGAACTGAAGGGTCGGAAGGCCGATGTGGAGTCCCGGGTTCAGAGGCTTGAGGCGGAGTCAAGGGATCCTCACGCCAAGATGGAGCTGGGGAGCGAAAGGCCCAAGGTGGATCCACACCACCAGATTGAACAAACTGAGGATGAGCCGAGGGACTGAAAACATGTGGCAGGGCTTCCCTCCATGCCCTCGAACTCCACAAGTACTCCTTCAGGGACAGGCGTTGTTGCCGACTCGCGCACCTGGTCAGACGCGTTGTTGGGCTCAGGCTCTGGGATGGAATATGGCTCAGTTGGGGTCGCTGGTGAGTTATCTGCGTCAGGCTCCGTGTCTGTGGTGCAATCTGGCTGTAGCTCCATCTGGCGGAGTGAAGGCTGACTGGGCTCTGGGAATGGAGTGAGACTGGTGTCGTCCTCCGCAGGGCAGATGGTGAACGGTAAATCGTTGTTCACCGTGGACCGCTCCCCAGGAGGGCGTGCCCTAAAATCTGCAAGTACATTTTTTATTATTTACTTTTAGGATTTGAAGTACACTAAAAGTACACATTACAAAAGTACACATACAATTTAGTGCACATATTTTTCCAAAAGGGAATTCCTGGAGAAACTTATCTAAATTGGAACAATTTTGGAAACTTATAAAAAAGTGCTATTATAAATATTGTAAATGTATGTCTTTGTGTCAGTCTTTTTAAAAACTATTAAGAGAAATCAAAATATACTTTTTGTGAAATAACAACTATAATCTTGTGTTCTTAATTCTAACCCTTACAACAAATGGAATAAAAAATGTAGTAGCTAATTCTGTGTATTCTGTGCACACTGAAAAGTTGCCTATATACTGTAGAAATAATATAAGTAACATAGAATTATGCTGTCTGAAACATAGCCAGGGAATGCCAGGGTCGAGGAAGTGGATGAGATGGAGGCTGTACATCACATGCTCCAGGCAACAGGCCCAAAGACCCATGGGGAGTGAGAGAGAGCAGTCAAACTCTGGAGCAAGAAACAGACTCATAACTCAGCACTCATTTAGAGCAGGTCTCCTGTTTACACACGACAGCAGCTACACAGCAAATTTATCTCATTTTAGCATTTACACAGAAAGCCATTTTGAAATGGTTGAGATTTATGGTACAGAAAGTACAGCTGTCAGCCAAAGAAATAAAACTTTCAGATAGACTGTTATTTCAGCATTCTATGAGCTAGTTGGTTGTTAGGCTAATTCAGTCAATGCTTGAACACCTGCATGTCTTATTTTTGTTCCTTTCTTTTGCCTCTATTCCACAGCTACCAGACACATGCAGTCTGACAGAGCAGCACAACACTGATATATACTCACTGGCCACTTTATTAGGTAGGCTACACCTTGATAGCACCGGATTGGAAACCCTTTTGTCTTCAGAACTGCCTTAATTCTTAATGGCATAGATTCAACAAGGTGCTGGAAACATTCCTTAGAGATTTTGATCCATATTGACATGAAAGCATCACGCAGTTGCTGCAGATTTGTCGGATACACATCCATGATTCAAATCTTCCATTTCAGCACATCCCAAAGGTGCTCTATCGGATTGAGATCATTTGAGTATAGTGAACTCATTGTCATGTTCACAAAACCATTTTTTAGATGATTTGAGCATTGTGACATGGTGCGTTATCCTACTGGAAGTGGCAATCAGAAGATGGGTACACTGTGGTCAAAAGGGATGGGCATGGTCAGCAACAATACTCAGGTAAGCTGTGGCATTTAAACAATGCTCTGTTGGTTCTAAGGGAACAACATTTTTCCAATCTTCTGTTGTCCAATTTTGGTGAGCCCGTGCAAATTGTGTCCTCAGTTTCATGTTCTTAGCTGACAGGAGTAGCACCTGCTGTAGCCCATCTGCTTCAGGGTTGAACTTCAAGTGGCTTTCAGAGATGCTCTTCTGCATACCTCGGTTGTAACAAGTTGTTATATGAGTTACTGTTGTCTTTACCGAACCAGTCTGGCCATTCTCCTCTGACCTCTGGCATCAACAAGGCATTTTCACCCACAGAACTGCTGCACAGAATATTTTCTCTTTTTCAGATCATTCTCTGTAAACCCTGGAGATGGTTGTGCATGAAAATCCCAGCAGATCAGCAGTTTCTGAAATACTCAGACCAGTCCATCTGGCACCAACAACCATGCCATGTTCAAAGTCACTTAAATCACCTTTCTTCCCCGTTCTGATGCTCAGTTTGTACTTTAGCAGATCATCGTGACCATGTCTATAGCTGCATCCAAAAAGGCAGTAAGGCATCAAGGCAAGTCCGAATCCAAAGTTAGCTTCACTTCCTGTCTCATGAGATACTTTCATCTGATCGATTTTTAAGGCAGCATAGATATATCCACCGCTGCCTTTGGTATCCCACAATCCTGTGCTTTCCATTCTGTGACAGTTGAGCTAAAAAATAAAGATGGCATCTGAAAGTTTGCGGTTGGTGGTCAGTTTGTGTGTAAATGTATGTTTTTGACCATTGTTTTCCACTTTTGATGTCATTTCCAGCAAGAAATTACTGGTGATTAAATATTCGCTTAGTTATCACCATAGCTCACGCTATTCTGCTGTAGATCATTAAACCGAACACTGCCTCAACGTTGCCTGCGAAGTGACTGCCTGATAGGGCAGCGGGGCAACAAGTCAGCTGCCTAAGTTTTCGGATGCAGCCTACATGTCTAAATGCAAAATAGTTGCTGCTATGTGATTGACTGATTAGATGTTTGTGTTAACGAGCAGTTGAACAGGTGTACCTACAACCCGATTTCCGGAAATTTTGGGAGGTTTTTTTAAATTTGAATAAAATGAAAACTAAAAGTCTTGGTCTGCATAAAAAGAATGTGGAATACTTTAAAAACAATCTTCTTCAACGTCAAATTGCAAAGGCTTTGCAAATCTCATCATCTACAGTGAATAACATCATCAAAATATTCAGAGAAACTGGAGAAATCTCTGTGCGTAAGGAACAAGACCGAAGACCTTTATTGTATGGCCGTGGTCTTCGGGCCCTCAGACGACACTGAATCACTCATCGGCATGATTGTGTCAATGACATTACTAAATGGGCCCAGGAATACTTCCGGAAACCACTGTTGGTAAACACAATCCGCCGTGCCATCTGCAGATGCCAACTAAAGCTCTATCATGCAAAAAGGAAGCCATATGTGAAAATGGTCCAGAAGCACTGTCGTGTCCTGTGGACTAAGGCTCATTTAAAATGGACTGTTTCAAAGTGGAAAAGTGTTCTATGGTCAGACAAGTCCAAATTTGACATTCTTGTTGGAAATCACGGACGCCGTGTCCTCCGGGCTAAAGAGGAGGGAGACTTTCCAGGGTGTTATCAGCGTTCAGTTCAAAAGCCAGCATCTCTGATGGTATGGGGGTGCATAAGTGCATACGGTATGGGCAGCTTGCATGTTTTGGAAGGCACTATGAATGCTGAAAGGTATTTAAAGGTTTCCAGATGACGTCTACAGTATTTCAGGGAAGGCCTTGTGTATTTCAGCAGGACAATGCAAAACCACATACTGCAGCTATTACAACAGTATGGCTTCGTCGTAGAAGAGTCCGGGTGCTGAATTGGCCTGCCTGCAGTCCAGATCTTTCACCTATAGAGAACATTTGGCACATCATTAAACGAAAAATACGTCAAAGATGACCACAAACTCTTCAGCAGCTGGAAACCTATATCAGGCAAGAATGGGACCAAATTCCAACACCAAAACTCCAGAAACTCATAACCTCGATGTCCAGACGTCTTCAAATTGTTTTGAAAAGAAGAGGAGATGCTGCACAATGGTAAACATGCCCCTGTCCCAACTTTTTTGAGACCTGTAGTAGGCATCAAATTTGAAATTAGCTCATTTTGTGCATAAAATTGTAAAATTTCTCAGTTTAAACATTTGTTATGTTATTTATGTTCTATTGTGAATAAAATATTGGCTCATGTGATTTGAAAGTCTTTTAGTTTTCATAATTCAAATGTAAAAAACGTCCCAACATTTCCGGAATTCGGGTTGTAATAAAGTGGCCAGTGAATGTATATGCAGCACGTGCTGATCTAAACACAGATGAAATTATGACTGCGGCAATCCAAAATAAGCCTGTCTATGGTGCTTTGGTAATGTGGTAATTAGACGTTGGGTTCAGGAGTCCGTAATTTTGCGGTCATCAGTTTGTCACTGAATCCACCACACTGCTTCCACAAGTCAAGGCCTTGTGTTTGCCCACTTCCACATAGTGGAAGTTTTTTTCCCCCCTCAATCATCCATTTACAATGGAAGTATATGAGGCAGGAGATTGCATTAGAAAAGTTTGACAGTATCGTTTTAAAGAGTTATTGGAGGAGGGGAAGGACAAATAAAAATGCAAAAATAAAGGAGGTTGTTTGATTTATTGATAAAAAAGTTGTTAAAATTAAAATATTTTCTCTTACTAAATCCCAGATCTATTTATGTTCATGTTTAATATTCATGAATAATTAATTATCACAGCTAAATCTGTTTTGTGATAGGTCAGCATTTACGTGCATTGCATAAACACAGTAGAAACACCCATCTTGTGATTTATAATGACCATTAACACTACAGACAAAGTAATATAACTGTGAAGAAATAAATTGTAAAAACTACTCACATCTAAATATGAATATACTTCCTTCACAAATCAAATATCTCGTTTGCTGAGGTCTGATTGGCATCATTCAGTAAAGTCGAAGTATGATAAGACCGCCTCTGCAGAAATGCGTACAGTCAGATGTTTGATTGCTGAAGTTACCCATCAGAGACGATGCTATCATGCTAAGATGTCTATCCTGCCTTTTGAAAGCTCCAGGCATATCCGCACACCACACAAAAACAATTTTAAAGGGATAGTTCACCCAAAAATGAAAATTACCCCATGATTTACTCACCCTCAAGCCATCCTAGGTGTATATGACTATCTTCTTTCAGATGAACATAATCAGAGATATATTTAAAAATATCCTTAGTCCTCCAAGGTTTACAATGGTTGTGAATCGCAGCCCAAATTCTGAAGACAAAAAAAAAATAAAAAAAATGCACCCATCCATAAAAAAAATGAATCCATATGACTCCAGGGAGTTAATAAAGGCCTTCTGAAGCGAATCGAGGCGTTTGTGTAAGACAAGTATCCTTATTTAAAACTTTATAAAGTAAAATAACTAGCTTCCGGCGGACGACCATACGCATACTGCGCAAGTCAAAAGAGTAACCCACTGACGCGATGTATGACGCAGGATGTAGCAAGCTTAGACGTCTCTCGCGGTTCAGACAAATAAGGCTGTGCAACAAACTCAAGCTCCTCTTCTCTTATATCGAAATCCTCTGACATTTCTCTTTAAAAAATCTCGTTTTAGACTTCAAATTTGTGACCAGTGTTTTGTTTTGCTCTCTTCTGTGCACCTCCCCGTTCTTCATTGTGTCATCGTCATAAACACCTAGGATGTCTTGAGGGTAAGTAAATCATGGGATAATTTTCATTTTTGAACTATCCCTTTAAGTTCAGCTAATTCGATTTAATATCAATTTAAAGGATAATACAATGTCATTTAATTGTAATTAACATGCAATAAGGTGTCCAAAACATTACATTGACTTTGCACTTAAGCATATTCTGTTAACCCTCTGGGGCTGTTCGTGTGGCAGTCAAAAATGACCGATTTGTTTTATTTCAATGGAATTAATGTACTATATTTTAGTTCAATAATGTTTTTTTATTTAATATTTTGTATTTTTGGGGGATTTTATGGTAGTAAAATATATTTATGTTATAGTTATGATCGATTTATTATGTTAATCTGAAAAAGTTAATCACTTTTTGAATATAAACCTGAAAATGAAATTTCCAACTTAAACTGTCATAAATCTTGAATGCTTTGGTGCACAGTCTTAAGTTTGGTCTCATTTTAGAGAAGACACTTGGCAGTTTATTGCTGAAGTAAATAGTTTAAAAAGTGAAACTAAAAAAAGGTAACACTTTATTTTAAGGTGACATAGTGACATTATTACACACACTTACTGTTGTAATAACAGTAAATTATGCATAATCACAAGTAACTAAACCTAAACCAGACCCTAACCCTGACCGTAACTCTATAGTAAGTACATGTAGTTAATTAATATTACTCAGTACTTATTTGTGTAAGTACAACGTAACTACGTCACCTTAAAATAAAGAGTAACCCTAAAAAAGTTCTAAAAGTTTGTTTATTTTTATGAAAAATGCATAAAAATGCTATTTTTAAGTTTTATATGAAATATATATTTTCCAAAACACATTTTACTCTAAAACTGTGAGCTAAAAAATCAAAGCTAAACAAGCTGTGTTCCAAATTTCAGGTTGATATCTCAAAAAATTAGCTTTCAGTAAGATTTTATTTAGGCGCAGTACCAAACATTTCCACTAGATGAAATTTGCTTCACATTCGTTTCAGTACAAGTGTGATTTACTTTTTTTCAGGAGCATTTAACCTTTTCGAATCATGTCCATGATTTTTTTTGTGTATTCACATAGCAAGTGTCAAAACCTTTACCAAGTTTCATACCATTCTGATAAAGTAAAAAAAATTATGAAAAACCAAAACCTACATTTTTTTGGTCAAAAATGACCGAACAGCACCAGTGGGTTTTAAAGCATATTATTTCTGAGACGAGTACTCTTTTTAAAAGTATCCTAAAGTGTACTAATTTTTCCACAAGGGTAGGCTGGGAATCTGGAAAAGATCCAAGCCAGATTCAAACTTAGTTTGTGTGTATGTAAAACACCTTTACTACCAAATCTTTACAACTTGTGGAGATCCAAGGCTGACAATTTCAGCCAAACAAATTACCTGTGCAGCAGATTCAGTTGTGAAGTGTAAGTAAAGCCACAATCTCTGGAATATTTGTTATTATGGAACACTGGTTCTTTTAAAACTGGCTGAGGTGGGGATGTTGTCGACCTTGCTATTGAACTTTTGATTGCCTAATCACAGTTCTGAAAACATCTGAGGGTAACAGGATGTTATGCTACTTTCTGACAGGTACTTTTGCGCTTCCGTCGCTTTCTCCAAATCAACGTCTCCTTTCTTTATCTCACTCTCTCTTTCTTTTTAATTTTAAGCCACTGCATTGTCTTTTTGTCTCCTTCTTTATAATTCTTCTTTTTTTTACTCTAGGAAGTCTGTGTTGGTTCCTGCAAAACAACCTCTTGCGCGCAGACACGCCTTATCAGTCCTTTTATCTCTTCAATCTATTTCCTGAGCAGAGGATGAGGGCCTTCTATCCCTCGCTCTGTTTGCGTTCAGTTGAGTGTGGTTATGAATGAGAAGAGCAGGTCTGAATCGGTCTTGTTTTGAACGCTTGAACTCCTCTACTCATGAGTAGCTTACAAATGACCTGTTCTTCTCTGAGCTGTGACATAATTACTTACAGATTTCACTACATAGCACAGCAGATATTCACAGTGGAGGTCAAACCTGAGCTCTGAGCTGAATAAAAGAGACTTTTGAAACATGTTTCATTTAATGGATTTGAGGTTTAGGATGAGGGGGATGTGGGTATTCTCTCGTTTTCTCTCCATCCTTCTGTCTCTTATTTGAAGGAATGCTAGTCTGGAGGCAATGGAAACACAAGTGCTTTATGACTGATAGCCTTTATACGTACAGTGGCATGTGACTCAGTCAGGACTATATTATTCTGTGTGTCTGTGTTTTTGTATGTACTTCTTTGACTGTTAATCCTGGTTATGTGGTAACCTGGTTAATCCATAGTTTACCTTTAAGCACAATAGCTAGGTTAACAAATCTAGTGAGCTGCCCCTTGTGAAAACAGAAGTATGCTTTAGCAGACTTTTAGAGAAGAGTATGTTTTACAGAAATAATATCCTTTAAAATATACTAGTGCGAACTGAATGTAATGTTTTTATAATGCGTATGTCATGTGTATATATAATTACACGTCTAATGATGAAGTTGCAAAAATATATTAACTTTGAATGTAATATCAAATAACAAACTACAGTTAAAATTAAAATCAAGTACTTTATCATTAAAATTATGTGCATTTCTTTAAAGCACCGGTCCAAATTGACTACCCGTGTGAAGAAGTGTGCTTAAAGGGTTAGTTCACCCAAAAATAAAAAATTCTGTCATTAATTTTTACTCAACCTCATGTCGTTCCACACCCGTAAGGGTCAGATATTTTATATATCTGATATTAAGATATTTTTGATAAAATCCGATGACTCAGTGAGGCCTGCATTGCCAGCAAGATAATTAACACTTTCAGATGCCCAGAAAGTTACTAAAGGCATATTTAAAACAGTTCATGTGACTACAGTGGTTCAACCTTAATGTTATGAAGCAACGAGAATACTTAAAAATAAATAAATAAATAAATAAAAAAATTTTTAATCTTTATTCAACAATATCTAGTGATTTCAAAACACTGCTTCATGAAGCTTTACGAATTTTTGTTTCGAATCAGTGGTTCAGAGCGTGTATCAAACTGCCAAAGTCACGTGATTTCAGTAAACGAAGCTTTGTTACATCATAAGTGTTTCGAAATTTCAATGGTTCACCACTGGGGGGCGTGACTTTGGCAGTTTGATACACACTATGAACCACTGATTCGAAACAAAACATTCGTAAAGCTTCGAAGCTTCATGAAGCAGTGTTTTGAAATCACCCATCACTAGATATTGTTGAATAAAGTCGTTATTTTGTTTTTTTTGCCGCACAAAAAGTATTCTCGTTGCTTCATAACATTAAGGTTGAACCATGTAGTCACATGAACTGTTTTAAATATGTCTTTAGTAGTTTTCTGGGCATCTGAAAGTGTTAATTATCTTGCTGGCAATGGAGGCCTCACTGAGCCATCGGATTTTTTCAAAAATATTTTCATTTGTGTTCCGAAGATGAACGAAGGTCTTACCACCTCAAACATTACCACATTACCACAAACATTACCACATTACCACAAACATTACCGCATTACCACCTCGGGTGTGCATTATTTTCTAAGAATTCAATGGCCCGGAGTCAATTATTCCACTTATACCATGGTTACCACACCACAAGACAGTGTTCCAATGTTGTATTTCAGGACATTTGTCAAGTTTTTGTCCTTGTGTGTGGGACTAATTTCTTGCGCATCTCAGCCCAAGCCTCCGTTGCTAATTCCAAAACGTCATTTCAGAACTAGTAACGAAGGCTTGAGCCTGGATAGCAGAATAATACAGTTGATACAGTTATTAATGCACTTCAGGGAGAGAGAGAGAGAGAGAGAGAGAATAAGCATATGTGAATTAGCCTACCTGAGTCTGTGTGTCTCTCACGGCAGCAGTGTCTCTACTAATAGCGAAACTATAAGTTTATCTACTTCAAGAACCGCCAAGTTATTACCTTGCTGGTGAGTCATGTATCTTTTAAGAAGTACTGATTAATTCATCAGAGCAGCGCTGACAAAAATGTTTCTGTGCGAGTGTGTGTCCGTACTATACAGTACGTGTGTACGTTTGAAAGAGAGAGAGTGAGAGAATATGCGCTTTCAGGACACAATAAAACATATTTTGTGGCAAAAACCATGACAATAATTTGTCATTTTCATCCTATTGTTTACTATATTTATGGTCAGTGTCATTGTGGGTTTTGTTTCTTTTGCGGTTGTAGGCTGTAGGATCTATTGAAATAACTGAAATCATTTGGCGAAGTGATATGGAACTGCAATGCGGTCAAGACCTGCAGAACTACTTTAGCCGTGCGTTTCCCTGAAAATAATTGAACACCTTAGAACGTTGGTCAACCAATCAGATTTGAGCATTCAACAGCCCCGTAGTATAACTTACCATAAAAGCTTGTCAGTATATTTGATAATACACTTTAACCATATTTCAAAGACAATAGAAGTAATTATGAAATTACATATAAACGTACTTAATTTCAACTAACTGCATTTTCATTTAATCGTAAATTACATGCAATTAAGTAATCAAAAACATTACATTCAGTTAGCACTTTAGTTTACTCTTTTAAAGTAGAAAAAATACTTTTTGTACTTTTTCACAAAGGTATTTTCTAAAATAAACTACACAAGCTGAACTTCTAGTAAATTGTTGGCTCTCTAAAAAATAAATGTACCCTGCGATGTTTTCATTTTCAGTTCATTTAGTATGGTTTGAAGCATGTATGTTTGGTTTATTATTATCATTAATAGTTTATTTTTTCAATTTTTTATGAAATTAGCCACTTAGCAGTGCATTTATTCTCTAGTGGCACCAGCAGTGGCTACGCTTGTCAAAACAAAGTATACGCTTTCAGTGTGAGGGATTTCTAATTGTTAAGTAGGGTTTTTTTCCTCCTCCGATTCGAATTTGGATAAATATCCCCTTCATTGTCTTCTACAACAATGCACAAAAGGCTGCATTTGATGTTAGCACTGAATGCCCTGCACCTCTGCCCACAGCGGCTAGTCTTTTGAGGCATGGGTTTCTTTTTCCAATGGTTTGGCAGGGCAGGCTGGATGCTTGTGCAGAGGAACAGAGAGGGGGTCTATGATGGGGTGAAAACTTGCAGCAGCCTTTGGGACAATTACAAGAGAAACAGCCGACGGCTCCTGTGTTTCATATCCCCCCCTCCGAACTCCTGCGGCTCTGTGTCTGTTGGCCTGCAGTGAATGCCTGCTTTGTGTTCTCACACCTCACGTAATGAACTGGGGTATTATGGACCCGGTCTGAGGTGTCTGCACTCACGATAAAGCACACAAGATGTCAATTAGCGCTGGGAGCCAACCTTTCATTCATCCTTTATTTATTTTATTTATTTTTGTTGGACACAGTTATTTCTGACATGGCGTTTCATTGGCGTGAATTGTGATGTAAAGCCATAAATTGCATATTGATTGGGCTGTTGACAGTGCCAGTCGATCTGTCCTCGGGGAGATGGGTTGTGTCACATTTCGTCTTTGGTCGTGGAATTGACATGTTATTGTTCTGTCCAGACTCAAAGTTTGGTAGCTGCACTGTACCCTGCAACCTAGGTTGAAAACAACTTAATCTCACTCTTTCTGTGGAAGAAACTTGGAGGTTAGAAGTTAATTCTTAGGATTATGTATTTACTGGCACATCATCACCATGAAATGAAATGCTGGAGACCAATAAAATACATGTATTTACTTATTATTAGAACATTTTTTTTTTTCCCTTACAAAACATGACCATGGTAACCACAGATTTGTTGTATCTGAAGTATCTGAAGAAAAAAAACTGTATTATTACAGTTTGTATAATTTATTGTATAATTTATATATAATGGACAATCGTAAGTTTTTGAGTTCAAAATCCATGATAAGATACATTTACTGAAAAAATATGATAAACATACATGTGTAAAAGGTGCACTACAAAAAATGTTAAAGTGCACAAGAAAAGTAAATGTAACAGTTAAAAATAAAGATTTTAAAAGGGGTATTTTACATAAGTTTTCACAGTGATGCCAATCATTAATTTCTGTAATTACATTTATAATTACACTGTTGAGCCTTCCCTTACACCTTAACCAAAGTCCCTTTAAGACAAGTCATTTCACTCGGCGGCCATCTTTGAAACGCCTCTCGGGCATGCAAGTGCAGCTCCTATCTCTTTGAATGGGGAAACATCAAATTCTCCAAAACTGTTTGTCAAGCTTTCGATTAAATTTCATATTTGAAATCACCAATGAAATCTGACAACTGTCTCGTACATTTTGTTTCTAAACCTCGCATCATGACAAAAAACGGTATTTTCCAGGCTGGATCAAGCTAATGCGCAAGCGCAATCCTAAATGCGCGTCTCTTGTGTCTCATTTCGGAGGCGCGTGTCTGACTGTTTCTATAGGAACCGAAGCTTCTAACGGCCGCTGCAGTGACGCGATGACTTTACCAATCGGCAATTGGCTCTTATTTAGAAGGCGGGACTTATTCCGCCATATTGCGCGTTGCACTTTATCCCATTCATAATAATACGAGTGATGCTTAAATCTACCCATACCACCAAACCTGTCCCTAACTGTACCTGTATCCCACCTCAATTGCAGCAGTGTTTTGCAATACAATATGAACACATCAAGTAAGTACATTGTACTTATTTTTTTTCATGTAAGTACATAATAGTTAAGGCCACCTAATATAAAGTAGGACCAAACATTTTTTTTTAGTGTGAATTACAATTGAATAATCTACAGAACCTTTTTCCACAAAGAATGGTTACACTTCATTTTAAGGTGACGTAGTTACATTGTACTTACTTAAATAAGTACTGACCAATATTAATTAACTACATGTACTTACTATAGAGTTATGATTAGAGTTAGGGTTTGGTTTAGGGTTAGTTACTTGTAATTATGCACAATTTACTGTTATTACTATACATGTAACTACATCACCTTAAAGTAAAGTGCTAACCCAAAGAACCACGGAAAGGTTCCATGGATTTTAAAGGTTCTGAATGGAACCATCAATGCCAGCAAAGATTTTTTCATTTCTAATGATCAGAAACATTTAATGTATTTTTTTAATAAATGCACATGAATATTATCATTATTATTAAGCAAAAAAAAAAAAAAAAAAATATATATATATATATATATATATATATATATATATATATTTTTTTTTTTTTTTTTTTCAATATCTGTACCAATTATGTATTTTTTGGAAACTATAGTCACAGTGGTAATTTTTTAATGGTCTCTTATAGTGAATTAACAATGGTTTTTCAGGCCTTATTCTGACACGCCTCCATTACCTCCTTTAATTCCACTCTATCATCTTGCTATCACTCCCCTGCCCTGTTTTCTCTCTGCCATCTCTGTAATCTTATCTCTGCAATAAGATAAACGGTCTCATCCTCTCTCCTGGTGGTACTTGTCAAACACGTCTGACCTCAGGCCTGCTCTCCCACTGCTGACTGATCACATTCTCTTTCACAGTAGAGGGATTTATGAGTCAAAGATGCTCATCAGAACTTAGGTATGATGCTGAATGCTATCAATGAGCAAATACATTGTACATTGATTCTCTGATTGTTCTCTCTCACTCTCATTTTCTCTAGATATTGGCCTCTAACTTAGTCTTATGTCATTCATTGGGCAGATAATGGACAGGATCTCCAGCTGAGGGGTCTTATCTTCTAGTAAACCTCTAAACACAATGTTCCTTCTTGGTAACAAACTCATTTTCTTCACTTTGCTAACAAATTATGCATATGATGGTAATAAAATGGTAATAAAGGGATGACTTAGAATTAACCCCCCCACCAGTCTTAAGAACTAGTATGACCAACTAGCAGTTAATTAGGGCTAATCAGTCTTACTTTTCGGATTCAAATTAGACACATCTACCTTTTTATGTAAATAACTTACTTGAAGAAAAAAGTTGATAACTAACTTGTAAGATTATGCTAAGCAGTTTATGCAACCAGCCACTGTATTATTAAAACTGTATATTTGTGCAATTTGTATATAATGACACTTTTATCCAAAGCAACTTACAGCACACTTTTTACAGGGACAGTCCCTCTGCAACAATGTGAGGTTAAAGGTGATGACTTAATCAGATAGTCAACCTACCAAAGAGGTTTCTATGCACATTAGGCTGGGATAGAAGAAAGCATTTTAACTTTGAACAAAATAACACACCTCTATAGCAGTGAAATATCTTTCAACCTTTCCAGCTGTCCACAGAGCTCTCAAAAAGATTAAAACCAGGACACCCCTGTCCAACAATGCCATGCTCTGCAGGGTGTCCCGAAGACACTCAGTGTACCGTCAAGTTTTTTGGCTCGTAACTTGTGTCATGTTTCCAGATTGTACCTGGTAAAGAGGAACGTCTGTCAGCCTGGCACCAGGAAGCCTTGTGTAAACATCCCCACCTGGCACCCAGTAGTGAATGAGTCGTGAAAGCTGTCCTTCTTTCCAAACACACATCGCAGACATGTAGAGACACAGCAGTCCTAAAAAGGTGCCACATGCACAGAAGCAGTAGTGCTCACTGCCTTTTCAGAAACTAAAACTATATCTTCCCAAGATACAAAATACTCATTATTTAGTTCAATTACAGTCAAACTGCCTATTTGAAAACTTTGGTTTAAGGGAGGGTTAAGGGGTAAGGGATGTACTGTAATGTACTGTACAGCTGTAATTACATGCAGGTATTTTTTTAAAGTTCAATGTTAAAACATGTATGTGCACAATAAGTGCATTGTATCAAATGATTAATGTTAGTACATAGTTTCATTGTTTCTCCCACCCCGTCCTCTTTAGACTCGATGCTCACACAGGTTGCCAGATTGAGGAAATGCAACAGGAACGCGCGCAACTAACAATAGAAAGTGACAAGCCTTATACTGTAAGCTGATCAACTAATGTATCCGTGTTTAAATATGTCATAGAGCTTTTAGATGGATACTGAGACTTTTTAGGTCGGCTAGAATCTGTGATCTCTGACCCAGTTTGTTTGCTGGCTTTTGTGGCTGCAATATGCAGTGTTTTTCACAAACTGGCAACCCGGGGTGTTGAAATGCTATTGGGTAAATTGGCAGTGGGCGGGAACACACAGAACAAAACAAAAACAGTCATTCCGACACGGAACACAGATTTCAAAGAATAACTGGCTGTAGCATTGTTTTTTAGAGAAACAAGTATGGCCGCTTTTCCACCAAAATTACCCGGAACAATTTGTCCCAGACCCAGACAATTTTTTCCCCAGACCTGTTGCTGTCTGCATTTCCATTGCGGTCTAAAGTACCGTGAAGATTAAGTCCGGTGACCTAGGACTGTGCGCAACTTTCCAGTTCCAGCTGGATTTCATCCTCCACATATAAGCTTAATAATGCCTGAACCTCGTCGTCAGTCCATCGGTTGTAATTTTTAAACTCTGTTGTTGATTCGAATAGCAAACAACTCTTACTGCAGGCATTGCAACAGACAAAATGGTGGTTGAAATAAAATGTTGCGTAGAGTCAACCAATGAAAATGCTGCATGAACTCAACAAATCAGCACCAAAGTCCCACCCCCGAAAGTTCCTGAACTTTGAAAATTTTTACCTGGAACTTTATTTAGATCCTGGTTCTTGCAGTCAAAACACACTGAGTACCACCCCAATGTCCCTAGTTCCTGGGGAAAGTTCCTGCGGTGGAAACGCGGCTTATGTGAACTTAGCATGTTTCCTAAATATCTGCAAACATATTTTGTGCTTTAGTACAGTAAAAAAAAAAAAAAATTACATTCAGCACCTTAAAAGAAACCTAATATAAAGTGGGACTGAAAATTTAGTTTGTTACACTACAAGCTACAAACAAAAAGTAATTAGTTATATTAAATCTACTTGAAGAAGACAGGGTTTTTTTTTTTTTTTTTTTTTTTTTTTTTTTTAAATAAATCTAGAAACATACTAATCTAAAACAGTGACAAACAGCAGCATCTAAAAATATTTCACTACAAAATGTCATTGCAGGGAATCAACTGAATCAACAAATCTTGTAAACAGGTTCATTTCCAAGAATTGTCCAGACAATCCAGACTTCCCAGCCTTATATATGAGAAAGAATGTTTGTTCTAGGAAAGCTAGAAAAGCCACAAAATTCTGAAAAAGCTGTGCTACTGTCACCGCTACTGAAAAAATGTAGTTAAGTTAGGAGAGCTGCTACTTTAAGTTAGTTTTTTATACTTGCAAGAGAACAAGGAACAACAGTGCCTTTCTGGCCACTGCCACCATATGCCAGAAATTATCATACAGATTTGCCTTTGTATCCATTTTTAACACGCAAGAGAAGAATCAAGTCTTTATTCAGGCTGGGGTTCCACTGTTTACTCTTCTACCTCCAGGGCCAGAGGACAGAAAAAGAGAGAGGGAGACTCTGGTTTGAGTAAATGAAGTGAAAGGTAGAGAACTGTAAGGTATAGAGGGAAGGAAAGGAGTGGAGGGAAGCAAGAAAGGAGCCCTTTGAGTGACAGTAATTTAGAAACCTGTGCTTTTTATGAGTTTCCTGCTCTTAGAAAAACATACAGAGAGAGAAAAGGGGCCCGATTCAAAGCACGCTCCTTATGCAAAGGCTCTCATGGCAGTAAGCTGGATTGCGTGTTTGTACATGTCTTTATATTCTAGGAAAGTCTGCTTTGTTGGTGACCTGAGAATATATATTTGCATGTATTAGCTTTATGTTTGTGATATACTATATGTCAACATTTACTATGTCACTCCAAACTAGTATGACTTATTCTGTGGTACAAAAATATTACCCAAGATATTTTACTGAATATCTGAGCTTTTTTTTTTATTTATTTTTTTTTATAACATACACTGAATGTGAGTGGTGATTTTTATTTTAAAGCCATTCAACACACCACCCTGCTGTTATGAGATGCACAAGAACCAATGATAATTGACATTATTGAGGTCAAACTCATGTATAGAGTCACAATGCAATCATATAGTTTTAGAACCACTGTGAAAAAGAAATACACTTTATCATACTTTTAAAAAGTGTAATTATTATGGAAATAATATACACGCACCGGCCACCTGCACACCTTGGTAGTACTGGGTTGAACCCCCTTTTGCCTTTAGAACTGCCTTAATTCTTTGTGGCACAGATTCAACAAGGTGCTGGAAACAGAGATTTTGGTCCATATTGACATCCACATGCGAATCTCCCTTTCCACCACATCCCAAAGTTGCTCCATTAGGTTGAGATCTGGTGACTGTGGAGGCCATTTGAGTATAGTGAACTCATTGTCATGCTCAAGAAACCAGTTTGAGATTATTTGAGCTTTGTGACATGGTGCGTTATCCTGCTGGAAGTAGCCATAAGAAGATGGGTACACTGAGGTCAGGGATGGACATGGGCAGTAACAATACTCAGGTAAGCATTTAAACAATGCTCAATTGTGTGCCAAAGTGTGCCAAGGAAATATCCCACACACCATTACACCACCAGCAGCAGCCTGAACCACTGATACAAGGCAGGATGGATCCATGCTCTCATTTACATTGTTTACACCAAATTGTGACCTAAACATCTGAATATTGCAGCAGAAATCAAGACTCTTCCAACCAGGCAACATTTTTCCAATCTTCTATTGTGCAATTTTGGTGAGCCCTTTTAACAGTTTTCTGTTCTTAGCTGACAGTAGTGGCATCTGGTGTGTTCTTCTGCTGCTGTAGGTTCAACTTGTTGTGCATTCAGAGATGCTTTTCTGCATACATCAATTGTAATGAGACCAGCCCATCTGCCACCAAGAAATATGCCATGTTTAAAGTCACTTAAATCATCTTTCTTCCCCATTCTGATGCTCAGTTTGAACTTCAGCAGATCGTCTTGACCATGTCTACATGCCTAAAAGCATTGAGTTTCTGCCATGTGATTGGCTGATTATATATTTGCGTTAACAAGCAGTTGAACAGGTGTACCTAATAAAGTGGTCGGTGGTGAGTGTACTTTAATAGAATATATTTAAGTGTGAACTGAATGTAATGTTTTCAGACACTTAATTGCATGTCAGTTGAAATTAAATAAAAATGTATCATAGTTTAAATGTATATTAAATGCAGTTTATTGAACTTTAAAGTGCTTTTTGACTCGCATAAGTTGACTTTTCTTTATATGTAATTACTTCTATTGTCTTTAAACTGTATGTATAAAATTAAGTGTACTGACTGCCGAACTGTACTGTTTATGGTAAACTAAAATATATTTTAGTGTAATTTATATGTTGTATTGTATTTAAATATATTTGTAATTACACATTTGTAATGATAAGGTTGCAATTTAGTACATTTAAAACATAGGAACTTTAAATTTAATATTAAATAACACCCTACAGTTCACATTATAATCAAACACTTCATTTGTGCTTTAGTATGTTAGTCAACACATCAAAATAAGTGTACTTCTTTAAATCATGACAAAAGATCTGTCATGGTTATGGACTCTTATTTTGATGTTCTGTTTTGTTTCTCTTAGTTCCTGTTTCCCTGCTCTGTTTAGTTTGGGTTTCCTTGGTTTCTTATTATGTCCCTGTTTGTATATATGGTTACTTATAATTATCAGCTGTGTCTTATTTAGTTCATTGTTATCTCCTTAGTATTTAAGTCCTGACTTTGGTTCTGTTCCTCGTCCGGTATTGTCTTGTGTGTATTTACACAAGCTATTATGCTGCCTTTGTTTACTCCTGTAATTCCTGGATAATTGCTTCATTTGATTAAAAGACTATAGCTAATCCCTTCTTCTGCACATCCTTGCTGAGTATGTTACAGAATACCGGACCCTCAAAATGAGTATAGTTAAGTGATTGACTCACCAGCAGTGTGTCTCATTCTCCTCGAGTGGAGGACGCTGGTGGTGTACTTGGGGTGGGTACTACGGGACAGCGGTTCCCCTCTCTCCATCTGCGAGCAAGAGGAGAAGCCCATCAGCGCCACGTATGCCACACATCATGAGCCTGAGCCTGCCACCTAGGTCATCCCGGAGTTGAACTGCATTGCCCAGTCCATCCCAGAGCCAGGAGCAGACCACTGCCTTATAGACCTGTGGTCTGCGGATCCAGTTCACTCCTGAATCCCCACCCTTGAAGTGATGCCCTTTCTGCCAGTCCCGTCTGGCTGTCTAGATGCTCCGGTTCAGTCCTGAGACCTTTCTCCTTCAATGTTCCCACCCAACTTCTTGGTCCCATCTCCTTCGCTTGTTACGTGTAGTCCCCTGGATCCGTCGGCTCCTCTGGAGTCATCCTGATCCTCGGCTCTGCCCTCGCTGCTAACACTGTGTGGCTCTTCGGCTCCGTCTCGGGCTTCCACCAGCTTGGCATGAGGTTGAGTCCCTGGTTTCACCTCAGACCTCCAGGCCCATGTCTCCACCTCGAACTGTTAGCACTTTGGCTTCACCCCTGCTCTGCATTCCCTCATCTTCACCATGGTCCGTCAGCCCTAGGACTCCTCTTGGCTCCCTCATCCTTCTGGCTCAGCCTCAGTTAGTCATCGCTCTGCCACGGACTTACGGGTGTCCAGCTTCACCTCGACCCTCCATCCCTTCGGCTCCACCAAGCTTCTCCTTTCCACCAGCTTCCCCGTCTTCCTCACTCCCTCCGTCATTGCCCCGGTCTGCTGAGCCCCTGTCTTCGCCTCAGTCCCACAAGCCAGCAGCTCTACCCTGGGCTTCCAGGTTGTGGATGTCACCCTGGTCCATCAGCCTCTCTGCTCTGCTGATTTCTTCATGCACCCTGGTTCTGCTTCTGTCAGTCAATCCCCGGGTTCCACCCAGGCATTTAAAAGCTTGACTCTGGCTCCTTCTGCCATCAGCTCCACCATGGTGTCTCTCTCCACCGACTCTTCCTTATCCCTGTCCATCACTAGCTCTACACCCTCCTCCAAAGCCCCCTCCCTCCACACTCCAAATATCTATTATGGCGCGATGACATGCCTTCCGGGAGGGGGGAGTACTGTCACAGTTATGGACTCTTATTTTAATGTTCTGTTTTTTTTTCCCCTTAGTTCCTGTTTCCCTGCTCTGTTTAGTTTCGGTTTCCTTGGTTTCTGATTATGAACCTGTTTGTTTCTATGATTACTTATAATTATCAGCTGTGGCTTATTTAGTTAATTGTTATCTCCTTAGTATTTAAGTCCTGAGTTCTGTTCCTCGTATGGTACTCTTGTGATTCCAGGATAATTGTGTTTCATTTAATTAAAGGACTATAACTAATCCCTTTTTCTGCTCATCCTTGCCGAGTATGTTACAAGATCATTAAAACAATGAAAAAAAAATGTACATTGAAGTAAAACATTTAATTTGACATCAGAGTGTTAAGAAACATGGTCATGAAAGTGTCCTCTCTTTAAATACATTTTCACTTTAAATTTTTTTTTTCACTAATATTATATTATCTGCAAGTACAGTTTTTCAAAAATATACTTTTATGCTACAAGTCCACATTCAATACAGTTAAGCACACTTCTTTTTTACAAAGGTAGACTAAATATATGGCTAAACTACTGTCAAACTTTAAATCCAAGTAAGGTGGTTCTTCATTATCAAACGGAATTTCAAAATCACACTTTTGGATAAAAGATGATATATAATAATAAAACATAGGCCTACCTGTCATAATATACATCTCCATCATATTTCTTGTGACCTTGGAAGCAACTACCACTATGCAGCCAAGAATTCCTGTTCTAGGTTTTTAAATAAAGAGTTTTCTCAGTTTTGTGAAACATGAGGAGGAAGTAAATGCTTTAGTTTAGTGGTTTTCCACAATGCCTTCAAATGCATAAAACAACATGATCCACCTCCAAGGGTAACAGCTTGTCTGGTCAAGAAACGCTGTGTAAAAGTCATAAGAATGACTAACGAGACGCTGCAGCGATCCAGCTCCTAATGGCTGCATTGATTGATTCGTATTTTCATGTTCAGTAAGGAGACACAGTTATGAGGTTGTTCCCCCATGGGTCTGCAGCTGAAGACCAGGAAGAGTTTGTGGATTTGAGGTTTTGAGAACCTTTCTGACCCACACTCCCATGTTTCCAGGCCTTCGTTTTTTCTGAGCTCCGTGAAAGGAAACACTAGATAAATTATCAGTCGTTCTAAAGGAGACCTTGTTCCGCAGAAAAAGGGGAGAAAAAGTTAACATAGTGATATTTCCACAAGCATTTTTTTTTTATTTAACATTAAACATGAGTTCTCATGAATAAATGAAGGGGGTCCAAACGTGTGTGGGGAGGGGGGGGGGGGGGGATTCCCTATGTTGTGGGGAAAATGTCTTGAAATTTTTTGTAAAATTTTGGTCTTGGGGAGATATTTTTCCCTATGAGGAAAACAGCTTATAAATCTTTTTTTTAATGTAAAAATGCAGAAAGCTTTCTGTGAGGGTTGTGTTTAGGGGTAGGGTTATGGAATAGAATATACGGTTTGTACAGTATAAAAATTATTATGTCTATGGAAAGCCCCAGTGCATGTGTGTGTGTGTGTGTGTGTGCGCGCGCACACAGAGGTGAGTGTTAGGCCAGTCAGTCCACTCAGTTTTGTCTGTCTCATTTGCTATATGATTGATGGCATCATCGGTGTGTGTGTGTAATCTTACAACATGCTTAGGGGCCCTGGTGGAAAACACATGTGGCATGTGACAAAAACAGAAGCCTCACACTCTTGCTACTGAAATCAAGATATGTGCAGGCAGTTCTGAAGAAAATATTCTTGCCAACTGTACTGTATGCTGTAGTTTCTTGGGTGTTTTGGGTGGTTGCCAGGGCATTGCTATGTCAACCACACATGGTCTGAGTAGTTAAAAGGGTGTTGCTATGTGGTTACTAGGGCATTGCTATGCTGTTTTGGGTGGTTGCCAGAGTGTTGCTATGTTGCTATGTCAAACACACTAAAGTTTTCTGAGTGGTCGAAAGGGGGGTTGCTATTTGATTGCTATGGTGTTCCCAGTAGTTGTTAGGGTGTTGCTTTACTGATATTTTAAAGTGGTTTCAAAGTCATTGAAAGGGTGTTCTGGTTTGTTGTTGTTACTGTACATGGTTGCTAATGTGTTTGGGTTGTAGAGCATTACTATGCAATTTTTAGGGTTTTCTGAGTGGTTGCCAGGGCGTTGTTATGTAGTTTCTAAGGTAATCTTCTGCATGGTTGGCAAGTGTGGTTGCTAGGATGGTTTGAGTTGTTTTTGGGACAAATACTAAGGTGTTCTGGATGGTTGCCAGGATGTTGCTTTGTAGTATCTTAGGTGTTCTAGGGTGTTGGTAGGGCATTGCAATACAATATGATTGCTAAGGTGATCAAAGTAGTACTTTTCAAATGCTGCATCATTATAATGGCATGTAGACATGTGCTGTCTGTCTCACGGTTTAATATAGTTATTGCTCACTGAGTAGATCTTGTACTGACAGCATAAAGAGCCTTTAACACTGACACCTCTCCTGGCCTGTAATGCAGGTTAACAGCAACTCTCTGGATCTGTCCAAGGGGCTGTTTGTCATTCAGTAACTGAGTAGTAGGCCTCTTCGGTGGGCCCCATGTCGGGATGTCTCCCCCTTGGGCCACCTGACTCTTCAGTCCATCCACACGTTATTAATAGGCCTTGCATGGCTCGACAGAAGCGCTAACAATCCATCAGGGTGGGGTGTGTGTGTGTGTGTGTGTGTGATAGTAAAAGTATGGAGGGGTCTTACTTGAACAGTTGGAATGCATTATGTGTTCAGGTGTGTGTATGTGTGTTTGGAAGGGGTCATTTATTTTAATCATTCTGTGAAGATAGCCACCATGTTTGGCCACCAGTCCCAAGGCTGCCTGTACACAGACTACATATTACTCTCACAATGCATTGTCTGCAAATTTAACCACAGATTTAGAGAGATTTACAGAGATACTGAAGACTTCATATTGAAATCACAAGATTTCAATATGAACTCAACAAATATTTCCACCATTATTAGTTATTATCCATGTTCATTTTATTGCTCTATATTCTTACTGTATGTGAACAACTGCAAGACTTTACATTGGTGCGAAAGATTTCTACTTTCTGTTCATCAAAGTTAAAAAAAAAAGTACAAGTTTCCGCAAAAACAACCGTTTTCAATATGGATAA
The DNA here is from genome assembly GCF_019924925.1 of Ctenopharyngodon idella. Lineage (NCBI taxonomy): Eukaryota > Metazoa > Chordata > Actinopteri > Cypriniformes > Xenocyprididae > Ctenopharyngodon > Ctenopharyngodon idella. Next base: position 6,820,198 of record NC_067237.1, read on the forward strand.
TAAGAAATGATCAGGTGACACTTAAGACTGAAGTAATGATGCTGAAAATTCAGCTTTGCCATCAAATGAATAAATTACATTAATATATAAAAATAGAGAACAGATATTTTAAATTGTAATAATATTTCCCAATTTTACTATTCCTTACTGTATTATTGATTCAATAAATGGTAAACATAAAAAACTTCTTTCAAAAACATTAAAAATTCTTACCAACCAAAGACACATTTCTTATTACAAGAATCCAAAAAGCAGGAAGAAAGTTAGTTGTATGTGCAAACAAAAACTGACAGTGTAGATAGTGTGTCCACTGTCTTCCCATATCTGCTGCTATTTCGGTCTTATTAATAGGTCTCTCGTGCGTGATAGCGGTGAGGAATTGAAATGTGGGTGTGAGTGTGTGTGACAAAACACGGATAGTACAGTGTGTCTCTTATGTGTGAGTGTGAGTTCTCTTGCGCCAGGTGCTGATGGCTGTTGGGAGGGCAGGGATGAACCGCATGTGTTAGTTAACTGAGATGATTGGACTGTTATTCATGTGGCCTCTGACAGCCAAGTATATGATTTATGCTGGAGTCTCAAAGCTGAATCAGCCCCCCTCTAATATGAAATGCTGATCAAAGGAGCTGATGGAAAGACAAGACGAGTAAGAGGGAGAGAAATAGAGAGACCGCTGTTCGCTTTTTCCACTCCAGTCAAAGGATGCATCAGGTTGGCACTTAGTAATCAGAATGTCAACATTAATGTTGATCATCACTATCACATTACTTCAGGTTTTCTATGCAAATATGATTTTTAAAGCGTATGATTACCTAGTATAAAATATAAATGTAAATACAAATGTAATATAAATATAAATATAAATGTTTCAATCTTGGATTAATTCCTGTGATGGCAAAGCTGAAGTGTCACATAATCCTACAGAAATCATTCTAATATGCTGATTTTGTGGTCATGAAACATTTCTTATTATTATCAACACTAAAAACCCTATTATTCTTTTTCGAATATTACCTTTCATGTATGTGTAATAGAGCGGTTTGTGAAAGTAAAACGTCTGCAAAGTGCACAACAAGTAAAGTTATTGTCTCCTAAAAGAAGGAATCGATTCTGAACTGCTGAAATGAGTGATCAGCAATTCCAGTCTCACTTCCTGTTACATACCTATGTAACAATGTAACAAATTTGCATAATGCCAGCCTATGCTCTTCTATGGTCTCACTTTGACCGGACCTCAAACACTGTAGTAGTAACTGAGGCCTGGAAGAGCCGGAGCTGAAATTCAGAAATGAAATTCAAATATGGTAATGGCTGTTTCGTTTCTGACATGCACTGTAAGCAGTAGACCAATCACAACAGACTGGGCCATCTGACCAATCAGAGCAGAGCAGGCTCTCTGAATGGAGGGGTTTAGAGAAACAAACCGTTTTCAGATACTTTGAGGAATGAGGTGATGCTGCAATGTGTATTATGAGAAAATTCAAGCGTTTTTGACCTTTGATTTATGTAATCCTATTTGGAGACCCCCAAAACTAAATTAAGAACCTTTAAAATAGCATAATAAGGGCACTTTAATATTTTTTTGTGGAAACGGTGATTTTTTTTTAGGATCTTTGATCTTTAACATTATAAATGCTTTACTATCACTTATGATCTATGATCTTTACGGTCACTTATGATAAAAAATAATCTTTCTGATCCCAAACTGTTGAAGGATGCAAAACACCAACTACTGCGTATCATTGCACAGGATCCATAAAGGCCAAATATTAACCTTACTTCACTTTTTTTATTCCGATTATCACAGTTACCCACACAAAATGCAAAAAAAGAGAAAGAATTTACTTATATATTACATAAGTGGTCATGTTAAATGAAACATTTCTGTCATTTACTGAATTTTAAAATCATTTCAAATGCTTTCTGCCAGAAACACTTCTGAAGGGACAATGTGTTTTCTCAAAATGAACCTCAAGATTCCAACTAAAATATTTTGGTAAATAATTAAACATTGTTGATTGAATCAGGTGAGAAAATTGTCAGTTCGAGCAAAATAAAATGTAAAATGTGTGGCCTGTGAGTTACACAAATAATACAAAAAAGATCTGCACACTGTTGTTCTTCCTTTATTTAGAACAGGTTAAAAGTGGCAACGTTTAAAAGTGTGTGTGCCTGACGAAGGTCTTTGACCGAAACGTTCACACTTTTAACCTTTCTAAATAAAGGGAGAATAACAGTGTGCAGATATTTTTTGTATTATTTGATTTATTTTTTGATCTTGCACCTGGCCAAGACGCTTTGGATGTGCATACTTTGACCTTTTTTCTGTGAGTTACACAAACAATAAGCCCTTCTGGGAACATCTAGGCAGACTACTGAAACATGAACCTGTGGAAAAATCACCCCAGAATGGTCATTATCTCCTTTAAAATAATTTTGTAAACTTTTTTATACACCCCTACACACATTTATTATCATATTTGCCTACTGTACTGTAAATACGTGGCACTTACCATTGGATAGACAGATGTGGCCATCCACGTGTCCAGCTACGGTAGTGTAGATTTCCATTACATTGCTCCCACTGGGAGGTTAAAAGCAGTTGTGTGTTTGCCCAGAAAGTTCAGCTTTGTAAAACAATGAGGTGAAGGCTGACTGCTGCGAACACTCACACTCGTTTTCACTTGTTCGGTCCGTTGTTTTCGGTTTATTTTCTCCTGAACTCTCTCTCTCTCTCTGACCTCACTTCGGTTTTAAATGACCCCTTATCTCTCAGTAGCATTTGATTTATGTATTTTGACACCTTGACTCTTCGTTTATACTCGCAGTGACTGTATGATCAGGAGTCTTGTGGCAAATTTATTCAAAATGAATCAAACCCCTGTTTTCCATTTAATATTTTAGAACATTCTTACTAAATATTCAGTTTTCTTTTAAATCAATTTAACATCCAAAAATTACTTCACCCTTATGGACAGATTTGAAGGAAAGTGGTATTTCTGGTCTTCCGTTTATCTTCCACAGAAGCTGCAGAACACTATTTATCTCCCTCTTTCCCTCCTTCTCTAGCTCCTAAATACACATCCCAAAAAAACAGATCCTTTATCAGCACACAAACCCTAAAAAGAGTGACAGACGCAGTGCAAACACACTCATGATGAGGGACAAACTTTCCCTGTCAGTGATCTGCAGACAGCCCTGGTTTTCCTCCCAAAGGAATGTCTTGCTGTTTGGACACTACTCAGTAATGCCATATTTTAGAGCAAGTAAATTGAACTGCAAAAATTCTATTTGTAAACATTCAAAATTTGCTTCAGTTGGCACCAAAATAATTTCTATTGGTATCTTACCACCCTTTTAAAAAATAGTTCATACCAACATATTTACTCACCCTCATGTGGTTCTAAAGCTGTATGACTTTATTTCTTCTGTGGAGCAGAGTAATTGTGCAAAATGTTGTCCCCTGTGAAAAAGAAGTACACTTCAGCATACTTTTAAAAAGAGTACTAATGAGTACTAAAACTAAAAATGAAATATTTTAAAAGAATATACTCAAGTGCGAACTGGATTAACTGTTAATTGCAGATAAATGAAAATGTATTATAGTTTAAATTTATATTAAATGCAATTAGCTGAAGTTTAGTGCTTTTTAAGTACATCTTTATATGAAATTGCATAGTTATTTCTATTGTTTTTAAAATGTGGTTAAAGTGTACTGTTGAATGTACAAGCATGACAAGCATTTATGCTAAACTAAAAAAACTTTAATGTCATTTTTTTTTTAAGTTTTATGTAATGTGTTGAACTATATTTGTAATTACACATTTGTAATAGTGTAATGATCGAATAACACACTACAGTTAAAATCATAATCAAGCAATTTACATGTGCTTTAGTAAATTAGTAAATTTTAGTAAATTAATCCCCTTTAGACATTCTGTTGACTATAAGTAACGTTGCACCTATATGTCAACTACCTCTCATTAGAGTATTAGTAGACTGTTAGGTTTGGGTTAGTAGAATAAGTTTACATGTACTTGCAAAAGTGTTATAAAATCATAGTCATGAAATTGGACTCTCTTTATATACACTTATGTTGTCTTTTATTTCACTATTATTGTATTCTCTGCAAGTACTGTTTTTTTTTTTTTGTTTTTTTTTTTTTTTTAAATATGCTTTTAAGATTTTAAGTACACTACAAGTCCACAATACAATTAAGCACACTTCTTTTTCACAAGGGTGTACTTTTCCATACAGAGAAAGTGGATGGGGACTGAGGCTGTCAAATTGTCATTTGTCAATTGTCATGTTGCTTTGTAAATAAGAACAGAAATGTTGTTGTTTCGAAATAAATTTATCCCACAATCCTTTCCTCCAACACTCTGCCACCAGCTTTTGAACAAAAGTTCATTGACGTTCATCTGGAAACATGTCACAGCATTCAGACTATACAATTTATACTGCAAGACAGTGTGACTAGAGCAGGCAATTACATAACGCTAGCTCAAACAGGGTTAGCATTGTGCTTTGTGTGTGTGTGTGTGTGTGTGTATGTCTCCAGATGTGAGAGAGCAGTTCTCCTGTTACACTCAGTTTTAATCACGGTAATCCATCAGGTTTTGCCACACTCCTCCACGCGTTGTCTTACACTGTGTGTTTAAGAGAGAAAGAGAGACATATAATCATATGGGACAGGGTGCAATTACAAAGACACTTCTATTGTCTTAGTATTAGTATGTGACACCTGAACAGCTGTGAAATCAAATCCCTGTTTTTCTGACAAGAGTGAAGTCATAGCTGACTTGGATATGAATACTGCCTTTTATTTACAGGAAGTGGAGCTGTGACGACAACATATTTGCTGGTATATGTGTTAATTAATAGTGTCTCAATTATGACATGAGAGTGTGAATATGGGTGAATCTCAGAAAACTTGTGAGTTAATTAAGGTCACGTTCAGGTCACATTTCACCCTAAAATCAAAAGACAAAAAATATATATCTTGCATTGTTTATTTTTGTAACGTGTAGTCCGTTTTAGTTTCATTTCTCCTGTTTTGTCTGCCTTAGTTAGTTCTCTAGTTAGTTTCCCTGGTTGTTAATCAGTTCCCACACCTGTTCTGTTTTATCCTTGATTACACTCCCCGTGTATTTAATCCCTGTGTTTTGTTCAGTTCTTTGTATGGTATTGTCAAAGCCACTGAAAGGCAAGCCTGCAACCTTTAGCCAAAAAACCGTAACGGCTAATGCTAACGCTCCGCCCCGGCGGTACGCAGGGAAGGAGATCAGAGGCTGTTTTTTGAATGGATGTCAATGCATGAGAGGCTTCACTATGCTGATTAAACAGCTTTTGTGGGGAAATAGCTAATCATTTAATTAATCAACAGCCTGTTTGCTAATCTTCAGCATGTTTTACAATAAACAATACTTTCGTTGGGAACTGTATGTAGATTTTAGCTTGATAAAAATTTATTTTTTTAAGAGAAGGCAGACTAGGGAATGTTGCGACTGATGTCACTGCCATTACACGATAGGCTGAGAGGTGAGCACATGATTAAGTTAGCCGTTACGCTTTCTCCAATGGTAAGAGATACAGACCCTCTCATCTCCCTAGTATATACAATCTCTGGTATCGTCAATGTTAATGTGGTTGTTACGTTATTCCCTTGTGTTTCCTTTTTGGACTTATCATTAAAGACTGTTTTTGTTTCTTTACTCCTTCTTTATGTGCTTTATAACAGCCAACATGACCATTTTAATTCTGACATGAAAATAAAGCACATTTTTCCCAAAATTCTCATCAGTGCAAATGTATTATTATGATTATTATTTTTTTATGATTGTTTTGTTTAAACTAAGCATTTATACTTTATGGCAGTTCATGTTATACTCTCTTTAATGTCTGCAGTTTTAAATTAAATACATTTTTGATCATTTGAATCACCTTTTTAACTGTTGTATAACATGTTATGTTATGAGAATCATCACTGAGAATAATGAAAAAATTTGTGTTTAATTGTCACAGTGCAAAAAAGAAAAAATCCACATGAGGTCATGAAATACACTTCATTTTCCTTTTGCAAAATATAACCTGGACAGGTTCTTGCCAGGTTTCATAAGATTCATATTTGTAGATGATGCGTAATGTTTTTGCTCTCTCATTTCTTGAATGAGACCATTGCTCTCTGCACACGCCATGGCCAAAGTGTCATTTTCAACTCCATTTGAGTCAGTTTTAAGGAGCTTTGAGAGATAATCTGTCCCCTCTGTTTCTCTTTCCTCTTTAAATATTCCATCCTCCCCTGTACAACTGAATTTTGCTGCTGTGCAATAATATGGTTAATCCCACCATTTATTTCATTTATTTTATATTAACTGACAAAAGATTACACTGAAGATTTAAATATGTCCACAGAGTACTGTACATGCCACTGTATCGTTCTTTAAAATGGTTTCACTTGTGAAAAATAAGTACTCTTTAGTATCCTTTAAAAAAGAATACTTATTATTATGGAAATAATATACTATAAAAGAATACTTACAGTAAGTACAAACTAAATGTATTGTAATTATGTATTAAAATGCAATTAAATAGAAATGTATTATAATGTAAATTTATATCAAATGCAATTATATCTGAACTTTACAGTGCTTTTTTGACCCATAGTAGTAATTAAGAATTAGTTCACTTTAAAATGAAAATTACCCCAAGATTTACTCACACTCAAGCCATCCTAGGTGTATATGACTTTCTTCTTTCTGATGAACACAATCTGAGTTATATTAATCAAAGCTTTATAATGTCAGTGAATGGGACCAATGGGTATGAAGCTCAAGAAAGTACATCCATCCATCATAAACGTACTCCACACGGGCTTAATAAAGGCCTTCTGAAGCGAAGTGATGCATTTGTGTAAGAAAAATATCCATATTTAACAAGTTATAAAGTAAAATATAAATGTAATGCGTCAGTTGAATACGGAAGGTGTAGGACGTAGTGTAAGTTTTGAACCGCGAGAGGCATTGCACTTTATTCGTAAGTTGAATACGGAAGGTGGTCTGGTGGAAGCTAGATACTTTACTTTATAACTTGTTAAATATGGATTTTTTTTTTTTTACACAAATGCATCGCTTTGCTTCAGAAGGCCTTTATTAACCCCCCGGAGCCGTGTGGAGTATGTTTATAATGGATGGATGCACTTTCTCCAGCTTCATACTTGTTGGTCCCATTCACTGCCATTATAAAGCTCGGATGCGTCAAGATATTTATTAATATAACTCCGATTGTGTTCATCAGAAAGAAGAAAGTCATATACACCTAGGATGGCTTGAGGGTGAGTAAATCTTGGGGTAATTTTCATTTTAAAGTAAACTAATCCTTTAAAGGTGCAATATGTAAGAATTTTGCAGTAAAATGTCCAAAAACCACTAGACCATTGTTATATATTTTGTTCACTTGAGTACTTACAATATCCCAAATGTTTGCAACTATTTGTAAATCGTGAGAAAATTGCAATTTTAACCAAGGCTCCGGGACGTGTGAGGAGTCGCCTGTCAATTGCGTCATACCCGCGTTACCCTCGGTTTCCAGTTTTATTTTGTAGAAACCATGGAAACACAAAAGACGCTTTAATATTTACATGTTTTAATAGACAAGGGAACAACTGTTTTGATATATTTATAGACAGAAAACTAATTATTGTTATATAGCTCAACATGTTTAGTCTTGTTTAAATCTAATTTCCTTGATTTTTTGCGAGTACTATGCTTTACCATGCCTCAGAGAAAAACACTATTTTGTCAAGTAGCTAACATAGCATAATCAGATGCAGCTTTATTTTTAGTAACAGTAATACAGCATTTTCTCCATCATACAATACGTTTTAAAATGAATTGCATGCCATTTATCAACACAAGCCATCCAGCATTTAATATGATATTTTAAAATCGATCTATCTTACTGCAGTGTGCAACAGTGTCTCACAGCAGCCGCCGAGCGAACGCACAGAGTAGTGTTATAACATAATTTTCAACACACTCAAATGTATCTAACATGATAAACAGAGCTGCGTTACCTCATACGCATGACCAGAAAAGCGGAAGCGGCGCCGGCGACTGTGGCATAATAAAAGTTCCGCTGCTCGCGGCGTGTTTTGCGAAATTGCTCCAGCGGCCTCGTTCAGCTCCCACAACACTCAGTTGAAATAGGTGGAATTTTTTACAGTATACTTTTTATGTGCACTACAAATGCACATTCAATACAATTAAGCAAACTTCTTTTTCTTTTTTTTCTTTTTTTTTTTTACAAAGGTTGATATTTTGTATCTAATGCAATAACATTTAGACATTTTTATTGTGGCTCAAGTGTCTAAATACTTTTTGGGTACACTTTGTATTGCAGGTTATGTTTAGAGCTCTTCTCAAGCTTATAATAAGTTGCAATGCAATGGAAAGGAGTGTGATTGCCTTACCCATCCGCCTCCCCTCTCTTAATTCCAGCTGATGGCATTGTCCTCATACCTCTCTTATCCTGGGTCAGGCTCTGCTCCATTCAGACACAGATATCTTACCCTGCCACGTGTCAAACCGCCCGACACACACTCCACATCAACACCACCCTCAGCGGTCACACTGTCCCATGCAGCAGACGGCATCGGGCCTTGTGATTTCCATCGTATTTTAAGAAGCACCCACACTTCCATTATGTCAGCGTCCTGAGAGAGTGTCCTCAATACTCTTTCTCTATTCACGTACAACGCAAACAAGAAACGTGAACACTGATGATGCAGGACTTCCAACCACAAAATGTGCAGTCCAGTGCAGCGGAGTCACAGGACACGGTGGCCGTTTTGATAAATAGTGACAGCCTAAGTGCTCTGAGCTCCATTAGCTTGAATGAGAGAGATACCACCATGGCACAGCTTCCCAAACAGGATATGGTGTCATGACATGATCTCACATCACCTTAATTCACAGTTGGGTGAGCTCTAATTAGGGCCTCCATCTGTCACCCACAATTTGTAAAGTCTTTAGGCAAGTCGCCCTACTTCTCAATTTGATCGGTCCTGGAGGCTTGCTTGTAGCGGTGACGTCAAGACTGTGAGTCTGGTGGGGTTGTTTTTTAAAGACACATTTCGTGTCAGTCGAGAACACAGAGGTATGCCTGAGCGCTCAGATAAGATTAAAAGGATGGATATGTTTCTGATAGGTGGCATGAAAACATGGAGAATTGTGTTACCTGATAATAATCTCATATCAGTCCTTGGGAGGCTCCATACACAGAGACAGAGAGAGTGTGGCACCTGAGAGGACCCTACACTTTCAAAATGGGTTTATTTTTTCTGTCAAGACAGAGAACAAAAACATGTATTGATCAGTAAAATGTTCCAGCAGAACATGACGCTAACAACACAAAGATCATGGGTTTGATTCCCAGGGAATGCATGAACTGTTATGCAATGTCAGTTGCTTTTGAATAAAATTACGTAAATGTAAAATTGAAGTTCATTTTACCAAAATTGGATTGGATTTGGGTCTGACATGCAAATGCTGTGGGTGATAAAAATCGCTCTGTCTGGTATGTATTTCCTTCCCGAGCTGGAGGGGTATCAGAATCACTCTGTGCTCTTTCAGACTAAGTGAAGCTTAGTATGCCAAATCCAAATCTGATAACTGCTCACAATCTAACACCGCGGGTGAAAAGGTTTAAATGCCCACTGTAACCACATCAAACAGAAGGGATTCGAATCTGGCCTGTTTGGCTTGAGAACTGAGGTCAGCCTATGATTAATGAGTTTGGAATGAAAGAGGCAGATGATTTTAAACATATTTGTTCTATATTAGTAGGCTATAAACATTTTTTGACATTCTTTACATTTGAGTTAGATTTAAGAAAGCTTACGTTGGTTGGAAGTCTCATTTGTTGCCTTTCTATGTGTAAGTGTTGTACATTGTATAGCCACTAGATGGTAATAATTATCTTTTTCTTTTACAGGAATCTCGGGATGTGGGATTTTCCAGTGTAAATCATGATGTTTAATAAAATACAAAGTTTATTGAAATCTGTGACAGATCAGGCCTACTTGTTTTTTATAATTAAAGTTTCTTGTCTGGATTTTGTTTTTCTTTCATTAAATTTGGAATGAACTTCTCTCCTTGAAAGTAATATCCTGAGGTGTTGAGTATCATAGCAGCTATTTTGATAAATTCTTTTGCACCCTAATTTTCCACTGTTGCCATTGCTTTATTAGGCCATAATATCAGTGCCACAGGGAGACATTTTATATGAGCTTCGGCTGTTTATGGTTTTACAACTAATTCTGTGGTTGAAATCTCATATGCAAGGATTTACATTATTTATATATATTTGTAAGGAATGCAAAAGAAAATGAGTTTAGTCTGCTAAAACAAACAATAGTTGCATTAGACAATTTACACGGAAGCTTTCGAAAATTCAAAAATGGTATTTTCCACTAAAATAGGCCTATCTTTACAATTATTGTTACTAAAAGTAACCACTGTATAGCCACCACTACTGTAATAATAATTAAAAATAAAGAAAGAAATTCGAAAATGTTACATTTTTTTGAATGAGATCCCATTTTAATTTGCAGTCGTAAAATAACATGGTATTTTGACTAAAACTATGATTGCCATACATTTTTTTTTTTTTTTTCCAAGGATAAATCTCCAGATTGAGCGTTTGTGTTTTACTGAACGCCTTCTGTGTTGTTGGTGGGCCGGGCCACGATTTACGCAATATATTTTCAGTAGTAAGTAGGCGGGGCACATTCTCGGCGTCATTGGCTTTTCAGAAGTGTGTGGGCGGAACCACGCGAGTGCGTCATGAATACCCCGCCCCCGTATTAGAGGACATTGACAGAGGAGAGCGAAAGTTCAGTGTGTGAGCCAGTAGAGATGTGAGGAGGACAGAGAGGAGTTGCTGTCGGACTATACGCTTCACAGAAGTTCGGAGATAACCGAAGACGCGGACAGATTTGTTGTTTCTCTTGTTGAGTTCCTCCTGATGTCCTTATTTGTCCTAATAATGACGGTAATGACTGACGTGAAATATTAGTGTTTTTTAGTGATTGTGCAAGCGCGCTTTTCATAGAAACATACGAACTTGGACATTAAGCATCCTTTTATATGATATGAAGACTTTGAAAAGGGATTTTCCAGAGAAGTTTAATTCAGAGGACTATCTATTTTTCAGCGTTTTAATTGGGTGACAAGTGAGATATTCATTGAAACACTATTAATCTAAGCAGTGTCTTATGGAGCTACATAATCACCCATAACACTCAAAAGTATCCTCTTTTGGGACTGTATATGCCAGGAAAGTTTTCCTTGACTTACCTCATTCAAAACAAGGTGACTGAAAATCCAGCATGGGAGGCTCATCTTTGAAAATTCTGATTTCTCTGTGGTGTCAGCTGGTTATTGCTGCCTACAGTTTAGAGATTGGCTCTTATGACCCGGAGAGAGGGAGACCGGCTAAATGCGAGCCTATCACCATCCCTATGTGCCAGGGCATCGGGTACAACCTCACCCGAATGCCCAACTTTATGGACCATGACAATCAGAGGGAAGCTGCGATTAAACTGAATGAATTCGCCCCTCTGGTGGAATATGGCTGTGATGTGCATTTGAGATTTTTCCTCTGCTCTCTTTATGCCCCTATGTGTACGGACCAAGTGTCCACATCCATCCCCGCCTGCCGTCCGATGTGCGAACAGGCACGTCAGAAGTGCTCGCCCATCATGGAGAAGTTTAATTATGCCTGGCCTGATTCTTTGGACTGCTCTAAACTGCCCACCAGGAATGACCCCAACGCACTGTGCATGGAAGCCCCGGAAAATGATACCAAAACTGAGACTAAGAAAGGAGAGGGCATGTTGCCTGTGCCGCCCAGACCCAGGCAGCCTGGCGCTGGGAACGGACGCTCAGGGGGCAGCATGGGAGTTTGTGAAAACCCGGAAAAGTTCCAGTATGTGGAAAAGAGCGAGACGTGCGCTCCACGCTGCTCGTCCGCTGTGGACGTGTTCTGGTCCAGACAGGATAAGGACTTTGCTTTTATTTGGATGGCGGTTTGGTCTACCCTCTGCTTCGTATCCACAGCTTTCACAGTCCTAACCTTCCTCCTAGACCCACACCGCTTCCAGTACCCAGAGCGGCCCATCATCTTCCTCTCCATGTGCTACAACGTTTACTCAGTCGCCTTTATCATTCGATCCGTCGCTGGGGCAGAGAACATCGCATGTGACCGTGAGAATGGCGAGTTGTATATCATCCAAGAAGGCCTGGAGAGTACGGGTTGCACCATAGTCTTCCTCATCCTCTACTATTTTGGCATGGCAAGCTCAATCTGGTGGGTCATCCTCACCCTCACTTGGTTCCTGGCGGCTGGTAAGAAATGGGGTCACGAAGCTATTGAGTCGCACAGCAGCTACTTCCACATGGCTGCTTGGGGCATTCCTGCCCTGAAGACCATAGTCATCCTCACCATGCGGAAAGTTGCGGGCGATGAGCTCACCGGACTGTGCTATGTGGGCAGTATGGATGTGGGGGCGCTAACAGGCTTCGTCCTCGTGCCTCTATCCTGCTATCTTGTCATTGGGACGTCTTTCATCCTGACTGGCTTTGTGGCGCTTTTCCACATCCGGAAGGTGATGAAGACCGAAGGCACCAACACGGAAAAGCTGGAAAAGCTGATGGTGAAAATCGGTATCTACTCCATCCTGTACACAGTTCCCGCCACCTGCGTCATCATTTGCTACTTCTATGAGCGGCTCAACATGGACTACTGGAAATTCCGAGGGCTGCAAAGCAAGTGCACCACATTCCCGGGTCGGAGGAACGAGGACTGCTCTCTGGAGTCTTCGGTGCCCACCGTGGCCGTGTTCATGCTGAAGATCTTCATGTCGCTGGTGGTGGGCATCACCAGTGGCGTGTGGGTCTGGAGCTCCAAGACTCTGCAGACTTGGCAGGGGCTGTGTAGCAGAAAGTTTACAGACAGGACTTGCAGGAAGCACTGCAGCGGGAGCTGCAGCACTAGTCACTGCCACTACAAAGCACCTGCCGTCATACTGCACATGTCCAAGACGGATCCCTACTCGGACTGCCCTACGCATGTATGAGCACAGCACTGAAACTGGCCTCATCTGTGATGTACTGTACTGTGGACTTTGTGAGAATAAGACATGCAGTTCAGTGAAGCTTTATGGTGAACTAAACAAACTTAAAACCCAACATTGCAGCTAAACAATGGATTAACAGTACTTTCTTAAAGGGAAAATTTTATTATCGCTTGCTGTAGCAATAAATGAGACAGATATGCACATCCTAATCAGTTATAAATATCTGCACTTGCATGGAGAAGTGCACAGTGTTCCCATTTAAAAGCTGTTCAATGACTTGTTAATATGTTTAAATACTTGTTCAAATGTTTCAGGACACATTATTTATTGTATATATATATATATATATATTTAATTTTCTTGGTCTTGGTTTCTCACAAGATGGCATTGATCAGTGTTTAAAAGTGCCTTTTTGAAGAAGATAATAAAATGTTATATATTTTCAACAGTTGTCTGAAGTTTATTCTTTGAAGTAGGCACTTCAAGAGTTAACTGCTAAACTAAGTGCGTTTTACTTGTACAAAGACAAAATGCACTTTTGTTTTGTTGTTGCTACACAAAGTAACACTATTATTTCAATCTCATTTAAGTACTTGTGCCGGACGGCTGTGTTTGCATCTATTTAGAGGTGGAAGCTAAAAACAAGCGCCTTGGTGAGACTTTTCACATGGACTGTAACAAGAAAATGCGTCAAAGCAATGCAAATATTTTGATGAAGAAAGCTAGGTTTGCATCTGAAAGGTTGCCCCAGTTCAAATGCAAATCGATCCATGAGGGACCCTTTCAGGGGCCTTCAAAAGAGTGGGCTACCCCCGAATAACACAAAGCTATGTGGCTTTGTACGCCCCTGACACGAATAAATCTATGTCACTTTTAGGGGGCTATTGGTCAGAGTTGTGACTAAGCTTGGATCATGGAGATTAAGCTTGTAGCTAAGGCCTCATTTTTGTTTTTAGCACATTGTTTTTGCATCGCGTTATGCTCCATGTTCGCTGTTTTTTTTTTCTTCTTCTTTCTTTCAGCTGTTTGCTCTATTTTCTCTCTTTAATTCCCCTCCATATGACAGACGCAGTCGCTTTGGGCACGCTCTCCTTTGAGCGCGTTTATCAGAACAGAAATCCCTGGTGGTTTTCTTTCCTTCATCCTCAAAGGGAATCGCTGAGCAGAGCGACAGACCGTAGCCTGGATTTCTCTGTGCGAACGTTCACATCATCACCTTTAAACACAGAGGTTGTTCTGGAATTATATTTCATTAATGAGGTGCACCACATGCACACAAACACATCCAGATTCTCCTATTGTTGTGTGTCGCTTCTCTCTTCCCCCTCCACTCTTTGATGTGAGCCACTCATGCAAATAAAGGCACTTTTCTCCGACGCTTGATCCGGAGCATGTAGGGCTCCGATATCTGCTTGAATTGTATTTTCTTCACCCTACCTCTGCCCATCTGTAACTGCAGATCTGGATTTGAGATGATTCATTAGTATGCCATTGTAGCTCACTTTCTTTAAAAAAAAAAAAACATTATTAGGGAATTTATCCATATGTCAAACCAACACGCTGCATTATGAGCATACATATTTCATATATATTTTTATAATATTGTATTTATATAACATTTAAGTCTATGACATGGGTCTACGTTAAGTATCCCTCAAAAGAATGGTCTATGGTATTCACAATAGTTGAATAGTCTGATACTGGTAGCCACTCTAGGTATAGCAACATATGGGCCCGTTAGGAAATATATTCAACACTATTTCAAGCATGAGATAATGGAAAATTTGGAGCTAGTGAGAAGTTTACAGTTACATATTGCACACTGTCAAAGTAAATAAGCAAGTACAGTAAGTACTGGTGTAGTGTGATAAAAACACTACAATGTTGTTTTTATGTGACATTGTTTCAGCAAAATTAGATTTTTTTTTTTTTTGGTAAAATATTTAATTAAATGTTGTTGTTCATCACTGTTTTCAACTCAGTTGTTGAAAGATTTTTTGTCATATATTATTTCAAAATATATCACCCCTTAAATAAAAGTTCTGTCCTTTTTCACTTAGTTCAGCCTTCTGTAACAGGAAGTAGCCCATTCTCTTTTATATCATCATACGTGAGCTTACTGAGTCCTTTGTTTGCTTATAACCAAGGTTTCCCAAACACATTAAATTTAAGTTCATGGTCCACTCAGTTGGTCAAGCAAATATAATTAAAGTGCCTTAGTATTTCCATATACATGAAATTTCTTCCACCATATAAACGATCTGAATAAAATTTATCAGGGTTTGGTACGGTGGCTGAGAGAGCTCAATGTGCTGCAACTGAAGAAGACACGTGCACAAAAAAAAAAAAAAAAAAAAAAACACCATCAAATTAAAGGCACACTATGTAAGATTTTTGGATTAAAATATCCAAAAACCACTAAAACAGTGTTATTTATTTTGTTGACCTGTGTACTTGCATTATCCAAGATGTTTCTAAGAATGTTTAAATCCAGAGAAATAAGCAATTTTATCAAGAACACCTGGTCCGTGCGTCACCTATCGGTGACATCATACCTGTAGCTAACATATCATAATCAGATGCAGCTTTATTTTTAGTAACAGTAATACAGCATTTTAAAATGAATTGCATGCCATTTATCAGCACAAGCCATCCAGCATTTATTAATATGATATTCTAATATCGATCAAGCTTACTGCATTGTGCAACAAGTGTCTCACAGCAGCCGCCGTGCGACATCTCCCAAGATTCTGCGTTCAATCTTGGCGTCATCAAGCTATGCCTTTGTTTTGAATAGGCGACCTCTAGCGGTGAAAATCTGCGTAGTGTGCCTTTAAGAAAACATCTTCAGTTTGACAACATGTGCTGCAAATGCTCACAATGCAACCAAATATAGAAACAAGCAGCAAATACTCACAACACACATACGATCAGGATGTTAAAATAAAGAAAAAACTCACCTTTCAGGTCATCAACAACACCAATGATGAGTAGACATTGAACAATAAGTGGTCCCAGCCAGGTTCGTCACTTATTAGGGTCCTCTTGGGCAAAACATTTATTTATTTACCTCAGACCAAACATTTACCTCAGATATATTAAAAAACAATATTATGTACATTTGCTATATTTTATAATGTTCTATTCAAGACCTAGAATGGGTCTTGTGCATTATGTAGCTATGTTGATTTGATTTCACAAGTAATAATTGTTCAATTTCCAAAAACCGGCCCAGACAATCAATTATAGTTGGCAAATATAGCCCTATAACAATTTGTGACACTGCTGCAAAATTGTACAGGCAGTCGCTGACAGGTCTATATGAGTTATAGAAGCCACATTGTTTTGTTGTTTAAACTGACAGCTGCATGTGTCATTTACTCATCGTCATCACAACAAAGCGGCTCCTCTGAGAGAACTTTGGCAAGTGCACACATCCTTTCAGCAACTGCTGGTTCAGAGCAGGTCGTTGAGGTCTGCTAGCGTTTTATGACAGAGTGTTTTGGTATTTTTCAGCTCAGGTTGCCTCTCTAGAGGGGTGTTTTACCTCCATCACAATGTCAGTAAACTGCATCGGGAACGAGACTGTGTGTGTGTGTGTGTGTGTGTGTGTGTGTGTGTGTGTGTGTGTGTGTGGTTCAGGTAAACACTACATTATGGGGACAAAATGTTTTGGTGACCTTATTTTTGGTCATGCATTTTTTGGTCCCCATCAGGAAAACAGCTTATAAATCATACTAAGTGATGTTTTATTAAAAATGTAAAAATGCAGAAAGTTTTCTGTGATGGGTAGGTTTAGGGTTAGGGGATATACAGTTTTTTTCAGTATAAAAATCATCATGTCTATGGAATGTCCCCATAAAACATGGAAACCCAATGTGTGTGTGTGTGTGTGTGTGTGTGTGTGTGTGTGTAGAGGTACCAATTAAAAAGACTCAGGCCAGTGGCTTATGTCGGAAAGGCACCTGCCCGACCACAAATGCGAGGTCAACACTGGAGCAAAACATGCATTCACTCACATCCTCTCACTCACTTCCTATGGTAGCTTGTTTCCGTCACAGAATAAAAAAGGAAATTGCGCCTTTTTATCTCACAATTCTGACTTTTTTCTCACAATTCCGAGTTTATATCTCACAGTTCTAAGAAAAAAATCTGAATTGAGAGATATGAACTCACAATTGTGAGAAAAAGAAGTGAGAACTGTGAGTTTATATCTCGCAATTCTGACTTTTTTTTCCGCAGAATTCTGAGATATAAACTTGCAATTGTGAGAAAAAATTAGTATTGTGAGATATAAAGTCACAATTACCTGTTTTATTCTTATATTCCTTGGCTTCCATAACTTCCTCTCTCACAAACCTAAAATGATGGTAAAACAAAGGTATTAAACAAAGGAATAGACATTAAAGGTGCAGTATGTAGGATTTCTGTCCACTACAGGTCGCTAAAGGTCGCTAGAGGCCTATTTAAAACAAAGGCGTAGCTTGATGACGCCAAGTTTGAGCGCGGAATCTTGGGACATGTGGTCTTCACCTCAGCGGACGGTGCAAAAGAATAGGGATAGGACTCGGGAAGAAATCATGTTCATGGATGCGATTATTAACGTTACTGTAGTATGAAGCAGAGCAGGACCAAGTGTTGTGGGAGCTGAACAAGGCCGCTGGAGCGATTGCGCAACACACGCCTTACGAGCAACGGAACTTTTATTATGCCACAGTCGCCGGCGCTGCTTCCGCTTTTCTGGTCATGAGTATGAGGTAACACAGCTCTGTTTATTATATATATATATTTGAGAGTGTTGAAAATGATGTTATAATGTTACTCTGTGCGTTCGCTCGGCGGCTGCTGTGAGACACTTGATTGAGACACACTGCAGTAAGATAGATCGATTTTAGAATATCATATTAAATGCTGGATGGCTTGTGTTGATAAATGGCATGCAATTCATTTTAAAACGTACTGTATGATGGAGAAAATTCTGTATTACTGTTACTAAAAATAAAGCTGCATCTGATTATGCTATGTTAGCTACTTGACAAAATAGTGTTTTTCTCTGAGGCATGGTAAAGCATAGTACTCGCAAAAAATCAAGGAAATTAGATTTAAACAAGACTAAACATGTTGAGCTATATAACAATAATTAGTTTTCTGTCTATAAATATATCAAAACAGTTGTTCCCTTGTCTATTAAAACATGTAAATATTAAAGCGTCTTTTGTGTTTCCATGGTTTCTACAAAATAAAACCGGAAACCGAGGGTAACGCGGGTATGACGCAATTGACAGGCGACTCCTCACACGTCCCGGAGCCTTGGTTAAAATTGCAATTTTTCTCACGATTTACAAATAGTTGCAAACATTCGGGATATTGTAAGTGAACAAAATATATAACACTGGCCTAGTGGTTTTTGGATATTTTACTGCAAAAATCTTACATATTGCACCTTTAATCAGGGTAGCGCCATATTATTTTCTGACGGGAATGAAAACAAAGACCTATACGAAACATCTTTCCAAAAAGACTTTAAATAAACAAAAACTATTTAGAAAGTGCTGTGAAAATTTCATGTGATCTAGGACCTTTATACAGCACATTCCACTAAAAACACTGTAAGTCTATCACAGCCTCGCTTTCATCTGAGTTAAATTTAGAATGGCGTCTATAGACTAAGCTAAGGTCTATAGTTCACTCCAAAATGCATTTGTTTATATATTTTGTTAGTAACACTTTATTTTGATGGTCCCCTTTAGACATTCTGTTGACTATAAGTAACGTTGCATCTACATGTCAACTAACACTCATTAGAGTATTAGTAAACTGTCTGCTCAATATCTGCTAACACTTTATTGTGATGGTCCTCCAACAGACATTCTACTGATAATAAGTCACTTTGCAAGTAATGTCAACTTATTCTGCTAACCCTACCCCTAACAGTCTACTAATACTCAACTAATACTCTAATGAGAGTTAATTGACATGTAGGTGCAACGTTACTTCTAAAGTCTAAAGGGGACCATCAAAAAGTGTAACCATTTTATTATCTAATGCACTTTTTTAAAGAGTTAAAGTGATCGGATACTTTTTAGTCCCACTGCGGGTCGGTTAGCCACACTCTCATCTGTCCGGCTGAGTGGAGTGTGAGAGACCCTGTCCGGTCATGTGTTTGATTAAAAGAGGATCTTTATGAGGTGTTTACCCACCTCCACCCGAACCCCAGCCATGCTTATCAGTCCACAACCATCCACCCACCCCTCAGGAAAGAAGAAAGAGAGAGAGAGGGAGAGAGCAAAGAGAATAAAAGAAGCCCTCATTACACTCATCCACCCCCTCCACCCTCCCCTGCCCTCCAGAGAACTATCCCTTTTCTGCACTGTTTTGATGTGTAAATGAGCGCATTGAAAACCTGCTGGCCTAAAAGAGAAGCTTTCCATGAAAATGCGCCAGTCGCTTCGCAGTGGGGTTCACACATATTGAGTCTGCCTCGCTCAGCACGGATGCTCCTGTTTTACTAATATGAATGTGTACAAACAAGTATGAGAACAATCATGTAAACGAAACATTGAAATGTAGGAAAATCGGTACTCAACTCATGCACAATCAAACTGGATATAAACATTAAGGTCAACATGAAATCAAAATTAACTTTCTTAATGCACAATCCAGATATTCCCAAAAAATTCTTGACATTATTGTTGCAGGATTTGTTGCTATGTTCCTAAAATACAATGTCTGTTCGTATTGAAACATTTGTGATATGTCTCTAGTGTTGTAATTTGAATAGGTAGGAGCTAAACTAACAAGCATAATAATGTGACACTTATGATGTTAAAATTCATGTATTTCTACAACAGAAGCTATATGTCAGTAAGCTAAATTAAGAATGATTGCATCTCAACTACATATTAGCACATATTTCAGTCAAGAACTGATTATTTTTTAATGCACACACATAGCTGCAGGCGTATACAGCGAGTATAGTATTCAGGTTTTCTTTACAATGTGATTAGTTTCCACCTTACCAGCTAAAATGACAAGATATTAAGTCTTGTTTTCTGAAAAAATGCTTAAAATTAAGTGACTTTATGCTTAAAACGAGAGAAAATATCTGCTAGTGGGGTCAGAAAATCACACAATCTTGTTTTCCATTTGAATTACGTTTTTTTTAAGCATGCTTAAAGTTTTTTAAGCATGAACTACTTAATTCTGATAATTTCTTTCAGGAAAAAAAACTTAATATCTTAAAGGGGTCGTTGGTTATGATTTCACTTTTTTAACTTTAGTTAGTGTGTAATGTTGCTGTTAGAGCATAAACAACATCTGCAAAGTTACGACGCTCAACGTTCAAAGCAAAGGGAGATATTTTCATTTAAAGAAATCACTTTTTAAGGACTACAACAAACGGCTGGTAGGGACTACAATGAGCTTCTTCCCGGTTTAGTGACATCACTAACCCTAAAATTTACATAAACCCTGCCCCCGAGAACACACAACAAAGGGGTGAGGCCATGTTATTGCAATACAGTACGTAACACAAATGCAATAGCATGTCATAAAAGCAAGACGACAACATGACAAATTATAACCGTAATTAAACTAAACTATACCTGTTCTATCTTCATGCAGCATATATTCTCTGTAGGCATCTTACAACAGTTCCCACACGAGCGATTTATAGATTATCATGACAGAATATGCTAATCAATGACTTTAAGATAGTTAACTCCACATCAGCTACATAAATTCATCAACTAACCATTCAGAAACTCTCTCTCTCTCTCTCTCTCTCTCTATATATATATATATATATATATATTTTTTTTTTTTTTTTTTTTTTTTTTATTATTATTAATTAATTAATTTATTTATTTATTTATTGCAGTGCTCCAACTACCTTCCTCCATTCTGGTGTGTTTTTTCTGGTTGATTCATACAGAAATTTGTAACATAAAAGAAGTAAAATTGGTCTCACACTGATTTAACATTTACACAAACTGAATGAATAGATATGACAGAAACACACATTGCATTGCATGTTTTGTGTATCATCACCAGTGCTTTTACACACACACACACACATGCACATATTCAGTACATAGTAACCACAACGCACACCCAAACAAAACATAACCTTCTGACTGTTAATCTGAAGCTGCCAAAGGTGGAACAGCCAAAGTTCAGGTTCAAAAAAGGGGGGTCTCTGTCCTTACGATGAGGAAAATATGCATGAAATATCCAAAAAATATTTTTTAAACAAACATTGAGATTCACAGAATAACATGAAGTCTACCCAGATTCCAAAATACTGAAACAGTGCAGACTTTGTCAGAGTTTATGTTAACGAAAGACCCCCAAATATGTTTAAAAAAATAACCACAGTAAAGAAACTTCAGGAGCACATTGAATTTTACAGACCATAACCCATCAACCTCATTGGTTCTGTCTTTGTGCTTGTTCAAGTGTTCAGTGCTTCTGTTTTGTAATCAAATATGAAGTTCTGAACTCATCTTGAGCCAACTTCTGCTCTCAGAGTAACACTGACATGGGTTTATTAAGCCACTGCAAACCCACAAAACCTGCACTTGGCCACAGCTTGATTTCACTGTATAGCTTGGAGACAGCACAGGCACACTTGGATTTGATCCCATGCACTTCAAAATTCAGTAAAACAAAGGCCCAAAACAGAACACAATTCATAATGAAACACAAGTATATGTTGCGTTCTCAGCTAATCGCCACAAGGGGCGCTATAATGGAAACTTTCCCTGTCTTACTGCTCACAGTTCCTCCATCCATCCGCTCTCCAAACTGCGTTTCCTATGTAGGGTCACAGGGATGCGGGTGTCTTAGGCTAAAGGCAGGGAACCTATGGACAATTTAGTGTCACCAATTTACTTGACCTGCATGTCTTTGGGCTCAGGTGTGGCTCAGTTTGGGGGTTTTTGGTTAAAAACTGGTGTTGATATGGTTTACTTAAGGCTGTGAACCAGTACCAATATTAAAACTTGTCCTGGCCCAGTTCAGGGCCGGTTATGGGTTATTAATTGGCTAAGACTTGGTCCAGTTATGGCCCATATGTGGCCCTTGTCTTTAATCCAGATCTGGGCCACCCGAGGACCATAAATCATTGCTGTATGTGGGCCGAGCGAAAGCTGGTTGTGTAGACCAGAGTTGGGCCAGGGAAAAATTGCTATGTTGGTAAAAACAGTGAAGATTTTAAAAACACTTAAAGTACCTTAATGTACTAAAACAGTGATATTAAAAGATCAAGCCCAGAATATAAATGCTAATGGTTAAGAGTTTTTTATAATGTTTTTCTATGGAAAAATGCTTAATGAGAAACTGTGTGTTGCGTTTATATTCTGTTGCATTCATTTCTGCTTGCCTGTACATAGTATGCATCATCAAGGTGTATACTGAATTAGGTCTTTTAACTTAACTGCCTACTACCTTAGTACTTAGTACAAAATGACTGGTGGGCAAATGACTGTTTTGCCCTCCAGGTAGACATTCCTATAAGGGTGTGACATCAAACAATGTATTCTTCTTATCTTTCAAAACCTCCTCTCCAATCATACCAATCCATTCTGGTAACGCACACTTTTTACAATTCAGTCGGTTCGCAATGGATAAAATCAAGTCCCCATCACCTTTTTCCTTTAATATCCTGTTTCATTCAGAGGTATCATATTGCAGAAAAAAAGAAAAAAAAAATGTTGTAAAATGTTTAGCATTAATAGAGTGTTGGCATGTTTATAGCTACTGAACTTAAAAACACTTCTGGTTTAATGGTGCAGACATTTCAGGTAACTCTATCGCCCCCTTGAGTACTGAGGTTTGTTACCTCCACAGTAACTAAGGAATGCGTTAGGAATTTAAAAAAGGGGCACTTGCTATGCATTCCCATCTGTAATTGCATACTGACTGTGAGCATATTTCTTGCTTTACAGTCCATGATATTAAGTAGTTTGTGTAAATACAAACTACTTAATATAGAAGAAAATATGAAAGTTAATGGGTCATGATTTGCATGATCTCCAGACATATGAAACCCACTAAATCAGAGATTTAGGTCTTAAAACATCAGCCTTTCCCCTTCTCAGTCACTGTGAAAAATGGTATTAAACAGAACATAAAGCTTAGCGCAAATTTCCAGTCTGTTTCATCATGCCTTTCAGAGGCTGCAATAAATAGCAGAAGAGATGCCAGCGGTTGTCAAGAGATTTGCAGCATACTCAAGTACTCAAGTACTCATCTTTACGTCTTCCCTTCTCCTAGTCCCTGAAAAGAACGCTTGTTCTATTTTAGCATTTAACAGCCAGCTTCATTTTAATATCAGCATGAGATATTGTTTGTCGACTTCTCCACATTTTACATGTTGCCCTCAGGAGTACAGAGTCAGTAGTGACTCTGCTCGATTGATCCGAGGTAACTTTTTCCTCCTCCTCTCTTCAAAGTGACGTGAGCACATAGTGACGGCAAGTGTTTGTCGGGGTGACAAAGTGACGGGCGCTCGTCGAGGCCTTTCATCGGAGGTTGTCACAAAGTGTGATCACAGGCGCTGTGTTATCTAGGTCAGGCGTTTAGACACGGAGGGCTCTTCCATTTTGATTCTAGTTGCTAGGCAGCACCCTTCTCTAATCTCCAGTACCAAAGTCTCTCCAGAGAGAGCAAGAGAGAGGGATCAGCAAAAGAAAGAAGAAGCGACATGAAAAAACAACAACAAAGGGCTGTAAACGGTGTCATCGTCTGGTTTTAGAAACATAGGCGGCACTGGGTGGCAGGGGGGTCAGCGGTGTGGAAGTGCAAAGAAAAGACACCCATACATCCTTGGGTACCTCCTTATCTTGACTTACAATCAAACTGTGTCTCTCATCTCGCTCAAAAACACACAAGCAAAAAGCCCCAATATACTTTAAGTGGAATCGAAGAACAAACTGGTGTGGCAGGGGGCTGATGAACTGATGTCATTTTAAACAAAATCAGGCCAAAACGGTTCATTTCAGGAGTTCAAAACAGCTCACCAAAGTGAATTTTCTGGAAAAGTTTGCTCCAGCTGGTAAACATCTTTGAAGTACCATTGGTCCGTGATGGTTACATAAGTAGGTGTGGCTCTGAGGCTCCGCCTTCTTTGACATAGAAATCTTCTCCGGTAAATTTCCTTTGTTCAGTCTTTTGTTCAATATATATATTATATGTCTATAACAAACCCATACATAAAAACAATGTATTTTGGAGATAAGTTCTTTGTAGAACTTATACACACTATATGGACAAAAGTATTAGGACACACCTCTTAACTACTGAATTCAGGTATTTCAATCAGACCCGTTGCCACAGGTGTATAAAATCAAGCACCTAGCAATGTAGCCTGCATTTACAAATTTTGTGGAAAAAATGGGTTGTTCTGAACAGCTCATTGAATTCAAGTGTGGTACTGTGATAGGATGCCAGTTTTGCAATGCGTCAGTTTGTAAAATTTCATCCCTGCTAGATATTCCATGGTCAACTATAAGTGATATTATTGGAAAGTGGGAACGTTTAGGAACAGTAGCGACTTAGCCAAGAAGCGGAAGACCCCGTAAAGTCACAAAGCGTGGTCACCGAGTGTTGAGGTGTATGGTGAGTAAGAGTCGCCAATAACGCTCTGCTGATTCCATCGCTGAAGAGTTCCAAACATCCACTGGCATTAACATCAGCACAAAAACTGTGCGCCAGGAGTTTCTTGGAATGGTTTCCATGGCCTCACATCACCAAATACAATACCAAGCGTCAGATGAAGTGGTGTAAAACACGCCACCACTGGACTCTGGAGCAGTGGAAACCTGTTCTGTAGAGTAATGAATCACACTTCTCTGTTTGGCAGTGTGATGGGCAAATCTGGGTTGGGTGGATGCCAGGAGAATGTTTTCTGCCTGACTGCGTTGTGCCAACGGTAAAATTTGGTGGAGGAGGGATAAGAGTATGGGGCTGTTTTTCAGGGGATGGGCTAGGCCCATTACTTCCAGTGAAGGGAATCTTAATGCTTCAGCATACCAGTACATTTTGGACAATGCTATGCATTTTGGTGAAGGCCTTTTCTATTCTGTCATGACTGTGCCCCAGTGCACAAAGCAAGATCCATAAAGACATGGTTGGATGAGTTTGGTGTGGGAGAACTTGACTGGCCCACACAGAGCCCTGACCTCAGTCACATCCAACACCTTTGGGATAAACTGGAATGGATATTGCGAGCCAAGCCTTCTCATCCAGTGTCAGTTCATGACCCCACAAATGCTCTATTGGATGAATGAGCAAAATTTCCCACAGAAACACTTCTAAATCTTGTAGAAAGCCTTCCCATAAGGGTGAAAACTGTTATAGCTGCAATGGGGGGCCAACTACATATTAATATCTATGTATTTAGAATGTGATGTTATTACAGTACCTGTTGGTGTAACAGTCAGGTTTCCCAATACTTTTGTCCATAAGCATGCACATTTTAAAGGTCATAAATATATACAATATTTGCACTTTTTTCTGAACCCAGTGGCCATGAAGGTTTTTGAAAGACTCATCCTGTCTCACCTAAAAAACATAACCAACCCCTTGATGCAGTTTGCATAACGGAAATATGAAATTAAATACTGTTGCCTCACAACAAGAATATCCCCATTATATGTAATGTCTAATTAATTGTATAAATGATATATGGGTCATTGACGAATAAGGTTTTTAAAAGTGTAAAAAAAAAAAAAAAAACATAATGGAGACATAATTAATTTTGAAGTTTTATTAGGTGTTAACAATGAGATTATGTGGTTTTTATAATCAATTAACACTGCTTTTGTCTTTTTTTTTACAAGATGGACAAAATTTGTCACCAAAAAAGTCATTCGGTTTAACCAAAATTTCGGTTTTACCGAATGGCACTTTTGGTTATGCCGAATGACAATATTTTTAAACAATGCTAACAGGCTGATATCTAGCTAGCTAGCTAGTTAGCTTACTAGCTATCTGACAAAAGGACAATTAAACATTTTATATTTAGTACAAGTTTTTAAAATATTACAACATTTTCCATGTTTTATAGCGGTTATACCAAATGACCTGATGTTTCGGGATGTGTATGAGCAAGTGAAAACATGAATTTTTCAAATAGTTAAGAGAGAGTTAGTTACTTTGCTTTATGACCATGTGGTCCTGTGCAGGTGTCTGAATGATGTCACATCCTGTCACATGATATTGACCGCATGACTTGATCCAAAATGGTCCCTTTCTATTGGTTACTCCGGATGACATCAATGAAATTCATTTTTCTGGACATTCTTTCTCATAACAAAGCAATGACTTCTACACATAATTTTAATACCATTTTGCACTATATTGATATATGAGGTTATAAAATCATTCCAGAATAAAAAATATATACATTTATTTCATTTTAAGATATTTTAATCACAAATGAAATGGCTGTATTGGCCTTTGGACGGTTAAACCGAATGACCTTTTGACACTTCAAAATCTTTAAAATACTTTTATATGTAGCAAAATATAATTAAAATATTTTGGATTCAATATAAAAAGATCTAGTTGTACTACCTTACATACTTTGGATGTCATATCTTTGTTTTTTATTATTATTAAGGCCTTTGGACAGAAAAATGACCCGTCACCTCATTGACCCATATATATATATATATACGTCAAAAAATGTATTATATATGCATAAACATATTCTATTGGCTAGATATATGTCACTATATTAAAGATGTCAATATTGTTATCTTCTAATAGGTTTCATATATGTTTTTAATTTATATAACAATTTCTTATATGGATATCTTAAATATGTATATATATTACAATTGAGTATGAGAGTTGAAAGTATGCTAAATTTTGCTTCAGTAGCTTCTCCTGCTGATGAAGAGATTAAAAAGTTATAAATAAATTTAAGGCAACAACATTGAGCCATGAATGACAGAAACTATTAATAGAGATGCTGAAGGTGTTAAATAGCAACGTGAGCTTGTGACTGCAGCATGATGGTTTGATGCTCACCCTTCAGGGGCTCATTCTGAGAGAAAACTAGCCAGATCCTCCCTCCTCTTTTTCTGTACATCTCTCTCTGCTTATCTCTCTCGTTTCCACCGTCTCTAGAGATAGCAAAAATATTCTGTATATGTAGGCCTATGTGTGAGAAAAGCAAGGCAAAAAGAGTGCAATGTGCTTGATGATGATACTTTAATCTTTTTTTTTTTTCTGTTTCATGAAAATTTAGTTCAAAGCAGACTATTTTAAAACCATGAAGTGGAGATCAGTAAAAACTGTATTCAGAAGGTGGAAGAACTGAATTCACTTCAAACACAACCACTGTGCCTCTGTACATATTCCATACAGATATAAGGACCTCAATAATTTGGTCTGTGAATTTGATGAGAAATATTTGCCCATACTGAGATCCTTTACATTTGATTGGCAAATCAGTTTGAGACATTACTGAGAGCTCTTCAAAAACTTTAGTGGAGACCTATGAAATAACTGGGGTCTTTTTCATAGGAGAAACAACTGAGAACCATCAGACTTTTCCATTTGCATTTCATGGTTGTCTAATACAATCACCAATTTTCCATACAATCACCATGATTTTCTCAAGATTTTGTAACTTATATTTGTGGCTGGTGCATTATATCTGCATCAGGGAGAGCTTGACTCAAGAAGAATCGACCCTTAGCCAAGACATCTCATCCTGCAGTAAAAACCTCATCAAACAGACACACGCTCATATCAGAGAGAGCCGTGCTGATTGAACTCCAGTCCTCCTCGCATTTGATCTAAACTTCTCCTCCCCTTCAAAGCACGCACACTTTTAATCCACTTACTTTTATTTTCTCATGTTACTTTCCTCATCAAGGTCAGACTTATAAGAATCCGTGTTTGAAGCGCTTATGAGCACAAAGCTCCAAGATATTTTAAAGAAATGTTAGTCATAACAAACTGTGCAGATTTGATTCAGGTTGATTGGGGACCTCTTTCCAAGTCATTTCAATGGCAAAAAGTGTCTGAATCACCCTGAATTCACCCTATATATCAGCTGAATAACAACACTATTGTCTTTTTTAGAGCTTCTTTACAGCAGAATTGAATTATGTTTTCATCATTAATCATTATTTTCCTGTTTATCGCTGTAAAGCTGCTTTGAAACAGTCTGTATTGTATAAAATGCATGTTGACTTGACTTATATTTCATTGATATAACACTATTTACATGAATAAGGCACAAATTAGAGTCTGAGACACTACAAAATGATTTTTTTTCTAGCAACCCTTACAAAAAAAGTTTATTCAAGTGTGCTGTTAGTATACTTCTTTTAAATTAAAGATAAGAAAGTATACTTTCAGACTAATTTTTATGTACTTCTCAGAAATTTACTTAAAATTACACTTATGTATACACTAAATAGTGGGCCAATTTAGCCCCAAGCAGTATTGAAATAGTATACTTACAAGTATACTACTAGTACATTGATATTAGTATACTTACTACATAAAGTATACTTAAAAATATACTTGAACTTTACTTAAGCATACTTAATGAACTTGAAGTTCCCAGGCTCATTGGGAAAACGTGCCTGTGGAAACGTTTATGCAAAATTATGGAGCTGGTTATGTGATATAAACGTCAAAGCGTATTAGTATACAAATCATGTAATATGGTAAAAGTGCTTTGAGCTCATAGCATAACATTGTTAAACTGAACTGCTTGAAAATGAATCTTTATTAATCAATAATCTGTCCCTGTAATCATAGTTTTTGTGAAAAGGAATAAATGTGGTTGGTGTTTTACTGACACTAGTGTTCATTTTAGCTGGAAACTGCAGTATAGGTTTTAGAAAAAAAAACAAAATGTAGGTAGAGGTATATTTTTCCAGTGCACAAATGTTACTTTTTAACAATAAAATTGTCAATGCTTAACCTTCAGAAAATGCTGTCCCCTTTTACATTTATTTTATATGAGATTTAAAACAGTTACCAAAATTTGCGACATGTCTAATTAAAGTCTAAGTAAGTTAATTTCTAGCAAGACAAGAAATCAAAATTTATAACATATTTACATATATAAATGCAAGATTGATTTAATGTAAGTTTGTTGGTTTGTAGCTACTGATTATATTTCCCATTATTTAAAGAAAAAAAATATTAGTTTTTCTTGTAATAACTTTGAGAAAAGGGCTGAATGCTTGAGCTTGATGAACAAACGTAAGATTTGTGCCTCCTCTTCTTTAAGAAAAGTAATTGGACACCCTATTCGTGAAAAGTGCTGTAAGTATCAGTGAAGAATAGCTTAAACATCGCTCAAATCCACATATTGCTTGCTATGCCACAGCATGTCTTTGTGTTAACGGCACTGAGAGTTAGACTTTCATGTCCATTTCTCCCATTC
Organism: Ctenopharyngodon idella; assembly: GCF_019924925.1. Taxonomy (NCBI): domain Eukaryota; kingdom Metazoa; phylum Chordata; class Actinopteri; order Cypriniformes; family Xenocyprididae; genus Ctenopharyngodon; species Ctenopharyngodon idella. The sequence continues at coordinate 6,849,756 of NC_067237.1, forward strand.
ATTCTCTCGCCCCTTTCTTTCTGTCTCTTGTTGTGGGGAACCGTGTAGGGGTGTAGATAATGCTTTTAGAGAACTTTATAATGAAGTTAACCCTCTCTTTTCCTTCTCATTCTAACCATCAGCCTTTATTCCACCAAAGCCCCTAAAGAGAAGAGTAGGGGGTCAGAGGTCAGTATGCATCTGTATAGTGAGAAAGGGTGTGAATGGGGCTGTGCAATTAAGCAAAGCCTCGGCAAGAACATCGAAGGCTAATATTCAAACTTCGGACCTTATATTTTGGTCTTTCATCAACAATTTAAGGAAAAAAATTATATGGAGGCAATTTTAGTTGATTGTTATTGTGAATAATCAGGTTTCTTAAAATGTTATTAATGCTATTATAAGTGTCCTAATTTATCATTTTAATAAACAAATATGTTTTTGATGTTGGGCCAGGTGCATAAACATAGCCACTATGTTGTCTTAAGAACTAGTATAATCAACTAGCATTTAGCCAAGGGGTAAATCAGTCTTTTCGTTATCAAATTAGACCAATCTACATTTTCATGTAACTGACTTATGAACGGTCTAAAAAAACTTGTAAGACTTGTAAGTCTTTGCAGTTTATACAAATCAAATGGTTGCAACCTAGTAAGCAGTCTTGCCAAGCTAATTGCCAAGCTAAAAATGTAGTTATAATAAGCATTTATTATAAAAAAGCATAACACACAAAAGTATTGGGTAATAGTAAAAACAGTCCATTTTTAATTATATTAAACAATTTTTATTGATACATTGGACTCTTGATCTTAACATTTCTCTTGCCTCATCCGCCATCTTGGATTATTATTTTCATTGAGCTTTTGCAATGTATGCCTATGAATAGAGTTGCAAATGGATAATTTGTGAAGTTTTAATGAGGTTATACATGGCCTTCTCCACAAAGTAGAGTATATATGTGATGCTACCTAGAATTTGTCCAAATTAAGGTATATTGGCTGCATAATTCTGTTGAACAGGACCTTATTTCAGGCATAATTATACTGGCCATCTCGTAAAACAGATTTACGATGGGAGCGCGCCTATTGTATTTTAAAATGCTCTAGGTTTTGGAACAAAGTGCATATATTACTTACTACCCAACAATATGAGGCATGTATTCTTTGTTTAGCACCCCTGCTGAAGGCAGATCTTTTGCCAAATGGTGCTTCCCTGCAATGCAATTCGGGATGTAAAGAGGGTAGAGAGGGAGGTTCTCATTTGAAGCACAGTCCATACAGAGCTCTGTGCACAGTGACCCGTAAAACATGCTGTGTGCTCTTGAATATGGTTAGGATGCTGATGTCTTCACGCCCCTTGTTTTGAGTGAAAAGTCCCTTCTGTATGGTGATAGTTTGAAATATGGTCCTATTCATCTGGAACGTTCGAATTTTGTTCTTGCTTCTTTTGTTCTTGCTTCATTACCATCCCTTTCTGTGCATTCCTCTGCATGGAGTTCCAAAAAAAAATGTTCATATAATCCCACCAATCAGAACAATAGATGGCTATAAACAGATGCATATTTTTAGTTCATCCTACAATTTCTCCTTTGGCCAAACTCCATATTTTCTTCACCATATATCCAAGATGAATTATGTTGAGGTGTTTACCATTTCAATTTTAGATGACATTTTTTGTGTGAATTTAAACTGCTCAAAAAAATTAAAGGAACACTTTGAAAACATCAGATCTCAATGGGGAAAAAAATATCATGCTGCATATCTATACTGATATGGACTGGGTAATGTGTTAGGAACGTAAGGATGCCACATCGTTTGATGGAAATGAAAATGATCAACCTACAGAGGACTGAATTCAAAGACACCCTGAAAATCAAAGTGAAAAAATGATGCAGCAGGCTAGTCCATTTTGCTGAAATTTCATTGCAGCAACTCAAAATGGTACTCAGTAGTTTGTATGGCCTCCAGGTGCTTGTATGCATGCCTGACAATGTCGGGGCATGCTCCTAATGAGACGACGGATGGTGTCCTGGGGTATTTCCTCCCAGATCTGGACCAGGGCATCACTGAGCTCCTGGACAGTCTGAGGCGCAACCTGGCGGTGTCGGATAGACCGAAACATAATGTCCCAGAGGTGTCCTATTGGATTTAGGTCAGGCGAGCGTGAGGGCCATTCAATGGTATCAATTCCTTCATCCTCCAGGAACTGCCTGCATACTCTCGCCACATGAGGCCGGGCATTATCGTGCACCAGGAGGAACCCAGGACCCACTGCACCAGCGAAGGGTCTGACAATGGGTCCAAGGATTTCATCCTGATGCCTAATGGCAGTCGGGGTGCCATTGTCTAGCCTGTAGAGGTCTGTGCATCCCTCCATGGATATGCCTCCCCAGACCATCACTGACCCACCAACAGGTCATGCTGAACGATGTTACAGGCAGCATAATGTTCTCCATGGCTTCTCCAGACCCTTTCACGTCTGTCACATGTGCTCAGGGTGAACCTGGTCATATCTGTGAAAAGCACAGGGCACCAGTGGCGGACCTGCCAATTCTGGTGTTCAATGGCAAATGCCAACTCAGCTCCACGGTGCCGGGCAGTGAGCACAGGGCCCACTAGAGGACGTCTGGGCCCTCAGGCCACCCTCATGTAGTCTGTTTCTGATTGTTTGGTCAGAGACATTCACACCAGTGGCCTGCTGGAGGTCATTTTGTAGGGCTCTGGCAGTGCTCATCCTGTTCCTCCTTGCACAAAGGTGCAGATACCGGTCTTGCTGATGGGTTAGGGACCTTCTACAGCCCTGTCCAGCTCTCCTAGAGTGTCCTGGAATCTCATGAGACTGTGCTGGGAGACACAGCAAACCATTCTGGCAATGGCACGTATTGATGTGTCATCCTGGAGGAGTTGGACTGCCTGTGCAACCTCTGTAGGGTCCAGGTATCGCCTCATGCTAGCAGTAGTGACACTGACCCTAGCCAAATGCAAAACTAGTAAAAAAAAAAACAGTCAGAAAAGATGAGTGGGGAAAAAAATGTCAGCGGCCTCCACCTGTAAAACCATTCCTGTTTTGGGAGTCGTCTCTTTGTTGCCCATCTAGTGCACCTGTTTCATTAACACCAAAGCGGCTGAAACTGATTAACAACCCCCTCTGCTACTTAACTGACCAGATCAATATCCCAGGTGTTTAACTGACTTGATGCTATTCTCTGATTAAAAAGCGTTGCTTTAATTTTTTTGAGCAGTGTATTTATGAAATTATGGAAATATATACAGTTGTGGCCAAAAGTGATATTTTTAATGACCCTACAAGTTTGATAAATCAAAATATAAGGAAAATATTTTATATCTAAACTTGGTTAAGGTATTTATCTGACAAAATTGTTTGGCCAGCTATACAGGCTTTATTTTACTATGCAAAAAAATGCATAGAAAAACAAAAAGTTCACAGGAAAAGGCATACATTGGCTATAACATAATCAGTTATTAATATCTTGTTGGTACTCTATTGTTTTTGCATTCATAATTTCTTTGTATGACAGCTTGTATGACAGTATGACATAATTTGCATTTGCGTTTCATTGTGTTATATCACAAATGAAATTGATTCCAAGCACAATTACATAATATGATTACAAATTTTTTTATAGGCTAATATTTTAATAAAGGGTGAAAATGTAAAATTTTCTAGGCCGAACAACCAGCCACTACTGTATAAGATCTGCAGTTAGAAAGCTCATAGTCTCCCACAAAAGGAATTTATTCTGTCTAACAGAGAACATGACTGCAAACCTCTATGTCACAATGTGAAATATTAGCATAATGCCCATCCCAAAGGCATATGCAAAGAAAGAAGGTGAAGCTCCAGAGAATTGTAGTGTTGTCACCATGGAGATGCTGTTTGTTTCAATGCAAAAGCAAAACCTCTTTGTTCGACCTTCCAAAAATGGATGAACTTATAGGAAGCAGTGGCTAAGATTTTTCTAGAATGCAGCTCCTGAGCAGTACAACCTAAAAGTTAGCTAGCAATGAAAGTACAGTTCATTTTATGGAAATTCTTGAACCTGGGAGAGTACAACGCTGGTTATAGACAAGTCATGCTTACAAAGTTTCCAAACAATCTGCTCGATCAGGCTCAAACTGATACAGTAAAACCAACAACATTAACTGTTTGTGTTTACAATTAAAAAGCCTTGGAAGCTGAAGCAATTACGATAAGGGGTGTTACATTTCCGACACACATTTGAGGTGTTTGGCCAATCACAATGCACTGGGTCAGCTGGCCAGTCAGAGCACTCGGGGCTTTTCAGAAAGAGGGGCTTTGTAGAAACTGGAACTCATTCGGAGTGTTTCAGACAGACTGGGAAGAAAGGTACTGCAAGAATGTGCAGTATGTGAAAAATAATGTGTTTTTTGAACATTAAAGGTACCTCAAACAAACTTTCTTTCCATCATCAGATGTCTATTCTGGACAGTGGGCTGGATAGAGTTTAGTACTGTAGCTAAAATTCAGTTTAAAAAAGGAAGAAGTAGCTTCACAAAATACACCTCTTTGCATAGAGATACTAATACATAGTATCTTGTTTACAGTGCCGCAGAGTACAGACCAGTCAACACTGCTGCCCTGGCTCAAGCATTTTTTTTGTTGTTGTTGTTTTTTTTTCCAGATGTTTTGGCAGCCTTTATGAATCGTTCAAAGGCACATTGTTGAGTTAGTGCATAAGCTGAATCATAAATGCCCAACAGTTTGTTGGGTACAAACATCTGGAACTGCTGGTCCTGTACTAGTAATACATGCTGTACAACACAACATGCTATGCAAATAACAAAGAAGCTGTTTAGAAAGCCAGCGATAATTCTGTTTTGTCCTGTGATTTTATTAGGAGCCAAACAATGATGACCTTTGATCTTTTTCTGCAACATCTACGGTTCCCAGGGTGAGACTGCGTGAGAGCGGCGTTCTCTCCTGTCGCGTTTTACTCCGTGCTGCCGGACATGACTCGCCGTTTTGTACTAATTACCTCTTTCCTGCACTTCTTTATGAGCCGTGTTTGCTTTGTGAGGTGCATCTGGCTCTGTTTACTAAGCAGCACAGTCGCTTGTAAAGTCCACCTGCTCTATAGGGGGTCGTGTCAGCATTAGTGCCTATTAGCGATTCCCAGATCCCAGAGTCTACACTAACCACAACACATGGGACTGAGACATGAGATTGAGAAGTCCTTCAGTCTATACACTGAACATGGCATTTTCCAAATCCTAGTGAGCTTCCTTGCTATATGTACTGCTATCTACAGCATCCTAACCGAAATGGAACCTCATAATTGATTGATTTGGAACATAGGCAGCAACACAAATAGGAGACTCAACACACAATTGATTCCAGTGAAGTTTGACATTAGCATGTTGCTAAGCTCACAGAGTGAGGTTTTAATAATGAAAAAAAGGAAATAGCACAAACAAATTGGATAAGTATAGTCAATATTTTCAATAGATATTTTTATCTTTGAATTTCATTCATTTTACAGTTTTCATCTTGGATGAATATTACACTGAGCTCACTGCAGTGCATGGGATTGTCTTGTCTGCGTAGGATATGTATAATGCTGCCTTTCACTAAGTATGAAACGTTTTGTTAGTTATTTGGTTTCTATTTCTGTGCAGTTGTGGGTAGCTACACCCACAGTGAATCCCATTGGTCGAAAATTCTGCTTCACATAGCTGAATGGCGTGCTGCATTCATGTTTTGTCTGAATTACAAGATGACAACTGTATCCTGAGGTGTTCACATTCTCAGACTTTCTCAGAAATCATCACCAAGAAATCAAAAATTAACAATTATTTATCCATACACATCCATTATTTTTTTTCACATTCATGTGCCCTTATAATGTGCCCTTATAATCTTTGAATCTTTGCAGCGACATCTCTTCTCTAATGACATGTTTACTGCTAGCAAACCACAACCATCCAACTATCCAATCAATTCGTGATTGACTAAATCAAGTCCCACCCTACATTTTTTTTTTTTTTTTTTTTCGAGAAGCCATTTTTTTGGATATAGCAACTTCCATATCATGCCGACTTTAATGCTTAAAGGTTGGTCACACTATACTCTTCCTTCCATTGACTTCCATTTACACACATGCAAATGTTTTTACCCGACATCACAACAGTCAAGTGGGACACGTTGGAACGTTCATAAAATTTCATATTTCCAAATTGCCAATTAACTGTTTTTACAAGTCTTGTAATTAGGGAATGCAGCATTAAACATTTTCAATTTCATTGTATACAGACAAATGATTTCAATGGAAACCTGTCACATCAAGTGTAGTTAGGACATTGTTTTCAAATTTGGAATCTTAAAAAGCAGCATATTGCTGAATGTTACAACATGCAGTCTAGGTAAGGCAGGTGGGTTTTGGAACAGAGCTGTTGTGTGGTATTTTTGATGGTATGAGACACTGAACATAAATGAGGCATCAACATGGGCAGCACAATGCTTTCACACATTCAGTGCTGTTGTACCAGGCCTGTGTTTTGCTTGGCTCCGTAAGAAGGTCATTGCAGTAATATTCTCCCATCTTCTTTCAGCAACTTTATCATGCCCTCTGAATCACAGTTGATAGAGTAAGCAAGTGTGCGAGAGGGTGGAGGTACAGAGGGGGTCAAGTGTGTGCGTGTGTGTGCACGCAACCATGTGTGATCCTGTAAAAGTGTATGTTTGGACACAAAGGGGAAAGAGGGGTGGTATGCTGAGAGAGCACTCGGACTAAGTCCACTGCAAAGCACGAGATGAATTCTGCCGGAGTCTCAAGTGTCATAAAGGCGGCGTTGGGCCAAGAGTGTGTGAGTGTGTGTGGGTGTATGATAGGGTCAAGGGATTAACAGCTGGTATAAGAGTCTCAGTGCCGCTAGACACACACAAAACAAACGCAAACACTCTCCTGTAACAATCAAAGCTGTGGCAAGAGATCTGCTACTAAAATAAATGCCACGGGAGGGGAACAGTGAGACAGGGAAAGAGAGTGTGTGTGTATTTATGTTTGTGGAGTAGAAAGTTGCCTGATTATTTTTCAGTGAATACCCATGATATGATATTCTGGTGCCTGTACAGTATATGATGGGGGCCCCACACATGGCCTCTGTACACTGGCCCAAATCAAAGCCGAGCTCCATGCGTTAAAATCGTGTAATGCACACCTAGTTGTATCTGTAACTAAAGCTGTACAAAATATACAGGGAATACTGTTTATTACGACATTACTACTACAACCTATTAAAGGGTTAGTTCACCCAAAAATGAAAATTCTGTCATTATTACTCACCCTCATGTCATTCCAAAACCTTCGTTCTTCTTCAGAACACAAATTAAGATATTTCTGATGAAATCCAAGAGCTCTCTGACTCCTCTATAGACAGCAATTTAATTACCACTGTCAATGCCCAGAAATGTACTAAAAACATCGTTAAAATAGTCCATGTGACTGCAGTGGTTCAACCTTAATTTTATGAAGCGATGAGAATACTTTTTGTGCGCAAAAACAAAAATAACAACTTCATTCAACAATTTCTTCTCTTCCCTGTCATTATCTTACGCTGTTGACGTAGTAAACACAGTCCAGTGCTTCCAGGTTCTACGTCCGAACGCCAGCTATTGGCTGGCGCTGTACAGCACAACATATGCATGTGATGAGGATGCAGGAGCCGGCCAATAATGAGTCAGCATTCTGACATTTTATTTTGTTTTTGCGCACAAAAACAAAGTATTTTTATCTCTTCATAAAATTAAGGTTGAACCACTGTAGTCACGTGGACTATTTTAACATTCTGGGCCTTGACGGTGGTAATTAAATTGCCATCTATGGAGGAGTCAGAGAGCTCTCCGATTTCATCAAAAATAGATGAACGAAGGTCTTACGGGTGTGGAACGACATGAGGGTGAGTAATTAATGACAGAATTTTAATTTTTGGGTAAACTAACCCTTTAAAGACTTAAAAATTAAAATTCTGTCATCATTTACTCAAGTTGTTCCAAACCTGTATGAACTTGCTGAACACAAAAGAAGATATTTTGAAGAATATGGATAACTAAACAGTTGATGGACCCTATTGCCTTCCATAGTATTAAAAAAAAGTACTATAGAAGTCAATGGGGTCCATCAACTGTTTGGTTACTGACATTCTTCAAAATATCTTCTTTCACGAGTTCACACTTACAAATGATTAGATAGAGTAAAAGAGTATGCGTATTTGGTGTGCTGTCCGGGGGAGGGCTCTGAGCTCGGAATGTGGCCCGAACCCAGAGTACTCCCCCGTATCTCTGGTTAGGATAGTAACCAGGCGAGTGTGAGGAGACAGGGGTGGTGGAAGGATGCAGAAAAAATTGTCAAGGAACATAGGTGAGTTGGTTACGTATTTATAGGCCTCCTCTTATGCTGATTGGATAGATCATTTATAAAGTCAAGTCAAGTAACCTTTATTTATATAGTGCTTTATATAATAGATATTGTTTCAAAGCAGCTTTACTGTGATAACAGAAAAATGATGCATTTCAGCTGTTGTTCTGCTGAAGTCAGTACAATGTTGATTCAGTTCTGTTATCATCAATTACTAAAGTAGTTCATTTAACCATAACCAGTGATGTCATTATCCAGCTCTGTTCAGTTCTCATACAACAGTCAATACAGTCAGATCAATAATATTGCTGAATATTAAGTGTCCCCAACTAAGCAAGCCAGAGGCAGAAGGTTAAAATTCAATTACTATTTTATTTTAGATATAATGATCAACACTCAAACAAAAACAGATATTTGTATACATTTTAACTATATAATTTGTTGAACGGTGGCTGTAAATACTTGCTTTTGTGACAGATTATTCAAACATACATTAAAATAAGACTTTACTAACAAGTTAAAGAATATATAATGAATATGTAATAGTGCATAGTTAGCAAAATGCTCCTCTCTAAAGCTTTTCTTTTTTTTTCTAACTTTCGTGCTATGGACATTGGACAACAAGGCTTTCCTGAGGTAAATGTAAGGACATGTGACATGTTGTTCGCAAGCTGTTTTATTGACATCTTTCTGTGGCATGATAGACATGATACATTTCAGTAAGTTGTACTGATTATTTCAACATATCTTCTAATGTCCATTGATGTGTACTTCATACTATAATTTATAGAAAGCGGGAGACGTAATTGAAGGATTTTGTGTGTATTTTAACACTGTGAAGAAGTGTGTTTTCCATGTGGGAGTGGTGTTTGTGAGAGCAGGACAGAGGTTAAGGGGTCCGGCCTCCAATTTATTTGGGGTGTTAGTTTTTAATTAAAAGTGTAAGTGATGCCCCTCAGCAAGGGCAGAGCCTGTCTGTGTTTATCTTCAGGATGGGTGTCAGACGAGACTTCGCGATGTCCATGTGTGTGGAACAGAAAGGGAGTTACAGGTTTCACAAGGCCACACAGCTGAGGGTGCGAAATCACATCTCTCCTCCTCTTTTCTCCTTCTCGCTTCTGTTTGTTTTTTCTTCCCCAGCCGAGCGGAACACCTTCACGGTTTTGCACAGAAACTCTTTTGTCTCAACCCCTCCTCCCTTTTCTCCATGTCTGTCCACAAATAAATTAACAGAGAAATACAGTACCTGTAGGACTGACCGATGATGTGGTATGAATCATATTTTTGCATTAACATTCTATAGTAATGTGATTCATTACGCACACATCATTAATATTGCATAACTGTGCATATATGACATAGTAGATGAACCGCATTAACCGTTTAAGGTTGCTGAAGCTGTGTAAATGTTACATATCCAATTTGGAAGGCCATCCATCATCACCTCTCTCGCTATTTAGTGCTCTTGGGAATGAAATGAAGTCTTTCCCATGCTGCCTCATGTGAGTGGGCTTCTATATGACTAAGTGGTGGGTACCGGTGTGGTTGGAATGGTAAAGGTTGGTGTGCACAGACCCAATGGGGCCTGCAGAGGTTTTCAACTGGCTCTTTCAGGCAGAGAAACACAGTCAGTGTGTGCCTAGATAGACTCGGAGTCTGTTTAATACAGTCGCCGACGTTTAGAGCTCATAGGTGATTCATAGATGTTGATTGTGTCAGAGATACAGTTCCCGTTTTCTTTAGGTAACAAAAATTGTTAAAGGGACCTGCACTTATAAAAAAGTAATGTGCCAACATTGTATGTGGTACTTTGCTACTTTGATATATAAAAGTATGGCATCAATAACATTTTTTTTAAAGGTAATAATGCTCATTATTCAGCTTGCACACATCAAATATGAAAGTTTTGAGACTTTTATACTGTTATAAAAGATTTATATTTCAACTAAATGTTATTTTGAACTTTCTATTCATCACAAAAATGTATCACGGTTTCTAAAAATATATTAAGCAGCGCAACTGTTTTCTACGGAGCCCCGCACATGACATGCAAGAAAAAAAATTAAATTGTGCGCACAATTTACTAATTCGTTCCCTCGATTTACTAAATCGTGCGCACGATTTACTAATTCGTTCCCTCGATTTACTAGGGAACGAAATTTACTAATTCGTTCCCTCGATTTACTAGGGAACGAAATAGTAAATCGTGCACACGTTTTAGTAATGGGAGGGAACGAATTAATAAATCGTGTGCACGATTTAGCCTACTATTTTTTTCCTGCATGTCAAGTCCGGAGATCCGTGGTTTTCAACATTTATAATAATAACAAGAAATATTTCTTGAGCACCAAATCAGCATAATGATTATCAGCATAATGACACCAGAATGATTTCTGGTGTGATTTTTAAAAAATATTAAAACAGTTATTTAAAATTATTAAAAAAGAAAATAAATAAAAAATCACAATTGTACTGTTTTTACTGTATATTTTATCAAATAAATGCAGCCTTGGTGAGCATAAGACTTAAAAGACATAAAAAATCTTACCAACCCCAAACTTTAAACGGTACTGTATACCATGGTACTGAATAATTACCATATTCACGTACAATAATATCTGTTGTATTTTAAAGTATAACGAATACTATGGAATATGATAAACAGTGTTGGGGAAAATTACTTTTAAAAGTAATGCATTACAATATTGTGTTACTCCCTGAAAAAATAACTAATTGTGTTAGTTACTTTTTATGTGATATATTACTTTTGCGTTACTTTTTCGCAGCTAGGCTGGGCTTGCCTGTTTGTTTTTTAATAGCAGCAAAAAAAAGTTCTATTTTTGGCAAATGTTGAGGCCCTTTTACATCAAGAGTGAAATGAATAAGCCTCAGGCTGAAGAAAATGTATATTTACGCCTGTACAGTAGAGGGCGCAGCTCAAACAAACCTTTCAGCGGTGTTGCCATTCTGGATTAAAGAAGAACAGGATACAGGAAAAGTAAGTAAATAACACTCTTATGTAACTAAGCGGGACTCAGGCAGGGATCCATATGCAAAGCTTTATTGAAAGGTGAGCGTAGTCGTACAGGCACAGTCTAACAGGAACAAACAGGAACAGCAAGGTACAGGCAGAGTCGTGGTCGGGATACAGGCAGTAGATCAGGGCAGGCAGATATCGTTCACAATCCTAGAACTACAATAACCATCATGTTCACACAGCGCACACAACTCCTCTGCACTTTATTTCTCTCAACATGGGGACAGGAGAGCTGTCAGTCAATAATTGTGAAAAAGTAATGCGTTACTTTACTAGTTACTTGAAAAAGTAATCTGATTACATAACTCAAGTTACTTTGTATTGATTATAACATTCTGTATGAACATTCCTCTTGTTTTCCTTATTTTGATTATGATTTACTTGGAAATACAAAAATTTTGCATGCATCTCTGTCGCCATATGATATGGGTCTTTCTAAATATATGGTCAAATAAAAAATAAAAATTGTACGCAGGTTGCTTTAAATGGTTAGTTCACCCAAAAATGAAAATTAATTAATTTCATTAATTACTCACCCTCATGTCGTTCCAAACCTGTAAGACATTCGTTGATCTTCGGAACACAAATTAAGATATTTTTCATAAAATCCGATGGCTCAGTGAGGCCTGCATTGACAGCACGTTAATTTACACGCCCCCCAGTGGTGAACCATTGAAATTTCGAAACACTTATGACGTAATGAAACCTTGTGTACTCAAATCACGTGACTTTCATGCTCCGAACCATGGGTGTGAAAACAAAAGATTTGTAAAGCTTCTTGAAGTGGTGTTTTGAAATCACCCATCACTAGATAATGTTGAATAAAGTCGTTATTTTTTTTATTTTTTTTGGAGCACAAAAAGTATTCTCGTCGCTTCATAACATTAAGGTTGAACCACTGTAGTCACAAGAACTGTTTTAAATATGTCTTTAGTAGATTTCTGGGCATTAAGAGTGTTAATTGTCTTGCTGGCAATGCAGGCCTCACTGAGCCATCGGATTTCATCAAAAATATCTGAATTTGTGTTACGAAGATGATCGAAGGTCTTACGGGTGTGGAACAACATGAGGGTAAGTAATTAATGACAGAACTTTCATTTTAAACTAACCCTTTACGATATTACCCCACTCTCCCATATATTAATTTGAACTAGAAACTCTTTCAAGCAAGAAAAGTATCAGGATCAAAAATCATCTTGTGTTGATTTCAATCTGTAGGTGCCATATTAAAGTTGACCTTGCTGAGCTCCTGCATCCGCACCCACGCCGTCCTGTCGCAGTGCCCAGGCTGGGTCTCCTGTCGTTGGGCCGTGGCAGCCACCAGACCTGTCTGGCTATGATTACCTTCACATCTGTAATGAATTATAGCTCTCTCTGCCATTCAAAGACTCCTTTATGGGCCTGTGGGTCCCTTACTTCTCCATATTAACACACACTCACCTCTTCACAGTCATGTGAATGCCAAAGGCTCAAACACACTATTCACCGAAAAAATTATCCTATGTAAACAAATACCTTTACAAGAACACAAAAAATCACAGACTTATCCCCCCCCCCCACCCCCACACCCACCCACTCCTGAATTGAAAGGTCTCAGTTACACAGTCTTACAATTCAACTGAAATATCCTCCCTTTTCCTGCAGCTCCTACTAGACAGCTGCTTCTGCCCGTTTCTTTAATGCCTCGTTTGAGCTGCTTTGTGTTTGTGTGTATGTGTGGGTAGAGATTCCTTTCTATTGTCACACACTTTGATGTCTTCATCTTTAATTCCCTCTCAACTGTGCCGCATATGCACACAATGCTTAATCCAATCTCTATTAAAACAGTCTAAGAACAGTATGCTGCTCTGCATCAGAAACAAACCCATTTCAAACATTTCCAAGTAAGACAGGCTTCCTTCTGTTTATATAACTACCATTATATAAACAATATATAGCTATATATGGCTATGTTCAGAATGGAATAGCCAACTATTGCGCAGTATACTGTATACTATTGTACTGTCTGCTTTAAAAAAAAAATCTGTGAATACATTAAACAGTACTGTGCTACATTGTTGTCAACAGGCCTCATAATTACTAGGGATGTGCCCAAAGCCGAATACCATGTTCGGAAAGGAAATGATACAGACTACGGAGCCCCTAAAAGGAACATGGTGAAGGGAGAGGTTGTGGACCAAATCCTCTGCCATCGTCTTGTCAGTCATCTCTCCGTATTTTCTTTGAAATCTGATGTACTGTAATGTAACCGACTACTGCAGCAAGCCTAACCATGTCTATTTAGGGGCTCCGTATAATGCGTTATTCATTTTCCATGCCTTTCCAAATTCTGAACTAGGCTTTGGGCACATCCCTACTCATTATGTTACATTGTGCATGTCAGCAATATGATTATTTAACATTTTAATTCGCTTTTTTGTAAAAAATCAAATAATGAGTCAAAAGGGGGCAGTTAAAATTAATGGAAATCTAGATGAATGGCTTGAATTGTGGGATGCAATGCTCAGTAACTGCACTTTTTTTGAATTTTTTTTGAAAAATGTCATTCAGGTATTCCACATTTAAGCAGAATGCGTTTTTGTTGTCTACAAACGTGAAACGCTGCACAGTGTAATTGACTGCAACAGTGCCACCTACTTTTTCAGCAGACTTGGTTTCTGAAATATTTTTCCCATTTTAAAAAGTCTTTCTTACAGAGTTATATGCCATGAACCAAACCCACCGGCTACGAGGAGAATCACATCACCAACTTTGATTTGAAGTGAAAATTTGGAAATCTGATAAAAGGACAAAGGCTGTACTTAACAGGGGAAGGAAGGAAGGAAGGAAGGAAGGAACTATACCATAAGCATTGCGAAAGACAAAAACGATGAATAAATATAAAACTACTGATTTAAAGATGTTGATTATATATATAGACAATATATTTTATGTTCATGGCAAAATATGCATATAATATTTAAGTAGTTTGAGACTGTAGGGAGACTGACTCAATTACGTGATTCACAGTGCTTCATGGGAAGTGTTGGGTGTAATGAATTATTAAGTAATTAAAGAGTTAGTTCACCCAAAAATGAAAATAATGTCATTTATTTACTACCCTCATGACGTTCCACACCCGTGAGACCTTCGTTAATCTTCGGAAAGCAAATTAAGATATTTTTGTTGAAATCCGATGGCTCAGTGAGGCGTGCATAGCCAGCAATGACATTTCCTCTCTCAAGATCCATTAATGTACTAAAAACATATTTAAATCAGTTCATGTGAGTACAGTGGTTCAATATTAATATTATAAAGCGACGAGAATATTTTTGGTGAGGCAAAAAAACAAAATAACAACTTGTATAGTGATGGCCGATTTCAAAACACTGCTTCATGAAGCTTCGGAGCGTTATAAATCTTTTGTGTCGAATCAGCGGTTCGGAGCGCCAAAGTCACGTGAATCAGCAGTTTGGCGGTTTGACACGCGATCCGAATCATGATCCGACACAAAAGATTCAGATTTTTCAGTAATTTAATTACAGTTCTGATGTAATTGCATGAAATACTGTATAGACTATAGAACAATTCTATATAAAATAATGGATATAACATTCTAATGAATGTAAAAATGTGTTTTTAATGTAACCAGTTCAAGAATATTTATAACCTACTTTATAGGTTTCATCCTGCAAGAAGCAGTTTATAGATTCATAAAACCCTATGTACGTCAGATCTGTGCAAAGCTCATTTTATAAATCCCAGTGATATTCATAAATACTGATGTACGTTTATGTTGGAAGTGCCATACATGCTTTTCAATGGCCGTTTTGCGTGTAAACATTTCGACATTAAGGGCCTTGATGTAGAGGCTCTCAGACTAGAGTTGCTCAAGCTTATTTCTTTCAGCTTTAAAGATGAGCACCACAAAGTGTTTGATCTTCAAAGGAGGATGACCAGTGCAGCAAAGACAAGAGAGTGATAATCTCTCAATTTCAAAGATGATGTGACATTCTCCTGCGACCTTATGGAGCAAACAACACATGAAACAGTTTCCTGAGAAAAAAAAACAGGTCCATCATGGTCATTACTGGTGGCATTTTAGCCTTGATCTGCCCAACAGAATATTACAAAAGACATGCTGAGATACTGAAGAATAAAAACAGTATAAAAGGGAGTGGGAAGATGTTTCAGGTTTGGGGGTGCTGGTTTTTTTTTTTTTTGGGGGGGGGGGGGGGGGGGGGGTGCAACCATATTTGAATAAGAAACAATATCAAGTCTATAAAACACTTCGATACTCCACAAAGCACAAGCGTATCTGTAACAACATTCATTTAAACAGCACACACACCAGGACATTTGATAGCACATCACATTTTTGACATTATTGATGCAACGCACCGGTCTATTAAGCATGAAAGGGTAGGTAACATTAAAGGGTAGGTAACACACACAGCTTCTACCAATCTCATGTTAATCTTGAGTACCTGTAGAGTAATATTGCATCCTTCATTTCTCCGAAAAGTCTTTAGTTTTGTCATATTTATAAAAGATAGATACGCTGTACTGAGTCTTTCCGAAAAAAGCCGAGCTCCTGGAGGCGTGCCTGCTGTGGGAAGAGCTCAAGAGTCACGAGCGCGCGCAGCTCTTGCGTAGAGATCGTCTGCAAGCCGCGACATCATTATAAATAAAAAGGGAACAAAAACATTTGTGTTGTTTACATTTTGTGCACTTGCGTGCCGATTGCCAACAAAACACAGACATTTGATGCAGTTTTACTCACAGCCTGCAAACTGCAAGTCCAGCGTCTGAGACTTGTTTACAAAGCATTCATCACCGAAATTCCGGGAACAAACAAATATACATGCACAACTCCGTTGCTGCCCCAGAAAAACAAACTTTATCCACTGTTCCCATAACGCTGGGTTCTTTGGGAAGCTGAAAAAGGTAATCTTTCCCTCATAACCAAAAACACACTCCTTTGGTGACATTGTTAAAAAATCTCTCGGCTTCCATAACCCGAACAAAGCGCATTGATGGGCGTGCTCTTGCTCTTGCTCTGGGTGATGTGTGCGCACGCTTATCAGGGAGAAGTGCCCATACGAGGAATTCCGCTCTTTATTACATGATAAAGGGCCATACTTGAAAAAAACACTCTCCGAAACCCAGTCCGAAACCAGAAGTAGTGTATTTGGCACAGAAATACTCCGTCATACGTCCAACTTGTGTTTTGAAACTTTAGCCAAATTTAGCAAGAGAATCCAACTCTTTAACAGTGTAAATAAGTCAGAATGCATGAAATAGCATTAGACCCCCACTTTAAGTGTTATTGATCTGCACACCGTCATATACAATAAAAGCCTGCACAGTGACAGAAAATAAAAATTAACACAAAAAACCTGCCTACCTTCAGTTTTGGGGGTAATGTGAGTTACGTAATGTGATTACTTTTTTCAAAAAACTAGTAAAGTAACAGAGTACTTTTAGATTTACAACAAAATATCTGCGTTACTTTTCCAAAAAAGTAACGCAAGTTACTTTGTTTTCCCATTTATAGACTGACACATCTCCTGTCCCCATGTTGAGAGAAATCAGGAGTAATGTTGCATTTCCTTAAGCCTGAGGCTTATTCATTTCACTTTTGGTGTGAAAGGGTCTTTATATTTGTCAAAAATATAACTTTTTTTGTTGTTAAAAATCAAACAAGCAAGCCCAGCCCAGGTGAGAAAAAGTAAGGCAAAAATAACGTAATGCATTACTTTGCATAAAAAGTAACTAATGCAATTAGTTACTTTTTCAGGGAGAAACGCATTACCTTTAAAGTCCCCCCAGAAGTTGGTCATCTTCGCCTTTTTTTCGGCCGATTCGACATGTTGAATCGGCATCGGAGCTCGTCGGTCAGTCGGGCCATCTGATCATTCTGATTGGCTGTTCAGCTACTGCCACCTGATAGTACAGAAAGGCATTTCTTCTTACGCAGATGCAGAACGGACGTGCTACTTGGCCGTCGGGTGTTGAGCGTTGGTTTGGTGTGTCAGGGCAACTTTAGACCCAGACGCTGCCGATGAGCCAACCCCGCAGTCTGCTTTCGTCGCTACTAGTTCGTCGGCGTCGGCTTGGTGTGTTCCGGGCTTAAGAATAACTTTCCCCAACACTGCCTACCTTACACAACACCAATGTGGAATTGCGCTCAGAGGTATGGAGGACGAATTCTTTCTACGCACACCGCAACGGTCACAATATGACGTCACATTTTGCGCGTATGTTTTAAAAACAATTCAACATATAAATAACACTTAGCCCACCTAAATTGTTTATTACAAATAAATTGCTAAATGCTAAAAATTAATATTGTTTATGAACAAAAATTTGCATTGCATTTACAATCCTGTGAAAACACCCCTACTGTTACTACAAGCTTCTCTGCTCAGAATAAAGCAGGACCAACAACATCATCACAACACATAATTCAATCAGGATCTGAAGAGGATGCATCAACGCTATGGCCTCACCTACTTCTGTCTTGTGCATTACTGTTATTCACACATTCACTTTACCCAATCAACAGGCCTGCAATCTGTCTCCATTCTTTCTCCTCCAGTGTTCTTTTTCCAAGCACTTCAAATATTCATTTCTATCTCAGGTTTTTGCCCAGTCTCTGTCCTCAGTGGAAAGTCTGGAGCCAGGCTGGCTGAGCGGCGAAGTGAGGAAGGGCAATTACCTTCTGCCACCCGAGACTTCCAACAAAAACACCAGTGTGTGTAATTAAAGAGTGAATGGCGGACCTCTCTCTTTACTCTCTCACCCTTTCATGATCAGGGCCCCATTACGCGTGGACAGGAGGAGCACTGGGGGGCCAGTGCCGGAACGGCTGAGACAAACGTCTTTCATGGGATAAAAGACAAAATCTCTCCAGATTATGACTGCTGCGCTTTCACCACGATCCATAGAGTAAATCTAAAGCTAGCTGAGCTATTTTAAGGGAAACACTGTAGAAACACTGCGCATCATATGAATCACACTCCTCTGACTAATTTTGATAGTGTAATGACACAATATACTTCAAGATAAAAAAAAAAAAAAATCAAATACTTGATAAACTAAAATTGCGTAGATTTTTGAGTATTAAAGTATTTTGATATAGGGTGAGGATTAAATGCAAGTTATCGAGCTTATTGCGAATGATTCATCCCTTTCCTTTTATTTTGGTAACACTACTTAATGCCTTTATGTATAATTAATACATTATAAAAGTATTCATAATGCACGTTTTGCATACAGTGGGGAAAATAATTATTTGATCCCCTGCTGATTTTGTAAGTTTGACCACTTACAATGAAATGAAGGGTCTATAATTTTTATGGTAGGTTTATTTTAACTGATAGAGACAGAATATCAACCAAAAAATCCAGAAAAAACACATTATATAAATGTTTTAAATTGATTTGCATTTCTGTGAGTGAAATAAGTATTTGATCCCCTACCAACCAGCAAGAATTCTGGCTCCCACAGATTGGTTATGTGCCCGAGTATAGAACACAGATTAGTCCTGTCACTTTAAGAAAGTACTCCTAATGTCATCTTGTTACGAATATAAAAGAAACCAGTCCACAGAATCTGTATCTTCCATTCCAACCTCTTCACCACCATGGGCAAGACTAAAGAGCTGTTAAAGAACATCAGGGACAAGATTGTAGACCTTCACAAGGCTGGAATGGGCTACAGGACCATCAGCAAGAAGCTTGGTGAGAAGAAGACAACTGTTGGTGCGATTATTCGGAAATGGAAGAAATCCAAAATAACCATCAATCGCCCTCTGTCTGGTGCTCCATGCAAGATCTTGCCTTATGAGGAAAGGATGGTCATGAGAAAGGTGAGGGATCAGCCCAGAACTTCACAGGAGGAGCTTGTTAACGATTTCAGGGCAGTTGGGACCACAGTCACCGCGCAAACCATTGGTAACACACTACGTTGCAATGGATTGAAATCCTGCAGTGCCCGCAAGGTCCCCCTGCTCAAGAAGGCACATGGACAAGCCCGTCTGAACATCTAAATGATTCAGAGAAGGCTTGGGAGAAAGTGCTGTGGTCACATGAGACCAAAATTGAGCTCTTTGACATCAACTCGACTCGCTGTGTTTGGAGGGAGAGAAATGCTGACTTTTACCCCAAAAACATCATCCCTACAGTCAAGCATGGAGGTGGAAACATCATGCTTTGGTGCTGTTTCTTTGCTAAGGGTACAGAATGACTTCACCGCATTGAGGGGCCGATGGGCGGGGCCATGTACCGTAAAATTCTGGATGAGAGCCTCCTTCCCTCAGCCAGAACACTGAAGTCGGGTCATGGATGGGTCTTCCAGCATGACAATGACCCAAAATATACCACCAAAGCAACAAAGGAGTGGCTCAAGAAGAAGCACAATAAGGTCATGGAGTGGCCTAGCCCGTCTCCAGACCTAAATTCTATTGAAAATCTGTGGAGGGAGCTGAAACTTCGAGTTGCCAAGTGACAGCCAAGAAACCTTAAGGATTTAGAGAAGATCTGTAAAGAGGAGCGGACCAAAATCCCTCCTGAGATGTGTGCAAGCCTATAGTGACCAACTACAAGAAACGTCTTACCTCTGTGCTTGCCAACAAGAGTTTCTCCACCAAGTTTTGCTTGAGGATCAAATACTTATTTCACTTACTGAAATGCAAATCAATTTATAACATTTGTACAGTGTTTTTTTTTAAATGGATTTTTTGCTTGATATTCTGTTATATTATAGATCCTTAATTTCTTTGTAAGTGGTCAAACTTACAAAATCAGCAGGGGATCAAATAATTATTTTCCCCACTGTATCTTTTAATAAAAATTGTAACCAGTTAAAAAAGCATTATAATATTTGCAGATTCATTGTTATATCTGAAATTGGTTTTCATGTTTTAATGCATTATACTTTCTAAAAGTGTAACAATGAATAGATAAATATTATATGTACTATAACTGTACATTAACATAATGCATTAGAAATACTTATATGGCTTTAAGTAGTGTTATTTGCCAATTATTTTACAACTTAAAGGATTTGTTCACTTTCAAATGAAAATTACCCCAAGCTTTACTCACCCTCAAGCCATCCTAGGTGTATATGACTTTCTTCTTTCTAATGAACACAATTGGAGAAATATTAATAAATATCCTGACGCATCCGAGCTTTATAATGGCAGTGAACAGGGTTCATGAGTATGAGCTGAAGAAAGTGCTTCCATCCTCATCTATCCATCTTAAACGTGTGCTCCACATGGCTCTGGGGGATTGCGATGCGTTTGTGTTAAAAAAAAAAAAAAACTCCATATTCAACAAGTTATGAAGTAAAATATCTAGCTTCCGCCAGACCCCATATTCAACTTACGAAAAAGGTGTAAACTGGCATTGCATCAGTTTCCGTCAGTTGAATAGGAAAGCGTAGGACGTAGCGTAAGCTTTTTGAACTGCAAGTTTTACACTTTCTTCGTAAGTTTAATATGGAAGGCGGTCTGGTGGAAGCTACATATTTTACTTCATAACTTGGATATTTTTTTACACAAATGCATCGCTTCGCTTCAGAAGGACTTCATTAATCCCCCGGATCTTTGTGGAGTGCGCTTATGATGGATGGAGGCACTTTCTTCAGCCCCCTGTTCACTGCCATTATAAAGCTCAGATGCGTCAGGATAATTATTACGATTTCTCTGATTGTGTTCATCAGAAAGAAGAAAGTCATATACACCTAGGATGACTTGAGGGTGAGTAAAGCTTGCGCTAATTTTCATTTAAAAGTGAACTAATCCTTTAGCTTCTAACCTCAATTTTTAATAAAAATATAAATCTAAAATTCCAGTGGTGACATACGTCAAAGCTCTCCAATCATATAGTCCACTTAAACTCAACCCCTGCAAACTCATGTTCATCTGTCTCCACTTTTGATTTCAATGCCCACATCTCGGCATCCAACCAACTGATAAACAGGGCTGCGTTTAACTCTACTTTTAGACAAACACTTGCAAAATTTCCTGAGCATTTTCCTTGTGGAATCCCCGCCGCCTTTTTGAAGTACGTTCAACTTTGTCAAGTGGACGAGGGAAGTTTATTGGGTCAACTCATATGTACACGTCAGGCAGATTCATAGCCCACAATGCAACACAACTGTGAGGTCACAACAGCAACTCGCAGTATACTCACACTTAATTTACCCACAAGTGATCAAGGGCTTAGGCTACATTCACACTGTCAGTCCAAATCTGATTATTTGTATATCCATTTAGAATCTGATCTAAATGTATTAAAATTATGTCCACATTGTGTATCGCAACTGTTCAGATCCGATTTGTATCCATGCCGTTCTTTCGTTTTCTGGAATATCTGCATTGGTTTCTATGGCAATGATGTTGCGTTGGTAGGTACACGCCAAAAACAACAACAACCTCCACAACATAGAGGGGTTTGCAATACAGATGTTGTCTTATTTACACCATTAAAATGTGTAGCCACCACACTGAGCTACTGCATCTTATGAGGCAGCGGCAGAAACATAGGTTAGTTATGCGGTCGTTTTGGCCGGTTTCAAAACATCCCCGTTAAATTGTCATTTTCTGCTCGTCTGGCACTTGCAATAACACAACCTTGTTTCTGCAGCGACTTTCAGCATGTTTTCTGTAACAACGTCTGATGTTTACGTTTTATGTGCTGTGTCAAATCTGTAGCTTGAAATGGATTTGTAAATAAAATCACATTTCATGTGATTTTTTTGCCATTCACACTTGCTAAATCTGATCTGATTTTAATCGTATATGCACAAAAATCAGATTTGGACTAACAGTTTGAACGTAGCCTTAGAGCGTTCCATTTAAACCCATTGCAAGGGTTCCACAAGTAGTGTGCACTCGTGCAGCGTAAGCATTGAGACGTACATCCAAGTGAACAAGACGGAGGGAAGTTAGCAAGGGAAGGGCATAGAAAAGACTTAAAGATTTTGAAAATCTGTTACATTCAATTTTCACAACACAAAAGAAAAAAAAAGAAAAAAAAAAAATCTGTTGAAACTTGTTTCGTAGAGACTAAGTAACTTTATAGTCAATATGGCTGTAAGAAGTCAAATACTTCCCTACTATATAGCAGATGTGAGTGTTCGAATTCACAGTACTCAAAAGAGTAGGCAAAAAGTATGCAGATGACCTACTACCGGTGAGATTCTGAAGTGCACATCTGATGGACACTTCACTATCCCATGAGGCCACGGGAGAGGATTTGTGAATAAAAGTGTGAAGCGACGCAACTGACGCTGGTAGGTCAAGTGATAACACGCCGAATGTAGCACATCCAGATTACATTTATACTATATAAAACATACTTTAAGCGCTCACAAAGCAAGTACTTCTTCAAAGTACCTAATCAAGAGAGCATGCGATTTCGAACACAGCCTATATCTCAACTCATCCGACATTTTGGATGAATTTCTTTCTACCGAGTCTACTGCAATGAATTTGGTTATCACAATATGTAGGATGCCACTTTAAATTTCAGCAAAACTGAGATATCTTAAAAAGCAGCATAACAGGAATAGCCTTGTTGAAAGCACACCCATGATACCTTAAATCACAGGTTTTGAAACATAACTATGAAGTCATATCAATATTTTAAAGTCTCAGGTGAGAAAAAAAAAAAAAAAAAAAAAAAAAAAAAAACCATAGGGTATAAGAGACCATGACAAATCTTGGACATTGTACAATGTTTTATTAAAAAGTAAAGAAATTACACAAAAGAGGGTCCCCAAAAACCACCAGGCCCTCCCTCCCTGCCCCTTTCTTTTATATAACACAAGATTTTACAGCTGGCAGTGACGCTGAAGGGGTCTTTTTTTATAAAAAAAAAAAAATAATAATAAAAAAAAATTAAAAAAAAAAAAAAATCAGGAAACTGAATGAATGAAGTCTTAGGAAATCTGTGGATGCAAAAAAGGGTAAGGACGTCCTTAGTTTAGTTTCCCTACCAGGTCTGGCGCTATAAATACATATGAAAACGGCTTTGACCACCACTAGTACCTCCTGAAAGCCACCTAGTAACTGAAAGAAAGCATTTACACCCGTGAGACGACTTGCTTTCCAAGACTGAGAATCTTAGGGGTACATACCACAGTTTCAGTACTTTTTACTCATGGATTTGAAAACAACAGGCCATTTGACGGATAATATGCGGTTAAGTTACTAAACAAAAAAAAAAACAAAAAACAAAACAAAAAAAAAAACAGTATACAAAGAAATAGTGATGTCAAACCCAAAGAACATAAAGAAACCAAGACAAGTTATGTGACCTTGCTTCTGAAGATTAAATTGAGCCAGATGGGGGGGGGAATTAAAGCAGAAATCTCCATTAAAAATTAGGGTTTTTTTTTTTAATTCCGGAATAGAGCCCTGAGCAGCACGTCTGCTGTGAACAAACATACCTATTTTAACTTCCGTGGCTATGATCAAAAACCAAAATAAAGTCAAAGCTTATTATTTACATAGTAATATAAAAAGGAAAAACAATTATGGTACTTCTGATGAATAGATTTTATACTCACACACTGAACTAATCTGTGCCCATTAGATACTAGAATTTCACTTGAGCATCTCCAGAAACAAGACTCGCATCTGATTTTACTATCTTGATTTCAGGTTCATTGCCGCAAAGATTTTTAGGGGGAATATAACATTCAAACGTCAGTTTAAACCAAGGGGACCTTTTCTTTAGAAGACCACTGTAGTAGAGTGCCACCTACTGGTTTCCAGGGAATAAGAGCAGCATGAGGCTTTGCAGGAATCACTAGATGCCAACAGACTAATAAACAGAATCAGTGATCTCTTGCTTTTCAAAAACAGAAGTAGTTTAACCAAACTTAAAGATGACAGTTTTTATTGTAAAACAGCCAAAATAATAAATGACTAAAGAAAAGTAACAATTGGTGGCACATTCAAAAAAATAAAGACTTTTAGATCAACGTCATACCACCATGGGGGTTTAGTGCCAATTAAACGGCTCTCATGAGAAAGAAAACAAATAAGGTCAGTTTCATTGAAAGAGCCTAGTTCTGGACGGTCACCAGTTAATTCATTTGTAAGTCTGCATGAAGGTCTACGCATGAAGGGTTTCATTCTGGACATTTATAACATTTACAGGTCAACTTCTGCAGAGGAACCTCCCAAGTCATCAAAACGAGACATGGCTTGGGTGGTATTTGCCACCCAATTACAATTTTTTGGGGATATGGGTTGGGATCTTTTTTTTTTTTTTTTTAACTTTCGCTTTTTTAGGTCATATATCAAATGAAAAAAAGTCTTAAGAGCTCAAAGAGATGACATCTCATTTTCAATGCAAATCTTTAGTTTGAAAAACCAAGTGTCACCATTATTAATCAACTTACAAATATAAATCAGTTTTCTCCAATATTAACATAAAAACTTCCAAAAAGTAAAATAAACAAACATCTACATCGGGGTGAAAAAGGGTTCTGTCCGATATGCAGCGGGTATGGGGTGGCCCGTTTCCGGTTTCTGATTAATAAGGAGGTGGTACGAAAACAAATACAAAGATC
The DNA here is from genome assembly GCF_019924925.1 of Ctenopharyngodon idella. NCBI lineage: Eukaryota > Metazoa > Chordata > Actinopteri > Cypriniformes > Xenocyprididae > Ctenopharyngodon > Ctenopharyngodon idella. Next base: position 6,874,742 of record NC_067237.1, read on the forward strand.
ACAAAGCACCCAGGTCTTCATGAGCGTTTGAGCCTCTTGGAATGCCGCTGGCCGCCCGAGTCCTCGTCACTGCTGGCCTCGTCCTTGTCGTCCGTCACACCTCGTGGTGTCCGTCTCAATCCAGTTCTCCTGCTGTCCCTCTCATTGTCGCTTTCCTGCTCTCGATAATCTTTCCGACTCGTCCGCTTGCTCTTTCTTCTCACAGTTTCCTCTTCTTCGTCATCATCATCATCATCATCATCATCTTCATCATCCTCCTCCTCGCTTTCGCTGTCAGCTTGGTTCCGTTGTCTGTCGCTCTGTCTGGATGTGGCTCTTTGCTTCCCATTCTGTATCTTCTTCCTTGCCTTGACCTCTTCTTCGTCGTCATCCTCTTCGGAAGGAGTGGCCGGGCGTTTGCGCGTTCGGCGGCGCAGATAGCCGACCCCAGGGAGGCTCTTCTGCAGGAGCTCGACGAACGCCTGCTCTGTGCGTGCCATGCAGGTCAGAACGTTGCTGTCGGGCTGATTATATTCCTCTGCATTTGAGAAGATGAGCTTCATGTCCTCGAGGAAATCGCTGGCGCTGTGGTACTGGGAGGATTTGAACTTGTCCTGCATGGTGGCGAAGTCCATCGGGTTGCTGATGATATCCTGATAATCCTCGGCCTCTTCAGCGGATACAGGTTCCCTGGATGAGGAGAAGAGAAAGCACAGGAATGTGTTATGCCACGACTACTTTCAATTAACTGCTTTGGTGTGGGCCATATGATTAATTTTGAACCCTGTCATGTGTATCACTGCCACAGGTAAATGATGCATATCACTGAATATTAATTAGGCTTGTCAATATGCCAAATTGTTATAAATTGAACAAAACCCTCACAGGTTTCATAATTCTCAATAATCACCAGATAAACTAATAAATCGAATTAACAAACTATACAAATACTATAAATATATCCAACCTTAACCGGATACATATAGTACACTTTCGTAAACTGGTATGTACTATATAGCAAAACTCAACTGCTTGGTTGTAAACTGTTACCATTCAGCGATATATTAAAAGTTGGATATATAGTACATCCTATTTTATCTGCATACATGTAGTATACTCGCATAGAGTAATAGAAATTTACACTATATATAGCAATGTTTAAATGAGTTTAGTTTAAACACAGATAGCAACGTGAGCTGTTCATGTCTCACCTGCGCTCGCGCGCTATCAACACCTGGGTGATGACGGCGTAAATGACTGGTCATAGAGCTTTCGGCACATCATTGAACATTTGTTTGCTAACAGTGACTGTTTTGTCTGTGTTCTTTTGATCATCGATGTTGTAACATATTGGGAAGCCAGAATGCGTATCCATCGACTGAAACATACATTAGCCGAATCCGTCTGTCTGTTTTACACGTTGTTTTCAACAAACCATATTATAGATGCGTCGTCAGGTTTCGGGATAAACTGCGGTGCAAGCGCGGGCTGAACCGTGGGTGGAGAACCGAACGGTTACATTTTTTTTTACCGAGAACCTTTTCACCCCTAATATATATCTCCTACTTCTTGATATAAAGTTGAATATAAAAGTATGTCCAACACATGCGTATAGTATACTCGTGTATGGCGAGAGATATAGAAATTATATATATATATATACACACACACACACACACACACACACACACACTACACAGCATCTCACACAGCATACACAAAATGTAAATTAAATTATCGCCCAGCTCTAATCTGCTAAATGCAATTAATAGGGATATAAGATATTAGATATTAGATATGAAGATAAACATTAACATTCATAATGTGATTCTTCGTAAAGCTGCTCGGAAACAATGCGAGTATAGATATATGTAGGGTTATGTTAAAACAAAATTTCACTAGTCAATATCAATATACAAGCCTATAATGAAATTTAAATGAAAACAATTGCACAGTTTATACTCATAGGTAAATAGCTAATGTTTACCTTTATAAGTCTATTAAAACGTTATGACAATATGATTCATTTTGTGACCGTTTTAATACACATAGGTGTGTTAAATCACAATGTCTTCATAATATCTGTAAGGGTGTACCTGAAGGGCCAGCTGTAGCGGTATTTCATGAGCTTCTGAAGGATCTCCTCACATTTCTCCAACTCAACAGCTTGTTTTTTCGATATTGGCTTAGAGCTCTGTCGGACCTGCAAACGATCAAAAACACTTCAGAATATGGTGCTTTCATGTTCATAAACATTCATATACGGGCTATTAGTATAGTGACTAATTCTTAACCTGCCTACACTTGCACTGTTCAGTTTTTTTTTTTTTTTTTTGCCTCAACACACCCCATATTATGTTTGTTAATGAACAAATTGTTCTTTTCACCAGTACTTTTTAATGATTTAGCTGAACCCATCTGCAAAGCATTTGTAAATCAGTTGCCTTCAAAAAAAATAAATAAAAATTTAACACTGTTTTCAAGATCTACACAGTACAGTTAACTAAAATTTACTACAAACAGTAAAACGCTGTGCATGGGAACAGTATTTAACATAGACCTCACTTCCACATGTTTCGTTTTACTCACCAGCTCATCGATGTCAGCGGGGTTGATCGGTGCGGGTCGTGATTTAGGTGATTGTTTGGAAGAAGGTTTGGGAGAAGGTTTAGGATCTGGTTTGGAAGTAGATCTGAGAGCAGATTTGGGATCTGGTTTAGCAGAAGATCTGAGAGCAGGTTTGGGATCTGGCTTGGAAGCAGATCTGGCACTAGGAGGCGAATGCTTCTTCTGTGGTTGTTTACTCTGCACTTTGGGCTTTAAAGACGTCTTTACCTTTTTTCTAGGTCTCACTGTGACAACCAAACAGACAAAACTAGAGTTTGTGCCGATACTTAAAGACAAAGTTTCAAGAACTTGAGCATGACATGATGCTATAGTACATTTGATAGACAAAATATTAATAAAAAAAAAAAATAAAAAAAAAGTATGAGAACATCAATACAAATTCATGAAGCATAAAATCATTACTTTGTATTGGTTCTCAAAGCTCTCAGTGACACTCACAGCTGTGGCCCGTGTCCCTGTGTTCTTCTTCCGATTCGTCCTCTTCAGAGTCTTCTTCATCTTCCTCCTCTGAATCCTCCTCTTCCTCAGTGTCCTCATTATAGTTTCTGCATATGTATAGATGTGTAAATGAATTATGAGAAACTTTGAGCATAGAAAATAAAGCTATGTTTGGCTAATACTTATGTTCATTTAATAGGGAAAACTAAAACAAAATTCTTCAAAAACATTTCAGCAAACCCTGAATGACTAGAGCTTATTTACAGTGGTGAAGCTAGAAAAAAAAAAAAAAAAAAAAAAAAAACAATACTACACACACACATTGCAAAGTGTGTAAATTCTAGTGCTTACCTGCCCCTGGAGCTGCGTCGGGCAGTGGTTGGCTGACAGGCTGGGCAGAGCCATTCACCCGCCGGTATACGGTATAATGCCGGCCGCAGACAGAACAGGTGGAAGGCTTTATTACACTCATCACACAGAATCAACTTATCATCCTCTCCTACAGAGAAAGACATTCATAAACCAGATCAATTACATATTAAATCTTCCTGTTTCCATGCAGTACTTGCTCTTGTGTGCAGCTCACATTACAGCAACAGGTGCTGTTTAAATCTTAGACATTCTCTTTGGTCATTCAGTCCCTTGTGATTTTCACTTCATACTCTAAAGGTGTGAAGTCAAATACTCCCTGTGGTTGTCTGAGTTTTAAGGTCATTTGTTTCACATACTGTAGTGTTTCCCACAGGTTTTTGTGAGACTATGGCAGGAGGACCTTGAACTTTCTTTCTTTAAGAAAATTTTGTACATTTTAGTTAAATGAATCAAATGAGCTATCAAATTAAACAATAAATAAAAGAAGTCTTGTACATAGACTTTAAAGTGGACTCAAACCTCTTTTTAGTTGTAAGAGTAATCTGACTGCACTGTAAAATATTGTATTTAAAATAATTTATTAAATTTAAAAAAAGTGTTATATTAAATTTCACTTTACAGTAGCAACATTTATAATGACACCATTGTGTCATTCTGTGAATGTGAAAAAGCATAACTGGCGCACACTGCTTTCCCAAATCAGTGTTAAACTCACGGCACAAAGCACTGGATCATGAACCACACATGTAATTGAACACATCAGACTATATACTTCAAATCGTTGTTTTTTTTGTGATTTCAATGCTTTGCCAAAGCAATGGCGGAAAACAACGTCACACTTTTTATGCTATTATGAGAAGTGTATATTTTCATTTCATTATGAAACTATGGTGGGTGACCACATTCTAAGTAATTAATGGGAAACACTGAACAGTACCTTTAAAAATTGAGTACACTTGAAATTAGTTTTGCAGACCAATATGAACATAATATAATATAAAACTAAAATGGATCAATATCATAATGTTAGATGAATTAGACTGGATAGAGAAGCAAAAGCACACGTGAACTCATTTAATGCCATTTAAAAAGCATCCTAGGATACAGCTCCTGAAGTGGGTTGAGAGAATGTCCAGAGCACAGAGCTAGAATCTAGACAGAGTGGCATCTTTGAAAATGACGAAATGTTTAACATTTTTTGATCACTACATAATTCACATTGTAATGCGTCATTTCATAGCTTTGATGGCTTAGTCCAAACTTTTGCCACTGTATTTAATATTTAACACTGCAAAACAAAATTACGCTTCACAGCATTTGAGGTTGATCTTCAGATGTCTCACCTTTCCTGCGGCACACTTTACAGCGAGCGTTCTCCGCAGACATGTCCCACTTGATGCAGGCGTCCAGCATGCCGAGCAGCACATGCATACGAGAAAAAGTCTGAGCTTCACGGACAGCAGTTTTCCACTTCTCCACCGCCGTGGCTACCTAGAAATTCGATATGCACAAGTTTAGTGTAGTTTGAACATTATAAACATGCACATACACTACACTACACTTTTAAACACTACAGATTAGTTCACCCAAAAATTAACAAATTGTCAATTACTCACCCTCATGTCATTATAAACCAGTAAGAATTTCATTCATCTTTGAAACAGATATTTTAAATGAAATCTGAGAGATTGACAGTCTACGCAACTATCACTTTGTCGCTTCAATAAGTTCATGAAGAGATCGTAAAACTAAGCGGTTTAGTCCAAAATTCAGATTGAATTTAGACTTTTATTCACATATAATCATTGATCAGCGAACATATACAGAAGCTCAACCGTACATGCTTTGATGTGTGAGAACAAACCTCATGGTTTCTTGTGGAAGCTCAAATGTGCTGTGTAAGCAAACACGTCAAGCAAACAAGCTTGAGCTTCCGTTTAACATATCTGATGTGTTATCTGATTAAATAAAAGGAGTGTTCTTCAAAAAAATTCATAAAGAGATCGTAAAAATAATCCATATGAATCGAGCGGTTTAGTCCAAATTTTTTGGAGACACACTCCCTTTATGTGATGAACAGGTTTAATCAGATAACACATCAGATATGTTAAACGGAAGCTCAAGCATTTGAGCTTCCACAAGAAACCATGAGGTTTGTTCTCATACATCAAAGCATGTACGGTTGAGCTTCTGTATATGTTCGCTGATCATTGATTATCAAGTATCAGGAAACCCTACTGAGCACAAGCGCACTCACCCTGGCCTCTTCAGCCAATCTCTTCTGATCATCCACCTCCTCTGCTGTCGTACTCTCCTCTCCCCCAGTCTTCTTTTTCTTCTTCTGTTTGGGCGCCATGAAGCCCTGCAGGAACTTCTTGATCACGCTCTCTTGCAGGGTGATCACACACTCTCCAAAATCCTGCATTTTCTCCAAGTTCTGCACCTGAAAACACAAGTGAGGGGTCAGGAAGGTTCAAAGTGGTGGAGATTTCCATGTAGCCCGGCTGGGCAGTAACATTGACCAATATCTTGGTTTTTGGGATGGTAATTGTTCCACCCTTGCCACATGGTCTTAATGTTTCTCACCCTCTCCTCAAATTCAGACGTGTCCTCCATGTATCCCAGGCCTCCTTTCTGCAGACGAGAGGCTACCTCGATAATGTCAGTGCGCAAGAATTTAAGCAGTTCCTGGTATCCATCACAGGTCTTCAGGCCTGGGTTACCTTTTTTCGTCAGATGGATGGAATGCAAGATTTCCTGGTAACTATACATATAAAAAACAAAAAAAAACATCTGAATTCATCCATTTTTACTGGGATTGAAAGCAAGTTGTAAAAATGTTGTTTACAGGAGGAAGGAGATGTGTGCGTGTGTGTATATATATACACTCACTTGACCTGCAGTCTGAGTTTGAGTTCGCTCTCTCTTACTCCCTGAGAGTGAAGACTCTCTATTAGTTCATCAAGGTCTTTTGGTGTATCACACACAAACCTGGGAAAACAATTTAAGAACAAGCATTTGTGTTGCCGCCCAATGCTGATATCCTGACATATGACATGCCATGTCTTAATTAATGTTAACTGTAAATCTTCATTAAAAATTCATTTTAGCCCATTTTAGACCTTTTTCTTCTTGGAAGCCTTTTCTCTCAAACAATGCGTAGTTTCATACAAAAATTACTTAAAGGCTGATTTCCCAGACACCAACGATACAGCTGGGAATTTGCAAGAACACTTACCAGAGGTTTTGGCCTTGTTTAGGCACAGTGGTCTCAATACAAGTCTCTGGCACTGGCGCCCCCTGCTGGCCATTTTCATTAGAAGTGCTGACTATGCTGCCCTCATCCTCTTTTTCTCCATCTAAGGCAAAAAAAAAGACAATTTCAAACATACTGCCTTCAATGTAAGTAATATTATTCTGTAAATTATACATTTATATATTTGATCTGAAAATTTGATCTGAGATTTTTTTCTACCCCAAACAGACGAACCATCATTTTACATGGATTGTATTGAATACAATGGTTAAGTAGAAGTTTGTACCAAAAACCAAGAAATCTGTTGTTTCTGTGAACAACAGATGATCTAACAGAAAAGTTAGTCTATTAGGTTTTATGCGGCTAATATTTAAATTATACCAAGAAGTCTGGTCAATAACACGTTTACAATAAAGTAATTAGAATGTGCATAGGAAGACTAACCTTCTGTCTCCTCCTCTTTCTTCACCTCTTCATCTTCCTCTGTTGACACCGGCTCCTCTTCAGGAGGAAGAGTGAACGTGTAGTCTATACTCTCATGAACCCATCCCTTTTCAATATACAGCCCAGGAACCACATCAGAGAACAGCCAATACCGGTTGTGATTGCGGTCAGTACCCAGCGGTGTTTTCCTCATCACCAGCTTTGCTTTAGTGACAGCATCCTGAAAGGCTTTCTCTGCTGCGGCTTTCTGCCTCCTTATTCGCTCCTCCTCTGCTTCCTTCTCCATACGCTCTGCAAGGAATACAGACATAATACGATTTAAATAAAATTTGTAATTACTTAATATATTTTCCATCATGACATGAAACCCCTGTGGTATCATAAAGCTCAAGGGGGTTTGCGGACAGGTGGTTAATAAAACTGGACCTAAAAAAGCATCCATTTCCCATTTAACATGTTGCTCTCTTTATTTATCCTATTCTGAACCCTGATCCGAACCTCGGTACGCACTAAACAAGCAGACCAAGACCTCTGAAAAGATGGGTCTTCGTTCTCTTCCAAACAAACTCTGTTGCAGTTCGATCAAAATATAAATGCAACATGGACCAAAGACATCTAAATGAACAAAAAACAGGACGTAATGTCACAAGACACAACCTTAAAAAGGACAGAATGCATAAGCATACTTGTTTTTTCCTAGTCATAGGAGCTACGTTGTCCATTAAGTTCAGAACAGGAGTCAAAAACGGCGTCTCCTCGCAGCAGATCTTCATTTGTGTGTAACAGAGGGATTCCTGCAGGTGTTTTGACTCCTTTACACATTTTATAATCTCTTCATGAGTTCTCAGCTGGTAAAACATCATATGTACACACATACAACAAGCACATTTAGCCCAGAACACAGCGTTGTTTTGGATATTTAAGTTCTGTCACAAAACTGTTTTTTTTTTTTACCTTTAGATTCGGTCTTAAAAATGACAGTGTGAACGCTAAGTGAAGCAGGACTAAATGTGTTGTTTTCTTTTTTTTGGTCCGGACCAAAAAGAACCGAACTACAGGCGTGAACACACCAGACATGTTTACAAGTCCCTACGGTCAAGTCCAAGTCAAGTCCAAGTCAAGTCCAAGTCAAGTCCAAGTCAAGTCTCAAGTCAAGTCTCAAGTCTTTGAGGACCAGGTCAAGTCAAGTCCAAGTCAAGTCTTTGTTCTATTTTTATCAATATATTTTTTCAGCTAATTGTTATTAGCTGAATTGTTATATGATTAACAGTGTATTTAAATATCAACACCGATTACTTTTACTTTAAAATTGTCTAATAAAGCACACAAAATACTACTTAAATCATTTCTATTACTTTCTAAATTTATACAAAATTATACCATTTAGAACCACCACAAGGAAAAAAGTGCTGTGTATTGAGCTATATGAGCTGCCGTAATTTGCTGTAGAACTCAAGCAATGCTGGAAAATGTAGTCTTCCAGTGAGCGCCGGCGGTAACAAAACCTATGTATAGACAAGCGTTACAGTAAACAACACAACGAACAACATTTCCATCTGTGTCTCTCGTTTGTGATAAGGCGATATAATAATAATGCACTGCGACTTAAACCGACCTGTGGAAATGAGTCGGACGGACAGGGTAATAAAATACGTATGGAAGTGTTTGTCCAATCCAAATACAATTTAACATGGTAAATCTGGATATTATATGCATTATCAAATACCTGGGCAAAAAGAAAAAAAAAAAAAAAAAAAAAGAAAAAAGAAAAGGACATTTACTTCTTGAAAATGGACCACAAGCAAGCCTCTGCAGCTGTGCAACACCAGAGCTTCCTTTCGGATTAACTGATTGCTTTTAAAATGAAATCACAAAGTTTATCGCAAGGTAAGGCTTGGCTATACTGTTATTATTTGTTGCTAATTTAACAAGTTTTCTAATGGGTGATGATGGCTTGGTGTGTTTAGAGATGATTTGTGATATTCGCTGCTGCAGCACATATTTGGGAATGAATGGATAGTAAAATGTGGTGTTTCGTGCCATCATGTGAGGTAGTAAATAGAGAACGTAATCCGGAATGTCATGCCAAAAGACTTTTTCACAAGTCTCTGTCTTCAAGTCCGAGTCAAGTCTCGGGTTAGTAGTTCACGAGTCCAAGTCAAGTCACAAGTCGTTTATTTTTGCGACTTAAGTGCGACTCGAGTTTCCATCTCTGGAACACACCTTCCTCTTTTGTTTGCTACTGGTTTTATTTCATTATTCTCTTAAAGGATTAGTTCACTTTCAAATTATAATTTCCTGATAATTTACTCACCCCCATGTCATCCAAGATGTTTATGTCTTTCTTTCTTCAGTCAAAAAGAAATTAAGGTTTTTGATGAAAACATTCCAGAATTATTCTCCTTATAGAGGACTTTAACAGACCCCAAATGGTTGAAGGTCAAAATTACAGTTTCAGTGCAGCTTTAAAGGGCTTTAAGCGATATCAGACGAGGAATAAGGGTCTTATCTAGCGAAATGATCGGCCATTTTCTAAAAAAAAAAAAAAAAATATGTATATGCTTTATAAACACAAATGCTCGCCTTGCAAGTGCTTCCGCCAGACCGCCTTCCGTATTCTTCAAAAAGCTTACACTGTATGTCCTACACCTTCCCTATTCAACTTACGGAACTAATGCAATGGCAGTTCCATTTTTCCGGAATTTGAATACGGAAGATGTTCTGGTGGAAGCTAGATATTTGACTTCTTAACTTGTTTAAATATGTTTTTTTTTTTTATACAAACAACACTTCGCTTCAGAAGGCCTTTGTCAACCCCCCAGAGCCGTGTGGAGTACTCGTTTATGATGGATAGATGTGGATGGAAGCTTTTTCTTCAGCTCATACTAGCTCATCAGCTCATGGTTTCCGTTCAAAGCCATTATAAAGCTCAGATGCGTCAGGATATTTATTAATATTTCTTCGATTATGTTCATCAGAAAGAAGTCATATACACCTAGGATGGCTTGAGGGTGAGTAAAGCTTGGGCTAATTTTCATTTGAAAGTGAACTAATCCTTTAATCTTAATTTCTCCCCCCCCCACTCTTTACAGGTTTCTGGTATATCACTCTTCATCCTCATCTTTTTAACCTAATTTCTGACACTCATGTTTTTCTTTTTTTACTCATCTCTCACCTTTGTTTTGCCGTTCCTGTTCTTCCTTTTCCTTCTTGGCCTGAATGGACATCAAGCGTCTGCTTTTCACTGTGCTAATCATGTCCTCCGGCTCTGGCTCCACTTTTGGGGGGACCTTGGGTGTCTCTTTTTTCACGTTTGAATCCTTCCTCCTATCTGCCCTCATTAGATCTCCATTGCCATCGGTTTTTGCCTCCATCTGCTCTTTCCGTTTTTGCTTCTCTGCCCTCTTACGTTCATTGACTTCTTTGAGCGTGGCAAGCCGCTCCTTCCACAGCTCGGCTGATCGCTGCTGCATGGCCTCCACGTGATCCTCCACCGAATAGGTCATGAGGATACGATGAGACAGTGCCACAAGCAGGCTGACCTTCTCCTGAGGGGTCAGTTCAAACACCTCTGATGTCTCAAGCTTTTCCAAGAACTCGCTGCTCACCACTTCATCGTAACCCCCACCAGGCTGCCAGCCATCCGAGCCACGGGCACTCTCTTCCTCATGTGCATCCGATGGCCGCAAACACAGGCGCACCAACTCGGATACGGAGTGCATGGTGAGAGGAATCTCAGATAACGGCATGTCCAGTTCACTGTAACCTTCCGCTAGCTCATCTTGCAGAAGTGTTTGCAGCAGAACTACCAATACACGGTTTAAGTAGAGGAAACCTGCCTTGTCTCCAGCTAAAGCCTCCATCAGAGCGACGGAGGTGATGGGATACTGGTCATCAGGCATCAGGAGGCCGGAGTAACAGTGAAGGAACTCCACTACCATAGCTATGTCACCAAAGAGGGCGTTGGGAAGCCCCTCGGGCATGTCGAACAAACGAAACGTTGGCAAGCTCTTGCCTTCAAGCTCCTGGTCTTCATAACGGCGCGACATCTCTCGCCTCATCTGCATCTCCTTCTCTCGACGCTCTTTGGCTTTCTCACGCAGCTTCTGCTTGACTTCCTGGCGCTTCTGACGCAGAACATCCTGTTTCTCCTCCTCAGTCATGAGGGCCCATCGGCGTTTTTGCTCAAGAATTTCCCAGCGCTTCTGCACCAGCTCTTTCAGCTCCTCAGGAAGTCGTCCGCGATCCTCTGCGGACAGCGTTTTTGCTGCCTTAGACACCAATGTGGACAGAGCGGTCTTCTTGTCTTCTTTGCCTTTATTCTCCTTGTAAAACCGAAGGAGATGCAAGGCCATGGGCGGAAACGGTTTTCCCAGCTTAGCGGAGCCAGTACTTGAACTTCGCCCTCGCTTTTTTGGGCTAACTGGAGCAGGTGGGCTTTTAGCAAGATCCAAAAGGGTCATCTGCTTCATTCTGGGTTTCTTGGCGCTTCCAGTGCTTTTCTCATCCTTTTTGGAGAGCTTCTGGCCATTGGGAGTTTTGGTGACTCCACTCTTGCGGCTCTTTCTGGGATCAGTGGATTTTTTGTCTCCCTGTTTTTTGTTCGATTTTGGGGTGCTGAGGATGTTTTCCCCATCAGACTTCTTGGATGTACCTGAGTTTTTCATTTTTAAAGGTGATCCATTAACTTTCTTCAACTGAACAAAAGAAAATATGAAAACAAATTATTCAAATATTAACAATAAAATACACAAATAACTCAAACAGGCAGTCCCATTAAAGAATATAAGATGTACTTCAGTCATCTCATAAACAAATGAATGGCATAAAAGCTGTTCCAAAACATCTAGTAGGGATGTGAATTTTCCAGAAATATTATTAAATCAATTATTGATCAATTAGTCGTTAACATTAGTACCACAAAATGCATGCGGAGAACTCCAAGTACGTCTACATAGTAGCAACGGCTGCAACAGTACATGTACAAGTAATTGTAAAAAAAAAATGCATTTGTCATTGAATCATTCAGGAGATTAATTTAAAAAGAATTAATAATTAACTCAAATTAAATGCCATTTAAATACACTGCAGCAATTAACATTGTCAACATTTCCAGTAAATTACATTTTTGTTTAGATACATCTGTCATACAGCGCTATTGTGGCTGCGGTGTCACGTTCTAAAATAACGGTTGCCTTAAAAAAAAAAAAAAAAAACCTGTGTGTGAAAGGGTTAAATAAAATAGTGTGATGTACATTTTGGCTGACCACTATTTTTGCCATCTGCTCATATGATTAGGTTTTAGTAGCACTCTACTCAAACATACCTGCACATGACACCAGAGGGTTGGACTGAGAGGTATGTTCTGGGAGTCTTTTTTCTTTTTCTTCTTTTCCCCTTTTACATTTACTCCCTCACTGTCTGTTCCCGTCTCTCCAGTCTTCAGCTTCTTATTGGGTTTCCCTTCCGGTGAACTCAAGCTTTTCCTCTTAGTAGATGGATTTTCTGCTAGAAACTAAACAGAAAGAAAAATTTTTAATATAATAATTTACGAAAACACTTCTTTCTAAAGCATATCACATATGTATCCCACCTTGTGAGGGTCGAGTAAAAAGTCACTGAATTTGCTCGGCAGGTTGAATTTTTTCACCAACTCGTCCTCCACCACCCAGGGGGCGCTCTCTCCTGATCCCAACCTCAGAGCATAGTGTCTGATGAAGTAGCGCATGATTTCTTTGTTGGGAGGCCGCTCAGTTCTGAACAGGCTGTCTACGGGGACGTCGCTGATTACTTTGTCCTCATCGAGAAGTTTGACGTCGTACTTGTGGGGCAGAAATTTGGGCATGACCCATTTCTTCTTTTCTTCTTTCATACTGGTTGGGAGTTTTCTGGGTGAGCGACGGGCCCTATCAGCTACAAACAAAATTAAAAAAAATAATGCAAAAATATTGATATTCAATTTTTAATTCACCCTGGTTTAATCAGGGTTTAATATATATATTATATATATAGCAGTAATTAGTGTGACAAAACTAGCATTATAAACAAATACAATTACTGGTCAGTTAAATATTACTAGTAACCATTAATAATAATACATTATTATTTAGTATTTTTGAATATACTGAAAGACATCATGAATGAATATGAAGAGCAGATAAGTCTTACAGAGACTCTCTCTCCTGCTCTCCTCCTCTTTGGACTGTGGCTCCTTCTTCAGGTTCTCCTGACTGGCATTCTCTTTATCACTGGATGGAGAATCACAAGCTCCTTCCATCTTTTTCTCCACATTTTCTTCCGGAGGATTCTCAAGCGGATGAATCTTTACCACTTTGACACGCAAAGTCTTATCCTTGCCAACCTTACGGGGAGAGCGAGACAGAATTACCATTTCACATCCATAAAAAGGGAACAAAAGAGAAGGAGAATGACAGAAAAGAAATTTGCACAAAACCCCATTTTTCACAAGTTAGACAAATTCCAATGGACAAAAGCCTACCCTACATACAAGGGTCAAAATATTAAATCCAAGTTCATACCAAGAAGTCGCACTCCTCGCCCACAGCATACTTGGTGAGAATCTCCACCCAGACCAGATCCACTAGCTTATCGAGAGATACTGTGTTATGGTGCACAATCTCCAAAACGGGCTTCTCAAACCACACTGGATACTCCTCCTGAAGCCTGCCAAATATGAACCCATTTAATATGGTAACATAAGCAAACAAATCATTCACTCAACATAACTTGCAAACTTCATGAAAATTTGCCACAAAATTTGACGAAAGAAATTCTCCTGCCTGTATTGACATTTTTAAATGACGTGACAGCCCTTCAAATTTATGATTTGCAACTTTGTATTGATAACCAGTGCAGGGCTTGACAATAAGGGGGACCCACTCTGATGGCCAGAGTGAAAGATGCTCAGGACAGCTGTTGGAATTGTCACCGGCTCAATTTCCTACCTGAATACTACTGTTAGACCTACCTGAAAACAAAGCTCAGTTTATTTTATTTCTGATGGTTTACTTGTCTTTAATGTTTGAACTTTATATTATTTTATAAGCCAAACGCTAAAAGTTTTTGCTGTGGTATCAGAATTGTGAAGTTTCACTGAAACATATCTAAAACATTAGTGTCATGACAACCCTATTTATCAGAATACAAGGTTACATGGGTCAAAAACTATTTCTGTAATTATTTTATGTCAGGTGATGATGTCATCAAGCCTTTCCCACTTGAAAAGACTGTGCTAAAAGTGAACTGTCAACTGGCATAGAGATGACTTAACAGTTAACAGATAAGGACTAAAAGCTTAAAAAAATTCAGCACCACCTTAATTTAATTTTATGAAATTTTACTTAATGAAATAAAATTATTATGTAATAAAAACCTTGTAAAGGCTTCTGTTGTCATTTGAAAGTAGTTTAGGATAATGCCTCCTTCTGTCTATAATATGGACTTATGGATTTATTTGGGGAGGATTTATGTTAAAACCATTAATGCTCATTTGAAAAACAACAACTTCATACTCTTCATGGCCAGCAGAGGGAGATGAGAAACAGGGGACTGAAGAATCAACAGTAAAAATAGCTTCCAAAACACGTTGACCCTTAAAGCAGCATAACACTCTATATGGTCTGTACTGCAAACTGTTGTGAATGTAAGCGTCTGGTCACATAAGCAGCTTACGAGACTAAACTGCTTTCTCCCTCTCCCATACACCAATACAGAAATCTGTTTGAATGTCAGATGAGGAGGTCTGAAGCAGAGCAATTCTGTACACTTCTGCTGAAAACTCAATCAATAATACATTCTCTTATTAGAAGGGGGGGGGGGCACAAGGGCACCAATGAAGTAGCAGAGGTGTGGTCATATGACACTCCCTCGACACAACAGCCAATGGTTCACTTTACAAGCTTTCTGCTATACAGCAGACATGCTGGAAAATAAAGGGATGCAACACCCAATGAATTTCTGTCTGTGCCTTTAAGTGGTTCCTGACTCAAAGAACAATTTTGAGTCATTCAAATATTTTAGAGCCAAGTACAGGTATTTTTGAATAGCGTTAAGAGCTGGTAAGATACATTTCTGTGAATCAGTTCAAATTGCCTGCTCATTCAATCAATTCTCCAATGGCAATGACTTTATAAAATTAAAGATTTCCATGACACTTCTAAGCCTAGAAATCACAATTTTATACAATATTTCCAGGTGTTCCATGATCTGAAACAGCGCCACGCATTACGTAATCACGTTGGAAAGGTCACGGGTGACGTAGGCGGAAGTACCGCAGTAGGGTACTCATTTCATTTTCTCCTCCAACTTCAAAATTGTTGTTTTACCTTTTTTGTAAAGGCCATTTGACTTAGTCTTTGCATGTTCACTTCGTAGACACTGGATCGGCTCTTCCGCCTACGTCACACGTGCCCTTTCCAACGTGATTACGTAATGCGTGGCACACCACAGAGCTAGTGCAAGACAAGCATTTGTGGTTAAAACGTATATAATTTTTTATTTTAGAAAATGACTGATCGTTTCGCTAGATAAGACCCTTATTCCTCGTCTCGGATCGTGTAGAGCCCTTTGAAGCTGCACTGAAGCTGCAATTTGGACCTTCAACCCATTGGTAGCCGTTTAAGTCCACTATATGGAGAAAAATCCTGGAATGTTTTTCTTTAAACCTTAATATCTTTTGAACTGAAGAAAGACAAACATCTTGACGTGACATGACATGACATGGGGGTGAGTAAATTATCAGGAAATTTTCATTCTGAAGTGAACTAATCCTTTAAACCCAATGAGCTGCTTACCTAGTCAGCATTTCTGCCTCAGATAACAAATGTGAGGTGGCAATGGCAGCTCACAACATATTGAGAGACAGCCAAAAATGCCCAGAAGATTTCCAAATATAGATAAATACCAAGTCCAGAAAAAAAGATTTGAGAAGAACTGAATTAGTGGAGGACCAATGACTGAATGATGCTCTGAGTTCATTCATGCATGCGCTCGTTTTTATTACTTACAGCTCCGTGACCTCCTGCTCCTCTTCCCAAGCCTCCTTATGTGTGAGCTGGCTGCTGCCAGTGCTTTTGCACGTCCATATCCGCTCTCCATACCTGCGCAGTCGGGCTTCATACTCTCTGAACAAAAGGGTTAAGGACAAACAACACACTTCAACACTACATCACTTCCAGATCTTCTGGAAGTTCTGAAGTCTCAAGCAGCATGCACTTCTAAAGCAGAGCTGATCAAGCGGTGTCAGCATTGCCACCCGTCCTCTATGAGAGAGACTCGTTCATAAATAATGCATGCATGCAGCACAGCAGCTCAATAATTAAAGGGCCAGCAGCAGCAGACCCTGCCTGAACTTTTTTATGTGTAAATTTGCAATTAAAAATAGGTAGCAAAAAATACAAGAGAAGAGCCTCAGTAAAATTGATATTATATACTCTGAAAGAGTAAAACCATTTCAGAGGCAAGATAAATACTTGTGCAGAAGTTAATTTTGCACTGTTCATGTATGATATAAATGTGTATCTAAGCATAATAAATAATTAGTGGTCATCCAATATGGGCTTTAAATGCCAGATGTCAGTTTATCTGGAAACCTGGTTATGACAGCAAACAAGACAGACAAAAATGCTAAAAAGAAATGAATACTTGACAATTTTTAATAAAGTTTATAAAAAAATAAAAAATAAATTAATTATGACATGGGCTGTCAGTAGATTTTAAAACTGATTCAAGGGTTACACTTAACAGAAGGAATAGCACTGTTGTAAATTAGACAAGCAAATACTAAATAGCAGATGCTAATCATCTCAATAAGTCCAAATATTGTATTATCAATATATAATCTCATGTATTAATCTATCGCTACATCTAAAAAAGGCATGACATTAAACGTCTCATGAATGCTAGAGCCTCAAAAATTGCTTGTTTCAAACACTAATTTGGCAGATCTAGAACACAAAACAGGAAAATTGTCTAGTTTTTGGTGCTGGAACTAATGAAACATGCGTAAAGTTTAAGCACGTGATTAAAACTCTAAAACGAGTTAATAAAACCTGCAACTAATGCGAGCTCTATCGCTTTGCTAACTCAAACTGCCCTCCATCCTATGGCCTTCTCCCCGAAGCACCGCCCTCCACAGACACGTTAGCCAATCCGATTTCATAAAACCCGAACGCAGAGAGAGATTGAGAGGCAGTGAGAGTTTCTGATTGGCCAGATTTCTGATTCCGTAACACATGCGGATCGGGGTCACTTTCATTTTTTATACTGTTTACAGAGACAGGTGTGGTTCGTCAGGAAACCAGTTACAGTGACATCTGTCAAATAACAGACTTGGTCTATAAATAAAACACTTACACGAATTAAAGATTTATATTTGAGCAAACATCTAGTCAGATTTACAAAAACATCAAAGAGCACCCAAAAATGCGAATGCTGCATTTAACAGCATAAATCAAAGGACTAATATAGTAATACCGCGGTAGTTGATGCCCTGAAGTTCAGCTCTACTCATCTTGTCAGTCATGACCAAATTCACGTGGCGTGAGGTGAACGTTTCGCGCGCAAACGACCTCGCGCAGCAGCTGCACATGAACTCGCACTTTCTTCTCCAGTAGCAGCCTGAGCTGAAACTATTTATACAATCATAACCACACACTCCCAGCATACAGCTAACTATTACAGTCTCAATCTATAAACTCACGTCACGCATATCCCTGAATTGTAAAAGAGAGCGCGCGAGTGTTACACAAGATTGAGTCATGGCACTTTGGATGAGAAACTGTTTAGCCAGACGTCACACAAGCACTGTGCGTCCTGGAGCTAGCTCGCTAACACTAGCTCGCTCTAAAATGCACACAGGACAACAACAACCTCTCAATAACATGAATCTCACCATGTTTCAGCACTCAAAACCAGACAAATATACCATTCAGCCCTGCCTTAAGAGTTTAACCGTGGATGAGCTAAACGTCATGGTCACCTTTAGCAGGTTAGCGTTACAATGAGATGCAGCGCGCAAGATGAAAACAATAATAAAGGCTTAAATGTACGCACGGTGCTCGTACGCGCTCAGAACCCACGATTCGCGTGGAAACAACAGCTCGAGACTCTTGCGGGCACGCGTTTGTATGTTCGGTGCATGCAAGTGTATGGTGGAGGCAGTGAGAAAGGATACTCTTTGTTCCTGAAGGCCTCTTTAGTGTGCTCGATGATGAACACCTCCTCTCCTGGGCCCGGCGGCTCCGACAGCGGCTTAACCAACGGGTACGGCTTCCGGCCTAGCAACGGTGCCATCGCGTGCGGGCTGTGGTGGTCCTGGATGTGTCGGCAAAGTGAACTACTGAACTAACCCACCGCTCAATCTCAGCTTAAACTGAATATGGAGTGAAATCCGCGCGTCTCAGCGGCGTAGCATGGAGGTTAGGCTAGCGCGCGCTGCTTTGCTCACTTTTTATGAAGCGCGTGAAAACAAAACCAAACCAAACAACGGCTTTACTGGTCAGTTACATCTCCTGTAGGAAATCCATTGTTTTGGGGGAGCCGGTGGGGTCATGGTGAGATGGCTGAAAAGAGCGTAAGAAGAGAACGGAAGCTCCTTCTGTGTGCCGGGGATGGAAGCGCGAAAGGCGGCCCGTCAGAGCTGGTATGGCGGGCTTTCTTATGCCGCTCAGGTCCGTGTTGCTGTCGATTCTCCAGGCCAAAGCGACGTACCAATCCCTTTACCGCAGCGACTATAGACCGCGTAGATACCGTTTTGAGGGACGTGCTGATTACATAAACAAACAACAGGGTTTATAGCTGATTGAAAAATGGCGGGAGTTCCTGCTACACCGGCAACATTCCGTACAACCTCAAAACTCCGTTACCCCGGTAGCAAGCAGCGACGCAAGAATAAGTCCCACCCATCGCCTGCAACTATTGGTTCTAAGAAACTACGACAACGACTGAGGTATTTTATTGGTCGCTTGAACTGTCAGTTATACTACTCCATCTTTTGACAAAGGAACACCCCTCCAATCATAAATACAAGGAGTGTTTGCAAGCGTGGCTAGAGGTCAGTTTGTGGTAAATTTATAGATAATTTCAACATGACAGTATGCAACTTGGCTTTGGCGTTATTTACGGACATTTTATTTTTTGTAAGAACATAATTTATAAAGCCTAATGCCCAGCGTTTAGCAGAATGGAGCAACGGTTTTAGAATTTAAATAGAGACAATAGAGCGTGCACACGACACTTTTGATCCAATTAAAGAGACAGCCTTGATTAAAATGTTAATGCCACTTTTGGCAGTGGAGACAGTGTACTATATCGTCTTATATTCTTTTTCAAGGCAACATATGAAATAATAATAAAGCATTGTCTTAAGCCTTTAATAACACTAAATTTGAACCTTAATCACTCTATTGAAAATTTTATCATTATTTGAAACCAATATTGTGGAATCGCCCTTAAAAGATTTATGATGATTAGGAATCTTGTACACTACACTGATTTTCATATGTAGAATAGTGTTCTAGCTCTACATACAACATTTTAAATGATGCATCAGAGAAAATAATCAAATAAATCCAATAAAGTGGTTTTATTTTCAGGTACATTTTTACCAGTTTATGGATCATACAAACATATTCATTATTTGAAAAATACTTCAAAGACTATGGAAAGTGGAGGTTTTTGTATTTAAAATACAAATCTGTAGGTGACCTTACCATTTATAAAAGATAAGCATTCCTTTAAAAACAAAACAAAAAAGTTCAGTAATTGGATGCAGTACAATGAAAAATAATAAACAAATCAAGAAATAGATAACAGATGTTATTTAAAATTGCCCTAAACTTCATGCATTTAATATTTTTTTTACAATAAAGCAAAGTAAAAAAGCCAATAAAAGTTATTTGTACAATCTTTAGGGGTGCCGCAAACACAAAACAAATTAAAATGTTCAAAATTCAACTGTTTTGTCATACCAATCATCACTCCATGCAGTCACATGTATTATACTGATAAAGTTCTTTCTCAAATTAGATTGAGAAACATGCAATTTAACAATTTATTTTTATGTAATACAAACCTTCATAAGAAAATACCTGAAAAGACCCAAGTAAAATCTTTTTATGTACAAAAAAAAAAAAATTTGAAGCTTGTTTCTTGATCACAAAAGTGAATTTCAGGCATTTGGCAGGCTGTAAAACGTCTCTTAAATGTACAGTTCAGTCTCTTTCAAAATTTCTTCCGTACTTTTGACCTGCGATGTACAGCATAATGGTGCTAACTGAGAGACGAGTTTTGCTCAGTACAAACTCTTTTAAGTGGTGGGGCTCCAATCACCTCCTCTTCCTCCTATGAAAAACAGTAATGTCACACCTGGCATGCATTCAACAATATTGCTTTGAAAAAATCAAAATCAGGTTCGCATAATATCTACATATTATGAGAATTTATATGAGGACTAGTAGACGTTACCTGAGTAGAGAGAGACAACACATCTTCTTTAATTAGAGTCGGGGGCTCATCCGTGACCTCGCTGCTGGTCGTTGATGCCTCTAAATATGGGGTTTGATCATGAAAAGCCAAGTAAAATACTAGTGTGCAATGTGAAATGGATGCATAGTCATTAATGTACTACAAATGTAATAATTTTACATACTTTGGTGAATCTCAAGAACAAGTCTTATTTCAGCCCAAAATTAAAAGCAAGAAATAGGAAATTAAATTATCCTTTAATTTAAAGTCTGTTTTAGGAGCATTTTTTTTTTTTTTTTTTGCATTATTTTCATAACAATCCAGAATGATTGCAAATTCTCAATACAGTAATGCAAAAAAAACCCTGATTGGTGTTATTGTTACACATATCGGTATTTAAAGGCACAGTATGTAAATATTTGCCACTAGAGGTCACCTATTCAAAACAAAGGCGTAGCTTGATGATGCAGAGATTGAGCGTGGAATTATGGGAGATGTTGTCTTCACCTGGAAAAGAATCCGATTGGACTTGGGCAGAAATCATGCTCATGGATGAGATTATTAACGCTACTGTAGTATGAAGCAGAGCAGGGCCGAGTGCTGTGCGAGCAGAAACGAGGGCGCTGGAGCGATTGCTAATGAGAGACGAGCGCGACACACACCTCGAGAGCAGCGAAATTTTTATTATGCCACAGTCGCCGCTTCCACTTCTTCCAGTCATGAGTATGTGGGGTAACGCAGCGCTGTTTTATCATATTAGATACATTTGAATGTTTTGAAAATGATGTTATAACGTTACTCTGTGCGTTTGCTGTGAGACACTTGTTGCACACTGAAGTAAGCTACATCGATATTAGAAGATCATATTAATATAATCAAGAAAACGAGATTCAAACAATAAGACTAAACGTGTTGAGCTATATAACAATGATTAGATTTCTGTCTATAAATGTTACCGAACAGTTGTTCCCTTGTCTAATAAAACATATTATATTTTAAAGCATCTTCTGTGTTTTCATGGTTTCTACAAAATAAAACCGGAAATCGAGGGTAGCGTGGGTATGATGTCATTGATAGGCGACGCACGGACACGATCTGTGTCCTAGTTAAAATAGCTTATTTCTCTGGATTTAAACATTCTTGGAAATATTTGGGATAATGTAATTACAGAAGTCAACTAAATAAATAACACTTCTAGCGGTTTTTGGATACTTTAATCAAAAAATATTACATATTGTGCCTTTAAATAAAAATATATCATTGTATTAAATATAAATATATATTTGAATAAACATATTGTAGGTGTTAGATATTACCCCTTTTTTTAAAACAAACAAACAAACATAAATTTTTATATTATTTGGAACATACCTGTAAAACTAATTTGCATTTGCTCTGAATACCAATTCTGTTTATTTACTTTGTCAATTAGGTAAATTATCATTTTTTACTGTGTGTTTTCACTGGTCTGTCTCACCTCTCTCCCCCTCCATGCTCTCCTGTCCCAGGGTGGGCGGCTGGGAATCCTCTGTACGGAAGTAAGATGGATGGGAAGGGCTCACTGCCTCACTCACATGCTGTGGACTGGAGTTGCTGCTGCTGTCCACTTTTGTATTAGACTGATAGGCATCTGATAGGAAACTCTGGTTGCTGTTGTCATCTGTTTAGGAGAATAAAATAAAAACATATTTATGTGCAGTATTATGAAGAAATATGTAAATTATGTTCAAGTACTTCAGCATAAAAAGCATGTTAAAATAGGTATGCAAACAACATGGTCAAGGTACTAGGTAATTTAAGTAACTAGAGTATAGAAGCAGCCCAATGTTGCATTACATTAAATAGAGGATGATCTGAGTTGTTTACAGAGGAAATATTAAGCCTCCTTGTATTGTGTCTGACATAAACATAACCTGTATTACCTTGAAAATCCAGTAGCACGGAACGGGCATTTTCCAACACTACATCTGTAGGAAAGCCCTTCAGTTCCCTCACTGCAGTACCTGACACTTTAGGCTTGTATATCTGCGAGAAAGAAACAAGACATTTTGAACATGCAGACTATATTTATATATATGGGAGCTGGACAGCCACTCAAGATGATATGATACACACACCTGTTTAGTTTCTGTAACGGGGACCCATTTGAATATCCGTAATGATGTGTCTCCCACTGTAACCCACTTTTTTTCCCTAGGAGGACAAACATTTTACAGGTTAACCTCACAAAAACATGCCAAGGTCACATTTTCCCCATAGAATTGCGTTTAGAAATGTCATTTGAGAAAGAAAATAAAGCCAATTTTAGGACCACTGTGTTTGCAGATTGTCAGTACAGTAATGCGCTAAGATTGTTTTTTGTATTCTTTAATCTCACGTTCTTGGCAGGTTTCGTTAGATTCACGCATATACGTTGCGTGGATGTTCTGAAATTTACATTTAAATTTTAGACATTCCGAATAGAAAATCACTTCATTACAGACCACCAACATCTTGTACAATCCCCATTGACACTTATATGCCACGCCCACACGCTGTATACAGTGAAGCCCATTGGTTGCTTTGCTTGTCTGTCATGTTACTGAATGACGTCTCTCTCCCCGCTACTCTGAAGTTTATTTTTGTAACGTAGAAGAAAAGAAACTTGTCTCCCTCTTCGAACAGGCAACTTACCACCGACGGACCCTCTCAATTGCCGCCATCACTTTTTTGATGTCATCTTTTGCACGGCTGCGTGTCTCCGCTCGCACGGACCGTCCCGACATTTTAATGGGTTTTATTAGTTTGTCAAGATCTTCCTCTTTTTCTTGCCTTCCTCCGTCTGCGACTTGATCTCGCCCTGTCTTCCTCCTTGTCTCGCGAGACTTCATAACGCGCCACTGGCACTGCCTCTGCATTTTCCACATTCCTCATATTTAATTTATTTGTTAATTTATTTTCATTATAAATCATTATTTGAATTCTGTTATCTATTAACAGCCATGTGGGTGTACAACATCAAAAGAAGCTGTTACGTACATTTAATGACCTCATCATACCACCAGATGGCAGTGTTTTGCACATAAAATATTGTCTCAATGGGAGTTAACAGGGCCAATCCTACTACGCAGTAAATTTCCTATCTCCATATTGCATTTGATAATAAATTTAAAATATGTAAATATTAGTTGTCCTTTATTAAAATTACATGAACATGGAATTGAATTAATATTTTCACCGTTTTGTTGCGAGCAGAATACGGTAAAAATGCCACTTTGCTATTAGGTTCCATTAGTTAACTGCATTAATATTGATAAATACTGCAACAAATGTATTGCTTATTGTTAGTTAGTGGTAGTGCATTAACTAATGCTAACAAATGGGATTTTATTGTAAAGTGCTACCAAAATGTCCCAAATGTTTCTTCGTTTTTTTTTTTTTTTTTTTTCCTCAATCAAAATATTTAAAACAGTATATTGTTTCGATATTTACTTATTATTTTAACTTTAATTCATTTTTCAAACGGGTACTGCATAATAGGAATTATGCAACAGGCTCATGGTATATTTTTCACCTCACTTTATCAGTAAATTTAAATGCTTGTGAGGTTTAAACTAATGATGGAAACCAATATTATAAATAAAGAGACTCTCCAACCCTTCATATCATTTTAAAGATATTTATTAGATGATACTGGAATATCCTCCCTCTGCATAGCTGGTCATGCACATTTAGAGTCCAACAGAATTCAGTCATCAGAATTTATCTCTCACACACACAATACACATCAGAAGGCACACTGAGTTTCCAATAGCACCACATCTTCTATGCACTATCAAAATAGATGAAAAAAGCTATATTTGTGTAGTTAGACCATAGAACTCCACTGCAGCGATGAATAAACCACATCACCCTCCACACTCTCATCCTTTCCAGTCTCATTACGGCTCTGCGGAGAGCAAAGCAATACTGTTTTCTTCACATTAGAGCCCAGACGAGCTATAGACAGAATATCACAGAGTGGTAATTCTTCATCCATGGAGATGCATAATGCAATGAAATGAGCATGGAAACGCAGAGGATCACCTGCAAAAAGACAATATTAAGACTGTTAAGCTGCACTGAAAATACTTACATTCTGTCTTCAATGAAAAAATTATGGAAGCTTGTTTCCATATAAAAAAAAAAAAATAGCAACTTTTTTAGCTCACAATTCTGACTTTATCCCCCTCACAGTTATAACTCGCACAATTCCAAGTTTACATCTTGCAATTCTGACTTTTTTCCTCACAATTCCGAGTTAATTCTGAGTTTACAATCTCATAATTCTGACTTTCTCACAATTCTGAGTTTACATCTCGCAATTCTGACTTTTTACTTACAATTCCAAGTTTACATCTCATAATTCTGATTTTTTTTCCCCCCTCACAATTACGAATTTACATCCCAGTTCTGACTTTTTTCTCACAATTCCATTATTTTTAAGTTTACATCTCACAATTCTGAATTTACATCTCGTAATTCTAAATTTTTTCCTCATAATTTCGAGTTTACATCTCGCAATTCTGACTTTTTTCCCCTCACAATTCCGAGTTTACATCTCGCAATTCTGACTTTTTTCCCCCTCACAATTCTGAGTTAATTCTGAGTTTACATCTCATAATTATGACTTTTTTCTCGCAATTCTGACTTTTTTCTTACAATTCTGAATTTACATTTCGTAATTCTGGCTTTTTTCCTCACAATTCCGAGTTTACATCTCGCAATTCTGACTTTTTTCCTCACAATTCCGAGTTAATTCTGAGTTTACATCTCGCAATTCTGACTCTTTACTTACAATTCCAAGTTTACATCTCATAATTCTGATTTTTTTCCCTCACAATTACGAATTTACATCCCAATTCTGACTTTTTTCTCACAATTCTGAATTTACATCACGTAATTCTTACTTTTTTCCTCATAATTCCAAGTTTACATCTCGTAATTCTGACTTTTTTCTCACAATTCTGAATTTACATCTCGTAATTCTGACTTTATTCCTCACAATTCCGAGTTTACATCTTGCAATTCTGACTTTTTTCCTCAGAATTCGTAGTTTACATCTCACAAAATAAAAAAAATAAATAAAAATAAGGTAATTGCAAGTTTACATATCACAATTCAGAACTGCAAGTTTATATTTCGCAATCGCGAGTCACCGTCTTGCAACTCTTCTGAGTTTATTTCTCTCAATTTCTGTGCTGGAAAGAAGCTCACATAAAAAATAGACCTTTGCTTTCATCATAAACATACCTGGATATACCAGGAAATCTCCTCCAAACTTCCCTGCGGAGGTCAGGTAAAAGCCTTTATTTCTCAGATCCCTGTATACACAGAATCTAGTGTTCAAGCGTTCATCTCTAGGCACTGGCCAATCAGTGGAAAGGAAACTGCGTTCCTCTGGACAGTGGCTGAAGCCAGCACGGGCAGTACAGAGCTGGACCGCCATGGCCGACAACGGAAAGCGGAAAGCCTGGTCCAGCGCATTAAGACGGTCCCTAATTGCATTGCCGGAGTCATCTGTGCCTGTGGGATCAGGAAAAGTATAATCAATATAAGTAAAAAACAATATAATATAGTGTATAGTGATACAAATACAACTTTTTTATGAATTTCAATATTATAACCAAGTTTTTTTATGTAAATATATTTCTATCATGACAACTCTCTGAAGATGTTTAGCATGGTAATGGATATGACAATGTTAATGTATTTGGTCTTGGCAGAATAGATCTGCTACGGTGCTGCTGAATTGCTGCTGCTGTAGATTTTTGCTGTTGTTGTAGATTATCGCTGCTGCTGCAGAGCAAGTCCAGGAACTTGCTACTGCCAATACATACGCTGCTGCGAGTAAGACATAGTGCATAAATAGCATATATCAATAACCCATAGCAGATCTATACAGGTGGAGCTGGGGAAGGTGGAGGGTTTTAGAGGAACTCTGAAGCGTGCTGCAAACTGCTAAAGTGAATGTAACCAGCCATTAAAATGTGTGAACAACAAGCTCATTGGCTGCAGATATGACAACGACCAATGAGCTTGTGCCAAGTAGTTAATGCTGTAATTATCATCAGCTTGCGTTAAGGACCCATCAGCCTGTGCCATCTAGAGTTTCATGACAGAACTATATATTAATGGTATACCTTTGGAACTTTTACCATATTACAGTAAGTAAATCTAAATATGCAAATAGTGAGGAGACAAGTCAAATAAAGTGGCCTTAGCCTATTTATAATTCCTCTAGTCACTCTCTCACCATTCTCTTTCTCATTGATGATTCTCCTCAGCACTGTCTTCTTGTCCTCCAGGGCCAGAGCACACTGCTCCTTATAACTGCTCTCCAGACCTGCCTCATACTGCCTCACAGCTTTTAAATGCATCTCTTCATCTCCACAATCCTTATGAAAATAATAATACATACATACACTCACATAAGTCACATTTTAGGATGACTAGGATCTGATTACAAAACGGGAACTAACCTAACAAATATGTACTGTTCTTGTACAGTAATGGGATTTATATTTTCTATAGTACTCAGACAGACAGACAGTTGAGAGAGTGACACCTGAGTATGCAGTGAAGCCGCAGCAGAGCCCGTCTCCACCAGCAGCAGCGCCTCCTCCTGCAGGAGCTCCAGCGGTCTGCCCAGCCGCACGTTCTGCCGAGGCTGACGGGCCAGAGAGCCCACCAGAGCCCCGATCACACCCACAGATCTGCACCTTTTCATGTCCGACACCTTCCACAACATAGGAGTGGATCCGCAAAAGTTGATGTCAACCGAAGCATCTCCTGCTGGCTGATTCTCACTATCACTTCTGGTATCCATATCCTCCTTTACTTCCATACTTGATGACTGTGACACATTCATCCCTGCTGGATCCCCATCCATTACTCTTTCAAAACACACCTGGATGTCTCAACACATGATTATCAACGTGTACGCCGTGCTTCCTTCCGCACTAGAGAGCATTTACCGAGATATTTTGTATCGGCACTAAAAAGGATAACAATAAATACATGGTGATCGTGCGAAATATATCTCGGTGCACTGCGAGAAAAATATTAAAGTATCATGACTGCACAGACTTCAAAATGAACTATTCCTCATGGTCGCGTTTACCTTGGCGCTGCCTGCACATGAATGTACTTTCAGTACTGGATTCATCTGCTGAAAGACTTTAAAATTACAAATTCACGGCAAAACATAAAACTACAACAAAAATTCAGTCACAACACGTGTATTCTTTACACGACTTCCCTTGCATCCCATGTGACCACAATCGCGCCATCTTGTGGTCCCCTAAAAGTTACAATTCGCTTTACTGGCATGGTTTAAAATAGATTTACATGACAAACCATTGGTGACATTATATAAGGAATATATTTTAATAATAATAAAAAAGCCACACACAATCTTCCCTCGAAAAAGCCGGTGATGTTAGTGGCCGCTTTTTCATGTGGTACCTGTTACTTTTCTCAACGCTGATTAAGATGAACCAATCACAGCCGTTCCTGATAACTAGATTCCCGTTTTAGTATTCCTTTTGTGTTTCGGATACCAAACCTTATAATAGTAGACTTATTTTTACCGCTTAATGCACAAATGTCTCCAGTAACGGAAAGAAAAAAAAAAAAAAAAATTCTGAAGTGCTCTATTTTCGCGCACTAATGTTGTACTTAAGAAGTACTAAATAAGATTTTTTAGTATATTAAGATAATCTTAAGAACATCTACGTGTAGTCAACTGTGCTGTTTTGAGACACCATGAAATTTGAACTAAAATTTGCTTTTAATATACTATCTCTGTATTTAGAAAATGTATTTAGTTGCCACTTGTAGTACACTATGGGTTCAAGTGTACTATAAGTGGTAACTAAATACATTTTTTTTAATAGAGATAGTATATTAAAAGCACATTTTAGTTCATATTTCATGTCTCAAAATTGTACACAGTTGAGTACACTTAGATGTTAAGATTATCTTAAGAACTACTAAAGAAGAATTTTTAGTATATTAAGTACAACATAAGTACATTATAGAAATGTACTTTTTTTTCACCTGGGTTCTGAGCCACCAAGCGTGCTCTTGTGGAAGGCTACAGTTTTCCAGTAAGAAAAGGTACTGTTTACACATCCATTGCTTGACTTTATTCAAAAAAAACAGATTGTAAACCAACATTAAATATGATCAAAAATCAAAATGCATCAAAGTACATTCTTGATATACATATTTAGTTATTGCATACATTTACAGAACTTTTTATATTTTTTAATGAATACTGTTGTCTAGAATGTACATTGCATAAACATCAGAGTGGAATGAATAAATTGGCACAAGATCATATGAAAAAGATGAAAGTGTAAATAAAATGAGAGGGCAAAATCAAATACAGAATTGTAATTCTCAACACATTACAAAGAGTTTGAATTTCAAACTCTGGAAATACTTTGAAAACTGATTTCAGTAATTAATACTGCACAGACCTGAAAACAGGTTAACACTGTAATTAACATCAATTTGATCCACTTAACAGCATGTGTTGTTATTGGTTGATGGCTGCAGAATATTTTCAGATGGAACTTTCCATTTCCTCCATAATTCTTAGCCAAAGACTGCAGAGTGGATGTGTGTACAGGGAGACTCATGGAGCAGTGAGAGGGACTGGACATCCAGCCTGCACTAGCAGACACACTGCATTCAGTGCAAACCTTCATTAATGCCATCTTACACACCAAGGCCTCACATCACACACCTGGAGAAAAAGTTACAAAGAGGGAAACAGATAAAAATAGTGATGTATAAGGTTCATAACAATCTAGAAAGCTCTGAATTTACAGAATGTTCTTAAAGGGTTAGTTCACCCAAAAATGAAAATTCTGTCATTAATTACTCACCCTCATGTCGTTCCACACCCGTAAGACCTTCGTTCGTCTTCGGAACACAAATTAAGATATTTTCCATAAAATCCGATGGCTCAGTGAGGCGTCCATTGACAGCAAGACAATTTACACTTTCAATGTCCAGAAAGCTACTAAACACATATTTAAAACAGTTCATGTGACTACAGTGGTTCAACCTTAATGTTATGAAGTGACGAGAATACTTTTTGTGCGCAAAAAAAAAAAAAAAAACGACTTTATTCAACAATATATATCGTGATGGGCGATTTCAAAACACTGCTTCATGAAGCTTCGAAAGCTTTACGAATCTTTTGTTTCGAATCAGTAGTTCGGAGCACGTATCAAACTGCCAAAGTCACGTGATTTCAGTAAACGAAGCTTCGTTACGTCATAAGTGTTTCGAAATTTCAATGGTTCACCACTGGGGGGCGTGACTTTGGCAGTTTGACACACGCTCTGAACCACTGATTTGAAACAAAAGATTCATAAAGCTTTGAAGCTTCATGAAGCAGTGTTTTCAAATTGCCCATCACTAGATATTGTTGAATAAAGTCATTATTTTGTTTTTTTTGGAGCACCAAAAGTATTCTCGTCGCTTCATACCATTAAGGTTGAACCACTGTAGTCACATGAACTGTTTTAAATACATCTTTAGTAGCTTTCTGGGCATTTGAAAGTGTTAATTGTCTTGCTGGAAATGCAGGCATCACTGAGCCATCGGATTTTATCAAAAATATCTTAATTTGTGTTCTGAAGATGAACAAAGGTCTTACGGGTTTGGGACGACATGAGGGTGAGTACTTAATTATAGAATTTTCCTTTTTGGGTGAACTAAACCTTTACAGTCAGCATGAAACAGAGGTTGTGAGTCTTTTGTTCCCTATTGTGACGTATATCTGAGTGAAAATTAGGGCGGGACTTGATTTTGTCCATTGGCAATTGATTGGATAGTTGTGGTTTGCTATTGATGCAACCTCATGTGAGTGACACGTTGCCCCGCCCTCATGCCAGTAAACGCATCATCATAGAAGAGAAGAGATGCTGCTGCAAGTTATTTATTAGAAAATTAGGAGGGCACATTCATTTAAAAAAAAAAAAAAAAAATGATGTGCACGGATAAATCATTTATAATACTGCAATTTTCCATTTAAAAAAAAAAAAAGTGTCAAACTGTCAAAAAAATAGTCAATTTTGATTTCATAGTGACTTTAAAAGATTTCATAATGACACATTCAAAGATCTTTGATCTTAATAGAGTGGTGCAGGGATGATGTATTTTTGTAGTTAAACTCGGAAGTTAGCATCACATTGATTCCCTCGACAAAAACCCAATAGGGTTTTTCCATTGGCTTTTGAATTATTGCAAAAAATAAGCCCTGTGATCAACAAACGTTTATGATACTTACACGTTTTGTCCATCAAAATCATTTTCACAAATGAGCACTTTTATGAATTTTGAAGCCTAAATACAATCAGAAGAAAGAAAAACCTAAACATAAGCTATAAACAAACTACGCCATGGTCGCAAGACTTCAACGTCATCACCATTAAGCTTCTGACTCTAACTCTTTCAGTCTTCATTTAAAAAAAAAAAAAAACAGTTGGAATAGTTTGCTAGAGCCAATTATAAACAACTTGTGAAGGCAAACTATTGAGTAGATGAGTTTACCGGTTCAGTGTGATGACATTTAATGTCTTCTGTAGTCCCATTTAGACACTTGTTAGCAACCACCTTTTTTAATACACATAAAGGCTTTTAAAAAAATAAGAGTGGGGTATTACTGGTGTTTTATGTCGTAGAATAAAACATGAAAATATCTTGAGCTTGTGTTAACTACAGACCTAATTTCAGGCTTTTAACCAAAAACCCATTCCAAAAAACCATTGACTTTTGGAAATGCTAAAATGCTAACCTGTTTCCGGGTTTTGGCCTACTGCACCACTCTATTTATAGTGGCATAAAAACCATCAGGCTACCCACAAGTCACAGCCAGTCTGTTCAGTTCCTGCAGCCTTACGCCCGTCTGTGGGGGAGAGAGTCCATGTGTGCGCTCAGCTTCATCTCATTCTCCAGAATCTGCAGCAGCTGCTGCATAGAGGGCAGGTGGCCAGACTGAAGCTTTGACCATACAGGCACATCTGTGAGCACATAAACACACACACACAAAGTAAAAATGACTAGCATTAAACATCATGTAGTGTGAAATCTTCATGCTGCAGTATTTTTTCATCAATAATCAACCATCAGTCCTACCATTAAGTGCGATTTCAAAGGCGCCAGTAGACATACACTGGTTTTCAATCATGTTGCTGAGGAAGAACACCATCATGCAGGCATACATCTTTACAAAAACAGAACAAACTGAGGTCACAAACACATGTAGTAGGCAACACTAGCATTACCAAACAGAACTGCCTAAATAATATTTTCAAACAGATTTCCCAAATATTCAATTAATGAACTAAAAGTTTAGATCTATTACATTGTTTTTAAAGGTTCTTATGGGAAAAGATTGTACAGGAACACTGTGAAACTTTTCACAAACAAATTACTAACTTTTGTACTTAAATTTATTTTAAAATTAGAAACAACTGATTTTCAGGCCTTTTGAAAACGACACCGTTATTGTCTCCATGTAAAACTACAAAAGTAAATTTGTGAAAACAGTGACGTTGTTACATGTTCAGTCTACAGGCGCGTAGTGTTTCTTTACAAAGTGACATCGCCAACTACTGGCCTGGCATGAATAATACAGCGTTTTTAGTCGTTTTCGCGAATCTGTGTGAACGGCGATCGTTTTGACAACATTGTGGCCTGTATGCGAAAAACGGAAAGGAAAAACGTTTCCATATTTAGTACATCGTTGTCGTGTAAACGTACCCTTAGTCAGCTTAAACTCCGCCCCTGCAAACTCTAGTTCATCAAGCTTCACTTTTGAGTGTCGCCGCCCAGATCTCAACAACCAATCAGCAACCAACAAGTGAATGAGACCCACTATGAATTAGATATTCCCAAATATAATGCGACACTTTTCAACAGAAATTGATATGCACTCCAAAAATGCCCCTCGCTGACCTTATTCTCTTGTGCCCAAAGCCAGATTCCTGGAGCCTCCATATGGAAAAACGTGAAAGGGTCCTTGCCCAGGATAACTAAACCAATCACTACAAATTTGAAGACGGAGAGGAAGGAAGCTATGTGCCTAAAAAATAAATTAAAAAGACCAGTTTATGAGTTAAAGTCACAGACTACCATGAATTTTTATGGTCTACAATACAAAATTACTTAGGCATGAGAAACCCACCTGTATAAAGGCTGTGGCAGGAAGTTTTCTCCCTCGATGCGGATGTCTGGGTACCTCTGGGTGAGAACCCGAGAGTACTCTTCAAACACCCGCCTGTACCCTCAGGACACGCTGCAAATTGAAAGGCACCGTATTTAGGAACTGAACCACCAAGGAAAAATAAACAAACTGGTTCACATGTGCTCACGTAATTATGAAAGCTTGTTTCTGCAACAAAATAAAAATGTAATTGCAGCTTTTTATCTCACAATTCTGACTTTCTAACTCATAATTTTGAGTATATCATCTCACAATTCTGAGAGAAAAAAAAGTCAGAATTGTGAGATATAAACTCAAAAAAAAAAAAAAAAGTAGCAAATGATATGACAGAAACAAGCTTCTATACATAATGACAAATTATCAAGGGACAAAAAAGCTTTTATCCAATTTCAAGTTGTAATATCCAGTTTGCACAATAAGGAATTTTGTATACACAAAGAGCTTCATCTGTTTTTTTTTGTTTTGGTTTGTTTTGTTTTTTGAAACAAAATGATTTCTTTATAATCTTATGCTTAATTATTTCTCCCACAGTATGAGTCAGTACACACACTATAGTTAAAACATTTTTAGTTTTGTGTTTATTATGGTTTTACTACAAAACTATAGTTAAGCTATAGGTACTGTAGTAAAACCATTGTTAATTTTGTAGCTACTGTGGTTTTACTGTAAATGCTGTACTAATACCATGGTTTTACTCCAAAAATCATAGTTAAATCATGGTTACTGTAGTAAAACCATGGTTTATTTTCATAAGGGTTAACACCGTGTGTGCCACATCCATTTACTACTACTACAAAAAAAAAAAAGAAAGACCAAGGAGAGTTGTCTTAGAGTCATTAAATGTCATATAGCCTAATATATATATATATATGATATGTCATAGTATATATACTATGACATACGAAAATGGTAATTATTCAGTTACATGTTACATACGAAAAAAAAACTAATTTTTGCCTACTGCTTTAGGCTAAGGGGCCATTACGCTCAGCTAGCAGAGAAAACGAATAGGAACCATACAACTTTAATGCATTTACTGACTGTACATAATAATGTCAGTTTAGACGAATTAGTCGCTGCTTTATCAACACATGGCACTTATCAGCACGAGCACTGACAGGAAACGGAAACACATTCTGTTTGCTTACCAAATCTGAAACTTCAACAGTGGCATTCCGGTATATTGCATTTTCATCTTTTTAACGCTGCCATTGTCGGCTGTGGCAGGATACACTGACAGCACACAGATCAGTAAAAGATATAAACACCGCGTTTCCATCCCGCACAATCTGCTCGCGGAACCTCTGCTCTGAATCTACCAGGAAACTCCCGCAGTATATACAGCCTGTCAAAGTAAAAGCTCCCATCATCATGGGTCCGAGTTTGCGTGCTTCCGTAATCTTTTAAGGTCACGGACCCTCAAATATGATCATTCTCAAGCGAGGGAACCTCATCCTCCTAAAATTTAAAAGGCAGCTATATAGTTATATGTATAAAGACCCAATTTATATAGAGAAAACCAATATTACAAATATGTGTAAATTATTAGGGAAATATTTAGTTTCTATTATGTTACATTATTTTCTTCCTACTCACTGTAAGATGTATTTTTTATATGTATTTATACAAATTACATTTTTATTTATTTAGTCATTTTTATTTTAATAAAATTGATTTATTTTGTTTAATCTTTTATTTATTTATTTATTTATTTATTTAGTTTAATCTATTATTTATATATTTATTTTTATACTTTTTTTTTTTTTTTTTTTTCAGAACTTTTCCATGGACCTCTTCTCCCTCTTGGCCCCCTAGTGGTCTCTGGGCCCCAGTTTGAAAACCCCTGCATTAGAACACCTCTCTGTATAAAAAACTTGTCACACTGACAACATGCGAATGTTCGTGTTGGTCTAAACAGAGGCATTAACAGCAGTTCATTCAAATTAAAATGTTTATCGCACTGAACATTTGTCTTGAACAGGCTTGTAGTGGTGGTTGTTTTTTCAGTGACATTTTACGCCAGTAGGTGGCGACAATGAGTGAGTCATTGACTCATTCACTCAACCATTAGTAGCTAGTAAAACTGTTGACCTGCCGTTTTAGACCTAAAATTATAAGATAATATTAATCTAATTACTTATAGTTTTACTCAGAAGAATCTGTAACACGTTTTAATAAGTTGGTAGGAAAACTTGGGAAATTTGGCCAGAAGGAAAAAAACGTATCTCCTCCATGGATGTTATTAAACCCTGCTTAATTCAAGAACAAAACACCACAACCATATCCTGGTCTTCAGGATGCTACCTACATGAAATACAATGAGCAACTGGTCAACGAGAAAGGCTTGACAACAGAATTAACAGTGGACAGACTGAGAAAGTTATTGTAGTCTGAAGCTGAGCTGTCCTTGTCCAGAATAATGGTGGAACGGAAACCAGAGGAACCAGTGAACAAGAGAAAGTGACTAATAGGAAGGGATTCAGGTCCCCATGTACCAGATTGATCTCCTCAGTTGAATTCGTGTTCCAGGCCCCTCCCTACACAAGGGCCCCTGTAACCGTTTCTATTTGTTAATTTACATGAACAATCCAAACAGAAAGATTCACTGGAATGAAGTTTTTTGCTACATATGTGAGAAAAAAAAAAAACATTTATGATGAGCTGATTGAGACTAGAATCAATATAAATTTTTAACTCCACAGCTCCAGATATTAGATGTTTGTGCTGGTGTAGTAAATATAAGTTTGTGATAACAGGTTGTATCCTAGAAAAGTCTCATATGATTTTAATGATGTCAGAGAGCAAGAAATTATTTTTGATTCACAAACTAAGTTCCATAGAGTAAAAAACAACAATTGACAGTAGGAATAATTCACTTTTTATTGAGTAAAAATCAGACATTGAAGACGTGCAGACTAAAAACCAGTGCAACAGTCACCATGATCCAAAAAAAAGAAAAAGTCTGCATCCAGCTGTAAAAAAATATGATCTATTTTCAGAGTAACCAATTTTCTTTCATCAGCAGAGCATCTTTATTAATTTTTCCAATAGCTGTGCAAAGTATCGTTGTCTGTCCTGAAAACATTTTTTCATTTTTCTACGTAACTAGTGATTTTCCCACCTTTGCTTTTATAAATCAAAGCATTTCCCATATAACATCAACATTGAACCCATCTTTACACTGTAAATATTTAGTTTCATATCCTTTCAACATTTAAAACTAAAACAGCAAAATAACACAAGAGAAATCAAAAAAGTAAAACAGACAACTAGGTCAACATGGACCGCTTTAATCGAACACAAATGCACTCTCAGTCTCACAGACGTGTAACAAGAAAACACTCAGCGTCTGTGTCGACTGTGGCTTGAATGGCTGCTGCTGTGATGTTTGCCTTTATGAGAGCGTTCGTACGAGCGTGAGCGTTCCCGCCGTTCGCGGTGATGGCCGCCGCTGCTACGCTCGTGCTTGTGCTTCTTCGCCAGGTCAGAGGAACCTCGATCCCGGTCCCGTTCTCTCTCTCGCTCTCTGTCCCGCTCGCGGGGCTTGCTGGTGGAACGAGAGCGGCTGCGCGACCGTTTCCTTTTGTGACCGTGTCTGCTGTGCTGGTGCAGATCGTCTGAGCGCTGCTTGGACTTCAAGTGTGGCAGGAGGGGAGACGGAGGGCCGTGGTTGGCATGTCGCCGTGGAGATGGGCTGCGGGTGTGAGAGCGGCTCCGGGAGCGAGAGCTGTAGGTGCCTGAGTGACTGTGCCTGTTATTGTAACTAGAGGAAAGGCAGCAATTGAGTATAGACATAAAACATCATATAGCCATCATACAGCAGCGCACTACAAGTGGTACTTACTGTCGTCTGGGAGAGCGAGATCTGGACCGGGATCTCGTTCTGGAACGAGAACGACTTGCACTCCTGCTGTTCCGACCTAACTTGCTATCCTTCCTGAGTCTGAGGAAAGGACAAGGAAGATGCTTAATCAGTGCTCTTTAATTAAAACAATGACAATCGCATAATTTATCTGTGAAGTAACTCACCCGTTGTGTGGGCTCTTAGAGCCCTGCGGCCGATCTTCTGGTTCTTTCTTCGTGGCCTTGAGCGTTTGAGGGTTGGGAGACTTCTCATCTGCCTTCATTATATTAGGAGAACCTGACAAGAAGAATCAAATTTGTATTATTTTTTCATGTTTTACAGGTTTACTGTTATACAATTTAAAAACAGACGCCTGTAGACATCAAGCTAGTGAGATGTGTGTTTAAAGGATTGCTCACTCAAGAATAAACGTTCTGTCATCATTTACTCATGTTGTTCCAAATCCATATGAATGTTTCATTAGGAGTAGCAGAATGTTCCTGCGGCTCTTTCAAAATAAATCAGTGACCAGGGGTTCGATATACAATTCATGTGCTTTATTTCTGAGTCTACCTAGCACACCAATATGTAAGTTGCTTGTTTTTAAATCTATTTTGCATTCTTGCCCATTCAAATATGGTCCCTTAGAATTTAGTGTATATATACCATTTTTATAATACTATGGTGTTTTTTTTTTTTTTTTTTTTTCATGATTGGAGCTTTACAACCTTAAAAAGTTTTGCGCCTCTTTGCGCCTAACACACTTAAGTTTTGATGCAAACACTAGCATATGTTAAAGCCTTTAAAAGTATACCCCATTTGATAACCTGCACTAACAGTTGCTCGACAAACGCACACCAGAATGTTTTAATGTTTTGTTCAGTGTCTGAACAACAACAAGCACAATACGACGCAAAAGAGAACTTAGTTCAGTACTCGCACGCTGCGTGACAGGCTTCTAGTGTGCGTGCGCTTCAGGTGTATGAATAAAAAGGTTAACTGGCAAGGCTTTAAAACTCTTGCAAATAATAGACTTTCATGATGGTGAACAACTGCAATGTCATGCGAGTGTAACCCTACTGCTGCATTGCTAAATGTCATGTTAATGTATGTTGCGTACAGTATGTTGGAATGTACCAGTATGTAGGGATGCCAGAACTGCAACTGACAGAATGTGCACTGTAGCATGATACTATGATCTCTCTTTTTTTTCCTTGTTTGCAATCTAAAATCGTGATATCGCACACCCCCACTAAACCCCCTCACACTTCGCTCATCAACACGGGAGTCTATTGTTTTTGAGGTCTCCAGTAGTTCATAGGTGTTCCATCTCTCTTTTTTGGTCGTGAAACAACGGGTGTATGCATAAAAACCGAAGCTTTACTTTGGGCTTTACACTTCTTGTATGGGGAAAAAAAAAAAAAGCAGTTTGGACATTCTACTTATTTTGTGTCAGACAAAAAGTCATGCGTGTTTGGAACAACAATGGTAAACTATTCTTAAAAGTAAAGCTGTTAGACTGCACAATAGGTAGTGGAAATGACAACTTACATGGTTTGGATCCAGGAGAGAATCCACCCAATGTGGAGAGAGCAGGAGTGCCATCTGGATTCAGTCCTTTGGCTTTCAGTTTGGCTTCCTGTAGAGCCACCTTCCTCTTGTCCACTTCCTTCTCCAGGAATTCATAATTTGGCTAAAAAAAAACAAAGGAAACAAATCAGAAACAGACTCAAAATAACACACAAGTGAAGACCTGCTCCTTTTAAAACAGGAATGACGTGAAACAGGTCTAACCTTTTTTCTGGTGTACAATTTAAGAGTGGTTGTACATATATCTTTGATCTCCTCCTCTGTAGCACCAAACAACAGGTACCAGAGTGGCCGAGAGGGTAGCGATATCTGAAAGAATGATGGGAAAAGTCTGACATTAACAACACTACATCTCAGAGTAAACACAAGCAGAGGTGATGAAGGACAGAGAACGGTTTTGTACCTGTAGCACTCGTGCAGCGAGGTAAATGCAGGCACAGGCAATGGTCTCAGCTTGAAATCTCACAAACACATTAGTGCGAAGGCTGTCATTCATGTAGTTCCTGCAACACAGAAGGTGAACCACAAAATTGCCATTTCCCTGCATGGGTTGATCATCCATAACTTCATCTTTAAGTACGAGGTTTGCCACATGATGCAAAAAGACCAAAAATAAATGGAGGCTTGAGTTTAACTTTGTCCTTTTCCTCTCTGCCTCACGTTCCTCTGTCGTTCTACAGAAGGTTTAAGGCAAGCATGCAGTGTGAACGGGCACACGCACACGTTCAGTGAACCCATGTGCGCATAGATAAGCTCATGGGAGGACATTTGTCAAAACATATAACTGGTTTGCATGCAACAAATTACTACAACTTAGAGCTGCACGATTAATCATTACGAGATCGCAATCTCGATTCAAACACCCAGGTGATCTCATTCCTAAACGATTCGCCTGTGTCTATTAAACCTTTCACAAAATCACAACATAACTTTCAAATCCGCGTCGGCGCTGCTGCTGAGCCAGAGAGAGCAGTTGTCATGTACAAACAGTCTTTAACAACACAATATTGTCATTTCTGTGTTATCACAAAAGAACGAAGATAAAATTTTATAGTTCAGATATAAACACTGATGTCTATGGAAACGTAATCACCTTTTGAAAGTAACATGACACTTCATTCAGTAAAGAGGTTTGTTTAAAAAAAAGCTGATTCATCCATTAATGAAACAAGTGAAGAATTAATGAGTCATTGAATCATTCATTCAAACCGATTTTTTTTTTTTTTCAGATTCATTAAACATTTTAAATAGACTGTAGCAATTAACATTTGTCAGAACCTCTAGTAAATTACGTTATTTTGTTTAGATGTCTGTTCAGAACCGTGATCTCAGTTTGAAACAAAAGAATCGTGATTCCAAATGTATCCAGAATCGTGCAGCTCTACTATAACTTCATCCATTTTTACAAAATACAATTTTAAATAATCGCTTAACTTTCCATAAAATAAGCAGATGAGAGTGTAAAATGGAGAGAAAGGGAATTTTTACACAGCAGGGATGTAGCACTGATGACTGCATGCAACTGATAACAATATATACGGCATGCAAAGCGGGCTGAGAGGATCTGCCCTGGGAATGGACAAATACACATCTCCTGTAGTATGGAGACTTGCAGAAAGACAATAAGCTTTAACTTCAACTCTGAATGACTGCCAGAAATGAGATGCAAAGCTCTCTGAAAAAAAGCAAACAGGCAGATGGATACTATGGACCCAAAACGCTGTGTCATTCTGACAAGTAAGGGAAAGACTACATTGATGTGCATTATGCTTAAATAGAAACACAGATTTTATATTGCAGGCCAACTAGGGTTGGGTATCGTTTGAATTTTAACGATTCTTCTAATTCCAATTCCGATTCTGCTTATCGATTCCAATTCTTTATTTCCAGTTTCGATTCCAGTAAGGTAAAAACATTTAGTCAAACATTTATATCAAATTTATTCTTTGTCTTTTGGCAAAATGTTTTGTTGCAGCTGATTTCCATAAACAAAAATCAGCTGCCCAAAAAAAAAAAGCCTAAAGAACACTAACATTTTCCTATGGTTTTAACAAAAATACCACAGCATAAACAAATGGACTATCTAGTATAAATTTCAAACATTAAAGACAAGTAAACAGTAAACAAATAAACAATAGCACAAATAAATACAACTGAACAAAGTTCAGGTACAGAAATTGTAATCAAATGTAAAATAACAAAAAATGTTTGTTCTTTGATTAACGTTAATGACAGACCGCAGCAGGTTTATAAGGCTGCTGTCACTTTAAGACCTCATGCAAAATCCAATATGCCTTTTCCTTCTCAACTGTTTACGTTCAGTTAAGACAAAACGAGTACAAGAACTCTACTCATATTGTGCACTATATGAGAGATGGCTCTCTGCGCGAGCTTTGGATGTGTGAGCAAAGAAAACTGAGTTCCAAATTGCGTTCTCTTTTGCATCTTCTTGTGCTAGAAAATGGTTTGAAATCACAGTAAAATGCAATATGCGGAATCGAACACAAATCGATAAGCGGAATCGAAATTTTAATTTTATTACAAGTGTACGATTCCAGAATTGAATTTTGATTCCCAACCCTACTTAGAACATTTGATTTTTATGCTGAGCTTCAAACATGTCGTTCAAGTGTAGACTGAGCAGGAGAGAGTTCCTGTAAGACACAACGCCTCACACCAAATTATTGCGATAATTGCATATTTAAAGGAATAGATCACCCAAAATAAAAACCGTCATTTACTCTCCATCATGTCATTCTAAACCAATTAAAGTTTCCTCAGTGGAACACACACACACACAAAAAAAGAAATATTTACCAATGTTCAATGTTCAAGATCCCCCCCACCCCATACAATGGAAGAATATGGTGAACAGAGGCTGTCCATCTCCAAAATAAATATAAAAGCTTGAAAAAGCATATTGTGCACCATATTACTACTCTTCTGAAGCCGTATAATAAGCTTTGCGTGTGGATAAGTGGCCATTCAGCAAAAATTTCATCACCCAGTAGAGGTCTCAATACTATTTACACTACACATATGCAAACAAGCTAGGTTTGACACGAAAGACTATGATTTTTTTTTTTGCATGTTTATAACAAAATCTGGGAGGAACAATTACAAATGGTTTTTAAAAATGTATCTTCGATACAAATCTAACAAATTTAAACAAAACAAATTCTGGCCTCCATTAAAAAAAAAAACAATTACACTACGAATCTTTATGCAAGCTACAAATGTGACATACCAAGTTTATGTAGAAGCACACAAGAGATCATAGAGGACATGATTCAGCTTAAATTTCAGAAAATAAAGAGAACAATGACCACTTTTTCTGCCTTTTTACATCTTGACAGCCTCTGGACACTATATGCTGTCAATGTATGGAAAAGAGCAACGTGAACAATTTAAAATTTATACTAAGCTATTCTATGGGAAAAAAAGAATCATACAGGTTTGAAAAGACATCAGGGTGAATGACATCAATTTTCATTTTTGGGTGATTTACCCTTTAATTTGGAGTACATTTAGGAATGAAAAAAGAAGACTACTTATACTACCACTTAAATCTAATTAGTGAAGTCTAATAATGAAATGCAAATATTCAGGTTTTAAAACTACCTTATAAAGGTGAAAGC
Organism: Ctenopharyngodon idella; assembly: GCF_019924925.1. Lineage (NCBI taxonomy): Eukaryota > Metazoa > Chordata > Actinopteri > Cypriniformes > Xenocyprididae > Ctenopharyngodon > Ctenopharyngodon idella. Next base: position 6,916,681 of record NC_067237.1, read on the forward strand.
AAATAATTAAAAAAAAAAAAAAAAAGAGAGAAAACTTGAGACTTGAAGCAAAAAAAATACAAATCCTTTTGGACAACCGCAAGAAAACAAGATGCTGATGGCAGCTGGAAAAGGCCCCCTTCAGTGATTCTCGGGCAGAGAGCTCTCACTGGATTGGCTGTCTCGAGAAGGGCAGCCAATGGGGGGAGATTCCTGAGGTCATGTGGTTGGAGGAGCAGAGTTCAGAGGTTCTTTATGACACTTACCATCATGGACTACCCTTTAATCAAAGAGTAGAGAGAAAGGACAGAGTTAAACTAAGCTCTCCATTTTCCTTTAATTACAGCCATGAACAAGAGATTTAAAACAGAAGACACACCAACACACACATGAGCCACGAATACACCAATCCATCAGATGAGGGGACAGAAAAGTTACGTAAGCGGGTTAATTACTGGGCTGGTTACACCGCAGTGTCTAGACACCCAATGCAAGATAGCTTATTTACTCACCATGCTGTCTGGACCAACGTTTGGTTCTTCTCACATTCAAGGACTTGCAGATACATGACGATAATCTAGAAAAGCAACGAAACTGCATGTTAAGTTACCCATTTCATTTAGCATCAAAACTTTCAAGTGGAAAAAAAAAAAAAAAAAAAGAAGAATAAAGAATATGGTGGACATACCTTGTGTGGGTGTTTGACGTGGACGCAGAAGCCCAGCTCCTTCAGCACACGCCGTTCAGCTTTTATCACCTGGTTTTTGGTGTTTATGTAGTTCTGATCAAGTATCAATGGACTTGGACTCCTGATTCATGAAGGAACGAAAGTAAAATGGTTTCCCCAAACCCAAATACTATTTAAGACAATGAAAAAGTGCCTTTTGTTTGCTTCATTTTCAATTTAAATCATTCTGTTTCCCTTTCAACCAACTACAGGCAACAGGTCCAGTTTTTTGACTCCTGTAATTTCAGTTTAAGACTTTTAGTACTGCCGCAAGTGACTGTTAGAGGAAAAAGAAAATGCTCCACCTCTCACCACATCATAGCTTCAACAGAATATATATAAAAAACAAACAAACAAACAAACAAACAAAAAACGTTTTTCTATAAATGCACTAACCAATATCACAATACACTAACCAGGTAAAAAACAAAAGATTTAAAAACAGTATACACACAGTATACAGACTCAGCATAACCATTAAAAAAAAAACAGATGTGAGCTTTTTATCAAAAACTACTTGAAGAACAAGTTCATGACAACATGATAACAATGCTGATTCACGATTTGAGAATAGCACTTCAAGGTGTGTAAGGTAATCGCGTAAATAACACTGGTCACCTTCACCATGTGATCAAAATCTGCAATACAACAGCAAAAAAAATACTAACCAACTAAATTAATTTTATTCTTGTACTCTTTTAGCTATTAAAAAATATATAACTGTCCAGTTATGATATCAAGAGAAACACTTTACATTTAATATTTTACCAAAACTACGTTGTAACGATATTATAAAATCAATTATCCAGTAACGGAAAAAGAGGGGGAGCGGGGATGCCTACATTTTATCAAACTAACAGATTTTTTTATTAATAATTTACCTTTTCTCTCTCTTTCATCAGAAAAGAGAGAAAATTGTTTATATTTTAATATTATCTGAATGTTTTAATTTTCACTGACATGACATCCAGAAATATTTCGTAAAACATTAATAACATTTTTAGCTTAATGTCATACAATTACATCTGAAATCATAATAATCATAAAAATCTACACTAAACAATACGGTTAAGTGATTTCGAAGGTGAAATGCACACATGATCTCACAAAACAGCTCTGACAACCTGACATTGATGACTGCCCTTTGTATAACAACTTTTAATAGTGCATTTTGGACAATAAAGTGTCTAAAACACCCGATCCAAACATAATGCTTATATTACGAAATAATATATTACAACGCAAAAAAAAAAAAAAAAAAAAAAAGCACATTCTCAGTGTGCAACCCTCACAACTCCTGTCATGTGAACATACAAGAGATTTCAATCTTGGATGTGCAGAGTGAGATATTTCTGTGGAAGCTATGACATGTGTGGTGAGGTGTCTCTTGATAATGAAATAAAAATTTAGATCATCACCTGTGCTGGCAGAGACAATAAGCTTAAACTGAGATACAGGAGTCACCCAGACGCTTCGGACCAGCGGCCAACCTGTCGATCCCCGATATCCCAGTGACCGCTTTCAGACCACTGGCTTCTCCCGGGGGAGGGGGGGAAGCGACACCTCGCTCACTGTTGCCATGCCGACTGCTTCATCTCTACGTACCATTCCACATCACCCAGGCATTGGTAAATGTAGCTGGTCGCTGTTAGTTGGTTGCAAGGGAAAAAAGAATTCAAGTTAATACCGCGTCCTTGAGTTCATATGAACAATTTTTCCTTTTTATTCTCTTTAAATTGTTTTCAGAATTTAGACTAGCCAGTAATTTCCGCAACACAGTCCAATTGGCATCATAGTCCCTTGATCAAAATTAACCTTTTGAGCCATTTGAACGTATTTTACTTGCTCAGGTAATATCCTGCTGTTACTACCAATTATGACTGATGAAGGAACTGAAAAGCTTTAAAATGGTTTAGAATAAAGCAAACAAAATTAAGACATCATAACAACGACAAACAGAAGTGCACAGACTACTCACATTTAACATGTTTAAGTATACCTGAATCATTTACAATTTGAGGTGATGACATTAAATGTTATTCAAAGAAAAATAAATCGGTTAAGGTGGGAAGGTTGGGCGAACAGGTAACAAACAGAGGAAACGGTGTGACAGAAGGCCTGCGAGACTGAGTCATGCTTACCTTTTGCCTCGGAGCTGCCTTAAATGATGAAACACATTGATGACGTCTCTAATTCGCCGAGGGGCTTCTTCGATCTTTGAAGCCAAGTTCATACAGGCCATGGCAACAATCTAGGTAGAGAACAAATGACAGAAAGAGCTGTCAGAAACACTACTACACAAGAATCCAAGCAACATACACAAGCTGATAAGCAGATATACCAATAAATATATCTATTTCAGAACTTCTCAGTGATTTTAAGCAAATGTTGTGTGAAATGCATTCAATTTTGTGTCGGCAAATGAAAAAAAAAAATACAACTACACAAGAATTATCCCAAAAAATCTGAACTCATATATTATATATATATATATATATATATATATGCACACTTAAAAGACCTAAATATATATTAAAAACATATCAATATAGTGAGCTGTCAAACAGGCCTTTGATGCCCAAAAATTACGTCTAGTTAGTTTATTTGAAAATAGGGATATTATAATTACCCTGTTATAACGCCAACATTTAAAAAAAAAAAAATATATATATATATATATATATATATATGTAAAGACTATCCAGCGATATATTTGTTATAATCTGACTGAATGTCATTTACTGCAACTCATACAACATGGCTGCCATCCGCATTGCTTGTAAATACGGCTTTATTCTCTTACCTCAAAACTGTGTTTCACGAAAGACTTCGAGTAGAAGAAGCGATGAAAAAGCACTTGTCCGGTCGCCATGGCAACCTGAAAAACAGATATACAATAAAGATTCAATAAACTGCCGTTTTGTTTAAAAAGCAACGTCCGCCATTTTGTTTTTGTCTAGCCGACAGACACCATTAGTGAAAGACGTACAAATACATATGATTGAATTCTAGATTAGACACGGTGTATAAACTAAAATTATTTATCATTTATTTATTTTACGTCTTTTTAGTACATGGGAAAGTTTAGCGTGTTTTTGTGGGGTTATATGCGTTTGATAATATCACGTAGCAATTGTTTGAATGGTTTATTTGAACTGCCACCATAATTTGACAGTTTCACTTAGATTAATCGTTTTTGTACTCTAACAAATATATCAATTACCTGCGGCAGGCGCAGCAGGATTCCGGCGGCCTGGATGAGCTCGCAACCCAGGATCCGCAGGTCGGTCTCGACGTACAGGTCGAGGCCATCCTGCATAGACGGTGTTGGGGAAAGCTTTTCCTCTGGAATTAAAGAATTGTCGATGGTGAGGAAGACTTCGGAATACACTTTATCCCCTATTAATATGCCTTCGCTATTAACGGCGGGAGCGTTTACGGCGGGACCGGTCGCCATCGACGCCTCCATGATCGCTGTCGTCGGTACCTGCCGAGGACGTTAGAATCTAGAAATATACTCGTAACCCAGAGCGGATAACAGCACTGCATTCGGCTGATTCTGTGAAAGCTCACTGATTGGTGCAGAGATGTGTCACGTGCCCAAATCGTTGTCAGACAACTGTTACGTTACTCAACGCTGTTACCCACCACTTTGCTTTGAAGTACGTTTCTGCTCCTATAGATAGACTAGTAGACACCATCGAGTATTCACTAAATATATTGCTGGTTATGTTTGGATTGTAAGCGCTATCAATAAGGGTTTGTCTCGGTAATGTTTTTTTCACAGCGCCTCCTGCAGATCACACCGCCATCCTGCAGCAGTCAGATACTGTAAATGACACTTGCGCTTCCAGGTGTTTGTATTTTTGTAAGGATTGAACGTTGGTCTGACGTAAGTCTGGCCTGACAAACAGCAGATTTGTACACATCCGCGGCCTATTGTAGAGCCGAATAAAATGTAATTTATTCACGTATAACATAAGTAAACACATAAAACACTCCACGTGATCACGAGGGAGTGAGCATAGCAATTTATCAGCATGATATCTCTACTTTTGCCGATGTTTCTAACTTATGTGTAAAATTGAGGAAGCTGTGCTTCATTTAATCATTGAAATCAGATACATTCCCTTTCAGATACATCTATCTCCTTTTATAAAATGTCATTTAAACATTTATCTGAAATATATATTTCTTTATTTCTCCAGTAGTAACCATGCTGTTGAACTTATTAATTTCTTTGTTTTGTTTTTTAATTCACAATTTCTTAACACTCTGCCAAGAATCTTTCTTACTGAGATTTTAAATCTCTCAATAATAATAATAATGGATCTTTCTTACTGACTGACGTGTACTTTCTATACTTGTTTGTATTTTCCCTTCCCTTTTCATGTTATGTACTTTGTATTTCAATGCAGTGCTGTTAGCCTGTTTCTTCTTTGCAATAAAAATATCAGCATTAGCTATAGATTTCACAGTCTTTCATTGAATCTATTCAACATCAACGCATCACGAAAAATAAATAGTAGGCTACACTTAGTAGTGTCAAATACGTTGTTCTATTGGGGAAATATGTTATTGTAATATGCGTATTATGTAATATGTGTAGTTTTAGATTGTAGCCACTAGCTAGTGACCGGATACTGACGGGAAGTGCCAATGACGCTGATGACAGGAACTGAACAGTGTGCAGTACATATCAATCCGCGGGTACGTTCCACAGTCGTATGCTGACCTCATGAGAAAATATATAAATGGCCTATTTTTTTCTGGAACGTTTTTTTTTTTTTTTTTTTTTTTTAACAGTATTTACTGAACAAGAGCATGGCTACTCCCTCAAAAATAGGCTATTGCATTTCTAACAAAATAAGAGAAGTACATTTTAAGATGCTGCATAATATCTATCCAACTAGCTCCCAAATTGCCATTTTGCAGATGTTTCCAACTTTATTAAAACTTTTTATGTAAAACTAAGGAAGAAACTTTACTTATTTTGTTTTATCAATGCAATCAGATACATTCCCGTTGGGAGAATTTAAGTTGTTATCTATGTCCTGTTATAAAATGTGATTTAAACTTCTCTCTGAAAGATTTATTTTTCTGGCAGTAACCATGCTGGTGAACTTATTTTTATTAATTTTGTTTTGATATATTTTTATATTTCAAAGCAGTGTTTCTTCTTTGCAATAAAACACAATTTATGTGAACAATTTACATTACAAAGTGCTGAAATTATACCTGCTTTATTAGAAATTGTCACCCGAGCATCTGATTGTTGAAGAGGATTTTATTTCTGTATAGACCCTTAAAAATATAAGTTGCTAACCATACTTTGCACCAATACTATAGGCACTAAAGTTACTACTTGAAGTTTTATCCACCACTGTTCAAAATAGAAAAATAAAGAAAAGAAAAAGAAAAAAACTTAAGAATAAACCTCAATTTTGTTCCATCCCCTGTAATTTCTAGCTATGGCATTTTGACAGAAATTATGTTTACCATGGCAATGTTTTGATAGGGAAGATCAGGTACAAAGAGTAGTTCCACTTCTGTTAAGGTAAAGTCACATTAGAGAAATTTCTGTAAAATTCACGGGCACAAAGGTCACAACTCTGACAGAAGTCACTTTCAAACCAAGCAGCTTTCTGTTGGTCAACATCGTGAATTCGCATGATCAACATGAACCCGAGCGAAATCTGCAAGGGGAAATCTTTTGCCCTCAAGCTAAATTCCTGATTGCGCATATTCCTATAAAAATTACTCGATTTCGACCATGAATATTTGTGAAACAGTAAATGTGACCACACATTTACACAAAATATTTTGGAATGCCACTTGTTCAATCAAATCAGTAGACTGGAACTTTTGTTTAAGGCCCATTCACACGATGAAGATAACTATAACAATAACTATATTATCATCCACATCAACGCATGATAACATTCTGTTATAAGCGTGTGCTGCAGTTAAGTCGTCTGCCGCTTTAAATGCTCGATCTCAGGTGGATTCTGACTGGCTGTCAATAGAGTGCTGCAGAGGTGATGTATTTTTGTAGGCCAACCATCACCAAGTCAGCATCGCCAGTCCCTTGACAAAATTCCAATAGGATGGATTATTGCAGAATATAAACTGTGTGACCGACAAACATTTATTATTCTCACACGTTTTGTTCATCATGATAATCTTCAAAAATGAACAACTTTTATGAAGAAGCCTAAAGTAAAAAGCTAAAACTAAACTACAATCGCAAGACTCCAATTCCACCATCATTTTTATCGTTTATCAGCTAGAAAAAAATAGTTTTGAAAGTGATTCCATCAATATTGTTCCTCTGTATCGTTATAGTTGTGGTGTGAAATAAGAAAGATTATTAAAACTTATTTATCGTTATAGTTATCCTCTGTGTGATCATAAAAAGGGTTAGTTTACCCAAAAATGAAACTTACCCCATGATTTACTCACCCTCAAGTCATCCTAGGTGTATATGACTTTCTTCTTTCAGAGGAATACAATCGGAGTTATATTAAATGTCCTGGCTCTCCTAAGCTTTATGGCAGTAAATAGAGGATGAGATTGTGAAGCCCAAAAAAGTGCAACCGTCCATCATTAAAGATTACTACACTGCTCTGTGTAGGCCTTCTGAAGCGAAGCATTTGTGTAATTAAAATATCCATATTTAAAACTTTAAAAACTAAAAAAAAATTAGCTTCCGAAAGACGTCTGTATGCATCGATTTACGGCAAAAGAGTGAACTCTGACCTGACACATGACACACTGATGAACGCGGAAGCAAAACAAAACACCGGTCATGAATTAGAAGTCTAAAACGAGAATTTTCTAAGAGAAATGTCAGAGGATTTCGATATAAGAGAAGAGGAGCTTGAGTTTGTTGTCCAGCCCTATTTGTCTGAACAGTGAGAGGCGTCAAAGCTTACACTACTCCTACATCACGTCAGGTGATACTCTTTTGGCGCAAGTCGACGTGCGAATGGCTGTCTGTCGAAAGGCAGTTATTTACGTTTTTAAAGTTTTAAATATGGATATTTTTCTTACACAAATGCATCGCTTCGCTTCAGAAGGCCTTTATTAACCCCCCAGAGCCGTGTGGATATCTTTTATGATGGATGGATGTACTTTCTTTGGGCTTCAAAATCTCATCCTCTATTCACTGCCATTATAAAGCTTAGGAGAGCCAGGACATTATTTAATATAACTCCAATCATATTCGTCTGAAAGAAGAAAGTCATATACACCTAGGATGGCTTGAGGGTGAGTAAATCATGGAGTAATTTTCATTTTTGGATGAACTATCCCTTTAATTCTCTGTTTTTTCTTCTATCTATGCATGCTGTCCTGAGCTCGATCGCTCATCCTGACAGTCTGGTGTTGCTGAAGGAGCTGGATGATGCCTAGCTGATTGTGTGTCCTTGCAACGTCCTCTGCTGTCTCTCTCCAGCTGCTCCTTAGAGCAGGATCAGCACCTTTGTCTAGCAGAACCTTGAAGACCTGTGGATTGAATCACAAATATACTGAGAAAGGAAAGACACAGGTAAACATTTATAAAGACATTTATAAAATACAACAAAGAGCAAAACATCACAGATGAGATCATTTTAGGGCCTATTTACACTTTTCAGTTAATGCTTTTTTACTGATCAGAATCAGATAGCTATCCGATTTGTTAAAATGGTTTCATTTACATCTGGCCACATAGATATCTCCGCAAGACAAATATAAATACGATCTTCCATTCCCAGGCTATATGCAAATTCAACTTTTATGTAACTGAAAGCAACAGATATGCTGCATATCATATGAGGTGCAATTTATTATCATCTTATTTCAAGATCAATGACAGCAATAGAAGAGAGAGCTGTGTCAGCACTGGCTCATCACTTTTAATGAAAACGACTCTGTGTTGAGTTTTGTGAATTAGTGAATGAACGCTGTTTTTTTTGCTTGATGAAAAAAGATGGTGGGCCATATCTGTGGCAATGCATGTTGCTGTGCTGTCATGTCTGGCTACTGGTGTCATGTCTTTCATTTGGACTTTTATGTTTAGATTTTATTTGGTTAATTTCCTGTTTCTAGTTTTGTAGTCGTTTTGTAGTTCTTTTGGTTCCCCTCGTTACTCCCTTATTATTTGCACCCGTGTCTTGTTATCTAGTTTTCCCTGTGTACACAAGCCCTAGTGTTTGCTGTGTTAGTTTGTCAATTGTTTCTCATATTTCAGTATTCTTGTGTGTTCTTGTATTCTGGTTTCTTGTTCTCCTGTCCTTTGTTTTCCTTGGTTCCTGTTTTGCTTTTGTTATTAAAAACGCCTGCACTTAGTTCCACTCTGCCTGCCTTTCCCGCCTCTTCTGTATTACAACCGTTAGCTGGTATAACAAGCTCTCATATGTTTTTTTTGTTTTTTTGGTTTTTTAACCATTTCGGGAGGAGTAAAATGGCTTTAAAGGGTTAGTTCACCCAAAAAGGAAAATTCAGTCATTAATTACTCACCCTTATGTCGTTCCACACCTGTCAGACCTTCTTTCATCTTCAGAACACAAACTAAGATCTTTTTGATAAAATCCGATGGCTCACTGAGGCCTGTATTGCTAGCAAGATCATTTCCTTTTTCAGTGCCCAGAAAGCTACTAAAGACAGATTTAAAACAGTTCAGGTGACTACAGTGGTTCGACCTTAATGTTATGAAGCGACAAGAATACTTTTTGTGCACCAAAAAAAACAAAATAATGACTTTATTCAACAATATATCGTGATGGGCGATTACAAAACACTGCTTTATGAAGCTTCGAAGCTTTACGAATCTTTTGTTTCGAATCAGTGGTTCAGAGCACCAAAATCACGTGATTTATGACACGTTACGTCATAAGTGTTTCGAAATTTCAATAGTTCACGTGACTTTGGCAGTTTGATACGCGATCCGAACCACTGATTCGAAACAAAAGATTCATAAAGCTTCGAAGCTTTAAGAAGCAGTGTTTTTAGTACCTTTCTGGGCATTGAAAAAGGAAATGATCTTGCTGGCAATGCAGGCCTCACTGAGCCATCAGATTTTACCAAAAATATCTTAATTTGTGTTCGGAAGATGAACGAAGGTCTTATGGGTTTGGAACGACATGAGGGTGAGTAATAAATGACATAATTTTCATTTTTGAGTGAACTAACCCTTTAACAACAAGATACATTTACACTTGTTTCTGGAATGTGTCTCAAACCACCTTCTTAAGTGGTTTGAGTGATCGGATTTAAATCCATCTCAAAAGCATTTTGGAGGGCATTTACACCTGTGCTGCATCCGAAATAGCATACTGTATACTGAAATTTACTTTGCAACTGTTAAAAAGTATGTTCTATATAGTATGAATGTGTGTAGTATGAATAAAATTCGGACATACTACATCCACCATGTATGTGACCTACGGTGTCAGTTGCATTGCTTCACCTCCATTCACAAATCCTTTCCCGTGGCCTCATGGGATAGTAGCTGAAGTGTCCATCGAATGCTCACTTCAGAATCTCGCCGGAAGTAGTAAGTCATCTGGGTACTGTTTTATGAATACTATGAATTTGGCCATACTACTTGGCTCACATACTGTTTTTCACCTATTATATAGTATGGAAGTAGGCATATTCGGATGCAGCACTGGTCTTTTGACAGTCGGAAAGCTATTCAATCAGAGAAAATGCACAAAGTGACCAGGTTTAAATAGCCTCTCAATTGTTTCTTCTAGAGACCACTGAGATTAAATGGAGAGCAAACAGAGACTTTTACTCTCCTGCTTCTTAGATTTTCTTTCTGAGAAGACAAAATTTTACATATTTCTCATCAAATCTATTAACATTCATTTTATAACTCTGAGCAATGAACCTGGCAACTGCTCAGCTTATGTAAGCTACCTAAAACACTCTTGCAACACCCTGATAAGCCCTCAAAATCAATGCATTATAAAATACTGGGAAAGATGCCAGGCCAACTTTGTGGCTGCAAATTTTGCATATATATGCATAGCAGCTAGTAAAGAGCTGTACAAGTAAATCTCATTCCCCTGGCCTCAAGAGGCATATTAGCAGCAACTGACGCCAGAGGCTGCAGTCTTTAGCGTCATTGTTAGTGTGCCTGCCTCTCATGCTGGAAACGCGGTTCAAATCCCACTCGGAGCGCTGCATGTACAACCGGAGGGGTTACATAAGATATAAACATTAGAGAGAATCAACACACCTTGCAGTGACCCCTCTCTGAGGCCAGGTGCAAAGGTGTCTGTCCGAGCCTCTCCACAGCATTCACATCTGCCCCATAATGCAGCAAGAGTTTGGCAGCCTCAACATTATCCCTGAGTGCTGAGTAGTGCAGTGGTGTCATTTTGAGGTTGTCCCTGTCCTCAAGTCCTGCTCCATTCAGAATCAACAAGTGCACTACAGCCCTGGAGCCACTGCGGGCAGCCAGATGCAGCGGAGACGCCACATCTCCATCCCTGACATCAACCTTGGCCCCTACTGTTAACAGCTGCTGGAGGATCTAAGGGGAAGGAAAAGATACGGTTTAGAAGAGACAGACGAGGGAGGATGGAAAATAGAGAGAGAAAGAAAGATCAAATGGTGCTAAGCAGACAGGAACAGTACACTGCCCTTCACCCACACATATGCCATCTGTTTCACAGCGCGCGGTTGGCGTGACTCTGACAGCATTCAGCCAAAAGGGCAGCGAGACCTTGAATTCACAGTCTTGGCAATGCAAGTTATGCTGCGGTAATAGGGATGATTGGAAACAAATGCATTTAGGTGTTTATAGGACACTTCATTTAGACAGTTTTTAGAGTTCATTTGGAGTTTTTTAGAGAGAACATTTATCAGAGACTCAATGATCACATGATCAGTGCTAGTAGGTAACATCGGATAGCATAACATTATTTCATCACTCCAAATGCTATGTTACACTGCTACTTTTATGTAAATAGCATTTGAAACAGAGTCCCACTTGCCAATTTTCCAGCCACAAACTTATTTTACAGTCTCTAGAGTTCATGAGTTCACACTTACATATAATTGGATATTTGGCGTGATATATGGCGTATTTGGCGTGCTGTCCGAGGAGAGGACTCCAAGCTCAGAATTTGGCCCAAACCCAGAGCACAATGGTGGATGGTGGAAAAACTGTCATGGAACAGAGGTAAGTCGGCTATATATTTAAGCCTCCTCTTGCGCTGGTTAGGTAGATTATCTGAATGTGCTCTTTCCTAACTTTGTTAATAAAACATAATTTTTTAAAGATTTCTGTTAAAACAGTTGGTAGATGTGATTTTTTGCATAACAATGTTATGGGCAAGGTAGGTATATTCAGTTGTATGTGTCTGTAAATATTCTACATGGAATGTTTAAAAGGTACCAGGTTGATATTATGAGCGCTTCTGAGGAAAAAACTAGTTGCAGGACTTGTCAGGTTAATAAAATCAAATCTTTAAAGGATAGTAAAAGATACTAACTGTATATTTTATTTTTTGTTTTCTTAGTTATGTCTGTTTTTTTCTACAACAATCTATTATTGGAGTATAATTCATTTTCTATTTTTTAAGCTCTAAACCCCCTAAACTTTATATGCTGGTAGTTTCAAAGTTGACCAAATTTTAAAGTGTAGCAGATTATCAGAAAGGCAAAAAATGTAGTGCAGGATTTGATTCTATGCATTGGTTGTTGATTGGATTTTGAGATGTAGGCACTCAAAAGTAGAAGCAAATGAACACAAGTTTGCAGGGGCGGGGTTTAGGCAAACTAAACAATTAGAGAATTCTGGCATACGTCACCAGAAATAAGTCTGTCATTTTCACCGTAAGATCTAGGCTGCGTTCCACTCCACTTTTAGACACACACTCGCCAACTTCCCTAAGCACTTCCCCTCGGGGGAATCCCTACCGCCATTTTGAAGTGCGTTCCAATTCATGAAGTGGTGAGGGAAGTTTATAATAAATATACTCCATAGCGGATTTTCAAGGGCTTATGATGTTCCAATTCAGCCCATTGCAAAGGTTCCACCAGTAGTGGGCACTCGTGCAACGTAAGCAATGACGTACATCCGAGTCAATGAGACTGAAAGAAGTTAGCGAGGGAAGGGCATAAAAAAACGAACTGGAACGCAGCCCTAGTTATGAAATTTTGGCCCTGTTTACACCTGGCTTTAAAATGTGTTTTTGTCAATATGATCACAAGTGGAAAACTCTAAGTACAGGCAGGGTTGCCAGGTTTTCACAACAAAACCCACCCAATTGCTACTCAAAACTTGCCCAAAACTAGCCCAATCACATTTCAGGGGCGGTCACCCAGTAAAAATCACATTCCGGAGGCTAAATATCATGTTATTTGGGGTCGCTTCAACCTGTTGACATAAAAAAAACAACCCGCGCACCCGCAACAGTGTTAAAGTAGCCCAATTCCGCGGGATAACCGCAGACTTGGCAACCTGAGTACAGGTGTAAATGAGGTCTGAGATGTTTTGAGCTTGACAATTTCAACCACTTCCAGAGGTAGACAATAATGTATTTGACCAGTTAGCTTTCATGTGGTCAAATGCATTTGAACAGCCACAAATGACCACCTACTCACCACCCACTGACACGTTTTGGGACATGGGATGCATTATGGCACGTGTTTTGAGAAAGTGCACCAAAACAATTGATTCCAACTTCTCTACGTTGTGCCAAAACACAAGGATTACGATTGAAATCGTCGTTACCATTCATATCCTTTCCATTTGCTTCATTTTCAGCTTGCTCATAAGCAGCATAATGGCTTCATTCATTCAATAATATTTGCACACTCATGTGAAAGTGATGTAGAGTGTGAAGAAGGAGAGGAGGGTCTAGACGAAATTAGAACACAAGTGGTCACCGGAGACGCATTTAAAACGCGGGTCAGACCAGGTGTAAACGATAATGCGTTTTGGCTGACAACTTGTGAATGGATCACTGAAAAGGCTTCTTAATACGAGGTGTAAACAGGGCCTTTAACACATTACAAGGTCAAAACATTTAAAAAAAATAAAACATAGATAAATTGTTTAAAATAAGGTCTATAGCATCCATTTAGAAAATAAATAGGGTCAATTTCAAGCCCATAGTCAATCACCTTCTTGTCTCCAGAGCAGGCACAAAGGTGCATGGCTGTGCGCCCATTAGGACCCCTCATATTGGCATCTGCACCTCGGTGCAGCAGCAGTCTCACCCCCGCCTCATTCCTTGTCAGCACTGCCAGCTGCAGAGGGCTCATGCCCACACCTTTTCCTCCCTCCACGTCTGCCCCATTATCTAGCAGGAGCTCTGCCACGTCCCCCCAGCCTCCAAAGACTGCCCAATGCAGGGGTGTCCACTTATGAAAGTCCTGGGGGTTTGGGGAGGCCAAATGCTGGAGCAAAACCCGTGCCGTGCCCAGGTGTCCACTGGCTGCAGCCAGGTGAAGGGGTGTCTGGCCAGAGCAGGACCTTGCTGAATGTGATGCCCCCTTCTGGAGGAGAAAGGCTGTGGTCTCGAGGTTCCCTCCGCTGCAAGAGCGGTGCAGGGGAGTGCAGTTAAAGAAGTCTTGGCTGTTTACCTCCACCTGGCCGGTTTGCAACAGGAACTTGATCAGCATGAGATGACCCTTGAAAGAGGCGTGGTGGACAGCTGTCCAACCATACGGGTCCCTGGAAGTACAAAACAGCCCAGTCAGCAAAAATTATGTCTGTATATTTATTTTGGGATTAATAGAACACTCTTTTGCATGGCATTAGACATTACTATTTTTACACAGTTACCTTCTGTTACTAACATCTGACACTGAAATAATACTTATTTAAAAGGGATATATCATGGACGGTGCGAATTGAAAACAATATCACAAATACTGTCAATAGATCTTGTTTGAAAGTGCTACGTGTACATTTTTTATTGTTAAAATATTTTCTCCTAATCCTTCTTAATATGCAGAGACTCCATAGATAAGTAATTTGCACGTTATTTTCCCATTCTTTTCCTAACAAGCATTCTGACGTAGAACGAGGAAGCGCTGAACGGAAACAGCGTATGAGAATGACACTGAAGAGAAGAGATTGTTAAATAAAGTTGTTATTTTTGTTTTGTTTTTGCGCACAGAAAGTATTTTTGTCGCTTCATAACATTAAGTTTGTACCACTGCAGTCACGTCGACTTTTTTAACGATGTCTTTAGTACCTTTCTGGACCTTGAAAGTGGTGGTTAAATTGCTGTTTATTGAGGAGTCAGCTCTCGGATTTCATCAAAAATATCAAGGTCTTATGGGTGTGGAACGACATGAGGGTGAGTAATTAATAACAGAATTTTCATTTTGGGTGAACTAATCCTTTAACTTTCCTGGCAGCCTGTCTTGTAGAGGAGAAGCAAAACATGGAAAACATTTTAGTGATATCATTAGAATTTGATTAATAAACATTAGGAGAGTAGCGTTAGCTTTTGACGCAACCGACCCTACACTCTTTAAAAATAAAGGTTCCAAAAGGGATGCAGTAGAAGAACAATTTTTGGTTTTCTAAAGAATATTTTTTTAGGTTCTATAGATGTTAAAGGTTCTTCATGGAACCATCGATGCCAATAAAGAACCTTTATTTTTAAGAGTGTAGTTCGAATCTGCCTTTTTCTGAACTCCTTCTTCTCCCTTCTGCCTTCTCCCATTGCACATCAGCTCAGAGAAGTGTTTATTTTAAATAAAAATGAAGAAAATATTCAAAAAGCTGAAATAAAATGCCTAACGGGGTTTTTAATAGTGGGAATAAAGTGTTTAACAGGTGTTTAACTCTTGCTGCCTGCCTTGTTCATTTTGTAGTTGTGGCCTAATGGTTAGCGAGTCAGACTTGTATCCCAAAGGTCGTGGGTTCAAGTCTCAGTACCGGCAGGAAATGTAGATGTCGGAAGTGAAGGCAAGGCACCTAACACCCAATTACTGCCCACTGCTCCGGGTGTGTGTGTTCACTACTCACTGCTGTGTGTGCTCTTGGATGGGTGCACAAATTCCGAGTATGGGACACCATACTTGGCTACACGTCACGTCACTTTGACTTTCATCTGGATAATGTCCGTCTGCTGCCTGCCCTCTGCCTGTTATGACCATATTCTCTGTGATTTTTCCCATGTCTGTCTGTACACTGACTCTGCTGTTGTTAAATAAACCGCACATGGATCTTAATTTCAGTTCATCATTACAAATGTACTACAAAACACTAAGGTGCAAATAGTAGCTTATCCGCCACTATTTATAATGAGTATGAACAGAAACTAAAAACTATTTAAACTTGGTGCAAATATCTAACACTTAATGCAAAGAAAGTACTGCTATTTTCACTAGTGCAAAGAAAACACTTTTTGTTGCTATTTACATTTAGTGTAAATAGCTGCTGCCATTAAAAAAAACTACAATATGGCCCCTTTAAAGGTGTAGTTCAGCCAAAAATAACATTTGAAATGACATAAAATTATGCCAAAATTGAATATTTTGGATGAATTGTTCCCTTATGGTTATAGCTCACTAACTGGCAGTTAGCAGGCACCCCACGTTCCATCAAGGCCCTGACTTGCTCCAGACAACCCTCCCAAGCAGCATAGTGCAGCCTCCGCTCATCCAAGAGAGTGTGCCTGGGTTTGGGTCGACGGTGAATCCTCCACTGTCTTGTTCCTGCAGCTGTCCGGACCTTCCTCTCCACAGACCCCATAGACACAGAGTCATGGAGCTCCAACCATCTCCAATGCATCTCTGGGCCTGCGTGGGCCATGGCACGAGGATAGCCTGTGGAGAAAGTTCACGATGTTACAGGTTTTATCAAGCATTCCTTTTATTTTCATTGGTTGTTAGTTGGACTTATTCACTTATGGACTTACTCATTTGAATTACTACTCTAAACTAAAAGAATATGGACAGTTGTACAGATTAGTTTCTGGCTAACTATACACTCATTCCACCAGGGGGTGGTAAAAGTTTACAACAGTTAGAAGATTCTCAGCCAGTTTGGTTACATCACTAAATTGGACCGTTTCTGACCTACATTTAAAGTGTGATAAATTTTAAGTAAATCACTGGAGTGGTTGCGTAACCTATAAGGTCACTGTCTCCATGGCTCCAAATATTCTACATTGATCTTCCAGTGAATGTTTTCAAAGACTCTTCTGATCTGTCTTTCTGCTGTAATTCCATCTAGAGACACGGTTGTCATAGTAACAGTGGCTGCAATTACTATTTCAGAGGTTTTTATTAGTTTTCCTGGCAGCCTGTCTTGTAGAGGAGAAGCAAAACATGGAAAAACATTTTAGTGATATCATTAGCATCTGAATAATAAACAGTATGTAATGCTCCATTACAGATCATGTACACTAATTGTATATATATTTGAAAATATATGAATCAAAGTTTCATGACATTTCAAACTATAAACATACACTGAGTAATTATTTCTTAAGCATCGTGTATAATGCAACAAGATTTTGAATTTTCTGAAGAAAATGTGAGTATATGCAAAATTGCTGCATTACTAAGGACATTACTATGGGTGTTCTGAACGGTTGCTTTCTGGATATGTAGTCTCTAGATATAGCTTAGGTCCATGGCATATTTAAGTGTATGGCATATTTTTCATCGTTTACCAGGTGAAAATTGTAAAAGTTTCCACAACAAGCAACACAATCTAGGGTATCATTCACACCTGTAGCACAAAGTTTAATACAAATTGTTCAAACTCAGATTTGAAGTATGAGCATTAGTAATGCATGCCATAAGTTTGTTTTAAATAAAAGATTTTGTTTTGGGATAGTTCTGTCATCCTTTATTCACCCTCATATCATTCCAAACCTGTATGACTTTCTTTCTTTTGTGGATTTTTAAAGAATGTTAGTGTTAGGCTATGTTATGTTTAGGTTATGAACGTTAGTGTTAGGATACACAACAACGATGTACTAAAAACGGAAAAGGTTTTCCTTTGCGCTTTTCTACGGAGCCCCAGACATAACATGCAGGAAAAAAATAGAAGGCATACCCTGCGTTCCATTCGGAAGGGCTCATCCCTATGCCCTAATCCCTTCAAAGGGTTTACCCTCTTGAGTGAGAGCTTCAAAGGGATGAAGGGTGTAGGGGTCAAAAAAACTATTTTTTAACGAGACAATCAAGGAGGAGTATATTGTGCAAGCTGCGCCCTTTGTTTAACGTTAGTTTATTTATTTATTTTTGGTTTATCGCACCATATTGTATATTGTGTCTATGTATTTGAAACATTTGAATGGACTGATAAAGGGAGCTGTAAAGTATTTTTGTTGAAGTACAATGTCATTTTGACAATAATAATGTACCAAATCTAACTTGTATAAATATTAGTATAGAAAACACTCTACATAAATTTATAAGTAAATGTATGTTATGTTATGACAAACAACTTCCTGTGCAAAGGATCATGGGGGCCCGAAGTGTCCATCAGTTGTACCCTTCGACATCCTTCATTCCGAAGGGCCCTTTGAAGTGGCCAGTTTTGAGCACTTCTGTTTGGTACGACCCTTCAATATGGCGGCCATGATTGTTTTCACTCCGAAGTGCCCTTCGGAGGGCGATATATCCCGTTTGGAACGCACCATAAATCGTGTGCACGGTTTACTAATTCATTCCCTTCGTTCCCTCGATTTATAAATCATGCACATGATTTATAAATCGAGGGAACGAAATAGTAAATCGTGCGCACGTTTAGTAAATCAATGTCATGTCATGTGCGGGGCTCCGTACTTTTCATGTATAGACAACAACATTGTCAAAACGATCCATGTTCACACGGATAGGCGAAAAAGATTTAAAAAGCTGTATTATATCCAGGCCAGTAGTTGGCGATATCATTTTGTAATGAAAAATTGCGCGCATATAGACTGAACACGTTTTTGTAGTTTACACGGAGACATTATAGTTTTCAAAAACTTTTTGAGGCCGTTTACATGACACAGCTTTAACTAAAAATGTAAAACTTTTTATGCATTTTGGTTTTATTTACACGACAACGGCATTTTGGGGGCCTGAAAATGCAAACTTTTGAAAACAAGATTCAAATTGCAAGATTTTGAAAACGATACCGTTATCAGAGATTGTATATTATAGGGAGATGAGAGGGTCTGTATCTCTTACCATTGGAGAAAGCGTAACGGCTAACTTGATCACGTGCTCACTTCTCAGCCTATCGTGTAATGGCAGTGACATCAGTCGCAACATTCCCTAGTCTGCCTTCACTTAAAAAAATAAATTTTTATCAAGCTAAAATTGACATATAGTTCCCAACGAAAGTATTGTTTAGTGCAAAACATGCTGAAGATTAGCAAACAGGCTGTCGATTAATTAAATGATTAGCTATTTCTCCACAAAAGCTGTTTAATCAGCATAATGAAGCCTCTCATCCATTGGCATCCATTTAAAAAACGGCCTCTGGTCTCCTTCCCTGCGTACTGCCAGAGGCGGAGCGTTAGCATTAGCCGTTACGCTTTTTTGGCTAAAGGTTGCAGGCTTGCCTTCCAGTGGCTTTGCCGTTATCATCTCCACGTAAACTACAAAAATGCTAATTTCTTACAAAGTCACATCGCCATCTACTGGCCTGGCAGTTTTTAGACGTTTTCATGGATCAGTGTGAACAGGGATCATTTTGACAACACTGCCGTCTGCACACGAAAAACGCAAAGCGAAAACTTTTTCATGTTTAATACATCGTTGTTGTGTAAACGTACTCGTAGAAACCCGTTTTCAAAAGTTTGCATTTTTAAGCCCCCAAAACATCGTTGTCATTTAAAAAGTTTTACGTTTTTAGTTAAAACGGTGTCGTGTAAATGGCCCCTAACAGTTTTGGTGATCATTGACATCTATTGTATAGACCAAAAATAAATAAATAAATAAAAATCTCTAAATATCTTCTTTTATGTTCCACAGAAGAAAGAAAGTCATATAGATTTGAAACGACATGAAGGTGAGTAACTCATGACAAATTTCATTTCTCTGTGAACTGTGCCATTGTTCAGTATGTGTGAAAAGAGATGTAGTTTAAAAAGATCACACTTTAAGTGTTATCCTCAGTGGTGAATGCGTGTTCCAAGCCAAGCTGTGAGCCACTGAGATCTGGAGGCGTGTACGGCCTGTCATGTCGTGGGAGTTCGGGATTATGTGGGCGGACAACTGGCTCCTGCCCTTGCCTCCTGCCTTGCCATTTATCAAAGCAAAATATCTTTAAAAAACATGCAACTGCACATATACACTGCTGCTGAGGAAGATTAATAATTAGACATCAAATGAGATAATGCTATTTTGTTGCATTTACAGTGAAATTATTTGAACAGTATATATTTCTTAGTAAAGACTATTAAACTTGTATTTGGCACCCCAAACAATTATCACTTTATAAGTTTACATTATTTCGTGTGGATTCAAATTAACAGTGACACAAATACACATTACCAGAGATGAGCGTTTGAATTTGCAGATCCGTCCAACTCAGTTCACTGGAAACAAGACAGAGAAGTTACCTGTGAGTGCCAGTTACTGCATGACGTCTTGCTTCTCTCCAGTGTGCTGTTGAACAGATTTCTCAGGGTGACATAACATGTAAGTCCGGTCTTTCCACCCCATCTGATATTGTTCATCAAGTGTTTTATGTTCATCTGAGGTTGCTATGGTGAGAATGGGCTTTTAGAGCACTGTTATTGTATGATGGCACAGAAGAGAGAGAGAGAGGTTTGAGACTGCGCATGCCTGATGGTTGCTGTGGCACAATTACATTTAAACTGGATGCAATTGTATCTTTTTTTCTACTTTATCCTATGTAAAACACAAATACAATTACCATTGTATTTGAAATGCGCTATAAATCAACTCATTTTGTTGTGGCCCTTATCATGGTCATTTTGCTTATTGTGATCTTTCTTCACAATTCAATGGTTTTTATCTTTATATTCAAAAATACCATTGGGTTTCCACTATAGGGTTGTGCACCATGCAGAAATGAATTGCATTAGCGAATAGAATTATTTTTTATTTTTTATTATTTTTGCATAATTAATTATGCAATTATTCATGTCTTTTCACACAACATGAACTAATGAAATTCCTTTGCTGTGTGACAGTATTGGATTTCTGTAAAAAAAAGAGAAAACATATTTAACAAGATATGAAGTAAAATATCTAGCTTCCGCCAGACCGCTTTCTGTATTCAAGTTACGAAGAAAGTCTGGTGTCGTGTCAGTTACACTTTTTCCATAAGTTGAATAGGGAAGGCATAGGACGTAGCGTAAGCTTTGTGAACTGCAAGAGTTTTTTACTTTCTTCGTATGTTGAATACAGAAGGCGGTCTGACGGAAGCTAGATATTTTACTTCATAACTTGTTTAAATATGGATTTTTTTTTTTTTACACAAACGCATTGTTTCACTTCAGAAGGCATTTATTAACACCCCCGAGCCGTGTGGAATATGTTTATGATGGATGGATGTGGATGGAGGCACTTTCTTCAGCTCATACTCATTGATCCCTATCACTGCCATTATAAAGCTTGGATGCGTCAGGATATTTATTAATATTTCTCCGCTTGTGTTCATCAGAAAAAAAGAAAGTCATATACACCTAGGATGGCTTGAGGGTGAGTAAAGCTTGCGCTAATTTTAATTTGAAAGTGAACTAATCCTTAAATGGAGGGGTTTGTGCTATTTTATTGCTTAAATGCTGTTGTTTTTTTTCCAAACTTAATGGAGTTCTCGGTTACTTGTCAATTACTATAGGTATCAACCTGAAGCAGATATTTCTCCTAAAGCTCCTTTGTAGGAATAAAAAGAAACAAGGCAAATCTTGATACAGTAATATAAAATTAACCTCATGGCAAAGCTCATATCATTTGGTTTTTGAAGAATTTGATGAGACGTTTGAGTTCATACTGAGGGTGTGTTCAAACTTGTAGTTCAGTTCTTTTGGTCTGGATCAATAAAGGAAAAAGAAGTCCTGGTTCGCTTAGCATTCACACTGTGATTATTAACACCAAACCTAGATGGGTGATTGACGAATAAGGTTTTTAAAAATGTAAAAAAACATAATGGACATATAATTAATTAAAGTTTTATTAAGTGTTGACAATGAGATTGTGTTTTTTTATAATCAATTAACACTGCTTTTGTCATTTTTTACAAGATTGACAAAATTTGTCACCAAAAAAGTCATTCGGTTTAACAAAAATTTCGGTTTTACCGAATGACACTTTTGGTTATACTGAATGATGATATTTTCAAACAATGCTAACAGGCTGATATCTATCTAGCTAGTTAGCTTGCTAGCTAGCTGACAAAAGGACAATCAAACATTTTATATTTAATACAAGTTTTTAAAATATTACAACTTTTTCCATGTTTTATAGCGGTTATACAAAATGATCTGATGTTTCGGTACATGTGTATGAGCAAGTGAAAACATGAATTTTTCAAATATTTAAAAGAGAGTTAGTTACTTTGCTTCATGACCATGTGAATTAAAACCTTTTGGATTCAATAAAAGAGATCAAGTTGTACTACCTTACCTACTTTGGATGTCATATCTTTGTTTTTTATTATTATTAAGGACTTTGGACAGAAAAATGACCCATCACGTCATTGACCCAGATACAAAACAAAAAACAGCTTATTCAACAGCTATATATATATGTATGTGTAATGGGCAAATGTAGCTACTATGATGAGAAGAACCAGGTATGCTTGAGCATTCTGTCCTTTTTAGAGTCATATCTTGTGACATCATGACCGGTTTTTGGTTTGTTTAGATGACTTTTGTTCGTGTTGCGAGTTCATTTGGAAACTGTAAAGTTGGGTCTCAATACTAAAGTAAAGTTTGTGTAATGAAATCATATGGCCTGGTCATGCTCAATTTGTGTCCTCTTTCACATTTCCATGACAGAGAAGCCTTATTTAAGACTTCCTCTTGTTCAGTGGAATTCAGGAGTAAATCAGGAACCATACAAATGTGTAACAAACAATTGCTTGATGTCTAGGACATGAATATGACATCATCTATCGTGGAGTTTATTTGCGCTTTGAGCTCTGAATCTGAATGTTGTGCTAATGGCGGGTGGGTTTTGGGCAGTGTAGGAAGGGCTGTTTTTTATGGGCCTCATAGGGAAGTCAATTCAAGAGCACATCATATTTGTTTTGTTTCCCAGCCGGTTCTTGCCATTGACTTTCATCAAAGTGAATGCGCTGACCCACAAGAGGGCAATATCTGCCCAGCAAAGATTTATTATTACACTGAACCACTAGAGGTGCTGTTTTAAACATTCATTAATTTGGTTGTCCAGCAGTCAGTCTCATATTAGGAGAGGACATCAGTGATCTGAGACCTCAATTCAGTGTGACATAATGTTGTCTATGCGCACAGTTCCAACCAACCACACCTGTTTTGCACTGTATCTGATGATTTCACATGAAACTTCTGAGATTTGTGTGTGTTTAACCAAATCTTTCAGGACAAAAAGTTTGAACATTAAAAAAGATATAAAAACTCATAATTTACTCGTGTAATTCAAAATACGCATGACTTTCTTTTTGCTGTGAGGCACAAAAGAAGATATTTTGAAGAATGTTCACTCTGCTATTTTAGCAACTAAAGGAAACTCCAAAAGGGATGAAAAACACTTTAAAAGTATCATAAATTGAATTAAAGTTGCTATTTTCTGGAAATATTCGAATCCACTGTATCTCACTTGTGTTTCCACATGTTCAAACAAGGCATTTGCTTGAGATTTAGGGCCAGATTTACTAAACAGGGCAAATTAGCATGAGAGCGCAATCTCAAAAAAAAAAAAAAGCGTTGATGGGAGTGGAAAGTTATGTGGATGATTTACAGACAAATGTGCGCATTAACCCTTGTGCGTCAATTAAAAAAAGTTACACACAGGTCCATACTGGACAAAAATGTCCATGTCAAAAAACTGTCATAAAAATTTGAAGCTTGGGAGCACAGACTTAAGTTTGGTCTCATTTTAAAGAAGACCCTTGGCAGATTATTGTTGATGTAAAAAAAAAAAGTTATAGAGGTTTAATTTTATGAAAATGATATATGAACATTATTTTATTTAAAATATATATTTTATGAAACATGTTGAACTCTAAAACTGCTAGAAAATCAAAGCCATAAATCTAAACAAGTTGTGTTCCAAATTTGAAGTTGATATCTCAAAAAATGAGCTTTCAGTAAGATTTTGTTTGGGCACAGTACCAAATTTTACCAATTAGATACCAGCAAAACTCCACTGGTATACACAGTGGTTGGATTTGTGATTTGCAGTAGAGTTTTTCTCTCTAAAATATTACAAACACACACACAATTTTTTTATTACACACATACAAACCACACTCTGACATCCATACCAACACACCCACACAATTATAGCTGCATAATTTATCCAGTTGGCTCTATAATATGCAGAAGCAGAAAACAGGAATAAAGCGAGTATTTGCTTTATAGGCCAAACCTGAGAAAACAGCACCATCTGGTAAAAAAAATAGTAAAAATTTAAAGCTTGAAGCCTTGCCAACAAAAGATTGCAATATTTTATAGTTATATGACCTGGGATTAAAAATTGTAGTTTTAATGGGTTTCAATGGGGACATTTTGGTCCAAAAGGTTCTGAGTGGAACTATTTTGTGTTACTAGTGTAAAATGGATTAATTAAAGGAAATGGGGGTGAAATAGTAAAATCCCAATAAAAATACACACCTGTGTGAAAATTTATGCATTTGGCATTAACACAGGCAAAATGATCAAAAAAACAAAACTGAAAAAGACAAAAATGTCCATAAGGACGCACAAGGGTTAAACACGCATTAGACACAGCCGGATCATTTCCATAATGACCAACGCAATCTACCAAGAGCAGCGCAAATTAGCACCTATTTTAAGAAATGCTTTTTTGGGTGTTAAATAATGGCGCAAATACCAGTAAATTGACTAGCACAAACCTTAGTAAATCGCGTTGTGTGATTCATTTAATTAATCTCTTCCCTTAAATTTTTCGTCTGAAAGGGAAACTCCTACAAATGCATATGCAATAAGGTCAGCAACAAAAATAACTCACATAAGTTCACACCTTTTCAGCACTAATTTTTCACTGTGTGTCTTTAACACCAAAAGAGGGTTTTCATGGGCGCAAGCTGTTAGTAAATCTGGTCCATACTTTTCTATTAGCTTAAAACCATTATAAAATGGCTGAATAAATAAAAAAAAGCATGCTTTAAAAACAGAAAACTGCATGAAATACATTCTAAAACATGCTGGGTTGTTTCAAAGTTTGGGTCAAATATGGACAAACCCAACTGATGGGTTTAAAAATTGAAATTTTACATTTAAACCAATGGTTGGGTTTGTCCATATTTGACCCAAACATGGGTTGAAACAACCCAACATATTTTAGAGTGAGATAAAGTATGAGAACACATTTTAACTCCCATGGTTATAAGCGACTGCAATACTTGGTCATATGTGAGTTATTCATTACTTCATTGCAAGTGCGTAAAAGGTTAGTCTATATGGATATGCACACCCCCCAAATTCCCCGATCAGTGATTATGACATCTATAAGAAGCAGATACAAACCATCCAAGTTATTGAGCAAGGCTTTGTGGTTTAATATATAGAGGTATCCCATAATCCATGTTAGACTGCTTCATAAACCAACCTCTGAAACAGGCCATCCTGTTGGTATGCAGGGGCTCTGCTCGTATGACCTGCCAGAGCTCTCACAGAACGTCACGTTCACGTTTTTAACCGGTCTGCTGACACAGCACTTCCCGTTAAGAGCCCTAACAGATGGACTGAGTCAATGGCAGGATAATAATTCAAACATCATATTACAAAAGTACAGAGCGTTCAGGTTACTGAACGGACATGTATATGTGTAGAGAAAATGTATACGGGTAATTTAGAGAAGAATGTGCATCTTTCATATATCAAATGTGCAGCGGTGATGTTGTTTATGATGCTAATTTGTAGTGTGGGAATTACACAATAGTTTTCAAAGAGGTTGACTTTAGAAATATAACTTTTACGGCACAATCCTTAAAACTTTTTAAGCAAAATGATGCATTATTCACCATGAAATGATAAATCTCATGGCAATTTGTAACTATTTTACATTTTGGCAAATTGGTGGCTAATTTGTATGAATTCATATGATCTCATTCGTACGGTTTCATATGATCTGTCACAGTGATGGTTGTTTAAATGTTTAATGCTCTTTAAAAAAAAACATACATTTTCATATGATTCACATTGTACGAATATATACAAAATCACAACTTCATTAAAAAAAAAAAAAAAAAAAATGTTGTATCATGAGATTTTTTGGGGGGTTTGTGTGCTAATCAGTGGTTGGAGTTAAAGCAGTATGTTTCGGCTTTGTTTATTTATTTGAAACACTTGATGGTGCAAACGTCGTCGTCACAAATCAGCCTCTCTGGAGCCAGAAGTCCAATCAGGTAGAGGCAAAGCTCTACAGAAAGGCTTATTAAAGCAACATTTGAGGTAATTAAGACACATGCGGGACCCCACAGGGCCTCTAAGCAAATCACAGCCAGAGGACCCAATTGAAAACACATGCTGCCTCTCTTAGAGTACGCCGACTCACGCTGTTACTTCATCTCTTCACTTTTGTCCCACTCAAGGATTTTTACATTTGATTTGTCTCTAATGCAACTTCCAAAGCTTTTACATTTTATTATTAAGTGTTTTGTTTCTTTCCCTTCAGTCTTCAGGGAACCTCTGAACAACAGTCGATTCTGGAATTTAATGAGGTGCATAACTGACTTAAACAAACAAAGATGTATCATCCTTGGAGAGAAGACTTTCTGCAAACGACTGATTTCTATTAATTTTGGTTTTGAAGCGACGAGTCCAGGACACCACAGATGTCCAAAAACAACCCCTCACAGAGTGGGGCATGTGTCTCTAAGGGAGAAGAAATATCTGGAATTCATTCGCACATTTTTATTAATGCACTGTGTTACAATTTTGAAGTGTACAATGTTGCAAGTGACGAAACATCTCAAAAGAAGAGGATCACATTTAAGACACTGTATTCTTTTCAAATGGCTCTATAGCAGCTTGTATGTGAAACAGAAGGCATTTTACACCTTTGAGATAAGGCCCAGGTATCAAAGTATACAGTTGAAATCGCTGAGTACATGCATTTATGCCATTTCTGAGTCAGTCATGTATAGAGTGGTGCAGATATGACGTCGAACCTGGAAGACTAATTCGCCATTGGTTCCTTCGAGATTTTCCCATTATAAAACCCCATAGGTTAATCTCAAAGGAACCAGGGGCGAATTAGTCTTCCAGGTTCTGATGTCAAACCTGCACCACTCTATATGTCTAAACAGTCATTCTGAGCAGCATTAAACACCTAATTATGACTTCAGAAGTGCTTCTGTGCCCACTTTGCAGTGTATATTTGCCATGTTAGATTAGAAGAGCACCCATGCAAAACAGCATGAACAAAAATGTCTTACGCCAGAAACATCTGTATGCAAGTACATGGATGCAAAAGCATTTTCCCGTTGTAGCCTACATACTAAAAGTCAACAGGAAATGACTTCCACAACCTATTTTACTTCCATAATCTGATGGAATTTTTGAGTGAAACAGGATATTCTACAGAAAAAAAGGTCAGACATGACCTGGTAACAACAAGGTCATGGAGTTTGATTCCCAGGGAATACATGAACTGATAAAATGTATACCTTGAATCTTCCATATGCATTAATGTAATGATTTCATCCATCAGGTATTGTTTGAATTGTGAAAAGCAGGTTTTTCATACCAGAATGGAGCTGGGTGGTTGAAAAGAAGGGACAGAAAAACAGAAGGACGGAAAAGGAAAGTCGTAAATAGAAGGGAAAGTTGTTTCAGATGCGCTCATAAAACAAGACATGTTTCAAGTCATGTTTAATTTTAACTCACTTAAACTGTTAGCTAACTACCAGCATGATTCTCTGTTGCTCCACTATGATAGCAATCGATCTGTAAGAGAAAGATGACAGTATAGAAGAAAAAAGTTTAAACTATTGCCCACTACAGCACAGTATTTATTACAACGTGTTTGCATTATGAATTGTTTTGCGAAACGTTCCACTTTATGCATCAATTTAATGAATAATTACTGACTGAAAGTCAACTGTATTTGTTACTGAAACATAAAGGATTAAGTACTGCAGGAGATAAAGAAAGTTTGGCAGAATCCAGCTTGGATGGAAGTTAGCTCTCACAGACCAAAACCTCTTCTTCAACTACTACAGACACAGATCTTCCAACCTCTCATTTTCATTTCCTTTGGAAGTTTATTTACATTACAATATAAGCTTTGCTTGTGCTTTCTTTAGCCACAAGGTAATATTTTCAGAGGAGATTGTGACCGTAACCCTTTGACATCCAGTCAGCACCTCATCTGTGAATGAACAATGCTCAAACAACTAAATATCTCATACAGATTGGGCTCATTTCTAATTCCAATTTATAAATCTCTTATAGATTTATGAAATGAACTAATGGCTCACATGTGGTCATAATAAAACAACTGTCCAGAGTCCCAGACACGTGAAGAGCACACGCAGTCCAGCTTCAAAAAACAACCAGACAATTGATATACAACTTCAGTGAACAGTTCTGGACTTTGGAAACAGTCTGCTTGCCAAATGTAACCTATGGCTCTGCTCCAAAACTGCTCTGGAAAGATCCTAATACACTAATATGCAAAAAAATACATATCATAGACAAATATTGGTAGTATAAATTATTTACAGTATCTCACAGAAGTGAGTACACCCCTCACATTTTTGTAAATATTTTATTATATCTTTTCATGTGACAACACTGAAGAAATGACATTTTGCTACAATGTAAAGTAGTGAGTGTACAGCTTGTATAACAGTGTAAATTTGCTGTCCCCTCAAAATAACTCAACACACAGCCATTAATGTCTAAAACGCTGGCCACAAAAGTGAGTACACCCCTAAGTGAAAATGTCCAAATTGGGCCCAATTAGCCATTTTCTCTCCCCGGTGTCAAGTGACTCGTTAGTGTTACAAGGTCTCAGGTGTGAATGGGGAGCAGTTGTGTTGAATTTGGTGTTATCGCACTCACTCTCTCATACTGGTCACTGGAAGTTCAACATGGCACCTCATGGCAAAGAACTCTCTGGGGATCTGAAAAAAAGAATTGTTGCTCTACATAAAGATGGCGTAGGCTATAAGAGGATTGACAAGACCCTGAAACTGAGCTGCAGCACGGTGGCCAAGATCATACAGCGGTTTAACAGGACAGGTTCCACTCAGAACAGGCCTCGCCATGGTTGACCAAAGAAGTTGAGTGCACGTGCTCAGTGTCATATCTAGAGGTTGTGTTTGGGAAATAGACGTGTGAGTGCTGCCAGCATTGCTGCAGAGGTTGAAGGGGTGGGGGGTCAGCCTGTCAGTGCTCAGACCATACTCCGTACACTGGATCAAATTGGTCTGCATGGCTGTCGTCCCAAAAGGAAGCTTCTTCTAAAGATGATGCACAAGAAAGCCCGCAAACAGTTTGCTGAAGACAAGCAGACTAAGGACATGGATTACTGGAACCATGTCCTGTGGTCTGATGGGACCATGATAAACTTATTTGGTTCAGATGGTGTCAAGCGTGTGTGGCGGCAACCAGGTGAGGAGTACAAAGACAAGTGTGTCTTGCCTACAGTCAAGCATGGTGGTGGGAGTGTCATGGTCTGGGGCTGCCGGCACTGGGGAGCTACAGTTCGTTGAGGGAACCATGAATGCCAACATGTACTGTGACATACTGAAGCAGAGCATGATCCCCTTTCTTCGGAGACTGGGCCGACTAGGGGTGTACTCACTTTTGTGGCCAGTGGTTTAGACATTAATAACTGTGTGTTGAGTTATTTTGAGGGGACAGCAAATTGACACTGTTATACAAGCTGTACACTCACTACTTTACATTGTTGCAAAGTTTCTTCAGTGTTGTCACATGAAAAGATATAATAAAATATTTACAAAAATGTGAGGGGTGTATTCATTTCAGTGAGATACTGTAATCTCTATTTTTAGTATTTAATGATTATATGTAAAAATGCTTTCTCTTCTCCGCCACCTTGGATGGATTTTTTTCACTCAATGCATTATGGCCTTTTCTGTAAAGGATACAGGTAAAGCTGTATCGTAATCAAATGTGACTGAAATGGCACACACACACACACACACACACACCTCATATGTTATTTTTTTCATGGGTTTAAAGTGAGACGCCATTTAACAGCCAAAATTCATCTAAAATCTATTATACATTTTTGTCACATTAAAGGTGCAGTAGGTGATCTGGTGAAATGCTAATGTTAGCCTGATAGCATTAAAAGCATATGATCCCACCCTCACTGCAAATCGCTGCCCAAAGCCACACCTCCTCCGAAACACATGAAGGCACACACACGCAGCTGCTCTTGGCACAGCGTCACAAGAGACGGTGTTAAACTACACATGTCTCAAAGCACAAAACATTACAATAATAATGAATGTAAACAACTTAGAGAGCTTGTACCTGACTGCTGCAGATTCATTTCGGTGTTGATACTGTTGACATGGATACGCTTAATTAGTTATGGCGTGAAAGCAGCATAAGCTCATTGTTTTGATTCGGTAGGAACTGTAAAAGGTGGATGCTGTTTGTTTGTGGTGCTCCGTGACTAACGTCTGTCTACATAAACTCTGGATAGCATGAAACGCGCTGATGATGTATGATGTCTGCGTGAACAGGGTGCACAAGGGTATGTAAAAACATACACAAAAAAAATGAACTTTCACTGTTGTTAGTTTTTCACATTACTTAAAAAACTCATGTAACTACATGAACTTAGTTGTTTCTAATAAAATGAGTATTGTCAGCTTTACTTAAGTGTTTGTTCAGTCAACTTAACACTGCTGAGTGAAACGCACAAATTAATGTTGACAACTAACTGGGCAGTTGATCCGTAGTTCCCAGCATGATTTGTAAGGGACTACTTTACGAGAGTAAATTTAGGGATTGAAGTGTTATTTTATGTGTTTTTCAGTAAAGGAAAGATGTTGTTAGTTTATGTTAGTGTTTAATGTACAGTTATGTTGGACATTTAGAGTAGTTTCTGTAATGTTTTTGAATTTTGTGGTTACCATTATGCAGAAGAGTGGCACCTGTGTTTAGGCTGTGTGCACTCATATATATATAATTCAATTGAGTTTGTTCAATGAGTTTTTTTTTTGAGTGGATTTTGTAGAGCAAATAGTTAATTTAATAAGGTAAATTAAGTCAATAAATGTGCTTAATAAACATAACATTATTAAGTAAACTGCACATATAAATAGTAACAAATTCATTTGTATTTACTCAAAGAAATTTTGTCAGCTTTACTTGAATTTCTTTTGTTCATACAACTAAATTGTTATTTGTACAGATTACTCAATATAGTTGCGTGGAACCACTTCGCTGCTTTTTTAAGTAAATTTATTTTTTTGAGTTTACGGTGACAGGCAGGTAAGACATCATATTATTTAATTCGGACCGAATATAATAATTAGATGAACATTTTATGGTCCTACGCCATCCACAGACGATGTATATTTATAAAAATACATTTAGACCGTTTAACATAGTGATTGCTCTCAGAATAAGAGTAGAATTTCAACCAGTATAACAAAAAATGTTTCTGTAGAGAATCACCTATAGCACCTTTAACATTTGCCTAATGTAAGGGCTGCCTGGAATGAGGAAGAGGATGATTTATCAATGCTCTTCTTCATTTATTGCACCACTTTTCCAGGCACAAACCAAAATGCAGCCAAGTGTAAAGAACAGTACAAGCGGACCAGACCAGCCAAAGACAATAAATACTAGTAGCGACAGGTCAGACGGAACTGCTTTAACTCATATTTAAACACCACTTAACCTTATTTTTTATGTTATTCCAATACAAATGAACAGTAATCATCTTTTCCCCCAGGTCATCTTTGGGGATGTAATGCAGAAGTTTTCAACTCTAAAACCGTGCCTTAATTATCTGCAAAAAGTGACAGGACAATCAATTGTTGTCAATCCCTGGGTGTCATGCTTATTAGTCCCATCCACTGTGATGTCACACTCGTCCAAAATCCTGCTCAGTGAGTTATGAAAAGGCATAATGATCTGCATATTTGTATATGTAATTGCTAGGTGATGGCATCTGGAGACACCATCTCTTCGCCTAGTACTGAAATATTAGACCTTTTCATAACTCATTGTGCAATACAGGTCTATGCACCAATGGGATGAAAAAGACAATGGAGAAAAAAAAAAAGTCCTGCTCCTCATCAGAGTACATTAAATATCAAATATATTCTAATTGGCTGTGATTGTGTCACGTTGCACAGCTGTTTTGCGTTCAGTGCGGACAGATGAATTGGTTGTCGCTGGAAATTTACTGCATCACGTTTGTTCAGGTCACGGTGTCAGTAGGATCTCTATACACTGAGTGCGGGAGGCCTAACAGAAATCTGTTTGCCAAGTTAACTCAAAGAGAAGATTTCAGACAGAACACTATTCTCCCAAGGGTCTTATTCATGTTTTCCCAACTCAAGTTGGCTTTAAGAACGGTGTAATTTGCTTACACACATGCACATGTTGGAGCAGGTCCATGATCTTTCCAGTGTCTCTCTGGTCTGTTGGGTGGGATTAAACATGGATAAGTTTTGGCAAAGCTGCCGTGTCTACTTAAGGGTGCTGAAGTGCCGTCATATCGTGTTTAAGCACCGTCATATTGCGTATTCCTGTGTGTTCAGTACAGTGACTGCTGTTCAGACACACAGCAATTTAATGTACAACCCATGTTGGCACTGTGTCTAATGTGTGAAGGACATGAAAAACTCTACTAAAGTAAGTAGGAAAAGGTCAACTTCACAAAGCCAACATACTATTACTGTTTAAACTTGGGGGTTTTCAAAATTTTTTAAAGTGCCCCCATTATGCTTTTTCGGATATTACCTTTCATGTAGAGTGTAATATAGCTGTTTGTGAATGTAAAAGGTCTGCAAAGTTTCAAAGTTCAAAGTGCATGATAAATGAATTTATTGTCTCCTAAGGGAAAAAACGAGTTGTCAGTAATTTCATTCTTACTTTCTGCATGAACCTACAAGGGTTTGTAAGAAATTTGCATAATGCCAGCCTATGGTTTTTATTGGCTGCCTGTGAACGTCTACTTTGACCCGCCCTCAAACACTGTAGTTGTAGCTGAGGCCTGGAAGAAGTTAATCTGTGTTGTTGACATGTCTAGAAGACGCTGTTTTCCACTTTGCATGCACTTCCAAAGGATGAGGACTCAGGTTCCAAATGATACGGTAAAACTGAAGCCATCGTTACTGTTTGTATCACTGTCTATGCAAATGCTGAGGAAGATCCAGAGCTGAAATTCAGATATGGTAATAGCCATTTCATTTCCAACACTAGGCAGTCGACTAATCAGAACTGACTGGGCCATCTGACCAATCAGAGCAGAGTAGGCTTTCGGAAAAAAGGGGTTTAGAGAGACTGAATCCTTTATCGAACCGTTTCAGACTTTTTTTTTTTTGACCTTGGATGCATGTAAACCTATTGTAGGAGACCTTCAAAACAAAATTAGGAACCTTTAAAATAGCACAATAGGGGTGCTTTAAAACATAACTCGTCCTAGAGTTTTCATGAATGTAAATGCTGCCATAATAATAATGCTAATGCTTTATTTATGGAAACAAAAAAATCAGTTTGTATGTCATCATATAACATTCACAAAAGAGAAACAAAATATCAATGTTCTATTCTTTTCATTATATTAGTCAATAAAAGGATAGATTTAGTGAAACTGTTCATCTCTATGTTAAAGGAAACTATCTAGCACTGGATAAATGTCAACTAACATTTATCTGAAACAAATTAGTGACCCTGGACTACAAAACCAGTCATAAGTCGCACTGGTATATTTGTAGCAATAGCCAACAATACATTGTATGGGTCAAAATTTTATGTCAAAAATCATTAGGATATTAAGTAAAGATCATGTTCCATGACGATATTTTGTAAATTTCATACCGTAAATATATATAAAAAGTTATTTTTGTGAGTGGATATGTGTTGCTAAGGACTTAATTTGGACAACTTTAAAGGTGATTTTCTCAATATTTTGATTTTTTTGCACCCTCAGATTCCAGATTTTCAAATAGTTGTATCTCGACCAAATACTGTCCTATCCCTAACAAACCATCAGTGGAAAGCTTATTTATTCAGTATAAATCTCAATTTCAATGACTGGTTTTGTGGTCCAGGGTCACATTTATATTTTAGCATTTAGTCAAAAAGTTTAAAACACTTGAAATAAATACAGATCAAAAGAAATAAAAATGAATGGTAACACTTTATTTCGATGGTCCACCTTAGACATTCTACTAATTATAAGTAACTTTTCAAATACAACTACATGTCAACTGGCAGTCATTATAGTATTAGTAGACTGTCTGCTTAATATCTGCAAACACTTTATTTTGATGGTCCCCCAACAGACATTCTACTGACTATGTAACTACTATGTCAACTTATTCTACTAACCCAAACCCGAACACCTAACCCTAGTCTACTAACAGTCTACTAATACTCTAATGAGAGTTAGTTGACAAGTTACTTAAAGTATATGTCTAAAGTGGACCATCGAAATAAAGTGTAACCAAATGGTTTACAACATAAATTACAATAACTAACAAATACATTTGATTTTACCCAGTGTGCTCAATTATTACTCAAATTCTAAAAGTCAACGAGAATTGCTGTTTGCAACCCATTTTACTTTCGTAATTTGTCATTTTTGTGTGAAATAGTATATTCAACAAGAAAAATATAGAGCAGGATTTGATCTACTGGGAATCATGATCACAAAAAGTGGGTGTTCTATTACAGAATGAAGTCAGAATGTGAATTGTGTTTGATAAAACAATGCTTAAATAGATATGGCTACTAACATTATCAGTTAGCTCACAGCTAATTGGATATCAAACTTCTTTGGAATAAGATACTCAAATTATTCTTTCACAACAAGAACAAGAACAAATTTTAAGAAAGTAAATAGGGTCCTTTTCAGGTTGACTAATACATATACTGTATATATAACACTGTCTTTGAAACATTGGCGCTCGCAGTCAGTAGTTCCTTTATTGTACATTCATTATTTTAAAAGAGAGAACACATAGTTCAGTAACTTCATTTGAAGAGGACAAACCCCTCCAGCATTCAATACAGAGAAAATAGACATTCGTCCCTCAGGAGAAACAACACAAACATACGCTATGCTCTGGTCACAGAGGTCACGTGCACATATGCACACCTTCATTTAGCATGTAATTGGACAGATATTTATACAGCTGCCTGGACGTTCATTTAAAATCAGATGAACCAAAAACAAACAAAAAATGTTTCAAAATAAACAGGATTTTGGCTCAGAGATCCCAACATGTGGAAAAAAAGTGGTCTATCAGATGACAGAAGGTTGATAGTTGGTGAATGAACGAAAACATTGTAACAGACTATGGAGATGAAAATGTGTGTCTCATACAACAGATTGGATCTTCACACATCCTGGGGCCTTGAAGCACCTTGCTAAACTGAAAATTCATCTGTTATTGGCTATTAGGGGTGTGAGATCTAAATAAATGCTACAAGATGCTGTAATGCATCCTGACTGGATTATGTTGTCAACTCAAGTAAATAAACATAGTAACTCAACACTGTGAAGCAAAACAAGAAACATCTGTGTTTTTGGATGCTGAAAATTTCAATTACAACTGGACTTTTCATGACATGCTTAACCGTGATTTAGCATCTTTTTTAGCCCTGGGATAAAGCTACATTTAACCCTGGGTTAAGTAACTCTTTCGCGATATTTAGTGTGACACAATGAAATGCTGTTTAGCAACTTTAACAACAGACAACCAGTCATAAACAGCCTCAATTTGTGCCTCATTAAGTATTCATGAGCTGAAATTTTCACACAGCCTCAAAAAAAGAAAAAACATTCAAAAAAGGCCCAAATGAAAAATGATGGTGGTCAGTTTATGACTTTGTCAAGTTAGAAATCATTTAAAACGTAATACCTCAAATGGAAAACTGTGTATAATAAAATCTAAAATGTCCATGTGTTGTGGCTAACTGCTCTAACAGGCAAGGACTGACAGGTAAAAACTGAACTTTTTTAAATATCAATGTGATCTCATGAGAATTCATATGTATTTTTACGTAAAGTGGTGTTCTACCGCACGCGTATTTACTTATGTTTTAACACTGTTAGACACTGAAACATACATTATTGACATATTGACAATTTTACTTGTGTGCTGTAATCCAAATCTTCAGAATCCATACGATTGGGAGGAACAGACTCAAATTCAAGCCTTTATTCAGCGATCTTCCTCTCCATCCTCAAACGTCAAATCCCGCACTCATTACAAATTCAAGAAGCTTTACGACAGGTTCTATGGCAGTGATATCAAACGCTCATTGGCTCTCGCCTGCTTCGTCACTGGGGGTAGGGTTAAGGGATCTAAAATTTATCTATAACATGGTAAAAATGAAACTATACAAATATATTTATGATATAAAAGATTTGTAAATATTTTACATTAGCTGTAAATACTAGCATTTACGTTAGATGTTGTCAATACGTCCATATTATACACTTCAGCGTCTATACAAACATACAAAAACCTACGTATAAACAATAAGACCAGGCTGAAAATATACATAAGATACAAAGAAGCAATTTCACATGGCATGATACACATATTTTCAGCACAAAACCAGCATCTTATTCCAGTTTAACCTAAATGTGCTAAAATATTGCTGCACTGTGTGAGTATTTAAATTATGTCGATGTCATTATTTTCTACACAAAACCACCCCGTGAATATATTATACATTCTCCACAACCTACATTCTAAAAAATGCTGGGTTAAAAACAACCCAAGTTTTATTTAACCCAACCATTGTTTAAAAATTACTATATGGCTGGCTTAAAATGAACCCAAAATAGGTTGAAATAAAAAATCAGACACAGGCAACAATAATAATCAAAAGGTGATCATTTATTAATAAGCAGTTTAATAAATGTTTATTGTTTAATTATTATTCATTAAACTTATTAATAAATGTTCACTTATTAAACATATTAATAAATGTTAATTTCCAACATACTTTGGGTTCATTTTAAGCAAGCAATACAGTAATTTTTAAACAATAGTTGAGTTAAATAAAACTACCCAGCAGGTTGGGCAAACATTTAACCCAACTGCTGGGTTGAAACAACCCAATCGCTGGGTTAAAACAACTGTAGCACTCAGAGTTGAACTGCAGTGGGGAATTTCACCATGCACATTGTGTTCAGCTCAAATTTTGTGGGTATGTTTGAGCTAATTCCTTTATTGAACTGGGCACCAAAACAACACTTCTATTTATTTATTTATTTTTTAAATGATTAGAGTGTTGAGATGCATAATAATCTACAAAAAACTAAATGTAGTAACTACACTGAAGCACACAAATGACTGAATTTTGATTGATTTGACAATTTTCACCTTCTGTTCTCTCTGAATCTAAACGTAATTGAGCCAAACCCATCTATCACAGAATACAGTGTAAGAGACCCAATGTTTTTACTGATTGACTCATTTGCCTTTGCACAACAAAAATAGTTATTACCATTAATAAATAAAAGGTTTGTATTTGAGTCACTTTGAGTTACTGTACAACATAATTGACATTCATCCATGAATAAAAAATCATAGAGAAAAACGGTCAAACTTTGCCAGCAAACGTGCCTGGAGACGTAAAAGCCCACATTAGAGCGCAAAACACAGCTCGGAAACAGATACCAGTGGAATGAATTTCTTTCTAGATTGTTCTGTGGTTTCCTCGAACTTCGAAGAGGTCCTCCGTGTTATTCAAGAAGTCATTGATCAACATTATTTACAGGAAAGTTCCTGTGGCCAAAGAACATTGTGTACAAAGATCTGTTTTGCTACTCCATTTATACATTTGTATCCCCAGAGGTGAATGTTTTCATGCGCTGATTATTAGAGGCACTTCTTGATGCTTTTGGTCCTTTTTTTTTTGTAAAATCAATCCAGCTTAATTCTTTTATTGCTGTAGGTTGTAACCGTCCATATGGTTTGACAACTGAGTGCTTATTGTAGAACAATATTATTGCTGTCAAGATGGCCCTTGCTGAATTCTGGGAGCACAGGAGAGCTGGCAGTAAAATTCAAGATTATGAAGACTTCAGTGCTTACTGTAAGTAGGGCTGTCAATTAATTAAACCATTTATGGTTGTAACCAAGCAGATCTCGCCCCCCAATGACTACCATAGTAGGAAAAAAAATACTACGGTAGTCAATGGGGGGTGAGATCTGCTTGGTTACAACCATTCTTTTTCTAAATATTATACAGGTTCCATAAATTTATACAGGTTTGGATCGACTTGAGGGGGAGTAAATGATTAGAATGTTCATTTTTGGGTGAACTATCCCTTTAAAACCTTTGTGTATCATCAATTATTTTAATTATTTCATTAATAAGACACCTACAGTATTTTCTAAAGAAAACCATTAATTCCCATTCAGGTCACTTTGACCCCCTTTATGCAATTGTGTAGATTTTTTGGTTTATGCATTCTAGGGTAAAAGAATTAACAAAGTTAAACTTATGCGTTAACATGTTAACCATGACAGCCCTTACTGTAAGCGGTAGCTGAATCTGAGTAGGTCTTCTATACTTTTCTGGAAAGACTAAATAAAGTTTAAATAAATCATAATTTCTGTTCTCAGAACATTGCAATACGAACCATAGAACGACTGTGCGAAGTGTGGAACAGACGGCTTGCTCAGCTTCATTGTATGTCACTCTTTTCTTTGGTCATGTCCCAGATGATGCACTTGTTGTTGACTTGTAGCCTTGTGCCCTATTACATGTCTGAGAAGTCTCATTGATCAAGTACCCCCCCCTCCCCAACCCCCCCCCCCCCCCCACCCCCGCCCATTGCCAAGCCCACCCTACAAAGTACTAACCAACGGCCTTTGTGACTTACCATTGCAAGAATTTAGGTGGAGGATGGCTGCAACAGTTGAAGGTGGCATTTCAGACAAGGCCTTTGTCTTTGACATTGATAAATGAGATAACGTGGCAATAAGACGTACCCATGTGGCTTGATATGCCAGTCTTTAAGACAACATCTTCGGCAGAACAGGCGTCACAGGTATGTGGTGGCCTCGCGGTTCTCACGTTCTTTGGCCTGGGCCACAGCCACATTGATGCACTGCAGCCATTCTTCCGCGTGCTTCTCATCTTGAGCTTTCAGGACGTAGGTTTTGCTGTCGGTGAAGATCTCGAAGGCTCTGGGCAGCCCACGGTCACGCCTTTTCTTTGCAACCACCTTAACGCTTTGCACTTTGCTAAGTTCAATTGTGCTGTTGTCCAGCTCGTCCTTCTGTGAGTACAAGAGGGAAAAAGTGGCATCAATCAGAGCTAATACACTCTAATATTCAGGTAGGTTTGAATGGACCACAGCCAGTGCTCTATGTCAGTGGTTTTCAATCCTGGTCCTGGGGACCCACTGCTCTGCACATTTTACATGTCTCTCTTATCTGACACTCAGCTCAGTTCACCAATGGTCTAATGCTGCCTTCACGCGCTAGCAGAAATTTCCTTCTCCGTGACACAAGTGTTTTTTGCTCGTTTAAGCCCAGACGCAGTTATCATTTTCATATCTTGTGCCACGTAGTTTAATAGCAAATGCATTTGAGCCCATTTGTGCGCACATGGGCGTGCCGGTCTGAAAACGCGTTACTATTTTGAGGCAACTGAAATAGACTGCGCCATTGACAAACTTAAACCTGGTCTAAAGTCAATGACGCAATATTTTTGTTATTTAAAGAGCATGTTAGTAATATGCGCATATATACGGGTGCACAACGCGCATACACTCTGCTTATTACACACACAGGGATGTGCAGCAGCACACAAACATGCCAAATATTAAAAATAAAAGGATTACAATGTAAAAGATTATTATTGTGTGCATAAATGTAAAAATGCTTTGGTGGAATCCAGCTTTTCCCGTAGAGCAGTGGTTCCCAAACCTGTCCTGGAGGACCCCTAGCCCTGCACATTTTGTATGTCTCCCTCATACAGGTGCTGGTCATATAATTAGAATATCATCAAAAAGTTGATTTATTTCACTAATTCCATTCAGAAAGTGAAACTTGTGTATTATATTCAGTATCTCAGAAAATTAGAATATTACTTAAGACCAATACAAAGAAAGGATTTTTAGAAATCTTGGCCAACTGAAAAGTATGAACATGAAAAGTATGAGCATTTACAGCACTCAATACTTAGAGTAGGGGCTCCTTTTGCCTGAATTACTGCAGCAATGCGGCGTAGCATGGAGTCGATCAGTCTGTGGCACTGCTCAGGTGTTATAAGAGCCCAGGTTGCTCTGATAGTGGCCTTCAGCTCTTCTGCATTGTTGGGTCTGGCATATCGCATCTTCCTCTTCACAATACCGCATAGATTTTCTATGGGGTTAAGGTCAGGCGAGTTTGCTGGCCAATTAAGAACAGGGATACCATGGTCCTTAAACCAGGTACTGGTAGCTTTGGCACTGTGTGCAGGTGCCAAGTCCTGTTGGAAAATGAAATCTGCATCTCCATAAAGTTGGTCAGCAGCAGGAAGCATGAAGTGCTCTAAAACGGCTGCGTTGACCTTGGACCTCAGAAAACACAGTGGACCAACACCAGCAGATGACATGGCACCCCAAACCATCACTGACTGTGGAAACTTTACACTGGACCTCAAGCAACGTGGATTGTGTAGCTCTCCTCTCTTCCTCCAGACTCTGGGACCCTGATTTCCAAAGGAAATGCAAAATTTACTTTCATCAGAGAACATAACTTCGGACCACTCAGCAGCAGTCCAGTCCTTTTTGTCTTTAGCCCAGGCGAGACGCTTCTGACGCTGTCTGTTGTTCAAGAGTGGCTTGACACAAGGAATGCGACAGCTGAAACCCATGTCTTGCATACGTCTGTGCGTAGTGGTTCTTGAAGCACTGACTCCAGCTGCAGTCCACTCTTTGTGAATCTCCCCCACATTTTTGAATGGGTTTTGTTTCACAATCCTCTCCAGGGTGCGGTTATACCTATTGCTTGTACACTTTTTTCTACCACATCTTTTCCTTCCCTTTGCCTCTCTATTAACTCCCTCGGGTCGGCGGTCACGCCGGCGATACCACCTCGGTTTTTTTCTTACCAGTGTGAAAGAGACTCAAAATACTCCGTCAATGTTGCACATATAATTAAGAGTTATACACCATTAAAATTTGTGGAATATCTTCTTTTATTTGTGTACACTCAGAGTAAAAACAAAATGATGTGCTTTTTGCAAAATAAAGAAAACTAACATGATGCGTGATCTCTCGTCTCCCTCTGAACGAAGTTTAATCTGATAGTTCTCAGAAAATGAACTGTAACTTAGTGAATACTAATGACACAAAAATGAGACTTATGTCTAAAAAAACGTTGAAATGTCAGGTTTTAAATCGTGTAAGTCAAATCGAAAACAAATATTCTGTGTTTATGTAATCTGTATGAAAAG
Source organism: Ctenopharyngodon idella (assembly GCF_019924925.1). Taxonomy (NCBI): domain Eukaryota; kingdom Metazoa; phylum Chordata; class Actinopteri; order Cypriniformes; family Xenocyprididae; genus Ctenopharyngodon; species Ctenopharyngodon idella. The sequence continues at coordinate 6,958,132 of NC_067237.1, forward strand.
AGACACATGTCAGAAGTCTGTGATTCAGCTCATTATCCACTAATGCGGCCACGCCCACGGAGCGAGCGCTATTCAGACGCAAATTCTGAGGCAATACATGTATATATCATCTCAATCGTGCATTTATTGTCTTGAAAAGTGTTTGGATGTTAAAGCCATGGTTAGCGATGGAAGACATGCCGTTAGTTCCTGAATGTCCTGTTCTTCTTTAGAGTAATTTGTGGACTAAAGGTGTGCAGAGCGCCCTCCGGCTGCAAGTATGAATTGAAAACACAGTATCCAGCGTTCATAGTGATGACAATAAATATTGAATAAATATTACTCCTCTGTGTAGAAAATTGACATAAACATATGAGAATCCATCAATATTACTCCAAATGTGCATGCTTTTAAGCTAAAAGACTATATGAAATGCCATAGAGGTAACATGAATGTTCAGACGCTTTGCATCACAGAAATACATTATATTTTAAAGTATATAATAGAATACCATTATTTTAAATTGTAATAATATTTCACAGTATTGCTGTTTTTTCTGTATGTTTGATATACACCATGATGAGCTTGAGACATGATCACAGAGGGTTTTTTCACAGCCTACCTGACTGAAAGGCCTCATTAATATGCAGCTCATTAGAGGTTCTTTATGCGATTCTTTTGTCTTCTCAGGTGTAAATCACCCATTATTCATGATGATTCACGCCTCCACGCATACTGTGTTTCTTGACAAAAAGTGTCTTACAAAAACTAAATCAATATATTGTTATAAATGAACGAGTATGCAGGATAATTTTTACATCATTTTGAAGCAAAAACTCTAGTCTACAACCTCCAATACCCAGAAGTCTTGTGAACACAGATTTAATATATATTTTTTGGCTTTATTTCAGTGACTTAAGTTTTTTGTTTTTTCAATAACCACGCATAAACGTTATTCCTTCAAAAACACAAACATGTACATACATGTTCCTCACATATTATGGTAGCCTAGTTCGTGCTGAATACAGTGTAATGACACTTTTTCCATTAATATGTTTATGAACAACTGAAAAAAGCACAAATGTCAGGGCATGTCAAAACTTCTCCAGGGCCCCGAAAATCCTCAGACCCCAGAGGGTTAATGTGCTTGGACACAGAGCTCTGTGAACAGCCAGCCTCTTTTGCAATGACCTTTTGTGTCTTGCCCTCCTTGTGCAAGGTGTCAATGGTAGTCTTTTGGACAACTGTCAAGTCAGCAGTCTTCCCCATTATTGTGTAGCCTACAGAACTAGACTGAGAGACCATTTAAAGGCCTTTGCAGGTGTTTTGAGTTAATTAGCTGATTAGAATGTGGCACCAGGTGTCTTCAATATTGAACCTTTTCACAATATTCTAATTTTCTGAGATACTGAATTTGGGATTTTCCTTAGTTGTCAGTTATAATCATCAAAATTAAAAGAAATAAACATTTGAAATATATCAGTCTGTGTAATGAATGAATATAATATACAAGTTTCACTTTTTGAATGGAATTAGTGAAATAAATCAACTTTTTGATGATATTCTAATTATATGACCAGCACCTGTATATCACACCTGATTCAACTTATGTGCTCATTAGTAGAAACAGCAAGACCTGAAATGGGTGTGTCAGAAATAGGGAGACATACAAAATATGCAGGGTTGGGGGTCCTCCAGGACAGGTTTGGGAACCACTGCCGTAGATGGTCTACTCGCGCCTTAACCTCGTGCACGAGCAGATCAGTTTCCTCACTAGAGAAGCGTTCAGTTTTTCTGCTTGCAAATTCCGCCATGTAAATAGTGAATCTGCCAATGGCGCGAGCGCAACTGGCTTTTAAAGGGAATGGGAGATGAGACTCTGATTGGTTTTTTGCACGTTACGCCCAAAACACACCCATTACTCATTAAGAGAACAGGGACAACCCTTTTAGACCATGCGCGGGGCACAGTGACCATTTTTCCCGTCCTTAAACTAGCAAAAGTGGAACTTTTGCTGTGCGCTGTGCGCTTTAGACCATGCACTTAGATAGTTAAAAAAGGGCCCTATGTCTTTAAATGTAGTATCGAATAACACACTACAGTTTATAATCAAGTACTTTACATGTGCTTTAGGGGCCGTTTACACGACACCATTTTCAACCAAAAGGGGAAACTTTTTATGTGTTTTAGCCGTTCATTTACATGCCAATGGCGTTTTGGGGGCCTGAAAGCGCAAACCTTTGAAAACGGGCTTCAAAGTGCAAGTTTTTGAACGATATTGTTACTGTCTCCATATAAACTACAAAAATGAATTTGTGAAAACGGTGTTGCATGCGCATGCGTATTACGTGTTCAGTCTACAGGCGCGTAGTGTTTCTTTACAAAGTGACATAGCCAACTACTGGCCTAGCATGAATAATACAGCGATTTTTGTCGTTTTCGTGGATACGTGAACGGGGAACATTTTGACAATGTTGTTGTCTGTACGCGAAATATGCATAGGAAAAACTTTTCTGTTTTTAGTGCACTGTTGTTGTGTAAACGTGCCCTTAGTCAAAAAACAAACAAACAAACAAAAAACTTAACTGTCACCCTCCCGCTAGCGGGACATTTGCTATTATATACTTAAAACAATAATATCTTAGTCTAAACCTAAAATAATATTGACAAACTATATATCATTTGAAAGCTTACAAATTGTAATTTGCATATTTGTAGTTTTCTGATTTTCAAGACAGTAGGAACAGTAATTTATTAATTCGCAAAAACAACAGTAGGAACAGTAGTTTATTAATTCGCAACAACAATATTTTCAGACTCATAAGGCATGTTTAGACACTTATTTTGAAATAGCAATGAAAATGAAAAATCTTGTTCTTTTTGCATGTCTTTTATGTGTTTGTTAAAGGTTGAATTCAAACCAAATACTGTCATTTTGCCCATTCTTCTTCTGAATAGAATGTCAGCTTCATAAATTGTATGAACATTATGGAAATAAATGGATTAGGTCATTCAAACCATAGGTCATATGGAAATGGAAGAGTCCTTATGTGGTCACCAGTGGAGCCTGGAAAGTATCTAGTAGAAAAGTTTAGTACTGCGCCCAAACAAATTCTTAATGAAAGCTAAATTTTTGAGATAAACCTAAAATACGAAACACAACTTTTCATAACTTCACGGTTACAGAATGAAAAAAATATTTTGTTAAACCATCATGATTAAAATGTGCTTTAAAGTAAAACCTTTAATTTGATATTATTACAAAATGTTATAAGTGTGTGTGTGTGTGTGTGTGTTAAGTGAGTTAGCCACTAAATTGTACTCTCTTTAAGTACACTTAAGTGACCTTTTATTTCATTATTATTATTATATTATCTGCAAGTACATTTTTTTTTTTTTTTTTAAATATCTTTTTAATATTTCAAGTACACTACAAGTGCACATCCAATACAGTTACTTTTTCACAAAGGTTGGGGCATTTAGATAAGACACAATCTTGCAACGACTAGTCAACCATTGTAACTAATCCCTAATGGTAATGCATGTGATTTGGGATGGGGTTTATGTTATGGGGTTTTGGATTGGAGGCTCACAGCGTGCATGGTCCCAATTCTCCTGCTGTATTGTTCTTCTTGTCTCACTTCTTTCTAAGAGTCGCTGCACAAAGTTTGCCAAAATGAAGCTTATTGTTGTTTGTGTGCACTGATTTGAATGAGTGCCATTAAAATGAAAGAAAAAACAGCAGAACTGCAAGCAAATTAAAGGCATAATAAAAACAAGATACTGTGACTGGAGGCCAAATGGCCCTCAAAATCATATTGAAAGCGTTTGTGTCATGTCTGATAAAAACAAAGATTTGTCAAGACTTTGCAAAATGAAATGACTGTAGCAATTCATCGCTTTTCCAGAGTAAAATTTACAATGAATCAAGATTTAATGTGCTTACAGCTCTGAAAAATGAATTTGTTTTTACAAAAAAGCTTTTGCTGGTTTTGTGTCAGAATACTGTGAGACTGACTGATCTTTGTAGTCACTGTTTGCATGTCATGGATTTGGTTATGGATTCTCCTTTGCACAATCTTAAATATGGCTCCAAGTTATATGGACGCATAGTAAATTGGGTCTTTGCTTTGTTTCAATGCAAGAGTGAGATTCTGACAAGCCACTTTAGTTTTATTAAGTTCATGTAATTCCCTTTAGGAAAAGCTTTGGTGAATCTCAAGATTAAGTCATGGGTTTTTGAAAGATAATGATCATCCTCCAGAAAGAAGGGCTAATAAAATCTAGACTAATAAAATAATAGCTAACCATTGGCTCCAAGATTGAAACATTTAACATTTTAAAAACTTTTTAGCTGCCAGATTACAGAATTGCTCAATATAGATGGATGTTCAAGAACATTACTGATCATCTTCAGTAGTCCATACAACTTATTCCAGATATTCTAAGTCTTTTGAGCCAAAACTATAACTTTGTGTGAGAAACAAACATAAATTTAGGTCACAGATCACTGTTAATTGGTATTGTCACGTTTTTTCAAACTTGCTACTTTGTGATCAGTCACGTGACACGAGAAGCAACGGCATTTGGCATCAATGATGTTGGTCTTCAAACATCTAAAGGTCGAATGAAAAGCGAGACTGAGCAAACAACTTAAATTTTGTCTTGGTTCTACTTCTGAAGATCTGGAAGATCCCGCAAAAATTGTATGGACTATGTTTATGGTCTTTTGTCCTTTAAGCTGGACAGTATAAATCATCAGCTTTCCTTGTATAGAAAACAGAAGCTGCCTTAATCTTATTTTGTGTTCCACAGATAAAACAAAATAATATGAGGATGGACAATATGGGTTATTTTTGTATGATCAGTTTCTTTTAGAGAGTCTTGATGGTAAGAAATGCATAAATGATACAATCTGATGTCTTGTGAATGGGACACTTACTGATTTTCCTCTTCTGAAAAGAAGCTGGTTGCCGGCAAGAGTGAAATAACGTGTTTTCCACCTCTTGATGAACTTCCAGCGTACCTGCTTCTCCTTCAGCTTCCCTTCGATGAGTGGCTGGCCATCCTGGTTAACGACTGAGCAGAAAGAGTCAAAATGAAATAGAGAATGTGAATGTAGTCTAAAGCCCCTGTTCACACCAAGATAGCCATAAAGATAACTATAACGATAACCATATTTGTGTCCACACCAACAAACGATAACGGTCTGTTTATTCTAAGCTCATGTGTTGCGGTTTCAAAGTGTGTACAACATGTTTTTGGTGTTCTTGTTGCATTTAGACATTTTTAACCAGCAGATGTCCTCATCATGCTATGATTCGAGTGAATAGCTAGTGTAATCAATCTAATCTAAAGGTGATGATACACAGGGCAACTTTTTGAGCAATGTTGCTTGGGCACTTTCCCATTGAAAATGAGCAACAATTTTCTATCTGTGTACTTTAGATAGGTCGTGGGCAATTTTTTGAGATCCTCCAATCAGAATGCTAGCAGCCGATCACATGATGGGCTTGAAGATTTCAGAAAACATTCAAACAAGATGGCGGCCTCTCAGCGGCAGTGGAGCGAAGAAAAGGAGCATGAACTTGTATCTTTTTACGCTGTAAAGTTGTCATGTGTCAACCCAAAACAGGGAATTTACCTCATTTAATGCTTAAAATACCAACAGGTGTACAATTTAATGTAAGTAGGCTGTAATTTAGCCATTAAATACTAAAAAGAAGCATTCTGTTTAACATCTGCAGTGGCGTAGGCCATAGGGAGTATGGCATGTGAAAGTAGCTTTTGACGCGATCGACCCGGGTTCGAATCTGCCTTTTGCCATACTTGCTCTTCTCTCTTTTACGCGCATTTAAAATGGCAAACGACATTGCGGAGAAGTTAATCACCGAGGTTCAGAAAAAGCCACCACTGTTTGACAAGTCAAACACCATTTTCAAGGATACTTTAAAGAAAATGAATATATGAAAAACATTGGTTAAAATAAATGTTGAGAAGTATTAATGATGAGATCATTATGCCAGGCTAGCAAACAGTGTAACATAAAATTACCTCGGGTATCCAGCGCTAGTTTCGACAACATTGTCTTGCTTCTGTGGGATTACTAATTTAAGAATCTGTTTAAGATCTGCTGATCCTACATCCTGACATAACATCACATGAAATACTAAGGTGAAGTAAATTGTATTTAGCATTTTAAGGTAAGGATGATGACATCAGATGAATGATTCTGTTAAGAAAAGTTTCCAGCCAGTTTTCTGCCAGTTCCTGTTCTCTTTATTGTATGTCTAATGAGTTAGATTACTGAGATTCTCACCTTTTGTCTTTAATGGCTCTTGGATCCCCTGTCACATTTATTGAATAGTTATGCTGATTGGATTAGGACTTGCGACACTCTAGAGTCTGGGGCGAGTTCCTATACCTGAATACTTCATGTGCATGCTTTGTTTAAGGTCATCAGCCAGGTGCTTTGTCTCCATTTCTAAGCACTGCCCCCTAAAATGTGTTTAAACTACAATGTACACTGCCTTAGTTAGACCTGATGACTGCAGCGACCAACAGCACGTGTTCTCAATAAAGAATCTGTTGAAGATACATCCAAGTCTCCTGGTCTTCGCTTCTGAGATTTCCAACACTTCCTTTGAGGTTTTTATTCCACTATTGACTTTGTCAGGTAAATTAGATTAGATAGATTAGATAGAATTAGATCTAGATTAGATGTGAACGGGCCTTTATACCCTGAGAAAGATTTTATGAGAAAGTTGTATGAAATTTTATAATTATGATTTTTGTCAGCCTTGGCCCTGACTGCTTTCATTGTATGGATAAGAGCACCATAAACACTCTTCAAAATATTTCCTTTTGTGCTCCATGGAAGAAAGTCAGTCAAAACAGATTTGAAATGAGGGTGAGTAAACAATGAAGCCTAGCCCTATAGCCATGTTTGCCCGTAGGAAACAAAAACAGTCACTTTGAATTTAACACAAAACAATACACTTCTGTCACAGAGCATCCTTTTCTGGACCTATGCCATGCTAATCTACTTAGACACACAGAGAATTATGGGTAAAGTTTTCTCATTAGACGAACAAAAGAGCACTGCTCAGTGTTTATCACCACATTGCAATATCTGGTGTGGTTTCAGACGTGGTGAATATTGTGTCTCCTGCCTGTGTTTGCTGGGTCTGTCTGAACTACACAAAGCGTTTCACAGATCTCTCTCATGGGTCTATTTCAGTTAAACAGGAAGCTGTGTTATAGCCCTTCCAGGATGGTACAAAGCAGCCTATTGTCTGAGTTTTCCTTTTTTCAGCAAGGAAAACAGATGAGAATCTGCAGCGCTTTGATAGCCCGCTTAAGATTAAGCAAGACTGATATCTGATAATCACCAAACTATAATCCCAACTGGCAGAAGTTAAACTCATGGCGTATTAGAGAACACTGGAGTACTGATTTACACCGGGGTAAAAAACACTGCCCTTGACCTGCCGCAATTTCCTAGAAATTCATTCGTTTAGAACGTCATTTGTTTAGTAATTAGGTTAGTATAATAATTTCATTCTGGGTTATAAAAGGCACTTTCCACGAATAGGGTACAAAATAAGGCCTGAAACTCTTTAAGTAATTTTGTTTTTCGTTTTTCAACAAATGGTTAGGTGCTTAACTCTCAGAAAATGTTGATTTTTTACCTCAAGGAGGTTGAGCTACATTTTATATGAGCTGCTATAAAAACGGACTGTGACTGTGTTTTGTAAATACAACCAGAATTCCGGAAATGTTGGGACGTTTTTTAAATTTGAATAAAATGATAACTAAAAGACTTTCAAATCACATGAGCCAATATTTTATTAACAAATGTTTAAACTGAGAAATTTTACAATTTCATGCACAAAATGAGCTCATTTCAAATTTGATGTCTGCTACAGGTCTCAAAATAGTTGGGACGGTGGCTCCTCTTCTTTTCAAAACAGTTTGATGACATCTGGGCATTGAAGTTATGAGTTTCTGGAATTTTTGATGTTGGAATTTGGTCCCATTCTTGCCTGATATAGGTTTCCAGCTGCTGAAGAGTTTGTGGTCGTCTTTCGTTTAATGATGCACCAAAAATGTTCTTTATAGGTGAAAGATCTGGACTGCAGGCAGGCCAATTCAGCACCCGGACTCTTCTACGACGAAGCCATGCTGTTGTAATAGCTGCAGTATGTGGCTTTGCATTTTCCTGCTGAAATACACAAGGCCTTCCCTGAAATAGACGTCATCTGGAGGGGAGCATATGTTGCTCTAAAACCTTTATATACCTTTCAGCATTCATAGTGCCTTCCAAAACATGCAAGCTGCCCATACCGTATGCACTTATGCACCCCCATACCATCAGAGATGCTGGCTTTTGAACTGAATGCTGATAACACGCTGGAAGATCTCCCTCCTTTTTAGCCCGGAGGACACAGTGTCCATGATTTCCAACAAGAATGTCAAATTTGGACTCGTCTGAACACTTTTCCAATTTGAAACAGTCCATTTTGCTTCTGGACCATGTTCACATATGGCTTCCTTTTTGCCTGAAAGAGCTTTAGTTGGCATCTGCAGATGGCTCGGCGGATTGTGTTTACCGACAGTGGTTTCTGGAAGTATTCCTGGGCCCGTTTAGTAATGTCATTGACACAATCATGCCGATGAGTGATGCAGTGTCATCTGAGGGCCCAAAGACCACGGGCATCCAATAAAGGTCTTCGGCCTTGTCCCTTACGTACATAGATTTCTCCAGTTTCTCTGAATCTTTTGATGATGTTATGCACTGTAGATGATGAGATTTGCAAAGCCTTTGCAATTTGACATTGAGGAACATTGTTTTTAAAGTATTCCACAATCTTTATACGCACTCTTTCACAGCTCTGCCCATATTTACTTCTGAGAGACTCTGCCTCTCAACGACATCCCTTTTATAGCTAATCATGTTACAGACCTGATATCAATAAACTTAATCAGTTGCTAGGGTTAGGGTTAGGGTTCTCCCAGCTGAATCTTTTCCACTTTTTTCTTTTTTTTTTTCAGCCATTTGTTGCCCCCATGACAACTTTTTTGAGACCTGTATCAGGCATCAAATTTGAAATGAGCTCATTTAGTGGATAAAAGTGTAAAATGTATTCGTTTAAACATTTATGTTATCTATGTTCTATTGTGAATAAAATATTGGCTCATGTGATTTGAAAGTCTTTTAGTTTTCATTTTATTCAAATTTAAATAACGTCCCAACATTTCCGGAATTTGGGTTGTATTAAAAATTTGTTTAAATTAGTTAAAAAAACAAAAACAAACAAACACCATATTAAATATCATTTCAGATTATGTCAAAACGACATTGTGTGTTGAACGCACTTGAAAAGGTCAAGATCTTTAATCTGGGACAGCCCGAAGTCATAATTTTAAAGAGTGAAAACAGGTATTTGTTACTAATAGCTACTTTTAATGATAAGTTAGTGTTGTTGTTGTTTTTTCATTAATATACATAGTAGTTTTCCCAATGATGAGATTAGGACCTTTAATGCAATAAAACAATAAATCATGTGACACCAATGTACTTTATTTTTGAAAAGTGCTAAAACATTTCACTTTGGTATTTCTGGTAAACCACATAAAAAATGTAAAAGAACAAAAATCTGGCAGAACAATTGAGAGATAATCCTTGTTCTGGTGGTTTCAACCCAAAACTTTCTGCAGATGTCTGTATTGCAATGTTGGTAAAGATTAATAATTGAATTAGTGTGTGTTTATCCCATGAGCAACATCATAATTCTCTATTATGAATTCTTTTTCATTTCACTTGCTTTTATACTCTCCCTGCTTTTCTCTGTCATGCATGAATCTAAGCACTAGTATGTGTATGTGAGTACATAAGCAAAACAAATATGAAATGTATGTTTTATAAATCCCAGAACATTAAAAGCATCTGTGCTCCATTCTGTGTTCCATTTGTTTGACTAAATTGATTTCTGTTCTGTTGATTTTATTGTGTATATGATACTGTACTTGAAAATGAGTTTGTCTGTTTGTGGTCATGAAAGTGAAACACACACTAATGATAAGAGCAGAATCCAAAACTGATGCTCAGCAAGTCCAAAGTAAGACAGACTACAGTTGTTTAAAAGATTTCGGTCTTTCAGAAATTACACAATGTCCTGAAACATAGTAGCCTTTTGCGACACACTCAAATGTGCTCTCCCCATCACAAGCAAAGTGCAAAACTGTAGTAAATAGCATTTAATACAAATTGGGATGCAGCCCATCTTTGAAAATCTGGATTCTGGCAGTCCCAATGCACATGTAGCACAGAATGAAACAAACCCCAATGGGAGAAGAGTAAGAGGTTTTGAGCGCTATGTTACCAATATGTCAACAGAAAACTTTGAGGTAAGAATTGTTTATTCCAGTTTGGCTACAACTGTAAATTCATTCAATGAGGAAATTGCTAGTCACTGTGGGGAAAGAAAGGTCAGTGTTTATTTTTCTGTTGGTTGGTGTATGTTATATATTTTTTTACTGGGCTTTGGCCAACATTGTGCTCTACAGTTGATTTAGAGTAACTAAAGAAAGAAGCTTTGATAGTCAGACAAGATTCCAGCAACCCCTGCTGAGAGTGTGGATTCACTTCTATAGAATTTACTGGACAGGGTTTTACATATTTTAGCAAAGTTGGAGTATGTCCAACTCCACGTCAAAAACAAAACATAGAACAAAGGTTCAGGAGTTTATTTGGGATTTTAAAAGGTGAAATGTCACTATATGTTAATGAGTTTTACATGATTTGAGTTCAAAATATTACAAAATAAGATAAGGTTTAATAAATAAAATAGGAAGTACTTTAAGAGTCTCCAAACAAAAAATGACACACACACACACACACACACACACACACACACACACACACACACACACACACTTTTAAGTTTGGACACGCTTGGCTGAATTTATTTTTTCATGAATTTAAAAAAACATTAATTCTTAAAGGTTTATGCTTAAATGCTTAAAATTAGTTTTGCAGGCAAATATAAATTCTATACATTTTTCTTATGAAATTAATTTTTTTTTTAATCTTTTGAAATAAACAAACAGCCAGGACACATCTCATGAAATTTCTGCAGTGATAAAGGCAGCATGTAGTTTTGAAGCTGGGTCACTGCGTTCTGTCTCCTTGTTTGAATTTCTCATTAATGTCTGGACCAAACTCCAAGCGATGGAATGCTCTCAAATACTATAATGTGCTTCAGGAACTGACGATACACAAGACTTCTGTCAGACATAACACTGCCAAGGTGTTGCCTGTCCAAGCTTTGCTTCCCCAAGTCCTTATTTCTGCAAACATTCAGCTCGCTCTATTAAAAATCATTACAGCTCTCTGCTAATGGAAACTGTCCCACACTCCAAATAAGGAGAAAGGAGGTAGAATGTGTGCTACAAACACTCGTCTAATGAGCGGCACTTGCTATTGAAGTTTCAATGAGTCTTTTATTCCCACCTTGGCTGCTGGATGGTGGTATGTAAACACATTTCCTGTCTCATTAAAGTGTCTCTTCGTGGCAAAAAAATAGCTTTCTGAGGTAAAGTGACGCCATCAATATTTCATGTACTGTAGCAATCCAATACTCCACTAAAAGCAGCAGTGAACAATTTTAATATCCATCTCTGAGGGTGTAAAATATTCAAAGTAGAAAAACTTGATTAACAACCACATTTTTTTTCTGAATTGTGAATTTTTTTTTTTTTTTGTACTAGACAAAGAAAGACCCAAAGCCAAGAAATACTGTCTACTGAGCATAAAATAAAATAAAATATGACAAATACATGTAAATCAGTTCTGTCAATTTTCTAGGATGCGAAGTTGTAAAAATTTTTTTTTTGTGGGGGAGTGACAGGCTTTACTGTAAACAGCACAGAGTTATTGAGTAACTTCCATCAGAACTTTATAATTGGCCCAAAGCAGATTTCTTATGTCAGAGTGTCATTTCCAATGATTGGCATCACAGTTTCCTAGTATTTTGGGGCTGATATGTATGGAAGCTTGTTTCCACCACTGAATAAAAAAAAAAAAAAAAATGCGAATTTTTATCTCACAATTCTGACTTTACATGTCGCAATTCTGACTTTTTTTGTGATATAAACTTGCAATTGCGAGTTGTAAAGTCAGAATTGCAAGATATAAAATTGCAATTCTGAAAAGAAAGTCATTTTTTCCCTCAAAATTGGACTTTATACCTCGCAATTGCGAGTTTATATCTCACAATTCTGAGAAAAGAAGTCAGAATTGTGAGATATAAACTAGCAATCGAGAGAAAAAAAAGTCTGAATGTATATCAAGTAATTCTGAGAAAAGAATTGCGAGATGTAAACTTCTGATGGAAATTACTTGCAATTGTGAGAAAATTGTAAACTCGCAATTGTGAGAAAAAAAAGTCGCAATTATCTTTTATTTTTTTTATTCTGTGGCGGAAACAAGCTTCAATAGATATGTGAATGGTAATGGTAAAAAGACAGAAAACCGTTGCTTGTGTGAACAGCATATATGGTGTATTTACCCGAAAAGTCAATATGGCAACTTTAAGCCCAGGACACACCAAGCCGACGGTCGGCCATCAGGCAATGTCAGGCCATTTTTAAGCATCGGTTGGCTTAGTTTTTTTGGTGTGTTCCGCACTGTTGGCTCTAGTTGGACACCGTCGTTTTTTTTTTGTTTGTTTTTTGGCAGATTCAGTATGTTGAATTGCCATTGGCGCAGTTGGAGAGAGAAAGAACTCTAATTGGCTGTTCAGCATAGCGAACTAGAAAGTGATGAAAGTGACCAAAGAAGTCAAGACGATACAGACAGAAGGCTGATATAATTTGTACGTCATCTTACCTGAGCATTCCAATACACAAATATTTTCATAATAACATGAGCCGACTGGAATGAAGAAAGTGGTAAGCTTATAATAGGGCTGCTTTATTTATGGTTTGTATATCTTCAGTCCTAGTTTTGATTTCCCTTTTTGAATGACAAAAATAGACTATTGATATATGCTGATATAGGCTGTTATTTTCTTTACACAAGGTGCTAGTTGACAGTCGCCCGTAGTCCTTTTGGTGTGCCAAACTGCAGCCAAATAGAGACTACAACACAGTCAGCTTTTGTAGCCGCTAGTTCTTTGACGTCAACTTGGTGTGTCCAGGCTTTACAGTAATTTAGCGAGTTTAATGTGCAAAAGCGACTTTTGTTTGATAAAGCTATAAACCATTCATTTTACCACAGATAAAGGGTCATCTTAGGAACACACTCAAAAAATAAAAATGATTCAATAATCGTAAATAAATTGGTGTAAAATGTTTTTAGCCAAATTAATGAAGCCTTTTAAACTCACAAATTTGGTTGTTTTTTTTGTTTGAATAAACTTATGCCTACTAAAATAGTGCATCAATTTCCAACCTGGGGTGCATTTCTCAAAAGCAACTAACGGGTCGCAAGTTCTGTTGTTACCAAATAAGTTCAACAATTCGACTGTAACCACAGATACAATGAATATGTGCAAACAGCATCACAAACTTGTGTGGTTGCACACTTGTGTTGACCTTTGGTTAAAAGCATTTATTGTTACTATGACATGTGGACTTAAATATATCATGCACATTAAACAAGCTAACATAGAGTACATTCTAAATCTTTTACTCCATTCAAATATACACAGACATTTCTTTCTATATTTTAGTGTGGAATTGAGCAATTAGCAGAATTACTTCATTTATCACAGAATTACTCCAATTACTCAATTTTTTACTGACTGGTTACTGGTTAAGACAACAGAAAAAATGATCCAAATGGATTTTTTTTACAAAACTTGAATTGATTGCATGCAATAAAATTGCAGTGTGAAACAATGTTCAAGAATTGTGTTTGATTAGCTAATTTTAATGAAATAATTTGCATTTACATTCTTTTTTAGTGTTTAAAATGCCTATAAATGATCTCAGATGAAATAGACGTGTTCCATGTGCAGCAATTTACAATATGTTTTTGGTAAAACATTCAGTCCAGAGGCAAAGACCTTCTCTGTTGTATCTAATTGGTTCTTGTGGAAAAATCCTACCAAAAAGCACGTCTGCACATCTGGAGAAGATTTTAAAAAAAGCAACAACAATTCTGGACGCACTTGAATGGGATCAGAAGCTTCTTTGTCTGAACATCCTAATGCTGGACTGATGTAAATGTATCTCCGCTACAGAAACGAGAGGAACCACCTTTTCCTCTAGTTTTTGTCTCTTTCTTCTCTTCATGGAAAGCAGATTTCAGCAATCATCACAGAAGACTGAAGCTGTATACGACATCTGGAGTCCTGACGTGCTTTTGCAAAATCACGTAGTTGCTAATCATTAACTTCAGAAAAGGATCAACTGTAACTCTCTTAAAATGATGGTTGTTATTCACTAAAAATCTTGCCCTCAAGTGGGCTGTTAACAGCTGCGACAGGATCATCAGGTCAGCTAGAACTCGAGAACCAGATCAGCCCAATTCGTGAATGAATCATTCAGCTCAGCTTTGTGAACCACATCAACTGATTCATTGAAAAGACTCAAAAGAATGACACCATTACTTCTTTTATGAATTCTCACACAACAGGGACAGAGTTTACAACCGAATTCCACCAAATTCACTTTCAAAAGGTAATGAAATCTGTGCTAGTTTTTATCTTTGAAATAGTTTTCTGCAACTCTAATAACCTTGGTACATCGTCACAGGTTTGAGAGTGACTCATTTAAAATCTTATTCAAATTTTATTTACCTGTGGCTTTTTCTGGATTACTGCACATGAAACAGAGCCAGCCACCCTCCTCTTCACTGTAGCTGAACAGGTCAAAGAAACGAACCTCCTCCAGATACATCTGCAAACTGTCCACATCCTGAGAGTCAATACAGAGAGAGAGTGATAAAATTTAGCAGATGAAGCTATTCAAAAACACTGAAGATGACACATAAGAGAAAGAGTTCTTAGCTACCTTCTCATACACCTGATCTGCTCCAAAACCCAGACAGTGTAATTACAGTGAAAACAAAACTATTTTTATGTGATAAATTACTTAGAAATAACTCAAGGTAACAATTGCAGGTTATCAAGCCTTCTAAGATACCTAATTTTGGCGAAATTCGAAGACAGCAACGCCTGTAAACTTTGTGCAAGAATGCTAGAATGCATTGCAACAAGGTTGGTGGAAAAAAATATCCAAGACGGCAGAAGAAATGTTGAGTCTAAAGGAATCCTGATTATAATATTCTTGTTTTCTATTTCACCTAATAGTTGTGTGTCCTATCGTATCATTAATCTGACGTCACTTTTACCAGGTCAAAAAGACAGTGATTCATCTTTTCTGAATCATTAAAGTATTGGTGTCTGGGATGCCGTGGGTCCACAGACTGTAGTATATACACTATGAGTTTATAAAAGCTTGCCTTAAACGTGTAATATGAACTAATAGTGCTCATAAATGGCTGTTGAGATAGTATTCTCACTTGAAAATAGTGTAGCCGGAAACAACATTCCTTAAGTTATGACTTAAATGGATATATGACTTATCACATTGTTAGCTTAGCAACATGCTAATGTCAAACTATTGGAGTGAACTAGCAAGTTGCATTTCTTGAGCACATTTTCTATGGAATAGCACCAATATTGTTGAAATGTGTCCTGAGACATCAAACCTCTCTCTGTTTTAATTTGAGATTCTATAAACTCCAAAAATGAAAAGAAAAGAATTGAAAAGAAAAGAAAGACAGCTGGACACTACTGATTTGCTAGTCAAAAGAATTTGAGATGATCTCTGCCTGTCAATCACTGAGTGTACGGTTTTGCTGAGATATCTTTAGAGGGCAAAATTTTGGTGAAAAGTCTAGCTGAAGATAGCAAAACGACTAACTTCATTGACAGCTTCTTTGTGAATGTAAACAGTAGACAACGAGACAGCTTGCTAAGTTTTGGAACAGAGCTAACATGTACACTACATTGTTGTAAATGTGAAGATTTGCATTGTGGAGTGTTTCTTGACACCAGGGAAACAATAAACTACAAGCTAGCTTTGAGAGAGTCGTGAGAAGTTGTGGTTAGCTGCTCCTGGCTACCAGTTCTCAAGATTAATAGAGGATGTTTAAGAGTCTCAATAGTCTTAAAGCAGGACAGCCTTTTGAAGAATCTTCACATTGATCCAGTTATCCTAGAATTTGTCTTTAAAGTCTTTATGGAAAGCCGTCAATGGACTGAAACAGCTGTGTAATGACAACATGGGATTTACTTTATGTATTAGAGAGTCAACAGCACAGCTAGGCACCAATGAACAATGAAAGCTGACATCTAAATGTGCTTATTGGCTAGAATTTCCAATGGATGTGAGGGTGTGTGGCCTTTAGCAAGAGGAATCTGCCAAAATGAAGGCAACCAATGATAATAGAAAATTATTTGTTTTTACAGATATTAAAGCCAGTGAAGTGACTTTTATACTGAGCTGAGGTATTCTGGAAAAGGACGATTGCAAACATCACACAGAAGAGTTGAGAGGAAAAACAAGGATTTTTCGGAAGTCCTTTCCAAGAAATTACAATCACTGGTTTGTGCATTGGCTCCACCTTTAAAGGGTTAGTTCACTATAAATGAAAATTCTGTCATCAGTTACTCTCCCTTATGTCATTCCAAACCCTTAAGACTTTCGATCATATTCGAAACACAAATGAAGATATTTTTAATGAAACCTGCAAGATTTCTGTCCCTCCACTGAAAGTCAATTCCACCAAAACTTTGCCAAAATATTTATAAAGACAACATAAAAGTAATAAATATGAGTCAAGCAGTTTAATCCATCTTCTGAAGAGACAGTTTGTTCATGTGAATCAAGCAAGAACAGTGAAGCTGCCGTTGAACATATTTGATGAGCTTGATGTACAGTGCATCCGGAAAGTATTCACAGTGCTTCACTTTCCACATTTTGTTATGTTACAGCCTTATTCCAAAAGGGATTAAATTCATTATTTTCCTCAAAATTCTACAAACAATACCCCATAATGACAACGTGAAAGAAGTTTGAAATCTTTGCAAATTTATTCAAAAAAAAAAAAAAAAAAAAATCACATGTACATAAGTATTCACAGCCTTTGCTCAATACTTTGTTGAAGAACCTTTGGCACCAATTACAGCATCAGGTCTTTTTGAGTATGATGCTACAAGCTTGGCACACCTATTTTTGGGCAGTTTCTCCCATTTCTTCTTTGCAGGACCTCTCAAGCTCCATCAGGTTGGATGGGGAGCGTTGGTGCACAGCCATTTTCAGATCTCTCCAGAGATGTTCTTTTGGGTTCAAGTCTGGGCCACTCAAGGACATTCACAGAGTTGCCCCGTAGCCACTCCTTTGTTATCTTAGTTGTGTGCTTAGGGTCGTTGTCCTGTTGGAAGATGAACCTTCGCCCTAGTCTGAGGTCCAGAGCGCTCTGGAGCAGGTTTTTATCAAGGATGTCTCTGTACATTGCTGCATTCATCTTTCCCTTGATCCTGACTAGTCTCCCAGTTCGTGCCGCTGAAAAACATCCCCACAGCATGATGCTGCCACCACCATGCTTCACTGTAGGGATGGTATTGGCCAGGTGATGAGCGGTTTCCTCCAGACATGACGCTTGCCATTCAGGCCAAAGAGTTCAATCTTTGTTTCATCAGACCAGACAATTTTGTTTCTCATGGTCTGAGAGTCCTCCAGGTGGGCTGTCATGTGCCTTTTACTAAGGAGTGGCTTCCATCTGGCCACTCCACCATACAGGCCTGATTGGTGGAGTGCTGCAGAGATGGTTGTTCTTCTGGAAGGTTCTCCTCTCTCCACAGAAAGGCTGGAGCTCTGTCAGAGTGACCATCGGGTTCTTGGTCACCTCCCTGACTAAGGCCCTTTTCCCCCAATCGCTCAGTTTGGCCAGGCGGCCCACTCTAGGAAGAGTCCTGGTGGTTGCAAACTTCTTCCATTTATGGATGATGGAGGCCACTGTGCTCATTGGGACCTTCAATGCAGCAGAAATTTTTCTGTACCCTTCTCCAGATCTGTGCCTTGATACAATCCTGTCTCAGAGGTCTACAGACAATTCCTTGGACTTCATGTCTTGGTTTGTGCTCTGACATGCACTGTTAACTGTGGGACCTTATATAGACAGGTGTGTGCCTTTCCAAATCATGTCCAATCAACTGAATTTACCACAGGTGGACTCCAATCAAGTTGTAGAAACATCTCAAGGATGATCAGTAGAAACAGGATGCACTTGAGCTCAATTTTGAGTGTCATGGCAAAGGCTGTGAATACTTACGTACATGTGATTTTTTTTTATTTTTTATTTTTAATAAATTTCCAAAGATTTCAAACAAACTTCTTTCACATTGTCATTATGGGGTATTGTTTGTAGAATTTTGAGGAAAATAATGAATTTAATCGATTTTGGAATAAGGCTGTAACATAACAAAATGTGGAAAAAGTGAAGCGCAAAGTGAATACTTTCCGGATGCACTTTATGTGCACTGACCAATGTTTATAAAGCTGCTTTTTCTACCTTCAGGCCAAACCGGCCTTGTTGCTTAACCATTCCATTCCATGCTAATCCGGCCCAGCCAGTATGGATATGGCTTCATTTTCCACTGTGGGGATGATAACAGAGCTCTTTAGAATGTAATACAAATGCGTCAGTAGTTAATCCAAGAGTTTACAAAGGGTATGAGAATTGTTTAGAAGAGCTCTGATCTGAACAAACTCAAAAGAAAGATTTGTTGATCAATCCGGCATTAGTCCTTCTTTCATGAACACACCAAGCAGTTGCCATGATTTTCAGTGAATAACCAGTCACACAAAGCTATCCATTGATAAATGTCTTTTTTGTTGGTTATACAATGGAAGTCAATAATAACCAAAACTGTGTTGGTTACCAACATTCTTCAAAATGTCTTCTTCTGTGTTCCCCAGAAGAAAGTAATAAAGGATGGAACAACACGAGGGTGCAGTGTTTCCCACAGGATTTTATGAGACTATGGTGGGTGGACCTAGGTCTCTCTGGGGAGGTCTAGGGAGGTCCAATTTATATCATTACTCCTATGACAGTTATAGCCATATATTGTAAAACAAATGCACTGTAAAATAAATGAAAATTAATATTTCGTAAGTATATTATTTTACTTTACACTGCAGTAGAGAAATTACAATACTTTTGTTCTAACTTCTACACTTGCAAGAGATAATCCTTAGAGCTTTTATTTTGAAACTGCAGTTGAGCTTTTATTTTGGTGGAAAACAAATGTGTCTCATTACAAATCTTATGAAATGCTGTAATCATCTTACTACAAAAATGTTGGAAATTACGCAAATGTGAATATAATGTGTAACTGGTGCCCACTACTGCCACATCAAGTGAAGAAGAAGGTAGACACAGGAAGTACAATATAAACATATTTTAATAATCCAAGTGAATAAACACAAACAAACAGCGTGCATAGAACAAACAATATCATACAAATTAATGAGTGGAGGTGAGGAACTAAATACACATGTTGACAAGAACATAATAACAAACAGCTGTGATGATTAATTAGTGTTCATGGAAACTGATGAGTGGTGGAAACCTTGAACAAAGAGGGAACTGATGAATACAAACAAAAAGTCCATGAAAATGAATCTAACAAAACATAATTATGACAGCTACGTCCCCAAATGCACGCTAAACTCAGAGCACATGCAGAGATGGAGTTCACTGCATTCATTCACTGATCACGAGGCAAAGTGCGCACTTCACTTTGAAACATGCAGCACGAACAGATGTACTTATTTAAATCACAGTCTTTTGCGATTTGATAAGGGCACAAAGCCATATCACGCTTTCGATTTTAGTTTGTTTAAGAGATACTTTGCCAAAGCAATGGCGCAAAACAGTGTTAGAGACCTTTTATGTTATTATGAGAAGTTTTAAAAGATTTTCAGCACAAATTAGACTATGGCGGGTCGCTATGGTCAAGGTAATTAATGGGAAACACTGGGTTGAGTAAATGATGACAGAATTTTAATTTTTGGGTGAACTTTTTTCCTTTAATATAAAGAATTACTGTATACCTTGAACGATATGGGCCATTTTTTGTAAGTTTGGGGGGGGGGGGGGGGGGGGGGGGGGGGGGATATTTCTTTAAAAGGGTCTGATTGTCTACTTCCTGCATTACACACAGTTTCCTCTAAAGCGAATAAAGCCAGGTCATCTGTCATTCCAGCCTTCTCAGACCTGAGGCTCAGACAGATGAATGGCAAGGGTTTTCACCATCTCCTTCAGCGTGGCAGCGCATTACTTAAGACGTGTTTCCACCGAAGTTACCTGGAACAATTTGTCCCGCTGGATTTCGTCCTCTGCATATAAGCTTAATAAATAAAGCCTGGACCTCTTCATCATTTCATCGGTCGTATTTTTTAAACTCCATTGTTGATTCGAATAGCAAACAACTCTTACTGCATGCACCGCAATAGACTTTTAAAAATGGTGGTTTAAATAAAATGCTGCGTGGAGTCAGCCAATCAAAATGCTGCGTGAACTCAACCAATCAGCATGTTCAGCGCCCAAGTCCCACCCCCGAAAGTTCCTGAACTTTGAAAAAGTACTACCTCACGAACAGGGACCTTCTGAGGAAATTTTTACCTGGAACTTCATTTAGACCCTGGTCGAAACACACCGAGTACAACCCCAAAGTCCCTAGTTCCTGGGGAAAGTTCCGGCAATAGAAACGCAGCAGATTAAGGTGGGTGACACTGTAAAGCTGCCTTTCCCAGACAATAGACCAACACTAAATTTGTTTTCAACTTTTAAAAGAAGAAATTTCATGCTGCAAGGATCCTGTTTTAAACTGACACGAGTTGTTCAGACTCAAGAGTATTCTGACACAAGGGGTAGACCAGACTTTCATTTTCACCTTCCCTGTGAGTGACTATCACAGTCTGGACATTTTAGAGCTTTTCTTTCTCTGAGTTTAGAACAAAGGGAGATGAAAGACCATCAATCACACATCTAATGTTTAAATTTGTCTTCATGCTTTCCTGTAGATTGATGCAGGTCATTATCGAACCCCTGCAGAGAGCCTTTCTGGCTAAGAACAGTCGAGTCATCTTACTAGTGCTCTGCCATGACTTATTTCACGCCAACTAAATCAGTGTAAGAACTGAGCAAGAAATGTAATGTGCATTTGATTATTTGTGCCATGAAAACCTTTCAAATAGTACAAATGTTAAAATGGTATCTGATGTATTTTTTTTTTACAGATGAGTCAAGTACATAGATCTAAACAAGGGCCATGTGTGTGCATGTTCAATAGTTTATATTCTCACATGTGGAGTCCAGTAGGGGATATTTGTGCTGTGCTTTATGTTCCTTATTAAAAGCTTGGCTCAAAGAAATCTGAGCTGAAGAGGATTTGCCCAAATCGTTCACTCTAAGGTAGCGGTCCTGAGCTGGTGGGTCATGACCCAAAATTACGTTGTAGGTCTGTTCTGATAAGGTTGTGAACAGCTGGGAAAAACTGTGGTAAATGTAAATAATATAATGTAACTAGCCATATAAATAATACATTCTTATGGCCAGTACGCGATTTTGTTGTTAAAAACGCAAGACGTAGGTCAGTAGAAAAAAAAGCGCTAGAGACGCGTTTTTATTTTATTTTTTTCCATTTTAATTTGAGCACCACGTTTTCAGTATGCCATGTCACGCGCGAGACGCTGTAAAAGAAGCTAGACATGATAGCAATGGTTAAAGACGTCCGTCTAGCACATGTTTACATTGATAAAAAATGAAAAAGTAGTGCAGTAGAATGGAAAAACGCATTCTGTGCGAGTGGCCCCTTAGGAAAACAAAAAAATAGTACTAATATAATATTTGGCCCAGTGTTTGTTTGATCTGTTGGTAAATCACACTTCTGCTGTTGTTAATGCATTTTGACATTCAGACTGTGCCTTGCTAATAATCCTGCATATTGTTGTTCGGCCTATCCGCAACTAATGGTAATAATAATAACTTTTGAGGACTTTTTGTTATCTTTGTACAATAAACCAGTCTGGTTGAACACATGTATTAGGCAAAATATCAGCCATGGCTGTTTGTCATGGTTGGATGGAGGCTATTAACAGAGACGTTAACAGCAGGAACAGACATCTGTATCAGAATAAATATATATATTAAATTGTAGACAGGCCATGTGCTGGTGACGTACTTGCACATGTAGACTTTCAAAGATTAAATCTCTCAAAATCTCACAATCAGCAGAACACTTGACAAATTGATTGTAAATGGTAGTTAAAGCTGATGTGTGTCATTGTTTGGATGGTAAAATACTTTGTCCTATCTCAGTTTAATGTGCAGAGACAACTTTAAGTAGCCATTTCTTAGGTTGATTTCCCACAAGAATGTAAACACTGTGTCTCTGTGGCACGATCAAAACATCGCTCTGTTTGTCTGAGCGGCCCAATATGTCAACTTCTGGCTCCACCAATGCCGTGACTGCTTGTATAAATGACACCATGCAGCAACAGCAATCAGATGGCCAGCTGGAGAGTGTGTGCTTCACTTATAACATACTTTGTGAGCACAAAGCACTTTATTTTCACATATCATATCATGATTTCAAATATATTAACCATTTCACGAGTTTACATGTACATATAATTCAATAGAATAAAAGTTATGCGTATTTGGCGTGCTGTCCGGGGGGAGGGCTCCGAGCTCGGAATATTGGCCCGAACCCAGAATAAAAATAGAAGTGAGGAGATGGGGTGGAGGAGGGATGCTGATAAAGTAAGTCTGCTGTATTTATACCTCTTGTCATTGGTTGAGTTGATTAACTGAATGCTCTCCACCTGTGCTAATTAGGTTAATTATCTGAACCTGCTCCTCCCGAATTTTGTTAATAAAACATCATTACAGACTACCGTACCAAATGGATGACACAAAATAACTCCAGGACACTGTTTAGAAGAAGCGCAACTGAAACTATGTGACCCACAACAAGTTGACATGGACCGAAAAAATATCTTCATTACCTTTTTGTTGATGATATTCTGTTTATATCCTAATATATAACATCTGTTTTTTTTTTTTTAATTGGTCCAAATAGCCATTATCCATTATCTGTATCCAATTAAATTAAAATATTTATTGCAAGAAAATCTATTAATATTTTATATAATTATATTTTGCATACTGTTTTTACTCAATTAACAAAAAATATGTAATTCATTTATATTTAATGATATGCATCAATTTAACAAAGCAAAGTATTATTTACTTATATTTTTCACTAAAACAATTTAATCTGAAAAATGTAACTTAAGAGTGATTCTGCAAATGATTCAGTTCATCAGAGTTTTGAATAGATTCACTGAAATTAAATATTGGAACTGATTCATGAAAATGATTCAAACCAAATCACCATTATTTGCACTGCAATTAAAAAGAAAATAGACATCATATTAAAACGTCTGTCTTGTAACAAAACTTTGATGCTTCAAAAAGCTCATAAAGAACAGAAGCGAGCAAGTTTGTTCTCGCATGTCAAGAATATGCGGATGAGCTTCTGTTTACCATATGTGATGTACTCGATGCATGTGCGTTGGTCAATTTTTAAATGTGAATAAAAGCATAAATTAAATCTTCCCAGGTTTTATTAAAAAATATCTTCATTTGTGTTCTGAAAATGAACGAATAATTAATCACAGAATTGTCATTATTGGGCGAACTATCCCTTTAACTATCATGAGTCTAACAAGTTTCATGAAACAAGTCTAATGACATGCTCTTTTAAAAAAAAAAAAAAATTTAAGTAACAAGAAATGTAAATGAATAAGTGCTATAAAATCATCAAGAATTGTTTATTTATACGTTTTAAGCATGGAGAAGGAGCGCCATCCAAAACAAATGGTTGTTGCTGTATATTAGTATTTGTTTCAGTTTATTGTTAAAAATGGTCTGTTTGTGTGTGTATCCTTAACGTGCAGTAAGTCAGTAAAAGCCTTTAATCTCCATGACTGTGATGTGTGTTTGATGCCATTTCTATCATAATGTACATGAGAGTGTTTCATGTTTTCACTCTTTTACAAGCTGAATCTGTAAACAGATGACTCAAGATGACTTGAGGGAAACACAGCAAATGATGAGTCAGTCCAGTAATTCACAGAAAGAAACAACTCATTGAGGGTGGATGAATAATTAACAGAGGTCTCCCACAGCATTTAACATGCCTGGAAGTCCATTTTCACTTTTTCTGATTCAAAATGTTGGGCAATTCGAGTCGGCAGCCTGCCAGTGTTGGGAAACAGAGCTGAACAATGGGACTACGCTATTCTAGTATGTCAAAAGAAACACGTCAACACCAACTTTGACTCTCAAAGCCCCTGTGTACATGTGCACTGAAAACGCTAAGCCCCAGATGTGCCAAAGCGTCAGGGGAGAAACCACCATAACCACGGGGCCTACTACAGTACATGCTAGCTAACATGTCATCATTATCCTGTGGAGACCGGAAAAGTAACAGAGGTCCTTCTGTTTGTAATGGATACTATTGCAACACTCTTCCCAGTGTCCTTTTATAGAGCCTTAGTCTCCCAAACACACAAAACATGCACATATACAATCACACAGAGATGGTAATAGGATACGATCCACCAATCAGTAAATACGCACAGTGATATGGAGGCAAAGGGGAATTTCTATATTCTCCAAAAAGATTCTATTTTCTTACCATTATTTCAGTGTGATCTATCATTAGCAATATGACACACTTATAATGCCTTCAAGATGTTGTGTGGTGAAAATTCCTCTAAGACCTCCTGCAATTTTATTTTTCTGTCTACTTCATTTTTTTCTGAGTAGAGAGAGAGAAAAAAAAAAAGAATAATTGCGAAGGCATATTACTGGCGAGTTTAACTCTCTCTCTCTCAAGCATGTGGCATATGACCTGGTGCCTTCTTACATTTAAATTTCCACTGTCCACTCTGATCTACTAAAACACAGGATCAGCTATTCTCCCCCCAACTACTAAAACTGGTGTTACACTAGGAAACTCAAACTCTTGGTATCACACTGACCTTCAAGAATGAAAATGGACTGACAAGTCAAATGGAACTTTCCCCATTTCCAGTGCAGTACATGATCACATTACTTTTTGGTTTTTGGCTAATTTTCGAGTTTGACATGACTGAACACCAGAGTAAGTGAGTAGTTTGGGTATCTTAGCGCAATTCGCAAATGTTCTGGCAACCCCAGCTGATTGTAGCATTATAATCATGGAGTTGTCTACACTGGAAGTATCAGGTGATGTGACGCATCTCTGATTCATTCCACATACCAAATACCTTGTGTGTGAATTTTTAAAAAACATGAAAACTGATTGTTACATCATAGCTAGTTTGTGATTTTCTAATCTTTGGCCTTTTTAAGTAATCTTTTTGTTTTTACATACTTTTACTTTTTCTCCATTTAATATTTGTCAAGGTAGATTATTTTTCCCCCAAAGTCAAAGACCTATTAAACTATTCTTTTTTTTTACCTTATTGCATGGGAACAAAGAAACCTTTTGTGATGATCTAATACATGGACATTTGTCTCACTATATGGGGTCAGTTGTCACAAACGAACCTGTGGAAACTATTAAAAAACTGCTATGGACCCTTTTCACAGACTGTGATGACGTGTTTCCACAGTTATCAACATTACAAATCTATAGTAAAGTTTTTCATATTTTCAATTAAAAAAAATAATACAAATTTATAATGCTGCTTTGGGTTATATTACCTTGGCAGTAAATGACAAAAAATAAAATTAAGCTGCTGCTAGGGTGCTTAATACAACGGCTCTTTTCTGACTGCTGTAATCAATCTCTAGCTATTTTTTCCCTCTTTCGGAAAGTCATGGAAAGGCTATCAAAGACTTTTTCCTTTTGCTATTGGAGCAAATGGTAATACAAAAGTTATATTTGATGTCATCTCCCGTCCACCGCTATGGAAGTTTATTCAGCTATGACGACTTCTGCTGAGAACCCTCGAAATGTGAAAAGGACCCACTGACTCAAAAAAGTGTGCCCATAAAGCAAAGATGGCAGCATCCATGTTGTGTACATTCATGGAGAAGCCAGACGACTACCCTTGAGAAGAAAGGGAATGTTAACAAACACTCACAACCATGATGATTTCTGAACAAGTTTTCGCAGTGTAGTTTCTATGAAAGTATTTAGGTGGACTAGGAGGGATCTTTGAAGTATGTCTACATAGTACAAACTCATTTTAAAAGAGCAAGAAAACACATACTTGTTTTTCATGATATGACCCTTTCATTGTTGTCAAAAGCTGTCTCTTTAAGCGTAGGCCAGAGAACAAATCAAAGGACATATCAGGGGTTACGGCATCTGTTAGGGGATGTTTATGAGTGCATTAAAGATGGGTTTGCTAGTGTCCTGCCTC
Organism: Ctenopharyngodon idella; assembly: GCF_019924925.1. Taxonomy (NCBI): domain Eukaryota; kingdom Metazoa; phylum Chordata; class Actinopteri; order Cypriniformes; family Xenocyprididae; genus Ctenopharyngodon; species Ctenopharyngodon idella. The sequence goes on from NC_067237.1 coordinate 6,984,616, forward strand.
GTATTTTTGAATGTGCACATGTGCCCAACACAAACAGATTCCATATGTGTTTTGCGCACAAAGTTTTTCACTGGAAGATAAATGACCCCACATTTAGGCAAAGGGAGGAAGAAATGGAAGACAACATAAAGACACAAAAGACACCAGCTGTACTATGTAATTATTCCAGACTTGACATTTACGATGTTTGATAAGATCATCCAAGCACTCGGATTTACATGGCACCATGAAGAGGAAATGACCTAAGGTAAACATCCCAGTCTCAGCAGCTGTCATGACCTCTGACCTCTCACAGTTTGCATGATGTGGCCATTTTCCACTATGGACTAGCTGTAACAGAGGGAGTATATTGAGCTCTGTGATTTTAAGTAAGTTTAAATAACTTTATTTTAGGTTTTTCTTTATTGATCTTCACAGAGAACCTTTGATTTGTACAGCAAGGTTGCTGTTATACACACACAATTTTTTTTTTTTCCACTGTAGAAATCTATACCTTCTACCCAAAGGCATAAATGTAAGTCTTGATACAGATCAGACAGTTTTCATACCCTGCTGGGTCACTTCTTCCTTAAATATGTCCTGCAGAGAGAAAGCGGCAGGATTGTTCCTGCTTATTTAATCTAACTTAGAGTTGGGGATTCTCAACAGAAAGTAATATAAATAATTATGTATCTTATGCTCACTAAGGCTGCATTTATTTGATCAAAAACACAGGAAAAACAGTAATATTGTGAAATACTATTACAATTTAAAAGAACTGCTTTCTATTTAAACATATTCTAAAAATTTAATTTATTCCTATGATGGGAAATCTGAATTTTTAGCTGCCATTACTCCAGTCTTAAGTATCACATGATCGTTCAAAAATAATTTTAATATGCTGATTTGGTGCACAAGATTTTTATATATATATATATATATATATATATATATACTTATCCACGTGTTTTGCTGTTTTGTTTTGATTTTGTGGAAACCGTGATATACCACCATTCAAAATTTTGTGGAAAGATTAAAAAAAAAAAAAAAAAAAAGCGTGCAATAACTTGATCAAAAGTGACAGTACTGACATTTATAATATTACAATTTATAATAATCCATTTTCAAATAAATGCTGTTCTTTTAAAAAAAATTTTTTTTAAACCAGAGTATCCTAAAAAAAGTATCACTTTATGCATACATATTTTCAACATTGATAATAATAAGAACCATTATTAGTAATTGAGCACAAAATTAGCATATTAGAATGACTTCTTATCTGATCACAAAACAATGAACGTAAATAATGTATGATAATGCAATGGGTGAGCTGCATTACCATTATCAACTGTCTGACAGGGTTATGTTTAGTTCTTTTTAATTTTATTTTGTATTGGTTTTGTTTTGTTTATGTTTCCTGGATGTTCCTGAGTAGTTCTTGTTGAATTCTCCCTCATCGTGTAATTATTACTGCCACAGTCATAATGTTACAGAAGACCGAACTAATTAATGATTAAAATGTACTTATCAACAGTGCCCTCGAACCCTCGAGGACCACATGAGTTGAATTTTTACAACTGGCATGCCACTTCCCGGATCACTCCCTGTGCGTGTTTTTCAGGACCAGCCTGAACGAATGCACAAAGGCACGCCTGCCCCGTGATGATCCTCAGGGGAATGTCCCCGTGTTTGTGGAGTGGGTGCTGGTGAACAACGGATCAGCATTCACCGCCTGCACCACTGAGGACATCACCAGCCCCACTCCGGACCCAGAGCCCAGCCAACTGCCTCCCACATCATTCATGGATGAAAAGCCTGAGCCCACCGGAGACAGAGAGCCCGAGCCGGTTGCAATGGTAATGCCAGAGCTGACACCTGAGCACATCATCACCCCGGAGCCTGAGCCAAGCAGTGAGTCTGACCAGGTGCGAAAGCCGGCAATATTGTCTATCCCAGGGGGTGTGCTCATGGAGTATGAGGGCATAGACAGGAAAGGCCCGCGTACACTCCCACCACTGAGGGTGAGCTGCGTCTGGCCTCTCTGAAATATCATGAGGATGTGGAAGGATATTGCCCTTAGTCTCCCGCCGCTGCTGGTCCCACCCAGCTCCAATTCTCCGGAGTCTCCACTGGTCCCACCCAGCTCCAAGTCTCCTGCATCTCTACTGGTCCAGCCCAGCTCTAAGTCTCCTGCGTCTCTGCTGGTCCTTCCCAGCTCTAAGTCTCCTGCATCTCTGCTGGTCCCACCCAGCTCCAAGTCTCCTGTGTCTCCACTGGTCCTGCCCAGCTCCAAGTCTCCTGCCTCAATGATGGTCCTGCCTAACCTCCCTCTCCTGCCTCCTCTGCCTAAGCCAGCCAGACCTTCAGCCCCACCTCTGCTGGTTCCCTTCAGTCCCATGGCTCTTCTGTTGTAACTTGGCGAGTCGACTAGCTGACCCACCTTGGTTCTTCGCCCCCCTCGGCTTCACCTGGGACCATCGTCCTTATGGCTCCACCAGGCTCCCTCGTCTCTCCATCTTTGCCTTGGTCAGTTGTCGCTCTGCCTACTCCACGGACTCCACCCCTTCGGCTCCATCGGCTGCTCGTTGCTGCAGTTCCGTCTCGGCCTCTAGGACCCTAGTTTTCTCTGTTCAGTGTTCTGTCTTATTTTGGTTTATGTGGTTGTGCTTTATTGCCTGTTTCCTGAGTGTAGTTGTATTTAAAAACTGTTCTTGTTGAATTCTCCTTCATAATATGATTACTGCCACAACCACAACATTATTGTCACGGAGTCAACCACACCATCAGCACCAGATACCACCACTCCCCCCACTTGATCACAATCTCCAGAATTCTGACACGGAACACCTGCTGCACCTCATCAAGTTTACTCATAAATACCTGCACCTCACACTCACTCACCATCTGGTCTGGTCAACGGCAATTGCTCAATGCCTACCTGACTACTTGCCTTCTGCGATCCTTCGTCTTCTGCTCGTCTTCATCATCTGCCTTCTTCCCACTTCGTGGCCCTCTCTCATTCCATTCCTGCCTAAGGAAACAAAGACTGTTATTGAGCTAAGTACTGCACGCTTAGCTGCTTCATTTATGCTGCATTCTGAATTCCTGTTAATAAACTCTGGTTTGAATTGGATCTGCGAGTCTCTTCTTCTGTGTGTGTGTAACAGAAGACCAGACCAATATAGTGATGAATATTAAGAGCGGCGCTACTCCTAATCCTACCTCTTATCTCTTAACAGAACTAGTGCAAGCGCTCCGTCAGTCTCTGCTGCCTTCCTTCATCTGCCACCTAAAATTTCCTGCTTAAACCGTACTACCTTCACAGTGACCAAAGCCTGTCTTTCTGTTTCAGCTCTCATCGACTCAAGATCTGCGGGCAATTTTATCTCCCAGAACCTCTTCCGCAGACTCCGTCTCAGGAAAATCCCCTGCCCACAGATCCTGAACATTTTTACCATCTTGGGAAGAACGCTGGGTAAGGGTGTGATCACTCACTGCACTCTGACAGTTACACTCCGTATCGGATGTCTGCATTCAGAGTTGATATCCTTTATGGTGCTGGAGGGTTCCACCTCTGAAATCATCCTGGGACACCCGTGGATGTGACAACATTCCCCCTAATTTCCTGGTCCAGTGGCGAGATTCTATGATGGAGTGATGACTGCTTCAAGAAATGTATTTACTGTCCTCAAGTACCTGCTGTCACACAGTCCACATCACATCCCTCTGTGTCCATAAATTCCACTACCACTGAGAGTCCTGAATCTCAGTTCCAACAGGAGATACCACAGGAATATTGGGCATTCCAAGATGTTTTCAATAAACAGCTGGCGACCAAACTACCACCACACTGGCCATGGGACCTGCTGCTTGGGGCTACTCTTCCAAGAGGCAAGATCTATCCACTGTCCACCCCGAAACAAAGGACCATGGAGGAGTATATTAAGGAGCCATTAAATCAGGGATTTATTTGTCCATCCACTTCCACTACCTTTTTTCTTTGTGGCAAAAAAGGATGGAGGCTTGTGGCCATATATTGACCATAGAGCTCTCAACTCCCAAAAAGTTAAATACCTAGTTAAAGGTAGTTAAATATCCACTTCCTCTGGTTCTATCAGCCTTGGAAGAACTGTGTGGTACTCGCGTCTTTACCAAGCTTGACCTGCGTAGCGCCTACAACCTCATTTGGATACGGAGGGGAGATGAGTGGAAGATGGCATTCATCACTCCATCAGGCCACTACGAATATCTGGTTATGCCGTATGGCCTAACTAACTAACCCTCTGTGTTCCAAGGCTTCATGAATGAGGTGTTCAGGGAGTTCTTCCATTGCTTTGTCATTGTGTATATTGATGACATCCTCATCTACTGCTGGAACCTGACCGACCATCGCCACCACATTACGCAGGTCCGGCAAAAAATGAGAGCTCACCACCTCTATCTCAAATAGGAAAAGTGCGGGCTCTGGACACCCAGGCAGCCAACAGACTCTTTCGCTCCGTAACCGCTACTGGTGGCGAGGTATTGTGAGAGGCTGTCCTACTTGTGCCATCACGAAGACCCCCAAGCACCTACCTGAAGGTAAATAGGTCCCTCTCCCTTTTCCCCGACGACCCGGGTTCCACACAGGCATCAATTTCATCACTGATCTTCTCTCCTCCGACTCCCACACCTGTAATACTCATTGCTGTGAACAGATTCTCAAGGCATGTCGCTTAATTCAAGGCTTACCATCTGCAATGGAAACTGCAGAGGCTCTGTTTCAACAAGTATTACACAACTTTGGCTTAATTTCTGATCGCAGGCCCCAATTTATCTCTCAGGTCTAGAAGTCTTTCTTCAATCTGCTGGGGTCTCTGTCAGCCTCTCTTTCAGATACCATCCCCAAACCAATGGCCAAACCGAACGTAAGATTCAGGAGATCAGTCGTTATCTGAGGTCATACTACCACAGTCAGCAGCACAGCTGGAGCCGCTACCTTCTTTGGGCTGAGTACGCAAAAAACTCCCTGCGCCAAAACACCACAGGCCTAACGCCCTTCCCAGTGCATACTTGGTCACCATCCGCCCAGATTTCCCTGGTCAGGAGAGCCATCAGATGTTCCAGCTGTGAATCACTGGTTCGAGGAGAGCAAGAGAGTTTGGGACTCAGCTCACGTAAATCTGCAGAGGGCGGTACGAAGACACAAGAGCCAGGCCAATGCTAGAAGAGCTGCTACAACCGCATACCATTCAGGGGAAAAGGTCTGGCTCTCCACTAGTGACATTCGTCTCCGTCTCCCTTGCCAGAAGCTGAGTCCCCGTTATATAGGTCCTATATAAAGGATCCATCTTCAAGGTGAACACCATCTTGGACTCCCGGAGACGGGGCAACCGTATTGAGTATCTGGTAGACTGGGACAGATATAGACAGGAGGAACGTTCCTGGGTTCCCCTAGATGACATTCTTGACCTATCCCTGCTTACAGAATTCCACTTCAACCATCCTAACTGTCCTGCATCTAGAAGTAGAGGCTGTCCTCGCTGCTATCCATCTCGGTCTTCAGGAGCCGCCCTTGGAGTAGGGGTACTGTTACAGAGTCGATCTTAAAAGAATCCATCTGAAAGAATCAGTTCTCCTCTGGCCAGCGAACAAACAAGGTGTGATTATGATCAGAAGCGCCCCCGCTTCTGATTCAAGAGGTTAAGATTGACAATTAATCAATTGGTTGTTAATTTCAAACAACGATCGATTATGGGAATTTTGTAAACTGAGTTCCCTACTTGGAATATAGCACATGAGTTGTGTGGACCACTTTGATGGTGCCATTTTCTCTATTTTTGAGGTGAACAATCCCTTCAAACATCATGGGTGGGTTAAAAGCAGATGGGCTGGAGTGTGAGGTCAAATCTAGTGTCATTTCTCAGGTAGAGGGAGGTGCTGAGTGAGTGGATACATGTTGGTTCATATGAGTGTGTGTTTGTGTGAATGAATAACAGACAGACAGAGAGAGCATAAAAGATAGACGGTAGAGACTTTACCTTCTTGTGAGGAACGGTCGTCTGGGTCATGGCCAGCTCAAAGCTGTGTGCTCCCGTCAGCTGTGTTTTCTCCCAGAGTTTCCTCAGCTGCTGCACACACTCGTCCTGACAGCACAACGCCTCACTCACTTTACTCTGCACACAGACATTGCTAGTTACACTGCTAGCTTGCCAAGATTCACATTAGTCATACTTGGAGGTGTTTGCTAAGGCAAACATTACATTTACTGCTGCTCATGGTAAGATAAGATTAACCTCTAAGCCAAAATTATTAAACGTCATTATGTAACTTGTTCCACACCAAGAACACCCTAGAATCCATCATAACCTAGAACACAACCGCACAGCAATACCCTGGTAAACAGCAGGCTCATTTTTTTTTTAAATATGCAAAAATAGCTTAATTAGAAAGTAGTTAAACTATAGTCACTCTACTGTATGTCAACTTACAGATATGTTTTGTCCTGTCCATTGCTATGGTTGCTACATCAATGAATGCAGTTTAAGATTTAAATATGGTTGTTATTCCCAAAACTTTGCAGTGTGTACTAAGCAGCATGAAAAATAAATATTTTATTCAAATTGTGAAGGGAATATAAACAGAAAGCAAGCAAATACATATATAATTTATAAATATATTCTATATATAAAGGAGCCAAAAAAAAAAAATATTTACACTGTTATTTAGACCCCTCAATGACACATTGACAAACATATTTGTTTATATTAGTGAGAACATCTCATAGACTTCTATTGTTTTTATATCAGGATAATGATAATTTTCAAACCTGACCCCTACCCTTAAACATAACCCTCACAGAAACCTCTGCAGATCACTAGATTTAAATAACAATAAATACAATTTGGCCGATTTATAAGCCTTTTTATCTAGTGAGAACACGTAAAATGTCCTCAGTTGGTTGTCATGATATTTCATTATATAAGTGAGGAAATCTGGCACTCATAAGTATAGATAAAACACACTTACACACCCTCACACATAAAACAACATGTCCGACTATTACCTGCAGTGACAGTAGCATGATTTGGATCCAGAGGTGTGGCTGGCAGCTACACAGGGAGAAACAGGACTTTCCATAGAGGCAGTAGTGCCCTTTCAGTGGACAGGAGAATGACAGCTTAGCTACACAGCCACGATGAGAGTCTGGAGCACAACACACACATAAACACAGGAGCATGAATTGCTTATGAATTCATTCATCAAAAATGAAACCTACTTCTCAAAACCACAAAATTTCCTAAAATAAACTCCCAGCAGCTAAACTGCTCCATCTTGTAATACAATAGTTTAGTCAAACTCCAAACCACTGCAGAAGAAGTATTTATCAGTAACACCAGGAACTCATAAAACAACAAAAAGCTTTTTTTTCCTCATGTTTTAGGTCATTTTCAGACCTGTACATCATTTGCTTTGTTCCGAAACAAGGACTTAAATTGCTACAATGTTGCATTCAGGTGATCTTGGACCTTTTATTTTGGTGCGGATCAGAGCGTGACTGCCGTGTTCACATATGCCAAAAAAAATTGAACTAAGGCAGAAAATGCACCAGGTTCTGAAACAAACTCTCCAAGAAGCCAGGTGTAGAAAATCCCTGAGTAAATAATGATTACAAATTGTGAAAATTTGTATTTTTGCAATTTTTTTGTGTCTTATCGTTAAATTGTTCTATGTATATACTGCCATATCTGCTATTATATCTGCTATCCTCCACCTAACCTCAGACTCAGACGGCACACCAACGGACTGATGACTGCTCATCTGATGCGCAGGTGTGGAAGATAACAAATTGAGTAGTGTTTGGTCATTTTACATGATGGTCACATGGTACTTGGGAGATATATTTTATTTATTTATTTATTTGGCTGAGCTACTTGAGACTATCTCACCCTACACTGTAGATATTGGCATTTCCATTGATGATTGCAAAACACAAAATGCTAAACTACTACTCATAACTGTGTTGTTTTGTTCTGTCTATTGATTATAAAAATCCCTTAAAGGCACAATATATAATTTTTTGCGCTAGATGTCGCTTATTCAAAACAAAGGTGTAGCTTGATGACGCCTTGATTTCACGGAATCATGTGAGGTGTTGTCTTCATGTCTATATCCATTGGAAAAGAATCTGACGGGACTCGTGCAGAAATCATATTCATGAATGAGATTTAAAGATTTATTAACATAACTGTAGTATGAAGCAGAGTGTGGCTGAAATCTGTTAAAGCGGAACAAGGGCGCTGGAGCGATTGCTAATGAGAGACAAGCGCGACACATGGCTCGAGAGCAGTGGAGCTTTTGTTATGCTGCAGACGTCCGTTTTCGCTTCTTCTGGTCATGCGTATGTGGACTAACGCAGCACTGTTTTATCATATTAGATACATTTGTGTGTTGAGAATTGCTATAATGCTACTCTGTGCATTTGCTCTGTGGCTACTATGAGACACTTGTTGCAAAATGTAGTAAGCTCGATCGATATTAGGCATGGTAAAACATGGTACTCGGGGTAAATCAAGAAAACGAGATTTAAACAGTAAGATTTACTGTGTTGATAGGTGCCATATGGACATAGTCCATGTCCTGGTTAAAATCCCTCATTTCTCTGGATTTAAACATTCTTGGAAACATTTGGGATAATGTAAGTACATGAGTCAACAAAATATATAACATTGTTCTAGTGTTTTTTAGATATTTTAATCAAAAAATCTTACATATTGTGCCTTCAAGATCAACCTATCTATAAATATCATCCATCATCCATTCCCTTTGGCCTTCACTGACTATGTGAAGTGAAGTTGGTTTTATGTTGCATTCATGTGTTTGGGTTTGTAGATGTGATCCTGCTGGTGGCCCCCAGTGCAGTGCTAGCCTTAAAGTCCCTCAGTTCTCCAGATGTGTTTCTGAAACAACACTTGGAGTAACTCATGCTTTAGTTCACATAGACCTTTTTGACTCAGTGACACATGGAGCATGTACCACAATTTTAATAAAATCAAAATTATATTTTGGGCTTAATAGTGGTGATGTTAATTCCTCTTAGGGTGTTTTCACACCTGTAGATCAATTGCTTTGTTCCGAAACAGGGACTTAATTTGTTAAAATGTTGCCTTTTCTTCTTGGTTCGGTTCGCTTTCACAAGGCAATATTTCAAAGCGTACCAAAATGTGTTTATGCAAGTCACATGGGTGTACAACTGTCCTCTTATTGGTCAGAGTTTCCTCTGTGTCATCCATCAAGATTATTGACAAGTTCACTTCATGAGCTTTTTGTGGCTTTTTTTTTTTAACTGTTGAGACACACGCAAACACTATACGAATGTAGCCGTCATTCCCGCTGTTAAATTATATACTACATTCGTATTAATTCAAGCGCGCTCTTTCTGTATCTCTCAGCGCTGTCTCGAGACGCAAACACTATATGAATGTTATATTGCAGCAGAGCGGGAATCAAGGCTTCGTCGGGACCGCATTCTTGCACGGAGAAGCGCAACATTTTAAGATGAAAATGTGCTCTTTGGTTTTTAACTGCAGTAACTAATGTGCTCACTCACAGAATCAAACACTGCTGCATTTTATATAACACATTTCCTGTTATTAAATATGATATCATTTGGTCCGTTGGGTCAGATTGCTTTCACACTATAAGCGAACTGCCCCAGAGTTCATTTGCAATTGGGCCGAGACCGCCTCGTTCAGGCGATCTCGGAGCGATTGTTTTGGTGCGGGTCTGAGCGCGACTGCCGTGTTCACATATGCCTAAACGAACCGAACCAAGGGAGAAAACGCACCAAGTTCCGAAACAAACGCTCAGGTGTGAAAACACCCTTAGTGACTCAAACATTAATACACCAGTAGGTGGCAACCAGCGCATGTATTCTTATGATTAAGTCATTGAATTGTTAACTCAACAGTTTTGTTCAAAAAGTCATCATAATCATCATAAGCAATTTATGCACAATAAAGCAAATCTATTTTTTGTCATTTTTGTCAACTGCTCTGAGCATGACTTACCAAACTATGTAAAAGAGGCCAAAAAAAAAAAAAAAAAAAAAAGAAAGAAATGATTTAATAAATTGTTTTCAAAGAGTTTCACGAGTTTTTTAAATAATGTCTTTGGGCCCTATTTTAACAATCTAAGCTTATGGTCTGAAGCGCATGGCCTCTTTTGGTCGTTTAACGACTGAAAAAATGGTCATCACGCCAGGCACATGGTCCAAAAGGGTTGCACCTAGTCTCTTAATGAGTCATGGGTGTGTTTTGGGCGTAATGTGCAATAAACCAATGAGAGTCTCATCTCCCATTCCCTTTAAAAGCCAGTTGCGCTTGCACCATGGCGGATCCGCTATTTACATGGCAGTACAACTTTCAAGTGGAAAAGACTAAACGCTTCTCCAGAGAGGAATCCTTTAATTTTTTAATATTTAAAAATGTTTGTGTGCTGCTGCACATCCGTGTGTGTAACAAGCAGAGTGTACGCACGTTGTGCACCCGCCTATAGGCGCACATTAATAACACGCCCTTTAAATAAAAAGAAAAAAAATTCTGCGCCATTGACTTTAGACCAGGTTTTTGTTGGTCAATGGCGCAGTCGATTTCAGTTGACTCAAAATAGCAATGTGCCAACAATGCGCCTGAATACACCTCGTTTTCAGACCAGCACGTCCATAGGTGAACAGACTGGCATGAGTGCTTTTGCTATTTAAACAATGTGGTGCTGGACGTGTGCCGGGTGTGCCTGGCGTCACATTGCGCTGGGTGTATGATAGGGCCCTTAATGTGAAGTCAAATTTATTTGTAATGCACTTTTCACGATACAAATTTAATTCAAAGCAGCTTTACAGAAAATAATGATGCTAATGTTTATAATATCTTAACAGCTTCACACATTTAGCAGATAAGAGCTGGCCGATAATATAGTTTACATCTTTTTACATATTCATAAAATGAGCTAATCAAAACACTCAAAACACTTTCTCATGTAGTGAAGAGGCATGTTTGTTCAGTGGGTTCAACCAATGAAATGCTTTTTCACAGCCACAATCAAATGCTATTGGCTAACACTAGTTGTGCGCTTCAAAAGGGGGAGACTAAATGCTTAAAAGACTAAAATAACTACAGTAAAATACAACAGATCTGCTCTCATCTAGTGATGTCTGCCAATAAAAGGACACCGTTCAACGCATCTTTCACAAAAACACTTTCTGACAGATTTACCACATATGACTATGGCATTAGCTGTTTTTCCATGATCTGGTAAGTATGACTGCACTGAATCTCTCACACTGACACACATAAACGCACTCACATGTATCCTGCCAGTTCAGCAGGTCTCCGACTGATCGATTACCTTCTGTTTCTCAGTGGGAGAGCTGTTGAGTAATGTGAAGGGGAGGCAGAGACCCGGGCCAGTGCAGGGGAGATGTTAAAATAGCTCTGCCAAGTATCCCTTTGTTCTGTCTGCCACCCACAGCTAAATTTTTGCGTATTACATAGCTGATAATAAGTGGTGTTTGAAAAGGCAAGCATCACTATTACTATTGGTTCATACTCATGGATTTGAACAATGAATTAAACCTCATGTATTTAACTTCAGTCCTGCAATGTGCTATTGATGATGACACATCAAATCATGTGGCTTATTGAGGAGAGGTGTGCTATTACAGCAACTGGACTTATGGATGCCTGACGAAGTTGTTTTGAAATTAATGTTTTAAAAATATTTAGAATATTAAAACATCAAATGATTAAAAAATAATAAAATGATACTTTTAGAAGGTAGCGGCAAGTCACTGTCTTAATGAGTGAGTCACTGAGTCAAATAGCTGATTCACTGAGTTTGTTCAAACAGCTGATTCATTCAGAAACAACTCAAGTGACTGTCTTTATGAATAGGTAAATGAATCATTCACTCAAACAATTCATTCAAAAACCAATAACGAAATATAAAATAAGGATTCATGCAATAACGAAACCCAGCCATTTGTTTCTCGAAGATGTGCAAAGGTTCTGCTGTGGTTTTGTAGGTAAAATATATCAAAACAGACAATAGTGTGTCTAAAATGTAACTCACTTAATATTGACCTGTATAATAAAATCAATTTCACATTCGAAATCATGCTAATATTTGGAAAAAACACCACTCTTGCTCATGTGCTCAACTATTGTGGCAGTGAGTTTTGCAAGCACAACTTTCTCTACAAAAAATTTTAGTTTTATATTATAGACAATAACCACCCAGATAGCATGTAATCCTTGAAACAATGTTGAGTCAGAGTTGATGCGTCAACGCTAATTGCAACATCACTTTTGCACCCTCAGTTAATGTTTAAACAATGTTGAGGTTTCAACAAAAAAAAATCAATGATAATATCATTGAATCAACATTATGAAGTGATGTCGGTTCAATATCATGTTTGCACCCGCATTTAATGTTGAAACAACGGTGAACAAAAAAATCAATGCTAATGCTATTGAATCAACATTACACTATGACTGATTCTACATCACTGATGTTGAATCAATATTGGAATTAATGAAAAATTATCAATGGTAATATAGTTGAATCAACATTACACTATGATTGATTCTACATTACTGATGTTGAAGCAACATTGAAATTTACAAAAATAATAAACGGTAATATTGTTGAATCAATGTTACAATATTGAAATTAACATAACTGATCAATGGTAATGCCAGTGAATCAACATTAACAAAAATAATAATTAGTAATATTGTATGATCAACGTTAACGTGACGTTGATTTAACTGAAAAGTCAACATAAAATAATGTTCTGAACAACATTAATATTTCAGCTACACTTCAACAGTATGTCAACAAATTTCTGACCATTTCAAAGTTTTGGGAAAACCTTTTAAAACATAAATGACACCTTTCCAGCAGTTGAGTCAGTTTCTTTTATTTGACAGTTTAACACAATCAACAACAAAGAGATTGAATTCTTTAAGAGTGGGGCAAAAAGGACAAAAGCATTACAACCTTTAAAAATTACATTACTTTCAGAAGTCTTATGTCATCATTACTACAAGTAGTCCAATGACTCAAGTTTTCAAAATCTGGCTTGCATCAGACTACTGCCTCTTTTCCTTTGGGTTCTCTGAAATCTGAAAAAGAAAGCATGATGTTACTTAAGAGCAAGTCGATTCAGGTTGTCATACATAGTCACATTCAACAATGTTAATATGCTAAACACAATATGATTCACTTTTTATAAATTGCTAAACACAGAATATTCTAAGTATACTTATAATACTTAAATTATGTATATTTAATCTATTTATCAACACTTCAATAACACTATGGGAAGGTGTCTAATCTTTCCACCCAAATTTATCTCCAGCTCTAATTAAACATCCCTGAAGCAGCTAATCAAGGTCATTAGGATCAATGAAAACTTCCAGGCAGGTGCGTTGGAGCTAAACTCCTCATGAAGAGGAATAAACACCTCTGAACTACGGCCATTACATAAATCTCAGTTCATTTTCTGTGAAACTACATAGCATTCAAGTAACAAGTTTATCTTGTATAATAAAAGAGCTTAGGTTTTCGTTTAATGAAAATTTTATTAAAGCTGTAGATTCACCTTATGTAGACCTTAATCTGCTTAAATATCACAAAATAGCCATGTCAGTCACATTCTCAAACACAAGGTGTAGTTTTTTGATTGAGTGGAAACTGGCTAAACAGAATGGAGATTAGTTATATTCTTCAAATTTAATACAGATTCAGGAATATGAATGATTACCTGATCAAGCAGTAATCAGGGAGCAGGAGTTAAGGCACAGGATAGCATCAAGTCCCAGGTCAGGTGATAATCCTATCAACTACAACTCAATATATTATCAATATCACATTTATCAAGAGGGTGCTTCTCATTTTTTTTTTTTTTTTTTATTGTCCATCCTCATCTTCCTTCATTCCTATTAAAGGAAAGAAGTCAAGGTACTGCAAGCATTGAGTAATAGATGGAATACATGTGGTATGTGTAAAGTATGACATTCTTGCTCACGTTCATGTCGCTTGCACTAATAAATAAGTATATCCTAATAAATATTACTAAAGCAAGATGCATGCACTTTTTAAGAATTTAGAAAATGGATGGTTTATTCAAACAAACCTTTTTAAATAAATATATCTTATTAGATTCAGTAACAATAAATCAAATGCAAATAACAAGCACAAAAACAAACAAAAGAATATAGAAATAATAAGAAAGATGCACCATTGTTTGAAACCGAGAGAAGTCAGGTGGTTCAACAAAAAACACAACTGTATAGGATGCACATGTGTTTTCTCTCGAATGAGGAGGAATTGATTAGACTACTGAGAAGTGCACATGTAAAACCAAAATGGGCGTTTACCAATTAGTGGCCAATTTCAAACTACAATGGATGTTTTTCAACCATTTTTCAACAGACTTGCTAAAATTATGAAGGCCCACCCCAAACCAAACCTCCAGTGGATTAGAGCAAATCGGGTAAAAGCCCATCGTGGTTTGAAAACGCCCCACTGATTGAGAAACACCCACTAGTGTTCTGCAGAGATACAGACCTGCAGAATCTTGTGGTCTTCAACTACAAATCACTGTTATTTCAATGTCACTGTCTCCACCCATGTGTGACGACTTTCATCAAAAATTCAATGTTGATCCAACATACATTAAACATTGAAATGTCAATCTCAAACAAAATTATGGTTTGGATCAAAACTCAACATTGTATCAATGGCTGCATTTACACTGCAAGTCTTAATGCACAAATCCGATCTTTTGACCATATCCGATTTTTTGGCCAGTGTGTTTACATTCACTTTAGACGCGACTGGTATCCGATATCTGTGTTTACATTACTTCCTGCCCCAAAATGATTGTCATTGATAGTCTTACATGCACATAGCAGACTCTCATTTTTTGAATGGCCGTGCTATTAAAATTATTTATATATTTCATGTCGAGTGGCCATGATTACCTGTCAGAATGGATAAGATAACAGCTGTCAGTGTCATGGATGTATTGCAGCGCGAATTCTGACTGAACGAATATAGACCAGAAAATAAAGGTAATTTGCGTTTGATATTATATCTACAGTTATCAGTTTTAGAATTCCATTTTTTTGAATGAATTCGAGCGAGCTAGGGAGAGAGCGTACGCGCACGAGAGAGAGTAGCTACAGAGCTTTTGGCTTGTAAGAAAAACAACACGGCGGTCTCTTTTAAATTAACTGGGCAAAGGTTGAAATTCAGCTGCTGAATGTATGTGTGTGTGTGCAATTTCTTTCTAGAAAAAATAGATAACGTTAGACATATAGCCCACCTCAATAATAAAGCTGCAAATTTTTAGTGCGAGTGCATACAAGCACATCTGCTTCATAATACAACATAAAAGCTACCTTTTAGTGAGCAAATGTGTCGCCCTCACCTTGTGATGGCTTGGAATTCCAATGGGAATCGGATATGCGTGTTTAGACGTAGGTCGCATGTCCAGAGATTGGATATGTATCGGATTTAAAACCACATTTGGAAGTGTCTCAGATAGGATGCGAAAAAATCAGATCTCGTGTGGATTTTTGTGTTTACTCGTGTGCAACTAATTCCAATCTGTGTCAGATGTGAGCTAAAGATGGTATTTTTTGTGTCAGTGTAAACGCAGCCAATGTCATCATGCTATCTGGGCAGTGTCATAGCTAATATTATAAATCATGTTGACCATTGACTCAAACAATGGAACAACTTCTATCAAGCAATTTAATGAAAATTTTTGTGAAATTTGGAATCTAAATATAAATATAAATGTACAAAAACAATGTCATGTACTAAACTCTGCAATCTAATGGAAAAAAAAAAAAAAACGGCTTATATGCGGATCCTGTGTATTTCAAAGAACATTTCTGGGCATGTGAAGAGCAGCATTTGGTGCTAACATTACCATAACAGTGGGAAACCTGTCAGTGGTTCAGTCAGAAAGCATCAGTGAACTGACTAAAGAAGTTAGACAACTCAGCATGGCATCCCAGTGTATAACTGGCATGTTTACATTTCTATCATATCTAAAGCTTTCTCCTCATGTTGCTAAACCAATAAAAAACAAGAATTAGCAGCTGACATGAAATTCAATCTTAAATAAACATTCACATCCATTTCGCCTCCAGTAATAAGTAATTTTTAAAAGAGAGTGAAATAAGACTTGTAGGAGAGAGTTGTCCTGTTACACTACACACGAATGTGAGGTTTTTGAACGTATTACTGTGTGGATTGTTCTTAGATTTGACAGTTTACCTTCAATGACACAGTGCTCAGGTATGGGGATTAGTTTGATCATTTCTGCACAGAAGGTTTTGATTTCCTCCATGTTGTCTCTCAGGTGGATCCAGAGTCGATCTCCCTCCCGGGGGTCTCCAACCTCCACCTTTTGCCCCTCACTGTTTTGAGATGTGTCAGGTTGATTTTTTGTGGGATCTTTGTGGTTCTCCTGCAGGGTTGAGGGGACAGGACCAGTCTCTTGGCTGGGACTGGCCTCACAGACATTGAGTTCTGCACCCAGATCTACCCCCTCTCCCTCTGGACTGCTGTCAGAGTTAATGGATTGTGTGCGTACAGCGTGAAGAGCCAGACTCTTTGACCTGAACATGAGAGAACAGCACAACTCAAAATACAAAAACTCAGAGTCACTTCATTTTAGATATTAAAAAAGACCATACTATAAAAGACTATGTAGAACATATTTTTTTGCAGTGTTATATTATTTCCCTGAAGCCTACGTATGTCTTAGGGTGTGTTTACACTTGTAGTTTGATTCTCTTGTTTCCTTTGGTCCGGACCAAAAAAGAAAATACATTTAGTCCTGGTTCGCTTTCGGAACTCCAAAACAAGGCTGTGTGCTGGGCTAAATGTGTGCGCTGTTTGTGCGTACATATGATGGTATTTTTAGAACTCACAAAGACCTTATAAAATTTGTTAAGGAGTCAAAACAGTGCCAGGAATTCCTCCATTGCACATATAAACGAAGATCTGCTGCAAGGAGATGGTAGTTCAGAGGCCTGTACCGAACTGTAATAGGCAACGTAACTCCTATGAAGAGAAGAATCAGGTATGCTTGAGCATTCTGTCCATTTTAGGATCACATCTTAAGCTTTTGGTTCGTTTAGATCTTTGGTCCATGCTGCGTTCATATTTCAGTCAAATAGCACCAGAGTTCATTTGGAAGTGGACCGAGACCCATCTTTTCAGCTGTCTTGGGTTCAGATTGCAGCGTTCACTCTTATTTAAATGAACCACACTAACAGAGCAATCCTATCAGACTTTGTTTTAATCGAACCAAACCTGCCAATTGTGAATGCACCCTAAAAGGGATAGTTCACCCCAAAATAGACAATTCTCTCATCATTTACTCACCCTCAAGCTGTTCCAAACCTGTATGAATTTTTTTCTTCTGCTGAACACAAAAGAAGATATTCAAAAGAATATCATCAAACAGTTGATGGACCCCATTGACTTACATAGTATGAAAAAAAATAAAAAAATACTATGAAAGTAAATGGGGCTTATCAACTGTTTGGTTACCAACATTATTCAGAATATCTTCTTTTGTGTTTAGCAGAAGAAAGAAATTCACTTTTTTGGGCTCCAAAATTGTGAGCGCCATTCAGTACCATTATAAAGCTTGGTAGAGCCAGGATATTTTTTAATATAACTGTGTTGTGTTCGTCTGAAAGAAGATATTCATATACACCCAGGATGGCTTGAGGATGAGTAAATCATTGGATAATTTTCATTTTGGGGTGAACTATCCCTCTGAGAAAGTAAATATGGCCAATTTTGATTCTAATTGACTTTAAGACTTCTCTATAAAGATTATTTTATTATAATTCATTTTGTAAATGAGCGTTGTTCACACTATTATAGGGGTTTTTAAACTTTTTTGATGCCAAGGACCCCCAAATACAGTATAATCATCCCCCAAGTCAACAATACATTCTCATTTATAAAATATATGTCTATACAGTACATTTACTTTTATTAAGTTGACACTGTATTTTTTTCCCCCACAATTATAGTGCTGTTAGATGTATAAAACTGAAGAGAAACATAAAACTATGACTGTCACTATTTCAATAGCATAAAAAAAAGCTCATGATTTTCAACCCGTCTTAAGAAAGCAGAATGAAGCTGTAATAATCTCAATTTCAATCCTTTTTAATTTATATTTTCATATTTTCATATTCATTTTTTATTTATATTTTTTGTACTGCATAAATCCCACAGGTCAGGCCCACCTGTTGAACCTCATCTCTCTGCGCTCGTCTCGTGCTGCTTGACCCAGACTGTGGCGTCTCTGAGGACCAGGAGACTCGTCCTCTCTCTCAGACTCCACCTCTTCATCGCCAATCTTCTGTTCAAAAGCCTGGATCTTCACCTGCAGACGCTGGTTCTCAGCAAACATGGCAGAACTAGACTTGGCTTCACATGGCCTGGACAAATCCTGCACCTTCTCCTCCCCTCTGATGCACAAAGATAAAGGCTATGTTTAGAAAAGAATACTACAGCATTGCTTACTGTATACTGCACAGTATGTACTGTATACTTTTTTTAAAAAAGTATTTGAATTAGTTAAAATTATGTAACAATCAATATCACAAACAGTAGATTGTCATCACATGCGCATCCTGTTCTGGTAAGGTACATTACAATAATGTAAAAATGGCTACTTTGCCTTTTTATTCAATACTGGATAAAATGTTTAAACATTGGGTAGTCCAATTTAAAAAAAAATCTGAAGAAAGACATATCGCAGTTAATAGACTGTTCCTTGGAAGATGAAGTTATGGCACATTATTTTGGAAACAGTATCTCACACAGTGTACTCTGTTGTAAAAACCAAACATCATCCTGGTATTTTAAACATACAGCTAAAAAAATGTATACAAACAATCTCACAAAGAAGTTACTTAGAAAAATAGCCTATAAAATGTGAAGAAATGTCAACTACAGTACATTACATTTACTTGTAGTGTATACATTTATTTTAACACAGCTCAGCATGATAAACAGGCCACAACAGAGTCTGAGTCTAAATGGAGACCTCTTATTGACTTTTGTTACTAAATTAAATTTTTCATTTTAATGTACAGTCTAAACCCTGAGTGAATGCAGTTTAGTGTCATTAAATATAAATATCAGACTCAAGACTAACGCCATTGAAAAATCAGAATCAAGCATTCCAGAAAGCCATGTAATATTCATAATTTATTCCAAACCTGAACTGAAATTTTGAAAGTTAGGTATAACTTGTTAAACTAGAAGAGAAAGACATACAGGTGCATCTCAATAAATTAGAATATCATGAAAAAGTTATTTTTTTCCCTGTAATTTAATTCAAAAAGTAAAACTTAAATATATTCTAGATTTATTAGACAAAGTAAAATATGTCCAGACTTTTTTGTTTTCATTTTGATGATTACAGCTTGCTGCTCATCAAAATAAATGAATAAATCAGTATCTCAAATTATTAGAATATTTAATTTCAAGTTCTACTAAATTACCATTCTCAGGGTTTAAATACCGGGTTTAGGTCAGTAATCCCAACAGCAGTCATGGGGAAGTCTGCTGACTTGACAGTTGTCCAGAAGACGATCATCAAGACCCTCTACAATGAGGGTAAGCCACAGAGGGTCATTGCTGAAAGAGCTGGCTGTTCGCAGAGTGCTGTGCCAAAGCATATTCACGGAAAGTTGACTGGAAGGAAAAAGTGTGGTGTGAAAAGGTGTACAAGTGAAAGGAATGACCGCAGGCTTAAGAAGATTGTCAGGCGAAGCCGATTTAAGAACTTAAAAGAGCTTCAAAAGGAGTGGATTGAAGCTGGAGTCAGTGCATCAAGAGCCACCGCACACAGACGTCTTCAGGAAATGGGCTACAACTGTCACATTCCACGTACCAAGCCACTTTTGAACCAAAGACAACATCAGAAGCGTCTTACCTATGCTAAGGAGAAAAAGAACTGGACTGTTGCTCAGTGGTCCAAAGTCCTCTTTTCAGATGAAAGTAAATTTTGTATTTCATTTGGAAATCAAGGTCCCAGAGTCTGGAGGAAGAGTGGAGAGGCACAGAAACCATGTTGCTTGAGGTCCAGTGTGAAGTTTCCACAGTCAGGGATGATTTGGGCTGCCATGTCATCTGCTGTTGTTGGTCCACTGTGTTTTCTGAAGTCCAGAGTCAACGCAGCCATCTACCAGGACATTTTAGAGCACTTCATGCTTCCTTCTGCTGACAAGCTTTATGGAGATGCTGATTTCATTTTCCAGCAGGATTTGGCACCTGCCCACACTGCCAAAGGTACCAAAAGCTGGTTCAATGACCATGGCGTTACTGTGCTTGATTGGCCAGCAAACTCGCCTGACCTGAACCCCATAGAGAATCTATGGAGTATTGTCAAGAGGAAGATGAGAGACACCAGACCCAACAATGCAGATGACCTGAAGGCCGCTATCAAAGCAACCTGGGCTTCCATTATACCTGAACAGTGCCACAGGCTGATTGCCTCTATGCCACGCCGCATTGATGCAGTAATTCATGTAAAAGGAGGCCCAACCAAGTATTGAGTGCATAGAAATGAACATACTTTTCAGAAAGCCTGACATTTCTGTTTAAAATATCCTTTTTTTATTGATCTTATGAAGTATTCTAATTTATTGAGATAGTGAATTGGTGGGTTTTTGTTAAATGTGAGCCAAAATCATCACACTTAAAAAGAACCAAAGACTTAAAGTACTTCAGTCTGTGTGCACTAAATTTATTTAATACACGAGTTCCACAATTTGAGTTGAATTACTGAAATAAATGAACTTTTCCACGACATTCTAATTTATTGAGATGCACCTGTATATACAGTGGGTACGGAAAGTATTCAGACCCCCTTAAATTTTTCACTCTTTGTTATATTGCAGCCATTTGCTAAAATCATTTAAGTTCATTTTTTTTCCTCATTAATGTACACACAGCACCCCATATTGACAGAAAAACACAGAATTGCTGACATTTTTGCAGATTTATTAAAAAAGAAAAACTGAAATATCACATGGTCCTAAGTATTCATACCCTTTGCTCAGTATTTAGTAGAAGCACCCTTTTGATCTAATACAGCCATGAGTCTTTTTGGGAAAGATGCAACAAGTTTTTCACACCTGGATTTGGGGATCCTCTGCCATTCCTCCTTGCAGATCCTCTCCAGTTCTGTCAGGTTGGATGGTAAACGTTGGTGGACAGCTATTTTTAGGTCTCTCCGGAGATGCTCAATTGGGTTTAAGTCAGGGCTCTGGCTGGGCCATTCAAGAACAGTCACGGAGTTGTTGTGAAGCCACTCATTCGTTATTTTAGCTGTGAGCTTAGGGTCATTGTCTTGTTGGAAGGTAAACCTTCGGCCCAGTCTGAGGTCCTGAGCACTCTGGAGAAGGTTTTCGTCCAGGATATCCCTGTACTTGGCCGCATTCATCTTTCCCTCGATTGCAACCAGTTGTCCTGTCCCTGCAGCTGAAAAACACCCCCACAGCATGATGCTGCCACCACCATGCTTCACTGTTGGGACTGTATTGGACAGGTGATGAGCAGTGCCTGGTTTTCTCCACACATACCGCTTAGAATTAAGGCCAAAAAGTTCTATCTTGGTCTCATCAGACCACAGAATCTTATTTCTCACCATCTTGGAGTCCTTCAGGTGTTTTTTCATGTGTCTTGCACTGAGGAGAGGCTTCCGTCGGGCCACTCTGCCATAAAGTCCCGACTGGTGGAGGGCTGCAGTGATGGTTGACTTTCTACAACTTTCTCCCATCTCCCGACTGCATCTCTGGAGCTCAGCCACAGTGATCTTTGGGTTCTTCTTTACCTCTCTCACCAAGGCTCTTCTCCCCCGATAGCTCAGTTTGGCCGGACGGCCAGCTCTAGGAAGGGCTCTGGTCGTCCCAAACGTCTTCCATTTAAGGATTATGGAGGCCACTGTGCTCTTAGGAACCTTAAGTGCAGCAGAAATTTTTTTGTAACCTTGGCCAGATCTGTGCTTTGCCACAATTCTGTCTCTGAGCTCTTCAGGCAGTTCCTTTGACCTCATGATTCTCATTTGCTCTGACATGCACTGTGAGCTGTAAGGTCTTATATAGACAGGTGTGTGGCTTTCCTAATCAAGTCCAATCGGTATAATCAAACACAGCTGGACTCAAATGAAGGTGTAGAACCATCTCAAGGATGATCAGAAGAAATGGACAGCACCTGAGTTAAATATATGAGTGTCACAGCAAAGGGTCTGAATACTTAGGACCATGTGATATTTCAGTTTTTCTTTTTTAATAAATCTGCAAAAATGTCAACAATTCTGTGTTTTTCTGTCAATATGGGGTGCTGTGTGTACATTAATGAGGAAAAAAAATTAACTTAAATGATTTTAGCAAATGGCTGCAATATAACAAAGAGTGAAAAATTTAAGTGGGTCTGAATACTTTCCGTACCCACTGTATGCAATAAAAAAACAACTTCTATAGTTCTAGTTGTAACAAAAGTAATTTTTAGATAATTCAAGATTTTTAAAATAACTTTCAAAAAGTAGATAAGCAAGAAAGACAAGAAAAAGTAGAGAAACCGTTTTCTATCCTGACCCTTTTATTTAAAAAAAGTCCTCTATCCCATATTTCATTCAGTAAATTTCTCTTTCTTAGTCATCTTTCCTACACAGCAAATTTTTCCTCAAGAGAGCACATATGAAACAGAGAAACGCTGATTAGCTGAAGAATTTTGCAATGGTGAGTCCTGACAAGCAGACAAAGGTCTGTGGATTAGGGAGCTTTTAAACAGAAGTTAATCCATCATAATAAAATGCCAATTACTGCAATAAAACTAATCGCCCATGTGGTTTCAAAAACTAATTCTGGAACATGTCAAGGCTATTCAGGAAATTAAAGCAAGTGACAGAACTGGGAAAATGTGTGTGTGGGTGTGTGTGTACCTGCTCAGTGTACTGTCAGCCTCCAGCTTGCGTCCCAGCAGTCGAGCGATGGCGGTGAAACTGTTGCTCATTCGGTAGATGTCTTTTCCACCGCCGCCCAGGATGGAGGTGTAGCGATCGGTCAGGCAGCGAATTTCCAGCAGTAGTGTGTGATGTGCGCTGTGCTCCATACTCGCTAACAGAGACACCAGATATTGCAGCGCCCCGCGAGCCTGGACCTGCACATGAGAAGTACATGTAAAATGTATTGTAATTTTATATCAAGAATCCAAGTTGACTGGCAACCATAAACAGCCTTCAATAATACAAATAATAACAGTGTGTGGAGTCTTGTTTATTTTGATTATTTATAAAAATTAATCACCATGAAATTCCATTTTTTATGGAATATTGCAGTATTAATTATAAAATATTTATCCGTGCAGATCATTATTATTATTATTATTATTTTTTAAATATTCATGTGTGCTCATAATCTTTAATCAAAATAACTTCCCCTCCCTCCTGGAGTGACATCTCTTCTCTTTTCTGATGACATGTTTAGTGGCACGAGGGAGGGGCAACCTTTTACTCACATGACATCACAGCAATAGCAAATCACAACCCTCCAATGATCCAATCAATTCCACAAGTCATGGACAAAATCAAGTCCCACCCTATATATATATATATTTTTTTTGTTTGTTAAAAAAGCCATTTCGCTTGGATGTTTGTAAAAATGTACATCTGAACTTCCGTTTCATGCCGACTTTAAACATTGGTCTTTTATCCTGTTGCAGCTGTTTCACTTCACACTGTGCCTATGAATATTCATTACTCATGGTAAAATCACTATAACATACAGCCTCCTGTGGATTATTGCTTAATTTGCAAACATTAAATGATGCTTAATAGATGTAGTTGATGAACAGTCAAATATGAACATATACTGTAGCTACACTACTGTTCAAAATTTTGGGACAGCAAGGTTTAAAAAAGAAAAAAAGAAATTAATACTTTTATTTAACCAGGATTCATTAAATTGATCAAAACTGACAGTAAAGACATTTATAATGTTACAAAATATTTAAAACAAATGCTGTTCTTTTGATTTTTTTATTCATCAAGATTCCTGAGAAAAAAAAAAAAAGAATTAAAGAAATATTTAGCAGCCAACACTGGAATAATAAGAATTAAAAATAATAAATAATAATAATAAAAATAATAAAAAAAGAATTAAATAATTAAAATAAATCCAGCCTCGGTGAGCATACTTCCAAGAAAATCAAAAAATCTTACCAACTCCCAAATTTTTAAATGTGTATAAAAATAAATAGTTTCATTCAAGTTTATTTTTTAACTATGCACATTAACTAATAAGCTGTTATCCTATTGCTGTTGATGTTGATCTCTTATTTATGATTGTTATAATTAAGATAACAGTATTCCTGAACATTATGTAAGTTTAAATAATTTGTAATAATGTTTTGAATAATTTGAATATAGTTATCTAACAATTAAAAAAAAAAAAGTACTATGGTAAAATAGTACAGAGAGCATACAGAATGATTACCAGGTACCTCAAAGTATAAAATTATAAAGTATAGTATAAAACCATTTTACATTTGAGATAAATAACAGATCTTTTTAAATAATAAGTGACTGGCAGCAATACAGGACATGTAGCGCAGTAAAAACTATTTTAAAATATCAAGAAAGGTCTAGAAATAGAGTAAAGGTGATGATACACTGGGCAACCAGGCACTTTCCCATTGAGAATGGTCAAAAAATTTCTATCTTAAGTATCCAGATAGAAATTTGTTGCCCATTATCAATGGGAAAAGTTCCCAAGCAACATCGCTCGGCAACACTGCCCGGCAACATTGCTTAAAAAGTTGCCCCGTGTATCATCACCTTAACATTAACATCACAGCATGATGAATTCCATGAAAGGAAGTTTCTATAAATGTACACAACAGGGACTATATTACGTCTTGCACAATGGGTGTGTGTCTGGCTGTGGCTGTAAGCATATTGAAACACTATTTTCCATTTCTATTTTAAACGAATATGTGGATCTGACTCAAAACATGTTTTTGCCCAAGTCAGAGTGGTGACTCAAAGCAAAAACTAAATCAAACTGAAAGGGGGAGACAGTAAATTGTCATACTGGCATCAGCAATTGAATTCCCATTTGAAAACATAAGATTTGTATATGATGATGTACTACCAATGTCTCAGAATCTGGATGTGAAAAATCAAAAACAGCTTCTGATATAATGTACAGACTGACCTATCACCATGATGCCAGAACTGGGGGTCTTAAGAAACAGTTTGTCCATCCACATTAGGGTAAACAAATCATTAAAAATGTTTGGTTCCATTAACAGTTCTTGAACATCTGCATTCGTCTACACTGTAATAAAATACTCTTAAATGTACAGTACCATGGGAAAATAAAATATTTTTTGCTCATTGAGTAATGACAACAGATATATCTCGGTATTTTCTACATTTTTCTATTTGGATTAAAAAAAATCTGTATTTACTTTTTAAAAATCTTAATTTAACATCCTGCCTAATGTTGTTCTACAAACAGTGTTTATATATTGAAAGCTATTAATACAAATATAGTGAATGTAACCATGTATTCTGGTACACTAATAGGCCTACAGTATGTGCAAAAAAGGGAAAGTTACTTTACATTCTAACACTGTAACAATTCAATCTCATAAATAATGGATATGAAAAATAATGCTTTTTAAAGCATAAGTTAAATTCACTAGTCTAAAAATTAAAATAAAAACAAAAGCACAGACTAATTAGCTATAGGCTATATTTATATATTATATATAGCCTATATATATATATATATATATATATATATATATATATATATATATATATAGTTACTGCTATCATAAAAATACACTTACTTGTAGGTTTAAAATTCTACATATGGTACATTTATTGTTCAACAACAAACATTTTATCAAAATGTATATTTTGATAAAATTATGAATTATGGCGATCCCATTCTATTGAGCTCAGTCTGGCGTGAATGCGCGTGGCGGCGCTTGTTCACGGAAGTCTATGAAGTTTAGAGGAGAATGAGATTCACTAGCAGAAGGCTTGTCCACTCCTGACAGCAAAATGGAAATATTTGTATGACTTTCTAACATTTACAGATGGAGAATATACCTGTGAAATGTAAGTTATGCGCTTAGGAAAACACCACATCACAAAAGCATTAAACAGCGCAAATATCTGTCAGCACATGAATCTGTCAGAGCATCTGACGGGGCAATCCGCTTTAAGCGATAGGCCTACGTGTTAACTATATCTTAATCTTACGAGTTATTTTTAAAGCCCTTAATATTAAGCATGTCTCATGTTTAAGCCAAACTGTATTATGCGTTTCCCCCGCAGCAGCACTCTGCGACGTCCACCGCTGTTTTTAAGATGCGCTCGTATAAAACTACTGTAAATCGATATAAACGGTATCGCCTCATTCCGTATTGTATATTAAAAATATATCGGTATATCATACAAACTCGATATACCGTCCAGCCCTACACAGACTTTTAGTTTGTTTCTTGTCCTTTCCTGTGTTCCCTTTCCGTTGTCTTGCTTGTTAAGCATGTTTTCATTTGTCGTCATGGTTACTTATTGTTTCATTGATTTCATTTACCTGTTCCTTGTTTAGTTCATCAGTTTGCTTTGTATATATTGCACACGGTTTCGTTTATTTCTCGTGTTGGATTACACTCTTTTGTTTTGTTTAATAAAGTTACACAGCATATAGATCCACTATGCCTGCCTGTTTTTTTTTGTTTTTTTTTTAAGTTTTAAGTTTTACTAATTTTGTTGTGTTTTTGTCAATTGTAATATTTGTTGTTGTTTTTAAATATGTCTATAAAGTTTATATTCATTTTTAGTTTAGTTTTAGTTATTTTTGTACATTAAGTTACATTAAAATAAAATGAAAAATTATGCCTTGGCAACTAGCTGAAAAAATAAGATTTTTATATATATTTTTTTTATTTTATTTCCAATAATATTTATTTTATTTCAAGCAATGAAAATGTTTTTTAGTCAAAAATGAGTGTCACATCATTGACTAGTGTGTCTCAATTGACTCTAAACTAGCCTGCAGTGAACCTGACTTGGTCAAAATAAAACCAGCTGAAACATCAACCAAACAATTTCCCTGCACAATTCTCTCCACTAGATATTATCCCAACTTCTAAAAACATTTCAAGTTGCCACTTTGGTGGTGGTGACTATATGATCATATATGATGTATGATGTTAGGTTCAAGAGTTGGATTTTGCTGAATTAGGAAAGACAGTGGTAATTATTTATTATTCATATTGGCTGCCATGCGAATGGAAAACCAAAGCATGCCTATATGCTTCCTCTTGAGTCACTTAAATAATTATCAGTATGACGCAAGTTGGCCTGCTGGCATGTGATAGTAGCTGTCTAACTATATGTCAGAATGCCAAAATTGTCTTGCAGTCAGATGTTCACACTGAATAAACTAACGTGCCACTGAAGGCCCTGATATACTCACAGCGAAGTTCTTTTTCGTTCTTTGCTTAGGGGTAAAAAGAAGTTCAAAATACATGACCAGCGATATACTAGTAAAGTCATGTCATGTTTATTTATAGAACTTTATACAATAGAATGCTTAAAAGTAAGCAGCTTTACAGAATTAAACATGAAAACCAGTGCCAGGGTCTCATTTCTTCAGAATTACAACTTCATTTTCTATTATAAAGCGGCTCTCCAGTGTGTTCTTGTTTTCACTCATAGACGTCCGACCTTGACAGACTGATCAGAAGAAATGAACGAGAGAAAACTTCCACGTCAAAGAAGGCGGAGCCTCAGCGCACACCTACCTAGTACATAATCGCCACGGACCAATGGTAGGTGTTTACCAGCCTTTGGCAAGCTGTTTCGAACTCCCAAAACGAACATCAAATGCACTTCATTTGGCCTGATTTTGTTTGAAATGACGTCACATCAGTTTGTTCTTCGATTTCGCTTGAAGTAGATCGGGACCTTAAAGGTGTTTACATGCAAAACAAAATGTAACCTGAAAAACATTAGGTGTTGATTGTTTTTTTGTTTTTGTTTTTTTAAGTGTATGAGCTCTCCACAATAAAAGAGTGCTGTTTTAAAGAGGTCATTTTATCAGAAATAAAATTTTCCCTTAACTCCTCTATTAGTTGTTACTCATTTTACATGCAAAAAGTGCATTTACATTGAATTCTTAAAGTCACCCTGAAATCAAAATATAAGTTTTTTAGCTTTTAGTATGAATATGTTAGCCTCAAGGTTATGAATAAGCTGGTGTGTTCCAAAACAATGACAAAATTCGCATTTAGGAGATATAAGCATTCAAAACAGTCTCTCACTTCCGCTAAAATGGATCACAGATTTTCATGACATCACATCGCACATCAGCTTCTCGTCAGATCTTCTGTCCAATCAAATGCTCTCTAGAATCTGCGGCTGAAATTGGTCACTTGTTCACACATTTACTAGTTTCTATATGGTGAATGGCACATAGTGCACTATATTGAGAATAGGGAATGATTCAGACAGTGTAAAAATGCTTTTCAAATGCTATTTTAGAGCGGATCATATCCACAAACCGCGAGATGGCTCAGACCACAAAAGGTATCAGACCCATTTGAATTCTGCACAGAATGCTGTATTTTAAAGTGATATATAGGGCATTAGGAGGATAAACGGTTACAGATTAAAAGGAAACAGGTTTTACCAAGTTTAACGGCTCTGGCCGAGCTGTGGTATAAATGAAACGCTATTGGCTATTTTTAAAAAGGGGTGGAGCTGTTCGATATGTCCCGCCCTGTCTTCCCATTTCAGTTGAAATTACGTCAACACATTGAATAATGCTGCGCGTTCCATGACAATTCAGTGGGTCTTTAAAGGTGCAGCTTCAAAAAAATGCTTTTTGGTCAT
Organism: Ctenopharyngodon idella; assembly: GCF_019924925.1. NCBI lineage: Eukaryota > Metazoa > Chordata > Actinopteri > Cypriniformes > Xenocyprididae > Ctenopharyngodon > Ctenopharyngodon idella. The sequence continues at coordinate 7,013,609 of NC_067237.1, forward strand.
TCTTTACACAATCGTAAAGGTCCTAAAAACGTCCTTTTAATATCCTAAACTCAAACACAAAAGGAACAATTTCAACAGTAAAGTTAGGATATCAGGAAAAAGCAATCACAGATGTACAAGATTTAGCCTGTAACAATAAAAGGGAAGTAAATGATGAGGTGCAATTTCTATTCAAACAGAATGAGGGATTCCAGTTTTTGGCATACGCATGTGAATTTTACAGGTTGAGTGCATATGTAAACATCTGGTTGTGTTTAAATCTGATACGAGCTTTGGACCAGAGATCAAGTCAAGAGTGCCAAGAAAAGCCTTGGCCAGCCAACTCTGTCCCGTAGACATCGGGCTGAGCTCTGGCTCAATAAGCCAACACACTTCATTTTACTGTAATCTCTGTTTACCACCACCACAAATTTATGTTTGGCCTAATGAGATCACTTTCATCCAAAATTATTATGCTAAAGCTATTAGCCAAATTTCTTTTTAGTTTAACAGGACTGATATTTAAGCAAAAGAGAACTAATGGCTATTTTCTGAAACCTAGTGAGTTCACATGCACTAATACAGTACGCATGCTGTGTCAGACAGACAGTAACTTGGCAATAATACTACTATAGAAAGACTGGTATTGTTGCATTTTTATTGCAGTATCGATTTGGTACCAAAGCAGTACTTTTGACACCCATACAGGTTATGATGCTGCCCTAGGGCCGGTTAGCACAGAATGCATTTTTTGCTGTTAAAAATGCGAGACGCAGGTCAGCAGAACGAAAAAAGCACAGGGTTTAGAGCAGTGGTGAGGCCACAAATCTCCCAAGTGGCTAGACTTTGGTGAAATAGGGTGGACTGCTATTTTTTTGTCTAATTAGAGCTGCACAATTCTGGATATTTTTGTTTAAAATAAAGATCATGACTCTCCCACTATTCAATAGACAACTAAAAATCATGTAATTTAGGTTCTGACAAAATGTTAATTGCTGCGGTCTATTTAAAAATATATTTAATTAATTGAAATTGATTATTAAAAAAAAATGGTTTGAATGGATGATTCAATAATCCACTTAAAGGGTTAGTTCACCCATAAATGAAATTTCTGTCATCAATTACTCACCGTCATGTCGTTCCAAACACGCAAGACCTTCGGTCATCTTCAGAACACCATTTAAGATATTTTTGATGTAATCTGAGAGGTTTTTTATTTCCCATAGAAAGCAATGAAATTACCACATTCAAGGTCCAAAGAAATAGTAAAGACATCGTTAAAATAGTCAACGTGACTACAGTGGTTCAACCTTTATGTTATGAAGTGATGAGAATACTTTTTGTGTGCAAAAACAAAACAAAAATAACGATTACATTTAACAATTTGCGGTTGTCATATGCAATTGACGTCTGTTCTACGTCTAAAAGCAGACTTATTTTTGGCCGGCATCACAAGCATGCGTGCTGCTCACATGACCAGCGTCAGCCAATACTGAGCCGGCGTTGTCAACACAACTCGCTGCAAAGTCTCTGCTCCGTATCTCTATCAAAGAACGCGACGGTAGCGTAACCAAACCCAGCCCATTTGATGTGAGTAGATTAAATCAATGGCCGGTAACATGCATACTGTATGCATATCTGAGTGTGGCATAACATACGTATTAGCGAATAATCAGAGTAATGAAAATTGCATGTAAACTGGAGTGAAGAGTTCTGCTCGTGTCATGTAAACATCTTACTGCGATTAAGACCTTACTCTGATTATGACAAATAATCGCATTATTGGTGCACGTGTAAACGTAGTCAATGACAAATACATTTTTAACAGTCACGTGTTGGCACCTACTGGTGTAACAATGTAATTGATATAATCTTTATATGCACTAAGGACACACACTGAACTCATAGCTCAGTTTAACTTCATTGTCATCAATTCATTTTGTAGAATTTGTTTACTTTGCTGTTTCTTTTTATTTCCAGACATTAATAGTATATTCTAGCAGCTTTGATTGGGTGGGCCAGCCATCAATCTGGGTGGGCCAGTGCCACCCTGGCCCTTATGTGGCCTCACCACTGGTCTAGAGATGTGTTTTTTAAAAGTCTAACTTCTTTGAACTTGAGCACCATGTCAAGCGCAAGAAGCAGCAAAAGACACGAGACACAAGTGCAACGTTTAAAAACGACCATATAGTGTGTGTTTAGATTGAAAAACAGTGCAAAAGTAGTGCAGTAGAATGGAGAAAACGTGTTTTGTATCAACGGCCCCTTAGAAGGTACCTCCCTACTGTATGTAGGCAGCAAGGCAGCTCACTAAAGTACATTTTGGAAGACAGTCAGTAGCTTTGTTTACATGCACCCAAACAATCCATTTATAATGAAATTGATTGCTCAATTGGATTTGAAAGGCCTTCATTAAATAATTTTCCTGAAAGGTACTTTGATGTACACATACCTAGTTTTGTTTTAAAAACAACAGGAAACAATGCTTGTCTAAGCAGAGCAAGGAGAGTGAAGGAGGGTGAGGAGATCTGCCTCAGCACTGTTCTGTCATTTCCAGACTAAGGCTTTTGGACTGAGAATTACAGAGATTGACTTACTCCTCTGTGTGACTCAGTTAAGAGTCAGCTGAAAATTAAACTGAACTAATTAGAACAACCACCTTTTCCCATTGATGGGGCAGGAAAAATTCTGTATTACCATGCATCTCAAAAGGATAGTTCCCCCAAAAATGAAAATGATGTCATCCTTATGTCATTCCAAACCTGCAATACTTTCTTTCTTCTGTTGAAATATGATGTATAATATCCACAGTGCTCTTTTTTTGATACAAGGACATGATATAAGCTCTATATTTTGATATAAGCTCCAAAACGGACATGATGTTACAGTACTTATTATAGTAATTACTTATAGTGTCTATGTATAAAAAAAAAAAAAAAAAAAATTCACCTTTATACAATGTTCTGTAAGATTAAATCTGATTTCCAGATTGAATAGTTTCTAGGAAAAATTCCAGACAATTATCTGACAAACTGTTTCTGGAAGCTGCTGTAAAACGTTACAAAACACCCTTGGTGACTTTCCCCGAGTCATAATTACAAATAATCTACTTGTTCCTGACTCATTAGAAGGTAAACAGATGTTAAAAATATCACAGTTGGGCAAAACATGCAAAGCCAAATCAAAGCTGACAATTGTGCCATTTACTGGCACTGGCAAAATCATGCACTGTTCGGAAATATTCATTTGATGTCCCACAATGTGGTTCGCACACGGACTAGCTGCCCAGTTTCATCATTCACACTGGGGTAAACATCTCACAATTCTAAGAAACGTCCCAAAAGAATTATGCTGAGAGCACGAACAAGAGCCAAGCTTGCACGTTGGACCACATACAGTACCAAGAGAATGACTTGTAACAAAGTTGTAACAAAGTTCCCAATTATTCCCTCAGAATTTACCTGTTATTTAAAAGACATACCATTCATGGAATATGAGTTTTGTCTATACCAAACCCATTTTTAATTACATAATTGTACAATTAATTACATAATTACAACCCTGTTACTGCATTTCCACAGCATGATGGGAAGTCAAATAAATACTTTAAATTTGAGATTTCATTTCAGTTTCTTAATATTTACATGAATATGTGTTGACAGCCTTCTTCAATTTTAACTATTCAGTCATGTTACCAGAAAAACAAACAATTTTTTTTCCCTCTAATTTAAAATAAACATAACCACATTTCAGCCTCCCAGCTTGCTTATGTTATATTTATCATATATCATATTTATTGTATTATTTTATTATATATTTATATTTCTTTAAAAAAAATGATGTATATGAGTACAAATGTAATAAAGTGCATTTTTTTTTACTTTTTTTTCATAATTCACTCTACAACAAAATATGCATCATGATTTTTGACAAGGTTTACATCATTACTATCAACACTTCAGAAAGTTCAAGAAATAAACTGTTCTGTCTATTTTATATATTGTCAAATTCTCAAGGATGTCATTAAACATGCTCTTAAATAATTCCTCGCAAACAACACTGAGGAAGACAGCTGAAAAAAAAACAAGCGGAGGTACACAGCTAAAGCTGTTATTAAAGTTTATTTAGGATTTTATTACGCGTTTCTTCAAAAAACACCACATGTATTTTGAAGCGTGACTGTTGTTAAGCAGCCGCAGGGCCAGTCTTTACATGTTTTCTGTTGTTCATGTGGGTTTAAAATATGTGTCACACATAACCAAAGGGAAATGAGAAAAAGGGCCAGGAATAAATCTGATTAAATGAATCTCTCATAGAAACATGTGATAATTTCTTTAAGGTTTGGTGGGGAAATAGGGAAAGTATTCAAAACCACAAATAAAGTACATAATGACCCTTACAATAAGAACTGTGTCTGTACATGATGCAGTGCTGGTATCAGATGGCAATACCACACTGATCACCACATTGACATACCATAGGTTTTTGGGTGAATCTTACAAAAAAAAACTGTCAAGCAATGTCTGGGTCACATTTCACCTTGAATTGAAAAGAAAGAACAAATATTTTGACACTATTATTATTCCCCACTATTCTTGTGATACTATTTTTATTTCCCATTTCCAGGCAGTCCACTTTTAAAGAAAAAAAAGTAAAATTATAAAAAATTTTATTACTTTCACATTTGCATTACAGAAATGAGAATTAGAGAAGGAAAGAACTCATAATAATAATAAAATAAAATAAAAACCTTAATTTCACTTTAGTAACTTTACAATAAAGTCTCATTTGTTAAAGGTGGGATAAGTAGATTTTGAACAACGCTGTTGGACATTGTTGATATTTGAAATCAACCCAAACAAACCCACCGCTCTCTTCATTGCTCCGCCTCCAAAAATCACACTCGAATTCTAACCACCATGCTCCGAGTCGATCTCGAACCATGGCTTGTACACTGCTGCTATGTGAGGCGAGTGCACTATCAATGACGCTAAACACCTCATTCTCTAGCGGATGTCAGAGTGCAGTGGTTTAACTGCAAAACTCTCACTGTCTGGCCACTGTTACACATGCAATGCGAGTGGATGTCTGTTTATCACAGCTGACGCACAACAAAATGCTTCATGCTCGCCGTTGATGAACGAATGACAAGGAAGCACAAAAAATGAACGTACAGTACACAAGAGTAAATACAAAGTGTTCGTTGTTAGTCGCAAACAGCACAGCAGCTCGAGACAATCAAAACCCAGTGTTACTCACATGAGAAGCGGGATGAAAGCAGCCTCCGCTGTTTTCAGGCCTTCCCGCTTAGCTCTCTCCAGCGCTGGAAAGCTTTTCTAATATAAACCGGGTCCTAAAGCGCTTGCCCAGTCATAAACCTTCATTCCAGTGATATTCTTTTGAGCTCTTTTGTATTGCGTCCCATCTCTTGTTCTGCAGTTTTTTTTCTTATTTTCAAATCTCCCTCTTGCTTGTTCTCTCTCCTCAACCGTCATACGCCCCCTAATGCTGATTGGTTAGACGTTTGTTGTTGATGTCGACCCGACTAACCTCCAAACAGTGTATTTGAAATTCTACCTTTAATATAAGTTAACTATCAATGAACAATACTTTTACACCATTTACTGTACTGATCTTAGTTAATGTTAATAGCAAAATTTACTAATGCATTTTTTTTAATTAAAAGTTGTTTATTAACATTAGTTGATGCACTGTAACATGAACAATCAATGAACAGCAGTATTTTTATTAACTAATATTAACAAAGATTGATAAAAGTTGTACAAACCCGATTCCAAAAAAGTTTGGACACTGTACAAATTGTGAATAAAAAAGGAATGCAATAATTTACAAATCTCATAAACTTATATTTTATTCACAATAGAATATAGATAACATATCAAATGTTGAAAGTGAGACATTTTGAAATGTCATGCCAAATATTGGCTCATTTTGGATTTCATGAGAGCTACACATTCCAAAAAAGTTGGGACAGGTAGCAATAAGAGGCCGGAAAAATTAAATGTACATATGAGGAACAGCTAGAGGACCAATTTGCAACTTATTAGGTCAATTGGCAACATGATTGGGTATAAAAAGAGCCTCTCAGAGTGGCAGTGTCTCTCAGAAGTCAAGATGGGCAGAGGATCACCAATTCCCCCAATGCTGCGGCGAAAAATAGTGGAGCAATATCAGAAAGGAGTTTCTCAGAGAAAAATTACAAAGAGTTTGAAGTTATCATCATCTACAGTGCATAATATCATCAATTCAGAGAATTTGGAACAATCTCTGTGCGTAAGGGTCAAGGCCGGAAAACCATACTGGATGCCCGTGATTTTCGGGCCCTTAGACGGCACTGCATCACATACAGGAATGCTACTGTAATGGAAATCACAACATGGGCTCAGGAATACTTCCAGAAAACATTGTCGGTGAACACAATCCACCGTGCCATTCGCCGTTGCCGGCTAAAACGCTATAGGTCAAAAAAGAAGCCATATCTAAACATGATCCAGAAGCGCAGGCGTTTTCTCTGGACCAAGGCTCATTTAAAATGGACTGTGGCAAAGTGGAAAACTGTTCTGTGGTCAGACAAATCAAAACTTGAAGTTCTTTTTGGAAAACTGGGACGCCATGTCATCCGGACTAAAGAGGACGAGGACAACCCAAGTTGTTATCAGCGCTCAGTTCAGAAGCCTGCATCTCTGATGGTATGGGGTTGCATGAGTACGTGTGGCATGGGCAGCTTACACATCTGGAAAGGCACCATCAATGCTGAAAGGTATATCCAAGTTCTAGAACAACATATGCTCCCATCCAGACGTCGTCTCTTTCAGGGAAGACCTTGCATTTTCCAACATGACAATTCCAGACCACATACTGCATCAATTACAACATCATGGCTGCGTAGAAGAAGGATCCAGGTACTGAAATGGCCAGCCTGCAGTCCAGATCTTTCACCTATAGAAAACATTTGCCGCATCATAAAGAGGAAGATGTGACAAAGAAGACCTAAGACAGTTGAGCGACTAGAAGCCTGTATTAGACAAGAATGGGACAACATTCCTATTCCTAAACTTGAGCAACTTGTCTCCTCAGTCCCCAGACGTTTGCAGACTGTTATAAAAAGAAAAGGGGATGCCACACAGTGGTAAACATGGCCTTGTCCCAACTTTTTTGAAATGTGTTGATGCCATGAAATTTCAAATCAACTTATTTTTCCCTTAAAATGATACATTTTCTCAGTTTAAACATTTGATATGTCATCTATGTTGTATTCTGAATAAAATATTGAAATTTGAAACTTCCACATCATTGCATTCCTATTTTATTCACAATTTGTACAGTGTCCCAACTTTTTTGGAATCGGGTTTGGAATAAAAATATATTGCTCATTGTAACATTAACTAAAGTTAACAAAATATACCTTAAAGTGTTAGTCTATTTTCTTATCTTTCTCCTTTTGATTTTCAAGTGAAATACGACCTAGACATTTTTGCATGATTCACCCATTTGCAGTACATGGTATTCCAAGGTACTTCAAATAATATCATGGTGCTCTGTTGTAAAGAGTGAAAATGTGCAGACATGACCTTATATAGATATTTCTACCCAATCTGACCCGTAGTTCTATTTACAAAACATACAATACACTTCAAATGTTTTCCCCTCCTCCAAGTTTTTGGCACACCCAACTCGGGAACTTGAGTATCAAAATTATCCCAGAGCTTCCCAGTGGTAATTACGACTTGAGAGGGCGTTCATGTGCAATTTTTAGGAAAGTGGAAACTTATATTTATAATAATTCCGTTAGCACATGAAGGCAGCATTAAAGCAGCTGGTGCCACACCAGATACTGACTACTTTTGATATGGGGGTCCCTTTGTTCAGGGACTAGTTATTCTGTTTCTGTTCAACAAATGTCTGTAAAACTTGTTGAACTTATGTCTCAGTTGTTGAATCTTTATGTTCACACAAATATAACCAATTCATTCCTACCTTTTTCATCTCTCTATCTATAATGTTTTTTTTTCTCTCTTTTTCTAGCAGGAGCAGGAACATTTTGAGAAATGCAGATTCACAGCATGTGGTGCCACAGACGGGAAAGGGAGCAATTTGGCCTGTCTTGGGCAATCATCTGAGATTTACCATCCAACAATGGTTTGATCTATCCTCCATGGTGGTTGGGCATGTGTGTGTGCGCGTGCACGCTTTTGCGCATGCGCTTGTTTTTTTTTTTTGCATGAAATGTTCTGTAGCTCATGTTTTAATACTTCTTTTTTTGGTCTTTTTTTTCTCCTGCTGTCTCCCCTAATTGCCGCAAATATGAAAGGAAGAAACTTTTTCAGCATTCAGCAATTTGGCACTTATCCATATGACTGTTTAACAAGCCAACACTGTCTCATAACGCTTTCTGAACACAGGGAAACGTGCCACATGAAGCCAGTTCAGTAAAACATTGGTAATTTCCTCAACAGACCTAACCAGAAAACCTATAAATACCCATCACAGCATTTATAAAACTGTTTCCCTAGGTTTATGATGGGTTTTGGAAATTTATTTCGCACTTTCAGAGCTACATCATGGTTGTAGAGAAGTAAAAGTGCCATATTTCCTTGATTATTTTGCTGCTAGGGCATATGGGACCTTGGAGTAGGTCCACTCAGAAAGTAACTGGATCAAAACTCCTTCAGCTCGTGCCATTTCATCTCCACATGGCCCTGATCACAACTGGTCAGACCGTGGTCCACCTCCAAAGCAAACACATTAGGCAACATTGAGAAACGGCCAAGTACGCTGCAGGTATTGGTTTACCAAACAGATATAGAGCAAAAGGAAGAATGCTAGAGCGCTCTCTCTCTGAACTAGAGATGAAGTGCTAAAATGTGTTTCCTTATCCCTCGGCAAAGCAAGCAGGTTTGGGACTTCATTTCAGGGATGAGCTAAGCCAGGCCTGGTTCTACGTGGGAGCTTAAGCACCCGCAAACGAAAGCAAGAACACCCTCAGTTGGTACTGTCATAATATCAAATTAACGAAACAGATTTGGCAAACGCTCCAGAGCATTTGTGTTTGCACTCTGGAGAATGTCAAATGTTTCTATTAACAACGTGTTTTTGCAGAGGTGAGCAATGTAGCCAATCACAGACGTGTTTGTTGATCTCTTGAATACAATCGCTAATCAGAGGTGTTTCATTTAGTTAGAATCCACTCACAGGTTTTTATTCAGTTCTGAGTTCTGCACGCTTGCCAATCCTCTCATTAAAGGATTAGTAAACTTTCAAATGAAAATTACCCCAAGCTTTACTCACCGTAAAGCCATCCTAGGTGTATATGACTTTCTTCTTTCTGATGAACACAATCAGAGAAATATTAATAAATATCCTGACGCATTCCAAGCTTTATATTGGCAGTGAGCGAGGATCAACAAGTATGACGAAAGAGTCTCCATCCACATCCATCCATCATAAACATATTCCACACGGCTCCGGGGGGTTAATAAAGGCCTTCTGAAGTGAAGCGATGCATTTGTGTGAAAAAATATCCATATTTAACAAGTAAAATATCTGGCTTCTGCCAGACCGCCTTCCGTATTCAAGTTACGAAGAAAGTGTAAACTGGCATCACGTCAGTTAAGTTTTTTCCGTAAGCTGAATAGGGAAGGCGTAGGATGTAGCATAAGCGTTTTGAACTGCGAGAGTTTTACACTTTCTTCGGAAGTAGAATACGGAAGGCGGCCCGGTGGAAGCTAGATATTTTACTTCATAACTTGTTAAATATGGATTTTTTTTTTTTTACACAAATGCATCGCTTCGCTTCAGAAGGCCTTTATTAACCCCCCGGAGCCGTGTTTATGATGGATGGATGTGGATGGAGACACTTTCTTCAGCTTACTACCATTATAAAGCTCGGATGCATCAGGATATTTATTAATATTTCTCTGATTGTGTTCATCAGAAAGAAGAAAGTCATATACACCTAGGATGGTTTGAGGGTGAGTAAAGCTTGGGGTAATTTTCATTTGAAAGTGAACTAATCCTTTGACAAAGTGTAGACATTACGCAAGTAAGAGATTCATTGTGCAGTGTAGACAACTTCATTGATTATAACGGAACTTTGTGAGATGAGTGACAGCATTTTAGTAATTATAAAGGGAACACTCTTTGCTCACTTTCTAGGCTATATATATACTGCTAATGCAGGGGTGTCCAAACTCGGTCTTGGATGGCCACTGTCTTGCAGAGTTTAGCTCCAACACACCTGCCTGGAAGGCCTTGATTACCTGGTTCAGGTTTGTTTAATTGGGGTTAGAGCTAAACTCTGCAGGACAGTGGTCCCCTGTGGACACCCTTGTGCTAAGAGGACCGACGGCCAATTACACGCTGCAAAGTTACGGAAGTTACATCTAAATATTAATGTGGGACTCACTCTCAAAATTGCCATTAATGACATTGTGATAACCACAGCATGGGACAAAAATATGTCAAAATAGATACACATTAAGCAATGTAAATGTATAATAATAGATAGAAAAATATTCAAATTTTCCTATCAATATTTTTGAATATATACCGCAATTATTTGTAAAGGTAATGACTTGTAAATAATCTTAAATGTCTTATTGTACATTGCAATTCTTATGGTAAAGCAGTTGCTTACACATGTTGCTGCACTTTACTAGAGCACCCTCACTAATTTCAGTAGCACCATCAGTAATTTGAGCTAAGCTAAGTGATGTTGACACATCCAGAACTGTCAACGCTTCCACTCTACTAAAAGTGAGAAGAACCATTAGAGACTAAATTACTGCTAACACATACTGTAGTAGCTGAAAGCAGAACAAAAGCATAAGAAACAATAGACCAAAAAGAGCAAAGTCCATTTTACGCTCGTCTGATTTCCCTAACATGATGGAATACCTCTAATAACGATACAAAACACGCTGGAACAAACAGTCCAGGGTGCCAATATACTAAAACAAAGAAACCGGAGATCCACACATGTACATACACACACAGACACAACCGATGAGTGATACAATTCACATTCCTCATCCATCTTAACTCTTCATCGCCTACTACAATAACCATAATGCTGCCCAGATCTGCTTTGAAATCCCCCATAAAGAAAACAGGAGAAAATAAGCTGCATGGCTGTTTCAAGAGAAATATGAAGAGTGTCATGTCTAACAAAGATTACAGCAGTTTTAATGTGCATGCTAAAACTACTCTCTGTTTCTGCATTCACCCCTAAATCAACACCATTAGACATCAAAGCACCACTTCTGTACCATTCACTGCATTCAACAATAAATCTCACAGTAATAACTATTTTATTATGTGAGAAAAAAAAGACCTGCCAGTGGTATGTAATATGCAATGGTGCATTTTAACGATAAGATAATAAGATGATAAGAAGCTATTAGTGCAGGGTTATGGATAACGTGTACTGACATATACTTGATAGCTATTCACGAAGACTTGTTCCTTCATTCTGAATGCATTATTTTTAGTGATGGCCTATGTAACTATGCACTAGACTTTTTTCAGCATCTCACGCCATGACCAGCACATTTTTAAAAGTGTGTTTATTAGTTTGGTGCTAAATTAAAAAGTTTTACATATTAACATAGATGCAAACTCCTTGCCTTTCAGTGACAACTCGCCTTTTTGAGATCAAAATAGGTCACATATGGGATTTTCAAAGATCCAATGAGAAAGTGTTTTTATGGGGGGCCTCAATCGCTCCCAAGGCACCACAGAAAAATGGCTGCACACTGGTCCAGGAGTGTGTGTCCACAGTTTGCAGTGTGTGTGTGTGTGTTCATACACACTGCTCCTAATGTGTGTGCACTAACTTGGATGGGTTAAATGCAGAGGACAAATTTTTGAGTATGGGTTACCATAGGGTGAATTCAGGTTGATTGGGACACTTTTTCCCAATTCATCTCAATGGCAAAAAGTGTCCAAATCACCCTTAATTGATGAATCTAGTAGCATTTTAATGCATAAACATGTAAATGCCCACCTCACTAGTCAGACCCACTGTCCCATGGATCTTAGCAATGTGTCCCAGCAACCAAGGGTTCTTCTGACCCACATTTCTCAGCGTGGACAGGAAGGGAGTGAGAGAGGCAGGGCTTGCCTGAGCCACGTTCACCAACACACCCAGGGCAGTGTCACTGAGATCATTGTCACTGAGGTAACCAATAAACGATGGTACCAAAGATGATAAAACCTGAGGAGACAAAAAGACAAGAGTATTCTCAGAAGGGCAAAATCATAAGACCTGTTTCATATTGCACATAAAGCATGCAGCATGACAACGGGCCGAAGAAATAGGACAGAAAGAGATGCATGAGGTGGAAAATTTTGTTTTCTGCTGTTCTTGGAAGAACACAAAGACAAGCTATCTGGAAACTTCACATTGGGGATGTAATAAAAATAGTAAAAACACCACAAACACACTCATTTGGTCCTGAACCTTTCTTTCATCAGAGTTCCCTTATGGTTCTGATCGTGCTGGGTAAAGAACCACTGCACTCTGGTTGGTTGAGTTCAGTGCCGCCCACCTATTAACCAGAGTCCCTGGTTCCTATACAAGCTTGCGGGATTTTTTTTTTATGGAGATAGTAACAGAGAGACAAAAAAAAAAAAAGTAGAGCAGAAGGAAACTTGTAATCATCCTCCCACTATGGACAGTTTTTCAAGATTTATCTACATCCGTTACAACAAAGCAGTGATGACCTTCAAAAAGAACAGTGACTCACAAAAGAAATACAGATCACCAGTGACATCTTGTGTGTTCGATAACATCTTTTATCATGTCTTACAAACTGTAGTGATGACCAGAGGCATATGAGCCACATGAGTCATATGAGCTCTTTTCTCCACTAAGAAATTAATCTAACGATACCCTTTTAGCAAGGATTTGCTTAATCCTCTCATTGTTCAATGTGAAACCTTTGAACTGGCAGTGGTGGAGAGGAGATAGAGAAGATCTGGTGGGGCTGGGAGGGCGGAAGACAGGACGTCCTGTGAGAATCAGGATTCACAGCCTCTGGAAGGATGTAAAAACCACTGACTAATCTTAATTAATCCCATTTGCTTCCAAATCCATATATAAAGTACCAGTGATGGGGGAGAAAGGGCCTGGGGAATCCCCTCTTTGAAATGACTTCTGATGTAAAATAGATGCAAAGTTATTGATCCACCCGTTTGTTTGTTTTTTATCCATCAATCCATCCTTTAAAAAAAAAAAAAAAAAAAGCTATTATAAATTTTCTATGCTAGTCTATGCTGGTATGTACTGGTTCAGTGTTGTTCCAGCTGGCAGACTGCATGACTGCATGGGGACTTGGTTCTATGAATTGGTTGTTGATTTTGATCTCTGCAAAAAATGCTTTTCTTACTTAGAGTTGTCATCTTGTTTCTAGTACAAATATCTAAAAATTCTTAAATCAAGAAGCATTTTCTAAACAAGTAAAAATTATTGTCTTGTTTTCAGAAAAAAATAAGTTAAAACTAAGTGAGTTTTTCCTTAAAACAAGCAAAATAATCTGACAATAGGGTAAGCAAAATAATCTTATTTCAAACCAAAAACAAGATTTTTTTGCTTAATTATCAAAAACTCACTTAATTTTTATTTTTACTTGTCTAGAAAATGCTTCTTGATTTAAGAATTTTTAGATATTTGGACTGGAAACAAGACAAAAAATCTAAGTAAGAAAAACATTTTTTGCAGTGTGGTTTAATGAGTAGACATGATGATTTTCACATCATTTTGAAGCAAAAATTCTAGCCTTCAACATTCAGTACTCATAAGTCTTGTGGACACATATTCAGTATGTTTTGTGGCCTTATTTCAGTGACTTAAATTTTTTGTTTTTTCAATAACCACGCATAAACGTTATTCTCTCAAAAATACAAACATGTACATGCCTTTTACGCAAAAGAGCCAATCGCTGATTGATAAAGTCATTGTGTCACTGCAGCTGCCATTAGAGGCTCAGGTTCCCATAGAAAGGACGGCTTAGGACGGCACATGCACATTGGCTCACCTAGCCTGAAAAATAAGCTTTTTTAACGCTATTTGAGCATAAGAAACAACATGTATGGGCCAGTTCATGTAAAGATTTTGTTATTGATTTTAAATATGTTATTTAATTGTGAGTTAGCCGAGTAGTTTGAAATTTCAGGATTCCCCCATTCAGTTAGATAGGACTTGGTCTTGGATGCCCGAAATAGCTGCCCGGAAGCATTGCAAATATGGCCACAGAGTGAACAGACTTTCCTTGAAAGGGACTTCGATACAGTGTAATGACACTTTTGCCATTTATATGTTTAAAAGCAACTGAAAAAAGTACAAATGTCAGGGCATGTCAAAACTTCTCCAGGGCCCCAAAAACCCTCAGACCCCAGAGAGTTAAGCAGACTAAATGAATGGTTATGGCATTTTGATTAAACATTACAAGGTCAAAAACATTTTTAAAAAAAAATTAAAAAAAATCGAATCATATGCACGGATGAATTGCTCACAATAAGCTGTATAACATGCATAGAGTGAGTCAGCAGATTCCAGATGCTCCAAAACACTATAGAAGCCAGGGTGGAACCCCCAGATGGTTCAGGATGCATGGCAGAGCTGAAGATTACCACGGCGGAGCAAAAGACCACCACAGCCGAGCAGACGAAACTGACCCTTGATTAGCAAGTTGACTGGCAGATAACTGGAGTGTCAGCTGACAGGTGGATATCTGGAGTGCCGGCTGATTTGCTAACGTCTGGAAGGTCGGTGGACTTGCTGACCTTTGGAGGGCCAGCTGGGTGACAGCGTCTGGAGTAAAGACCACGGCCAACCTGGCAAAACAGACAGAGCATATAGAGAGAACATAAGAGCGGCCGTTGTGGTTGAGATGAGAAAGCTAAGATCGGCCTCCATGACCGTGACGGAGGAGGTTAGATTGGCCTCTGTGGCCGTGACGAGGGAGCTATGATCAGCCTCTGTGGCCGTGACAAGGGAGCTATGATCGGCCTCCGTGGCCGTGACGAGGGAGCTCCCACCTCCCCCTCTTTGGGAGACCTCTTCTTTCTTCTTTTTGCTGGAATCCATGTGGTACTCGAACTAAAGAAAGAGTAGGATTCTGGGCTGAGCTCTGGGACTGGAGCAGGCTCATGGACTGGAGATATATTGCTCCAATGTGCAGTTGTTAGCATCCCAAGGCATCTGAGAACACACTGGTTCATCTAAGCCCCCATGAAAGATTGTTATCAATGCCACATCGTCTAGAAAAATTTTGGAAGACAGATCCCAGAATTCCTCTGCATATTGCCCAATCAGGCGGCCATTTTGGGAGAGGGAGTATAACAGGTTGATAGGGCGGAGTAGAATGCTCATGCTGATGTCTGTTTTTAAGGGTCTGGTCTTCTGTTACGGGAATATTAGACTCACGACAGATGGATAGTGAAAATATGGGGAGAGTTTATTACAGCAGATGAGCAGTTGATAGAACAGGTAAGCAATGCAGATTTACAGCAGTTCGTGGAGATAATTGGATGGTTACTGAGTTCACTGTTTAGCAGGTTGCAGTGGAGATCATGGATGAGAAGAGAGTGGACCAATGAAGCACTCATCTCATCTTGATAGCGGTAATATGACAGGTAATCTTCATGCTCACACAGGTAGACAAACTGAAAACGCTGGAGACACGAATGAGAAGAAAAACGCTGGGGATTGGCTGGAGAAATGTAGAAGCTTTGAAAATGCAGGTAAGAGTCTTCGCTCAAAACGAGACCAGGCAATGTGGGTATCCGAGGTGTGTGCTTTCATCTGTGAGGTGATGAAGTGAATAGCTGAATGAGTGCAGGTGAGAACCAGGAGGGATGCTGGGAAATGTAGTCCAGAGTGTGAGTGAGGGAGTGAAGCAGTGAAGGAGGACCGGTATAGTTTAGTCAACATGTCTCATAGTCTTTCCTAATCATACAACTATTTAAAACACCCAATGTGTTAATGTGGGTATTTTCACTGATGAGCTGCTTCATATGCATGTGCTGTTACCCAATCCAAAATTAACTCCTCATGACTACTGTATTCTTTACTTCTGACTTTGCAGATCTGCTATCTGCAAGCAGGCTGCCTCTCAATCCCCCTCAAAAACATTCAAAATGTAAAAAAACAGATGACTGTTCTGTTTCTGTCAGAGACACGCTAGAGACACGAATTAGAGGAAAAACGCTGGGGATTGGCTGGAGAAATGTAGAAGCTTTGAAAATGCAGGTAAGAGTCTTCACTCAAAACGAGACCAGGCAATGTGGGTATCCGAGGTGTGTGCTTTTATCTGTGAGGTGATGAAGTGAATAGCTGAATGAGTGCAAGTGAGAACCAGGAGGGATGCTGGGAAATGTAGTCCAGAGTGTGAGTGAGGGAGTGAAGCAGTGAAAGAGGACCGGTATATTTTAGTCAACAGTCACTTTAGTCAATTCATTGGTATTTAACAAATTTGACTGTCTTTGGCTGCGAACAAGCTAAGTCCATATGTGCTTTTTTTTTGTTGCAAAAAACGCTATTCCACCTCTTTGGACAAGACATAGTAAACAGTTGCAAAATCACTACTGTCATGTCTGTATCATATTCAGGTCAAAGTGTTTACAGGGGACCCAGGTTCAATTGTGACCCACGGTTGTTTCCCGATCCCACCCTATCTCTCTCCAGTCACTCTTCACTGGCCATTCTGAATAAAGGTAAAAGTAGGGTTGCTCAGATTGATCGGTTACCGATCGCTATTGGCTTTGAAAGGTTTGATCCATAGTCTCTATAAAGGCAGATCTCAGAAACCGATCTCATGTTGACGATGCATAAAGACATGCGCCTGCCGTGAGAGGTTTGGCATAAAATGTACATTTCTAGTATGTAGTTCTTCTAAATTTTGAAACATCTTGTTTAGATAAAAATCTCTTTAAACAGGATTAAAACTTGCAGCTCGATAATTGAAAGCCGGCTCATACGCACGCCGTCATTCATCTTGAAATCATATGAATCGATTTGTTCTGATAGGATTTTGCTGGCAAAGGGAAGGTGTTGTTTAGAGGTTCTGTGAAACGAGCTGGTATTTCTGAATGGGCTGAAGCTGGGATTTAATGTGTTTGAAGCAAAAGTATTTGATGAATGTATACTGTGTGAGGACAGCATTCGCTCAATATTGTTATCAGGGAGGTGGCGTTTAGCGGCTTTTGCATCTGAAAGTCTTCAAATATCTTTCGATATTTCGTAAGGCTGTAACCATATACTTCTGATTAGTGATAAAAGTTTAATCCATCCATTTAATCATCCACTGAAAATCCCATTTTGTTGACCACTAATCTTAATATTGGGTTGACCATGACCTTTTTCCTCAGTGTCTATGATGGTTATGGTCCTGGACTCTGGGCTTGAGGAATGACAATATGAATTCTTGAAAGTACTGTAAAACCATTTTCCTTTGATTTCCCATTTCCTGTTTCTGTAAATGAAAACGAATGGAAATGACAAAAGAATGCCAAATTATAAGAAAATGTCTCATAGTCTTTCCTAATCATACAACTATTTAAAACACCCAATGTGTTAATGTGGGTATTTTCACTGATGAGCTGCTTGATATGCATGTGCTTGTTACCCAATCCAAAATTAACGCCTCATGACTACTGCATTCTTTACTTCTGACTTTGCAGATCTGCTATCTGCAAGCAGGCTGCCTCTCAATCCCCCTCAAAAACATTCAAAATGTAAAAAAACAGATGACTGTTCTGTTTCTGCCAAAAGTGTGGTTTCCTCTTTTCCTGTAAATTTGTCTTCACTGAGAGCCGTGGGGGGCCACCCGGTTATAATGTGTTTGCTTATATTTCCCTATCCGTTTAGCGGCTGCTACAGTATAGGCAGAGGCGTCAACCATCAAACTGTTTTACCGTGTTTGACCTTGTGCTGCAGCTGTCTGCTTTAAAATAAATGCTAAATCACTCACTCTGTACTCATTTGTGTACCTACCCCTCCACTCCCTTGGTGACCTTCAAATTCTTTTTTCTGTTATCCAGAATAACTCACCTTGACCAGAATTCCTCCCCAAATACCACTTTCATTCTTTCACTCACTCATCTACCACTTCCTCACTCACCAGGGGGTGAAGGTCAGAGATCATCTGTAGTAGTCTGAGCAGGTGCTGTCTGCCGGCCTGGTCCAGCTGGGACATCATCGCCGTCAGCTCACGGATGTGCTGATGGATAGGCTCTGGCTGTCGTGGATATACGGATGGCAGCACTCTCAACAGCATGGCATTACCTATTAAAACCAACAATCAATCAATACAGCAAAATGACCATGGTAGCCATAATCTATGCCAAAATGCCATAGTTATTGTTACTAATATACACACACATAAATGTAAACATAAATAAATAAATAAACAACATCCAACAAAGTCCAAAAAATTTGGACTGTGGTGGAAATGTGCATGTCATTTCCCCTGCAAATTGAGTGAGGGCGGATTCATTTTCTGAGCCCTTTTCTTGATCATAATGCACTGTTGGAGCATTTTCACAGACTGTGATGGCACGTTTCCACAGTTAACATCATAAATCTAGCAATGTTTTTCTCCCGGAATAGTTTTGGCATGATAATGAATCAATCATTAACATGCCAATCGATGTAATCAATCTCTTGATATTTTTCAATGTTAAAGTATTTGGTCTTGGCAGACTAGGTCTGCTACACATGCTGCTGCTCCAGAGCAAGTATGGACTTGCTACTGCCATTAGATAAACAGGCACGTTGCTGTGAGCATGTAAGATTTGCTGCTGCAGCATGGACAGACAAACCGTTATAGGCAGGTGGAGCTGGGGAAGGTGGAGGGTTTCAGAGGAAGGAACTAAGACTAGCCTACAGTTAACACTGTATCAGATTATTTAAATGTCGAGCAAGCAATCTCATTGGCTGCAGAATCAGCAGAGGTCAGCTTACTAAGTAGTAATGGCATGATTGCTTGCAGACTGCATATAAAGTACCTATTAGCTTGCACCATCTGTATCTGTTTCATGACTGGACTAGATATTTAATGCTGCTGAGTGGGTGTTTCTAATGATGGCAAATTTGACATCTTTCTCTCTTTTGACCAATGTAATTATTTTTTCCTCTTTTGTAAAGTCATAAAAACACTATCCTGGATTTTTTTTTCTTTTGCTGTTGGAGCAAATGGGAACCCAAAAATTGTATTTGTAAGTTTCCTTTCACTACTTTATAAGTTTAGACAACTAAGATAACTTCTGAGAACCCCAGAAATGTGAAAAGGGTCCATTAAATCACATCCTCATCTGGAAACAATCTATAACGTCCTAAAGGTGAATGTGAGCACAAGAAAGATCTTGGTTTGTAGTTTGAACACAGCAAGGATACATTGGAGCTCTATGAAATACATGTGGGAACATCATGTTGCTAGATCATGGAGTAAAGGGGTGAATGAATGGCACCAGAACCAATAAAAATCACAGCAGAAGGTTTAGCATGAGGTAGCAACCTCTGAAAAATGACAGTTATGACAAACATGTGACACATTTCATTGGACAACAGACAGTAAGTACTAAAAAATTCAGACAGTAAGTACTAAAAATTCAAAAAAAAAAAAAAAAAAAAAAATCTAATTTGTGTGCAGTAGAAAATGATTGTGTAAAACTAAATTTGCAACTTTTTTTCTTTCTTTATTATATAGCTGTCACAATTATGGACTTCTAATTTGTTATTCTGTTCTGTTAGTTCCTGTTTTGCCTACTCCGATTAGTTCCCGTTTCATTGGTTAATGATTATCTCCTTGTTTGTGTCTATGTATTATTTACACCTGTCAGTCATTGTGTTCATCTTGTATTTAAGTTCCCTGTTATGTTCATTCATTTTGTAGGTTCTCGCCTATTGTATTACAATGTTTTGTATTCTCCCTGTGTTATCATTAAAGACTGTTTTATTCGTAATGCTTTCACCTTGCGCTTTCATACAGCCTAAGTCCTTGACAACAGCAGAGTAGAAGATAGACAGGAAGCGAAGTGGAAGAGAGAGGGGGAAAGGATCGGAAATTACCACAAGTCGGAAATCGGGAGCAACTACGAGGCTATCACTCCAACACAACTGTTTTTGTGGAAGAAAAAAAAAAAAGTTACGTTTTAAGTAAAGATTGTGCAACATCGCCCCAAAAACATTTCCTCAGATCTTATGTAATGGACCTTTGAAAAGTTTACTGGAAGATTATGGTAAACAGAGTGACATTGATCAATTAGTCTACTAATTTCTAAGACCCAGCTGTAACTAATACTCTGATTTAGTGTCATGCACAATTTTAAATTTTTAATCATCCACATATCTGCTAAAAAATGGCATGTCATCAAAAACTAAATATGGTAGGAAACTCCCACCCAACAGACACACATCTAATCTCTGCTCTGGCAAGCCATCTAAGTCAGGGCGGTCAGTTAGCAGACATAATTCTGTAAAGGAGATGTTTCGTCTGGCTCAGGGGGGACATTTAGGCTTGCAGAAGACCTGCCCACCTGTTTCTACATACAGCGGGTGGTGTTAATGAAGGATTAGTGTAATACATAACCTTCCATAATAAGACGGCTGGGGAAACGTTACTGGCCTTAGACAGTTAACAGGAAATACTGACAATCTTTCATTCACTTTCAAAGACCACATGTGATAAGTAATTTAATCTTTGCCAGGTGCTTTGGAAGAAGATATCTTTATATTTTTAGAGAAATTTCAACCTCTAATGAGTACAGAGGGAGTGTTTGGTAAGCTAGTTTGACATCAGATTCATTATTTTTTGCAAGTCCATTTTGCCAAAAAAATTACATTAGGGGTTCCAAGTGATACAGTTTTTATGTTATATGGCACTAAATTTATTGCATATATATATATAGCCTCCTGAAAAAAAAAGCATTGTTGGTCACCAGCATAAGGTATGTTCTGCATGCTGGGACTAGCATGGGATGCTGGTTGCTGGTGAAGTGGGAGTGCTGATGGGTTTTGCTTGAGATGAGTAAAATATTAAATATATATATCACTTTTTTAAGAAAATCAAACATGGTTTGTTTTATTTTCATATCACTGAATCTATCACTAATAGTTTACAGGATCCATTTTTATAATTGATGCCGTTAATGTGTTTGAAGTTGACTTACAAGCCTTTCACTCAGAATGTGTTCCAGACAACAATATTTACCTACAAATATTGTAGATAAATCATTTTAAAACTCTTTAAAATGAAACTGGAAAAGTTGGAAAGTGTAACCATAATTTCGAAACACTACATTTGTTAGCGGCATATGACTGATCTAACACAATTCACTCTTCGCGAGGAGTTTGATTGACAGGCTGAATCCGCCATTTTGTCCAACAAACAAACCAGACAGGAGAGTTAGTAGACTAATGTTGGTGAACTTTAACTTGAAAAATTGTGTGTATTGAAATCTTTCTGTAGTTGAAACAACATACCTTCTGATGTTCATTCATGTTTATTTCATGCTATAGCTTGTAGGAAGAGATGATCGGTTCACATGCCGCTTGAACTGAGGCGCTACATCGATCTGTTATGAGTCACGACACATTAAAGAGTGCCAAAACCATATTTACGGTTTGAATTTCTTAAAAAATGTCAAAATTTGAAAGCTGAGACTTTTTCATACCAAAAGTAACCTGCTCTGTCTCGTCTGTCGGTGCATTGTCAGTGTCCTCTTTTCTCCGCAATGTTTTTTTCACTGCGTGAGAATATGATATGTGGCATAAGAGCGCCATGGCTTGTTGGACGTAGCAACAGCAACTAAGGGGGATGGGTTTTAAGAGTCAATTGCTTATCAACCTCGTGTAGGCTAAGTTATGTTCAATGTTAACAATAAACCAAGGAGATTTTGACTGAGCAAGAATACCAGGAAAAGTTGTGGAATTAACTATCCAAGGATTAACTATCCATAAAGACATGGAGCAAAATGATGTTGCTCCACCTTGAAAAGCAGTCCATACTCAAAAGGACGATTTAGACTTCACAGCTTAAGTAAAATTTTTTACTGAATAAATCTTGTCTGCAGAGCTTCCATTGTGAATGCATTACTTACATTTTATCTAGCCTGAAATATTCCTTTAAACCAGATGGACTTGGAGCATTAACACATTTTGTTCAGTACAACAAATAATAAAGTGTATTCCATGTATAATAAATGACGGTTTCAAGGGAATGATAGATATCCAGGTGTTCATTTTAATATTTCCTTACTGCTCAGCCCACTCCTTGGGTTGTAGGTGTGAGTTTGTCATCCAATATACTGCACCATTTAAAATCTAGTTTTGAGGACCTCATTGTCTGAGCTTTGCCATCAATTATGGTGTAGGTGCTGCTAGAATTTCATCATCAGCACTTTTCATTCCAAGGTGGCAGACTGACGCATTAGCCAAGGCTGACCTTCCGCTGTGTTCCCTTTAGACAACGAGACCAGTCATTCACATTTGTACTGTCCCGTCACCCTGTTCTGAGTTCACATTCAGATACGCCTCTGTAATTTTTGCACAAGGCAACAAGTAATATACATCCTCAGCAGGGAACCACATTACTGTGGGAAATGGGACATTGTGGGGTATGATGTTCATCAGTAGATGTTCATGCAGATATGCTGAACAAAGAACATGTTAAGATGATTCTGACTGCAAATGGACTGATGACTTATGTAAAGCTCACATTCTGGAAAGACTTGTTGGCATGCTCATGCTGTTGTAAACAGCTGAAATAAGCAGAAAAATCCATTCGTTTGAGCTGCAGACATATTAATGTCAACTTCCCAAAGGGTACATGTCATGGGACCCTTCTGTTTCCATAATGTCCTGCACATTAAATATATCAACCCTGCACCAACCCCAGAAGTTTGGAAGGCACCAAATTATTTGCAGTTGGGTGTGGAGACTTTAAAAATTCCATGACCCAAACCCCAGCCTTTTTGACAAGCATGGGGTAGATTTATGATCTTTAATAATAATGTAGTTATCGCAAATAAAGCTTGTGTACCCCTTATTTTTACCCAGTGCAAACGGAATAATAGATAAGTAATATTTGAATATATAGTAAAGCACATTATTCTGTAATAAGATAAAATAAGACAAAATTAGGGGCTGGGAGTATGAATAGGGGTTAGGGCTGAGTGTTAAGATCCAAGTTAGATGAAGAAAAAGGGGTCACGGGCAGTATTTATAACAGACGTTAAAGGGTTAGTTCACCCCAAAATGAAAATTCTGTCATTAATTACTCACCCTCATGTCGTTCTAAACCCGTAGGACTTTCGAACACAAATGAAGATCTTTTTGATGACAGACTGCTGTCAGATTTCCTTCCATAGACTGCCTTTGCAACTGAAACTTTGACACTTCAAAAAGTTCATAAAGAGATTGTAAAACTAATCCATATGAATCGAGTGGTTTAGTCAACATTTTCTGAAGAGAACTGATCGCTTGTTATGATGAATATGATTTAATTTAGACTTTTACTCGCATGTAAACATTGATCAGCGAACATAAGCAGAAGCTCAACCAAACCTGAATAACGCACTAGAGCAAACCTCTTCCGGAAGCTCAAACATGCTGCGTAACCAATGAGATTCATTCTCGTGTGTTACGCAGCATGTTTGAACTTCTGGAAGAGGTTTGTTCTTGTGCGTTATTCAGGTTCGGTTCGGCCATTTTGAACTAACCCTTTAAGGGTCAAGGTTGAAGCTAGGGATTGAATATTAAAAAAAAAAAAAGAAATCATAAATAAATCATAAAAATAAAATAAAATAAAAAGCTAGGGATTGGATTCAGGATTTAGGGTAGAAATTGTGTTAGATTAGTGTTAGGGTTTTAAGGATAAATTATATTAAGGAATATGGTGTTACATATGTGTTACAGGAGAAAATGTACATTCATTACAAAAATTCCCATGACTTTTACAGGCCACTTTTTCTAAATCCTCCGGTATTTCCAACTTGTACCTCTTTCCCAACATCCTCCCCCAATCTCTCTTTCTCTCTCTCTCTGCCTGAGTTGCAGGAGCAGTACAACAATTCGACTTCCCATATACCTCCAACGAAGAATTTCTCACTGGAGCTAACTCTCGCTCTCCCCCAACTCTCTCTTTCTCTCTCTCTCTCTGAGCGCAATGTTTATATAGACCACAGAGCTCCTCTATCAGACTCAGTTGCCTTTCAGCTGCAATTCACCAAACAAGCAGGAGTCCAGCCAACCGACTGCTCAGCATCTAACAAGAAGGACCAAAAGAGAGAAAAAGAGACATTATACACAAACACTAAGTCTTGTTCTTATTCTCACATGGCCAGCATGTCCGTGTGGACATTTCTCCAGGCCATGTGTCTGGTGGCTTCATTGTCCATGGCAGTACCTGAGAATGATGACGATGAAATCGAGGTGGGCTATGGACCCAATTATTTAAACGAGATAATTGATGAGGACCAGATGGAAGGTGAGTAACTGACATAAAAAATATTCCACTGTGATCAGTACTATCAGCTGTAAGTTAAGGAGACATGCAAGTGCTGACAGGATAAATAAACAGGATTAAATGAGTTCCAATATCTGAGTGTGTGTTGACGTGTTAAAAAGGAGTTATATTAGCAAGGAAAAGAAAACTCACTGGGATCATGTGTTTAGACATTTTTGAATGTGGTAATATTTGTGGTGGTGTAACAGAATGTGTTATGACATATAAATACAAGTTTTGTTTGTGGAAGAGGTTATACTACGATTTTGTGTTGATTGATTGTTGTCTTTGGAGTATACTATCTGTCTCTGGCGACAGCAAACGACGGAGGGACATAGAAAGAGAGAGAGAGAGAAGCTGATAATTAGAAAAAGAATCTGATTTATTAACCAGATTAATCCAAGAAACAAAAAATCTGTGTATTTTTGATAGTCATATACATATGGCTTTAGATATATTAAGTTCAAAGCGGATCATTCTCTTAAGTTTGTGGATTCCATTGTGAAAATTTGCTCATAAGGAAACCAAAGTTATAAATAAAGCAATGTTTTGAAGATAATGAATGCGTTAGTGCCTTCACAATCATTTTTAATCATGTGAAGAAAAGTGAATGATTTCATGTGAAGACTTTGGGTTGCTTTTTGCTTGGCTCATCCCATTGATGTAGAACAGGGAAAAGTTTTTTTTTTGGTTGAGCTTCAATTAATCATTTGTCTATATAAGTTTTGGCACTTTTTTATTTTGAGTTTTGATTTTGAGAACTAAGTAGCTAAGTCAACTCTGACTGCCTTAGTCGCTTATCGCTGCTAACCCTTCAAACTCAACAAACGTTGTCCCCTTGAGTACACGTAAAAAACATGTCATGTAAGCTCACTTTTTCTGTGTTCCTCTCTTTCCCTTGATTTCTCTCTCAGAGACCCCCACACCTTCCCCTAAACCCTGCAAAAGTCCTGCTTTAACTAAATGGGATAAGCTCTTCACAATGCTGGAAAATTCCCAAATGAAAGAGAACATGCTCCTGCAGTATACCGATGATATCATTAAGGTTGAGCTGCAGAATCTGAGAGGAGAGATGTTACAGTTTGTGGCCCAGTACGGCGGCTCTTGCGCATTTGCCGTTGAGAGCTCAGTTCGACGGGCTGGGACTCAAACAGAAACGCGATTGCAGAATGTGCTGGACCGTGTGCGAGAGGTCTCAGCTGATCAATATGCGCAACATGACACAGCCCTGCAGCAGCTACTGGCTGCCAGTGTAAACCAGGCTGCACGGCTGGAGCAACTGGAGAACGGCTGCTTGATATCGGGGGGAGGAGGTATGACCTCCCAAGCCAAGAGACATCTCATGCAAGAAGTGACTGAGACAGAGAATGGAGGTAGGCTGGAAAAGACTCTGGCAACTATCTCCAGTGAGCTGCAAACCATCCGGGAACAGCTGACCCTCTACACCAGGTCAACATTTGCAAACAGGCTTCCATCAGGTGAGACAATCTATGTTGTAACAAGCAAACACAGTCCATTTTCCACTTTATTGAGAGGCAAGTATACCAAACAATGGGTAGGAAGAGGCAAAACGGGATCAAGAAATGTCTCCAAATCAGATTCAAACGCGTGTCATTTAAATGATGCCTCAAAGTGCTTAACTATGTGATATAAATGCTACTCCATGCCTCCGATTACAGACCACATTGTGTAAGGGAAGGGTAAAATGCTTAAAATGTAGATTTATGTCACAGGTTTTGAACAACAAAACATCATGGACCAATTCCAACACCCTTTGCAAGTATGTTGCTTTATGTGGGTTAATCTTTTAAGCTCAATCTGGATAGGACTAAAACAGACCGCCAAGGTGACGATTCTGCTTTGGCGCTGTAAATTTTGAGTTGTAAATCTGTGATTTATGCAAACCATATGCTACCATCAAACCACTAGCCAACTTAGCTGACTAACACAAACAAAGTATGTCAACTCACACGACCCCTGAGCAGACGACCATTACCCCAAGGTAGGAGGTTGATATCCCCCAAATCTGATAAATGTTAACCCCCTACGACTTTCCCCAAGCACCTACTGAGTTGGGAAACAAGTTTTGTCCGCATCAAGAGAGCTTTCACCTTGTCAGTAAGCCGGATACAGTTTCTAGTCAACTTAAGCTAAAAAAGATTTAATCTGCGAATGCCCATGCCTTGTGCATTAAATAGCTTTGTAGAGGTAGAGTAAATTGAGGACAGAGGGGGGTATAATTATTAACAGCTATGCAGAGCGACCACACCAAAGTGTCCAAGGAGGAAAACAGAACCAGATGAGACTGTTTAGAGAATGACTTAGCCTCCTTCCATCCTCCCAAAGCAGGAAACCCAAGACAAATGTAATGAAAATATTGTAAGCTACGGTAGGAAAGGAGAGCCGTGGCCTGTCATAGCAAAGCAATCACCCATAGCAGAGAAAATGTACCAGTTCCATTACTAAAGACCTTCAATCCCTTTTCCGACTGTTTTACAAACCTTCCACTGTAATTCAGTTTCTTCTAGTCGAAGATCCTCTTAATGGTTATGCCAGCTAATTGCGCACAAAACTGTCCATCCGTATAAAACATGCTTACGCAAGCTGAACTTACAAAACGCAACTGCACAAAGAAGATCCTAGTTGGGTTCTACCAGACCGATCCTCATCACATTCAGTATAATTATTAAATGTTAATAGCACAAGGAAAAAGGAATACGTTTCTTGATCTCTGTCGCTCTTTTGAAAGGCTCAGCGGGAGCAGAAACTGGACACGATCCACAATGACTAAATGTTTACAATGAAAATCATTACTCTACAATAAAAAGGATGCACTGAAGATTACATCACAATGCTGACCTTTTAATTTAAAAGAAAAAGTTGATACTTTGTGATGAACCCTCCTTAAAAGATTTTTACAGTGTGAAGGTTATCCATAGAAAATTAATTAAAGTCTTCTACAATGCAATCATACACACCTAGTGATGGGTGGAGTGGTGCAATGGTCCTCTCTCTGAAATATAGGAGAACAGACATCACTACAGATTAATTCTGCTCCTTCCAACAGGGGATTAACAAATTTTGTTAACACTAATCATTCTTCCTCTCCAGGCTGTGACACTGGGCTGCTCTTCCCCACACGTTCATCTATAGCTCATGTTGAAGTCTCACCCAAGAGACCCTTCCAGACCAATGCCGTCACTATTTGCCTGTGGGTGAAACCAACTCAGGTGCTCAACAAGACCGTCCTCTTCTCTTACAGCACAACTGGCAACGCCTATGAACTCCAGCTGGTGTTGAATAGACAGAGTGTCTTTTTTACAGTCAATGGTGAAGCCTATTTGGTAGAAGCTTCAGGAGCAGTACAAGAGGGTCAGTGGGTGCACATTTGTGCAGTCTGGAGCTCACACCAGGGCATTGCCTCTCTGTGGGTGAATGGTCAACAAGCTACAAGCTCTCCTGGAGTGGCTGAGGGTCATGAGCTACGTAGCAAAGGAAGCATACTATTGGGGCAAGAGTATGGACGTTACTTCAAGCACCTTAGTAACCCAGACACATTTGATGAGGAGCACGCCTTCACAGGGAAGATGACTGGAGTGAACATGTGGGACCATGTTTTGGATTCAAAGGAGATATCTCAGCAGGCACGGCTGGATGGGAGTGGTTGTGGTATCCGTGGTAATGTGGTGGCATGGGGCGTGTCTAACATTGAGCCAAAAGGGGGTGTCAAGTTAATATACTAATTTCTCTACTGTCTTAACCACCTGGGCCCATCAGCCAAGCTCCTAAAAGCACATATTAAGAACCTGCTTCGCTACACCTGCACACAACAGTAATTTTCCTTTTTTCAGAAAATGCTCCTTCATAGGGAAATTGTAGGATGAACTGGCTGTAGTCAAATAAAATAAGCAAATAAAAATAGGTAAACTGCTGCCACTGAAGGGACATCATCATCACATATGATTATATATTTTTACAAAAATGTTCTGTTTTAAAAGAATGTTTTCAATAATTCAAAATGGAAGGAATTTTAAAAAATACATTATGTATCGCCAAACTATTTATCTTGATTGGTAATGTTTACATTCAGATTTGACTTAATTTTGAATCTATTTTTAATGTAATCCTTCAGTCCACTGTTATTTTTCTTATGCATTTTTTTTAAACTATAGGCTCTCTGTTACATGTGGCCATTTCGAAATATTTTGTTATATGATTTCTGCTAATGAATAACTTTTTTGTCTTTGGTTTGTCATTTTAACACAAGGTGGTTGCTATGTTTTGATGATGAAACTGTGGAAAATGTTTACAAATTGTGACTTTATTTTTGTTTCCGCTGATGTGATTAAATGTATTATAATGTAAATTGATTTTTGTTAAGAGGCTAAGATGAATGTATAATGTACATATTTTTTTTTTTTTTCCTGAGGGTCTGGAGAAAAAAACCATAATAAAAATTTAAAACTAAAAAAAATCATTGTCAATCATGACCAGTTGAATGAAAAAGTGACCAAGAGGTGAATGAAAGTGCTTTGGTTAATAGAACACACCCAGCTAACATGGAACATTCTCAGAATTACTGTAAGAATGCACTGATAGTATCAGACAAAAAAAAAAAAAAAAAAACTGATACCGATTTTAACAAACTATTGGCCAATTCTGATCATTTGCTCTCTTATTTGAACTTTTGTTATTAAAATAGATTAGTGTTTTTATCATGTTTTAAATAAGCAAAGATCAAAAACACATGCATTAAAGTTATACTAGCTAGTTTATTGCTGCATCATCAAATAATTTCTATTGAACATAGACAGATCAATTTAACATTTAACAGGCCGACATAAATACATAAATAAAACAGAACAAAGATGCATATGAAATAAACAGTGCTTTTCAGGTAGGTCTAACAGTAGTTTTCAGTTACAGAAATACAGTAATCAAGTGTAAAATATATTGTATAAATTAAATATACATTAATCCTTATTAAAGATACAAAAGTTATTTAGTTAAGAGTAGTGAGCATTTCTTTTTGTCTTGTTGTTTGATTAACATTAAAACAGACAGCAGTGCAGCAGGAATATTAGGCTGCTGTCACTTTAAGAGCTGCACTTATCCAATATACTGGTTTATGTTAATTTAAGACATAACCGACTATGTTTATAAGGATACTCGCAGAGATTTTGTGTGAATTAGAAGTGAAAGAGAACTCAATTCAGTATTTGCTCGCTGTCTAAAATGTCTAAAAATAATTTTCATAACTTAATGGCAACGTTAGCAAAATGTTCTTAGAACATATTTTTGTTAGCTGGGTAACAGTTAAGTGTCATACATATATCATGATTCAGTTGTTTTATCATACCATCTCCAATTTGCTAAATCATTCTTTAATTAAAATTGTGCAGTGTGTCTAAAATGACACACTTGATGTGTACTTGTGATGGCTGTATCATAGGTTGGCGAGACCATAAGTTGTTCCATTCATCATTTTAGGTTACAGAAGATGCTCATGATCACCCACTTTGTACACACTATGAAAACGTGGACTCGGATAAGAACCACAACCGTTTAAATGTATATTTGCATTTACCACTGTTGGGCAAATATTTGTGGGCGAAATCCAGACATTTCAATAGGAATTCATGAAATCTGAAATTTCAAGTAAAGGAAGAAAGATTTCAATACGTAGAATACGCAATGGATTTAAAGGGTTAGTTCACCCAAAAATGAAAATTCTGTCATTTATTACTCACGCTCATGCCGTTCCGCACCCGTAAGACCTTCGTTAATCTTTGGAATGCAAATTGAGTTATTTTTGTTGAAATCCGATGGCTCCGTGAGGCCTACATAGCCAGCAATGACATTTCCTCTCTCAAGATCCATAAAGGTATTAAAAACATATTTAAATCAGTTCATGTGAGTACAGTGGTTCAATATTAATATTATAAAGCGACAAGAATATTTTTGGTGCGCCAAACAAAACAAAATAACGACTTATATAGTGATGGCCGATTTCAAAACACTGCTTTATGAAGCTTCGGAGCGTTATGAATCAGCGTGTCCAATCAGCGGTTCGGAGCGCCAAAGTCACATGATTTTAGCAGTTTGGCGGTTTGACACGCGATCTGAATCATGATTCGACACACTGATTCATTATGCCCCGAAGCTTCCTGAAGCAGTGTTTTGAAATCAGCCATCACTATGTAAGTCATTATTTTGTTTTTTTTGGCGCACCAAAAATATTCTCGTCACTTTATAATATTAATATTGAACCACTGTACTCACATGAACTGATTTAAATATGTTTTTAGTACCTTTATGGATCTTGAGAGAGGAAATGTCATTGCTCCCTATGTAGGCCTCACGGAGCCATCGGATTTCAACAAAAATATCTCAATTTGTGTTCCGAAGATTAACGAAGGTCTTACGGGTGTGGCACAGCATGAGGGTGAGTAATAATAAATAATAATAAATAGTAATAAATAGCTCAATTAGCAGAGCATTGCAATAACAATATGCAATCATGTGATCATGCGATCGTGGGTTCGATCCCAGGGAACGCATGTGCTCATAAAGAGTATATGCACTATAAATCACTAAGGGTAGGTTTAGGGGTGGGGTGGGTGTAGACTTTAATAAAAAAATGAGTTTTGCTAAATAGAAATAGGACAAATGGTGTAAAAAGTCCACACACTGCATTTATATGAACACACATTTTGATTGGTAACGACAGTCATACGTCATTTCATGACGACAGACATAACACGACACTGTCATTACGCATGACTTTAAAACGTAAATATAGGTCGTAATATGGTGCTTGAAAAACGACCTATAGGGTCATTTTTTTTTGGAGGACAGTCTCCCTTTACCACAGAAAGGCAAGTTATTTCAGACGTAGATCAAGTAAATACATTCTGATTATGAAGACAAACTTTTTGTTCTTGATGATTATGATGATCATGTACATTAAGTGTATTAAGAGTATTTAAATAATCAGTTAATTGAAAACATGACAAAACAGCCTGGGTCACACTGTCTGGTATTTTTTATTTATAACATGCAACATAACCAAAGATCTAGATGACACCGGTCACGGGTCAGTGTAAAAAAAGAACAAATCATTGGCTTAGCAAAAACACTCAGGCCTCAGACTGATTAGTGGATCCAGATGGTGGTAGGGAAAATGCATTCTTGAAAGGATATTACTAATAATGAGCATTGCTAGAGGGAGTTTGGGAACCATTCAAATCCTTTAATGTTTCAAAGATGCTCTTTTCCACCTCTGGCTTTCCTGCTCCTGTAGTGAGTGTACACACCAGGGGAGCTATGTCTCTAACACACTCCAGACCACTACAAACACTCACATCATACCTCCGACATGACTTTAACATGAGACCCCTGTGTCGAGGCAGCTACATACTAAGGAAACACAAGATTTCATGGTGAGACATCTACACAGCTCAGCAAAATGTTTTAAAGAGACTAAATGATTGTACAAGCAGTTGCCTGTCCTACTGAAAAGACCAGCATGCTACAACTAGCCTGCTACACTAGCTTTAAGGTTTAGTTCACCCAAAAATTACATTTCTGTCATTAAGTATTCACCCTCATGTCGTCCCAAACCCGTAAGACCTTCGTTTGTCTTCAGAACACAAAGTAAAATATTTTTGATGAAATCCGAGGGTATCTGATCCACACATAGGCAGCAACGACATTGCACCTTTTGAGGTCCAGAAAGGTACTAAAATTAAAACCGTTGACATGACTACAGTGGTTCAACCCTAATATTATGAAGTGACGAGAATACTTTTTGTGCAAAAAAACAAAACAAAAATAACAACTTTATTCAACAAATTCGTCTGTCCCCTGTCATACTGCTACGCTATTTTCGGTGCAGAGCTTTGGTGCTTATGTCTGAACGTGGGCTCACGCCTGCTGCTCACGTGACCAGAGCCGGCCAACACCGAGCCACGCAAACACTGAAGCAACGAAAATAGTGAAAAGACTGTTTTAATGATAGGCAAATTCCGAACTGCATTTTTGCACCCTTGAAGGGCACTTCGAGAAGGGGACGCCATTTGTAGCGCTGTTCCAAACGAAAGTGAACAACTGAATCCCTTCACGAAGGGCCCTTCCACAAGGCCATTAGCGAAAGGTACATGCGATGGTCACTTCGAGGAAGTAATTTTATTATTTATGGTCAAGTGACCCAGCGTATACTCATGATTCATTCATTTTTAAGCTAGATGGCGGGAGAGTTTGAGTTAACAAACATAGCAATTCAAGCTGTTTTGTTTTTTCGTGATATATATTACACACATTTTCATAGGTTAGAAATGTGTTGTAATGTATGGAGCCCCGCACATGACATGCAAGAAAAATTTTTTAATTGTGCGCACGATTTACTAATTCGTTCACTAGAATTACTAAATCATGCGCATGATTTATAAATCAAGGGAACGAAATAGTAAATCGTGCGCACATTTTAGTAAATCGAGGAAACGAATTAATAAATCGTGCGCACGATTTAGCCTACTATTTTTTTCCTGCATGTCATGTCCGGGGCTCCGTAGTAATGCATTGCCCAAAGATAAGACGGTAAGTTTTAAAGTTGAGAACAGAGAAATACACTCACACACACAGGTAACATATTTATAAAAAAAAACAAAAAAACATATATATATATATATATATATATATAGCAGCTATGTTAGCAGCAATAGTAAGACATTTCTGTCATAAATCAGCTGATGGACACCGTGCTGCGTCGTCATGGGAACATCCCAGGTGAAGATAATGAAGAAATTACGTTGCTCCCTTCGCCAAGTGCATTCCAAACGGCTACATAATGGCAGGCAAGTGCCCTGCTCCCTCCAAAGTCCCCACTTCAAGGGCTCTGCCCTTCGAAGGGAGTAGGGCATAGAGATGCTCCCTTCCATTTGGAATTTGCCCAATGTCTTTACTACCTTTCTGGACCTCAAAAGGTGCAATGTCGTTGCTGCCTATGTGTGGATCAGATACCCTCGGATTTCATCAAAAATATCTTAATTTGTGTTGTCCGAAGACAAACAAAGGTCTTACAGTCTTTTTGGATGAACTAACCCTTTAACTAGCAACATTAGTCAGTTAGGATGAGCTAAGTATTGCTTGTGAACCACATGACTACACTAGTACACCAGTACTGACAAGTAATTACCAGCCTTGACCGGTGTGAAAACGGGCAACATTGCGACTCCAGTACATCCCGATTACTTTCATACTACACACATTCATACTATATAGAACATACTTTTAGTGGTCGTGAAGTAGGCCTAATTACTTACTCAAAGTAAGTACCTACTCAAGAGAGTATGCAATTTTGGTCGCAGCCAATTGCTTTATTGATTTCCATAAAGTCTGGCCTGAGCACCAAAAAGAACCATGAAATTGTAATCTAATCACAGTACCAATGAAGTAGTTGTTTTTATGAATCATTGCTCCACCCTTCATTTTGCACTGTTCAGCGTTTAGAACCTCTCGATGGTACCCCACAAAACCTTACCTCACCGCACTTCCTGTTTCATGGACTGTGAAGAGGTTGCACGTTATTAGTACTCTGTGAACCCAAGGGAAGTAGGACCAGGGTGGTGTTAATGAGAGAAGGGGAAAGGAGACTGATTAGGAGACAGACCCCAATGGGAGGCTTAAGGAAGGACGATGTTGAGCTATTAAGTTCTAATAATCCTGTTAGCTGGGCCTCTGTAGTTGCTCTGCTATAATGCATGGCACATGCAGAAACCACAAAACTTAATATGCTTATACTGGAAATGAAGACCCATTACTGACTATTACTGTAAGTTAAACCAAGTATAATGAGTCATGTCAAACTACGGCAAGGAAATGAAGGCCACTAATTCCTTGAGAGTTGGAGATCCTGGTGCTGTCCTTTTGTCCTGTGCTGTGTCATGTAGTTTTTAAGAAAGGGTGAGTTGGGTAAGTGCTCTGTTTTCTGTCTCTTGTGCAGGTTGGATTCAGCCCAGAGGTTCTGCTAGCTTGCGTATCGGCTTTCTCTTCCCACTCAGCCCTCTAGAGTGCTGGGGTGGTACAAGATGTAATCAACGGAGGTCTGAGAGTATACACTATGCATGGGGCACACGGAAACCTAAACATATCAATGCAAGCGGCCTCACTGCAGTGGTCAGCCAATTGTTGACTGTACCTCGGGCTCAAAAACCTGGGCAACTGTTGAGTGGAAGTTGTCATGACAGTTTCACAATTGAGAGTTATGTAACCAGTTCTTGGACAGACATGATGGTCAAGCAGCAAGCCCAGTTTTAAGACAATACATTTCATTTAGACCTCAAACCCCGATCAACAGTTGAATAATACAAATTAAAGCCCAAGAGGGTCCTTCTTCAGCCGAGGCAATGTTTTTGTGTTGGCAAGAAGCAGAATGTTGAATGTAAAAAGTAAAACGAGGAACCTCTCCGTAAACAACTGTGGCATGACTGGACGGATAATGTTTCATTTGTTAAACAAATAAATATCTGAGATCTTTGGTAACTGTTTTCATAATGTGGGGTGAAGAGACTGAACCAGTCGAGGAAAAAGGCTGAGGGGATCGCTCTCTACTCTAATGTCTGGCAGGCTGTGCTGTTGTGATTTTTTCAATGCCATGCTCACAAAAAAATGATCACAACATTTAGCTGTGTTTACAAAGTACCAGGCTGATATAGAGGCTTCTGTGAAAGAAAGAACTAATCATTAAGCCAATGTTTGAGAGGTCTAAATGGGCATTTTCTGGCCAGAAGAACCTGACAAAGTAGCCTATGCCAGAATTTAAGTAGACTATTTACCACCTTCCCCCTGTGCAATAAACATGCCAGGTGACTCACTAGAATCCAAAACAAAAAATGACACCCTCAAATGAAGTTTTTCAGGTGACCTTTTTTTAGAGGGCCTATCTCTTGTAGCTGCCCTACAGTACAATTTCAATTATTCAACCATAAGAAATGTAAAAAGTAGATTGTTACAAAATACGAACATATCCAGTTTATATCCTTATCTCTAACATGATCAAGCTATACCAACTAAACAACTTTTTTAATCTTTCAGTTTGTATTCTGTGGATCACTTAGAAGGCATTTACAATACTGCTGTCCTTTGGCTGACCCAAACTATATGACAATGAGTTGAGGTCAATGTAAATTTGACCACACTATTCCCTAATGTACCCATGTTTGTTCTTTGCCTCTGATGGCCCTGGCCAAAGATCTCCCAGACTGACCCTTCCTTAATGACAGAGTTTCAACACAATAAGTAGACCCACACCAGTCAGATCTTTATCTTCGATGGGCAACAATTTGTGTGAGTGGAGTGTTTGAACAGCTGAGATGAGAGTGTATTTTGGCACAGACAACAGGTCAAATATACCATCCATTCCTCATTTGATGGACCATATCTTTAAAAAAAAAATGCAAATTTTAAATTCAAAAAGCTTTGAATAACATGCACTTCAATCATTTTAGAAGAACAATGAATGTAATAAAGTTTGCTTCATTGTGGACGTCTCAAATGACCCATTTAACTGTGGTTATGAGACCAGAAACCAGAACCACACACTGTGGGCCAGGAAGACCACAAGTCATCTACACTCCACCGATGCTGTGGGTGGCACATTAGTGCTGTGGAAACTAAATAGTCATTGGTCTGTGTGTGTGTGTGTGTGATTATTCTTTTTAAAGGCACAAAGGGACTGCTTCGATAATTACCACAAAGGCAATGAGGTGCAGGGCCTGGAAAGCACTGAATCATGGGGAATATGATGGTTTTATACCTTCCATGACTCATCATTCTTTTCTATTGCGTAATCGAACACAGCGCACGGTGACGGTGACTTTGCCAAGTAGGATGTGTTCCTGGATCAACATCTGTTGTTGGTCCTGGAACAATATTCTTGTCAAACAAACACAGCCATAACCCTAATAATTAATTACCCCACCATTAAGGCGGTCGCAAACCGGACAAGAGCACAGCACCACGTCATGTCTAGGACAACTCACAGGTATTGCACAATGAACACGCACATTCTATTGTCAGTTTGTGATCAACAATATTGAATAATATTAAATAATAATATCATGTTTAGGAACATTATGAAATTAGGCTTTATGAATTATCTTCCTCCGCACTGATCTCCAAGGCATATAATTCTTGGTATTTCCCAACTTGATTGGGTTTTTAGTTGTCCTTTTCGTTTTCACTATGCTACTCCATGCTATTTAAGTGTGTTGTGACCTGGTACCTCCAGTAGGTGGCAGCACACGACAGTGAATGTAATCACAACAGGCAAAGGTTTACACAGTTTTCTTTATATGTTTATACTTCATTCAATCTGTAAAACTATGAATGTAAAACTAAATGTATCTTGCAGCACAGGGAGAAGTCAGTATGTACATTTATGATGACTTGGGTCAAATATAATGTAATTTAATAGAAAACTATGTTAGTGGCATGGCAGGATTTTGAACAGCGTCCTGAGTCCCAGATGGGCGGCGTGGACAGAGGCCGACTGGCACCTATGGTGTGTGTACACTCATAGAAGACAATGTCTTCCAATTTTAAAGACGTTGCACAGCACGGCGCTTCTCATCTGGTGGTGCGACAGGTGCCAAGTGGTGCCGATGGTGTGCGTACAGTCATAGAAAACAATGTGTTCGAATTTTAAAGACACAATCCTAAAGGGGGTTGCACACCGGACAAGAAGCGAATATTCAAACATGATTGCCGTGTTTATATATGCCTAAACTAACCAAACTAAGGGAGAAAATGCATTAAACACAAACAAATGCTCCAAACGAGCCAGGTGTTAAAATGTCCTAACATGCCATTAACTATTGTCGGGATTTACTAAAGACAAGCAGTGCAAAATTAGCGCTGAAAAGGCATGGACTGAGTTGTTCTTGTGGCTGACCTTATTGCATATGCATTTGTAGGAGTTTCCCTTTCAGATGCAAAATTTATGGGAGGAGAGTATTTAAATGAATCACGCGACGCGATTTACTAATGTTTGCGCTAGTCAATTTACTGGTATTTGCGCCATTAGTAAATGCCCAAAAAAGCGTGTCTTAACCCATTTTGCGATATGGCTGCAATTGTTGCTGCTAGGAGGAGACACCGCACAGAGAGTGTGTGGTAGAAGGGAGAAAATATTTTCCACCCTTATTAATTTCTTTGGAATGCCAGAGGAAGACGTTATCCGAACATACTGTTTGCCAAGTAATGTTATTTTTAATTTGCTCAGCTCTGCTTTTTTGCAACTCAACGCTAATTTGCATTGCTCTTGGTAGATTGGGTTGGTCATTATGTAAATGATTTGACTGCGCCTGTGTTCTTTAATTTGCGTATCTGCAGTAGATCACAAGCAAAACTTGCCACTTTTGTGCAATTGCGCTCTCAAGCTAATTTGCCCCGTTTAGTAAATCTGGCCCAATGTCACTGTTAGGTTCCTGTGTACTCTGCCCCAAAATCTTTTAAGAATGTTGTTCCAGGACCAAAGGGATGTTGATCCAGTATCATGTGGCACTTGGTGAAATCACCATGACCCAGAGCACAAAGCCATCCATGATAAATACAAACCTATGCCGTGTTAGTGACCTACCGTGAACCCTCCCTCTCCCAGGACCCCGTCAGACTCATACCTGTCAGCACGCTGCAGGTGATAGCCTCTGTGTGTTGGGCCAGGAGCTCAGCTTTAGCAATGGCAGCCAGTGACAAGTAGCTGGACATGTTCCTGCTCAGCTCTTGGTTCCCTTGCTGTAAGAACCGCACCGCCACAGGAACCGCTAACACCATCACTGGAGTCCTGTTGTAATTCTGGAAAAAAAAAAAAAAAAATCAACTCAAACTTAGACCTGCATCTAAGGTCACAGTTTAATTCAATTAAATGTATACAATTTACTAGTTACGACCAATACAACCTTTTTTAATGACGTTCCACACCGCAGACTGAATTGAGAAGCTCAATTAGAAGTTTCATTCAAATAAGGCAAAATCAATATACCAGCGTGTGTTAATTACAAATGGCTTACGCCAAGAAAAAAAAAAAAAAAAACTTTAATAGATTCAGAGAATGATCACATAAGGGTTAGCTGGCTGCTTAGTTATTTTAATAAAAATAATAAAAAATGATAAGAGATACTATATAAGGCATGAAAGGCAGCAGTAAACATTTTAAAAGATCAAACTGAATCCTGCCACAGAAAGTAGGTTATGTTAAATGTTCTGCTGCCCCCTAGAGAAGAAGATGTGAACATGTCAGGTTGAAACAAATGAAACATCAGATGGATAATCGTTTCATCTATTGAAATTAGAAGTTATTTTATTATGAAGGATTAAGTTTTACACCATTACATTTGATACATTTGGTCAAAATAAAATAATAAGATTCATTATGTTTAAATCTTAATAGTTTGAATGGCATAATTAGTGAATTCTTATTTAAAAAATGCAAACATCTAGTTATTGCATATAGTACACATGGTATGAATATGAATTTCATTACTTCTGGAGAAAATTAAGAGATTTTTTTTCCCCCTTTACTTTAAAAAAGATGGCGATTCATCTTCTTGCCTGAAGGGAAAAGGTCCTTGAATATCGGAAATAAAACTTTAAAAGGCATGACGTAGGGCAAATAACTTCCAAAGACCCCAAGCTAATTATAAAACACCCACTTGAATATGTGACTGCTGCTCAGATCAAAGAGCCCTTCCACAAATAGTTCTGAAGAACTCAGGCATAAGACCTGTTCAAGCTGCAGTTCTCTAATGAATACTGATCTCCACCACTACCCAGAATGCACCGCTCTAGCTCAGCCTCTCTCTAAGCCCTGCTGTAAGATTCATGTGAGGCTCATTATGTAAGTGAATGCGTGCGTGTGTGTGTGTGTGAGAGAGACAAATACAAAAATAAGAGGGAAAGTCAACAGAGAGAGAGAGAGAGAAAGAGAGAATCAGAGAGAGGAGTCATTGAGTGAAAGGATGTGGGAAATCCATTGGAAGGAGAGTGAAGCAAAAATTGAGAAGCAGCCAATTAATTAGCAGGCTAATTGCAGTTGTCAGGCGCGTCAGTTCCATTTTGAGACATGCCACTTGACTCCCTGAGAATGTTATTATTGCTTCATAACCGACAAAGCTGGTTTAAATATGGACCCTTTCACATTTCCAGGGTTCTCAGAAGTAGAAGTTGTCATAGCTGGGTAAATTTCTATGCTGGTGAACGAGTTTTCATTTGCTCCAATAGCAAAAGAAAAGAATACAGCATACAGCACAACTTTCCAAAAAAGCAAAATAATATTGAGAGATTATGGCAGTGGGAAGAGAGAAAGATGACAATTTTACTTTCACTCCCTCTGCAATTGTATTAGAAAAACCCTAGTGGCACTAGTTTTTTAAATTCATTACCAAGGTAATATAAGACAAAGTATAGTGTATAAAGGCAGATTATTCAAATATATATATATATAAACAAAGAAGCTTTTCTATACTTAAATGTTAAAGACCCCTGCAGTGAAAATCAAGTTTTTAATGTGTTTATAGTATGTCTATGTATATGATGTATATTACGATGCTATGATGAACTACATGCCTTTCACCACAGACTTTCAATGATGGTTAAAGCGTTTCTAAGGATGCCAATTTTTAGAAGGCAGCTGTGTGACTCTGAGATGTGAACGGAAATATGGTTTGTGTAACATTAGCAACATTATTAGCTGTTTGATAATGTATTCAAGCCAAGAGCTAATCATATCCATTACCGTTTGTAATGTGTCTGACGTTGTAGAGAGTGATACATACAAGTGTATTACTATTCTGATACATTGACTGTATAATTTGCTCTTCCACTTCTTTTACTGAATCAGTTCGGCTTATATATGGCTGAATTATATAACATATATGGCTGAATTAAACCAATATTTCCACTTATCAGTGGAATCAGGTAGTCCGAACTGGTGTGACTGAAATGAGGCAGGGACTAAGTTGCATATTCATGGATCCACATATAGCTGTATACTAAACGAAGCAATGGTATAGAGTTACATTCAAGCTATTTTAAGGCACAAAGAAATTATTTTCACAGGAAAAACATTTCAATAAGTCATTTTGATTATTAAAGATGAGTTTTAAGGGATACAATTAGTGACTGCAGGGGGACTTTAATAATTGTGGAAACAAGTCATCAGTCTGTGGTAAGGTTCCATTGTGACCACAACTAGCATTAACGCCCTTATAGGAGAAAAAAATGGAAATTTGATCTATGAATGACTTTGTCAGATTACAAAATATCAAACGAAGCAGAAAATCTGCAAGCAAATGATATTAGAGCTTTTCCTATACTGCATTACATTCAGTTGAATGTAATAGAAAGTCTGAAGTGTGATGGAACACCACTTGAATAGTGCCTGAAGCCAAATAACGCATTCTATGGACAAGCATAACCATGTCCTAAAGGGACATGGTTATGGTTGCTGCGGTAGTCAGTTACATTACATTACAGTACATCAGATTTCACTTAAGATAGTAGAGAGATATGACTGACAGGACGATGGTGGAGGTTCTGGTGCACAACAGATCCTGAGCCTCATTGACAAATAAAATGTATGGTCTTGTAAAATGTGTGGTCAGTACTACCCCTCCCTATACAAAGAGCATGCGTGAACGCAAATTAGACAGTGATTTTGGTAACACTTTAGTTTAGAGTCCAATTCTCACTATTGACTAGTTGCTTATTAGCATGCAAATTACTAGGATATTGGCTGTTTATTAGTACTTATAAAGCACATATTAAT
Organism: Ctenopharyngodon idella; assembly: GCF_019924925.1. Lineage (NCBI taxonomy): Eukaryota > Metazoa > Chordata > Actinopteri > Cypriniformes > Xenocyprididae > Ctenopharyngodon > Ctenopharyngodon idella. The sequence continues at coordinate 7,054,940 of NC_067237.1, forward strand.
ACCTTATTCTCCATGCCCAAATTCTACATCAATTAATCCTACTCAATTCCTAAACTTAACAACTACCTTACTAACTATTAATAAACAGCAGTAATTATGAGTTTATTGAGGCAAAAGTCGTAGTTAATAGTTAGTTAGTAGTGAGAATTAGACCCTAATCCAAAGTTTGACCGTGATTTCAATACCCCACATATTGATACCGGCTCCCTGATGCCCGCAAATCATATAAAATATAATTACCCAACTATATAATTGTGAGAGAACACAAAAGCATTTAAATATATTTTTTCCTCCCATCTCCTTCACCATGTTCCTTTAGAGGCTTCATAGAATCTGTTATCTCCTTTCAGAATTCGGAATTTGGCTTCAGGCACATACATCCCTACACCTTGAAGAACAATTTTGAACATGGAAACTCTGAAATCCACAACTCTAAATTTGTTGAGATGTGGATGTGTGATCGAAAGCTTAGACAGCTGACTTGCTGTCTCGCTGCTTTATCAGGCAATGACTTTGTAGGCAGCATTTGCGCACAAAGGTACCGCAGGAAACTGCTTTCTGAGGCAGCATAATGGTTTAATGATCTACAACAAAATAGAAAAAGCTTTAGTGATAACTAAGTAAATAATTACTACAATACAATCAAAAGTGGAAAGAGTTGGTCAAAAATGTGCATTTACACACAAACTAACCACCAACCAACTCTCATTTTTATTATTTAGCTGAACTGTCACAGAATCGAACACACGGGATTGTGGGATATTCATTAGTCTCAGACATCACGCCCACAGACCGTTGGCTGAAAGTCTGATGCAAATGGCACACTAACCTGGAAACACTTCAGGATTTTCAAAGTTGTCATTTGGTTGGTGGAATTCTACAGGATGTCCGGGAGACGCGAGTGTCGTGTTCTTTAATCGTCTGCCTGGAAACAAATGCCGTGACGCCAAACCCCCTTGTGGAAGAAGAACGCCGTTGTGTTTACAACTGTGACAACGAGCGCTTACCAGGATCAGCTAAACGCTAGATTTTCAAAAGTATGTGAAGTTCGCGGCTCCATCGTTGCAGTAAACTTGCACAACGTTCTTGAATAAATCATTTATTAGATGCACGCCAGTCTGTTACTGTAGGGACATCTTTACATTTTCACGCCCCTAAACAAAGCGAACTGTGATTGGTTGCATTACATGTCAGTCAAACATCCTCTTGGGTGGTTCTTGGCCAACGAAAGCTGCAATATAGTCCAGACCTTCTGCCGTCAGTCTGAAGGTCTGGCTACGCGAGACTAGGATATCATAGGTAGCAAAGGATACATCTATGCTGCCTTCAAAAATGTATTAGATAAAGGTATCTCAGGATGTTATCAAAGGATTCGGACATGCCTTGTTTCCTACTGACCTCTGTTTGCTGCCTGCGGAGGCAGCATTTTTCAGCTTTCGGTGACATCCAGGGAGAGATACACACTTGATAAATATCCACTTTTAAGCAAATAAAATGCGCCAGTGAGTCAAAGTTTCTATATTACATGATAATGAGCCTGTTTAGTAAAGTACAGGTGTGTAAAACACTGTAAATTAACCTCCCCATCAATAATTTGCAAGCAAATGCAAAGACATCATATTTTATGTTTGGGCTAACGTTCCCATTAAGCTATGAAAACATTATTTTTGAATGTTCTCTAAACATTCAATACGTTCGGATGTTTTGAATGTTTTTTCTTGGTTAAGCAAACATTAAGGGAACATACCATTTTATCATTTTGCAAACATTATGGGAATATTACTTTTGAATGATCTCTGAACATTTTGAAACAAGTAGTAACATTTAAAAATGTTAGACGAACGTCCAACTAGAACGTTTCAGGAAAAAAAAAAAAAAAAAAAAAAAAACTTTCCTTGAATGAAGTATAGACAATGTTTTTGTGCTAACAGTTTTAGAACATTATTAAAGACCAGATAACTTTGAACTAACATTCTATTAATGTTAATGGAAGAATGTTTGTTTATAACTTTGAGAGAACCTTGCCAGAACGTTAGCTAAAGCTGTGAGAATGTTCCCTGTTAGCTAGGTACTTGAACCTTGAACTCACAGACTATTACTGTGAGGAATCTGCTGTTATGTTCATAAATGTAAAGAAATCATTAGTGTGCTTTAGCCCTTAAGCGTTGCTCCCACCTGCAAGATGCAGCTGGTGATGTCGGAGGCGATCTTGGCATGAGGTGTGTCTTCATCTTTGCCCTGCGGCTGTAGGTTATGTTCGAGACAAGACTCCCATAATGACACAAGAGCTGCTCCGTGCCTCTCAATCGAGCCTGTCTCCCTGATCGCTGTAGTGATGCGTGTGATGCAGATCTCCACCACCGCCTGGTCATTGTCATTGGTCAAGTAGTCCTACAACAAATCACATAACTGAATGAAAGGCTCTGTTACATACAAATTTTCTGGTGCATATGAAGTCTGTGAAACACGAGTTACGATAAGAAAGCTCAAAGACTTGTAGAAGCAAGATAAAATGCCATGGTTGGTACAGTAATTGTGCTTTTATCTCACGTTTGCTTTTG